>NC_135293.1:4197500-4919084 GCF_051311805.1 Agelaius phoeniceus
CTGTTTGAAACCTTTTCCCTACCCATGGCAGCCTCCCCATCTGAGCTCTTGGATGGGCAGGGAAATTAATGATGTGTTCAGCCAGGAAAAGTTTCCCAAGTCCTCCTGGTTACTGAAGGATTCGTCAGTGATCCTCCCTCCCAAATTAGACCTTGTAGACCCCCCCAGCTGATGAATCAGCTCTGCCATCACTGCATCCCAGCATAATTTGTCTTTCAACCTAACAGCTCCCATCCCACTCCAAGGACATGGAGCAAGAGTAGGCAGCAAAAACAAACCCCAGGACCCCTGTGCTGGACTGGGGAGGGGATAGGGGGACAGATGGGGACAGGGGAGTTTCTTCCTTTGCTGTTTGAGTTCATATTCTGGACACGATCCACATGAGGACATGGAAGAAGCAGAATTTTGGGGATTGGGACCTCCTTGCCTCAGCATGGCCCTGAAGCAGGAAAGCGACTGGGAAGGGCACAAACAGAGGAAGGGAAAACCTTGAGAGCCTCCAGCAGGCAAAGGGACAGTGTGTTGTCACCGCTGTCACCTGCCAGCTACACCTGGGCACAGGTGAGGGGCTGGGCAGCTCTGGCTGGGGTGCATGTGCTCTTTTCCAGTTTGGTGTTGTGGGTCCCTTTCTTCCCAACAAGGGGACAATCCAGGTGGTGACTGGGATTGCACTGAGCCATGCACTGGCAGCTTTTTTTTCTCCCAAAAAGCACCCTGAGGGGTGACTGGTGGGTCAGACAGGCTGCCAGCTGGGAGGAGAGGCTGAGGGGGATGTCCCTGCCTGGTGGCCCCAGTGAGATCCCGCCTGCCCTGAGTCCAGCCATTCCTGAGCCACCCCTGGCTGAGAACCTGGCCAGAAACAGGCTCGGATTTGGGGTTTTCAGGTGCAATCCTGCTCAGATTCCCTGGGGACAAGGAGCCCTGGATTTGGGGGTTTTCAGGTGCAATCCTGTCCAGATTCCCTGGGGACAAGGAGCCCCGGATTTGGGGGTTTGATCTGGGGGTTTTCAGGTGCAATCCTGTCCAGATTCTTCAGGGACAAGGAGCCCCGGATTTGGGGTTTTCAGGTGCAATCCTGTCCAGATTCCCTGGGGACAAGGAGCCCTGGATTTGGGGGTTTTCAGGTGCAATCCTGCTCAGATTCCCTGGGGACAAGGAACCCCAGATTTGGGGGTTTGATCTGGGGGTTTTCAGGTGCAATCTTGTTCAGATTCTTCGGGGACAAGGAGCCCCAGATTTGGGGGTTTTCAGGTGCCATCCTGCTCAGATTCCCTGGGGACAAGGAACCCCAGATTTGGGGGTTTGATTTGGGGGTTTTCAGGTGCAATCCTGTCCAGATTCTTTGGGGACAAGGAGCCCCGGATTTGGGGTTTGATTTGGGGGTTTTCAGGTGCAATCCTGTCCAGATTCTTCAGGGACAAGGAGCCCCGGATTTGGGGGTTTTCAGGTGCAATCCTGTTCAGATTCCTTGGGGACAAGGAATCCCGGATTTGGGGGTTTGATTTGGGGGTTTTCAGGTGTAATCCTGTCCAGATTCTTTGGGGACAAGGAGCCCCGGATTTGGGGGTTTTCAGGTGCAATCCTGCTCAGATTCCCTGGGAACAAGGAGTCCCCAGCATTCCACATTGTCCCCATCCCTGAGCAGCTCCCAGAGCTGGGAGCTGATGAGGCCGAGCCGATGAATGAAGGGGATTAGAACGTGCTCTGTCTGCGGGTCGCGGTGACACAGGGACACGGGGACACGGGGATATTTTCCATCTGGAAGGTGCAAATGCCGTGTTTGCCTGTCCGTGGCACCGCAGCGCCCGGAATTCTAATCGCTCTAATGGTATTTGAAAAGGAGCTGGGAGCTGCTGGAGGGATGCGATGCCACTGGCAGATAAAGGCAGGAGGGAGGGCGGGGGTGGCAGCGCGGGTTCCGTGCGCTCTCTGCGGCTCGGGGAGCGTGGGCTGGATCCCATCAGGAGCGATTTCCTCACGGGGAGGGAGAGGAGAGGCCGCCCCCAGACCCCCGAGGGTGGGCGAGTGATGGGAGCCCACCGGGAACGGCAGCAATGGATCCATCCCTGAGCTGCTTCAGGGATGGGGAGGGAACCTGGGAGCTGCTGAGACAGGAATTACATGGCAAAAAAAAACCCCCTGATTCTCATCTGTGAGGCTGGAGAGACCGAGGGGAGGCTCCTGGGGGCTGCAGCTCCTGCCCAGGGCAGGCACAGGGGCAGGGGCTGAGCTCTGCTCTGGGACAGGGACAGGAGCCCAGCAAGGGCTGGAGCTGGGCCAGGCCTTGGCATGGAGCTCAGGGCAAGGTTCTGCCCCCCGAGGCTGCTGGGCACTGCCCAGGCTCCCCAGGGAATGGTGCCAAGGCTGCCAGAGCTCCAGGAGCTCCCAGGGCTGCTCAGGGTGGGGTTCTTGGGGTGCCTGTGCAGGGACAGGGCTGCACTGATCATCCCTGAGGGTCCCTCCCAGCTCCTCTTATTCTGTGATTCCATGATTCTGTAATTCTGGGATTGTCCTGCCCATCCACACCAGGATGGCCCCATAACCTGCCCAGCCCTGATAAAAATAATTGGGAACAATAAGCGGACGAGAAGGGGAAGTGTTGGGGGTGAAATCTGAGCTGATCATCTGTAGAGTGCACCCCACAGCCCAGCCACTGCTCCCCAAAGCCCCTGAGCTCAGGCAGCCTGGGGCAGCTGCATTTGGAGCCTGAAATGTTCTGCTCCCCACTGCTTTTGGGTCGAGCAGGGGTCCCAGCATGAGCCTTTCCCACCCCAGCCCTGTCACTGCACTGTCCCAGGGCTGCTCCCAGCCTGTCAGGGAGCCCTTGGGGACCCAGGTGGCTCTGCCATCCTGCCTGGCTGGGCAGCAGCAGCAGCAAACCCTGCTGGGAAAAGAGACTTTCCAACTCTTCTCGGGGTCACTGTGACAAGCTAAAGGTCCCAACAGCAAATGGGACCTGGGGTGGCCTAATTTGTGCAGCAGGAGAAATGCAGTCTGTGCTGGGAAACCAGAGAGAATTTGCTTGATCCTTCTCTGATCAGGGAAATGTTAGGCCGGATTTAAGGTCTGCAAAGCTCCTGCTGAAGCTGGCCGGGGCTGGATAATTCTGCAAAACTGACCCTTAAAATGGAAGGAAATCTTCCTTTGGTGGAATTTGTCACCTTGGGGTGACATCAGTGCCAGAAGGGACACCTGGCCCCAGAGATGAGGGCTCACTCAGGGGCTGCAATGGGAGGAAGGGAAGGTGAGGCTCCCAGGCACTGAGAGAGGGGAAAGGTCCCTTTCCCTCCTGCTTGGATGAAAACCCTCCACCTGATGGTGCTCCTGCCTGGCACAGCTCAGAACAGCAGGTTCCTGGCCAAAGAAACTTCCATTGTTATTACCAAATATTTATTAAAAGTAACTGGGCTCAGCCACGGGCTCAGGCTGTGTGTGCAGAGCGGGGCCACCCACCCAGGGCTCTGGCAGGGAACAGGAGCTGGGACTGTCCCCCCTCAGGGGTTCCTGCTCAAAATGAACAGATCTGAAGGGTAAACATGGAGATATTGGGGTCAGGGCAGAGGGGGCTGGAGGAAATGGGCTTTGGAGGGGGAACAAGGGGGGAAAAAGAGGGTTTGGAGGGGAAACAAGAGGCTTTGGAGAGGTAAAAGAGGGTTTGGAGGGGTAAAAGAGGGTTTTGGAGGGGGAACCCAGGGCTTTGGAGTGGAAACAAGGTTTGGAGGGGTAAAAGAGGGTTTGGAGGGGGAACAAGAGGTTTGGAGGGGGAAAAAGAGGGTTTGGAAGGGGAACCCAGGGCTTTGGAGGAGGAACAAGAGGGTTTGGAAGGGAAACAAGAGGGTTTGGAGGTAGAACAAGAGGGATGGAGGGGGAAAAAGAGGGTTTGGAGGGGGTAAAAGAGGGTTTGGAGAGGGACAAGAGGGTTTGGAGGGAGCATCCAGGGCTTTGGAGGGGTAAAAGAGGGTTTGGAGAGGGAACAACAGGGTTTGGAGAGGGAACAACAGGGTTTGGAGAGGGAACAATAGGTTTGGAGGGGAAACAAGAGGGTTTGGAGGGGGAATACAGGGCTTTGGAGGGGAAATAAGAAGGATTGGAGGGGAACAGGAGGGTTTGGAGTGGGAACAGGAGGGTTTGGAACGGGAACAGGAGGGTTTGGAATGGGAACAGGAGGGTTTGGAATGGGAACAGGAGGGTTTGGAGTGGGAACAGGAGGGTTTGGAATGGGAACAGGAGGGTTTGGAGTGGGAACAGGAGGGTTTGCAGGGCAACCACCCCAGCTCTGTGCACAGCAGGTCACAGATGTCACTCGTGGTGTGGCAGCCACTCTTCCCTGTGCCCCCCAAACCCCACAGCAGGGCTGTGCCCCCAACTTTCCATTCCTGAGTCCTTCCAGATTGCACACCTGAGGAGAAGCTGCGTTTTTGGCTGTGATGGGTGACCAGGCCAGAGTGAACCCATGGGACCTGCTGGTGCCACCTCAGCAGGGCTCTGGGACAGGCTGGCTCCAGGCTGGATGGAGGGGACAGCACAGGGGCCCTCCAGTGATGTTTGGGGCACTGCAAAGCTCTGGGCAGCACAAAATAAACCCCCAGATCAGCCCTGGGGCCCAAATCCTGGGGATGGTGCTGTCCCCAGTCCCTGTGGTGTGGCTGGCTCTGCTCAGGGGCATTTGGGGCTGGGGGCTCTGGGCTGCCAAGCCAGGAGTGGCTCCCTGGTATCACCGTTTATCTGGCCTCAAAAATCAAAGGTAAAAGCAGACTGCAAGTCTATATTTTGAGTATTTGCCTTTACTTAGATTAATAAGTCTTTCAGTTCATGTTTTGAGATGTATGAACGTCTTTTATCTTGTAAAATTGTCTCAAGCTGGCCAAAAACATCCTATTTTGTTTTAGATAAATGATTTCTCGTGCTGTAGCTTAGGAGCTTTCCCAAACCCCTCTAATTTTGGGGATTCCCACACCCTGGCACCCTCATGGCATCATCCCAGCTCCCCAAAACCCAAATTCTGTAGGACCACATGGAGTGGGAGCATCCAGCTGGCTCCTTCGAGGAGCCCATCGAGGTTCCCATTAGGCAGAATTAATGGGCACCAGGAGCCTGCTCTCATCACGTGGCACCCACTGCTGCATCCTGAATGGGGACAAAAACCATCCCAGGCTGTCACTGGAGCTGGCAGCGCTGGAATGCTGCATTCAGGCTGGCAGGGAACCAGCTTGGCCGTGGCAGGAGGGGCTGGCAGGGACCCTGCAGGCAGGGAGAGATCCCTCAGATCCCTCACTCCACCACAGAGGGCAAACTGGGGGCAAAAGGGATTTTGCTTCTCACTTTGTTGGAATTAATTTTTTTTCCCCTTGGCACGTTTCAGTCAAAAACTCTTTGAGATTTTGAGCATGTGCCAGAGCAGCTGTGATTTTTTTTTTTTTTATTTCTCTCACACTTCTTTTTTTTTTTTTCCCCTAAATCATTTTGCTGAGTCTGTGTGAAAATGCCCCAGAAAGCAGCAAAACTTGTCAAGACACTCCCAAGAGCTGGCTCACTTGGAACAGCATCTCCAAAGGCAGGGACCCTCCCTGGAGCAACCTCAGGGTGCTGCTACTTCTGTGTGTCCCCCCCAGACTGGGGCACAGTTGGACTGGGTGGTCTTGGAGGTCTCTTCCCACCGTGATGATTATATGATTCCATGGTATTTGTGTTCCCAGGTGGCCCCATTTCATCCCAGTTCTGATGCTCAGCAAGATTTTGGAGGGTTTTGGTGGTTTGTGGGTCCCCATCCTCACTTGTGGGGATGCTGGTTTTGTTTAGGGCCAGGCTCATGGGACAGAGGTGACATGTGGGGGTAAAGCTCCCTAAGGAGGGGTCTGGGTCCCATCTCAGCACCCCAAATTCCCCAGCCCCTGGCAGGGACCTCCTCCCCAATCTGTCCCTGCCTCCTGGCCTAAAATCCCTTTGGATTTCTGCTCATATTGAAGCCAATTTGAATTAATTGGAACACGAGACCAAGGGCCCCATGGGATCCTCCAGTGTCCAGTGCCAGACTCTGGCCTGGGGAAGCAGAACTGGTCACCTCAGCCTGGTGCTTTTGCTCCACAGCTTTGTCCTGCTCCTTCCTCAAAGCCCAGAATGATGCCAGAAGGGCATTGGAGTTAATGGGTGGGACAGAGAGCCCAGAGGGGGGAGCAGGGCTGAGCCAAAACCCACAGCCCAGGCTTGAACCACAACCTGCCTGTTCCCTTATCCAAGTTTGTGCCTTGGTTTCCCCCAGAATTAAATAGCAGCATGGAGGGGACACAGTAAGACAGAAATAACCTGATTTTCTGGTGAGGTGCTTGGGGAGAGGAGAAGGACAGAGCAGCCTGCTCCAACCTGGGGCTCCCCCAGCACCCCCAGTGCATTTATCAGCAGTCTGCTCCCCCAAAATCACCTCCAACCCAGGCCAGCAGGCAGGAGAGCATCTTCCACCAGGCAAAACCAGCTCCCAGCACCAGGATGGGGAGCTGGGTGGGAGCAGCAGCAATTCCCCCCATCCTTGATTAAAACAGCACAGCCTGAGGGGCCAGGGTGGGGGGGACGCTGCTTAATTGGCTCTGTGCTTTTGATACAGCAGCTTAATGACTGTGTTCAAATTAGCCAGAATCACCTTTCCATCCTGGGGGATGGAAATGAGACGTGGATTGCTCTGGCACACCCTCCCCCCCACGCCAGCCTCTCAAAAATCCATCCCCAAACTAAACCGGCTGCAATTTTCATGCCTGGATTTTTCATCTTTTCCTAAGGAGATGAGTTGATATTGTTTAAAACAGCAACAAAATTCCTTCCCAGCCACATAAATCTCCCGGTTTTAACTGCAGATCCAGGGCTGAGGCTGGGGATGAAGCTCAAATGGGAAAGCCCGAGCTGCGTGTGCCTGCAATGAAATTATAAATCCACATCCCAGAGCAAGCGAGCAGCAGGAGGCACCAGGAACCTCCAGCAGCAGAAGCGCTGGGCTGCAGCAAGGGATGGGATTGGGAGTGGAACCGACAAGGCTGGGAGAGCTGTTGGCATTTCTCCTGACAAAATCCTGCACAAACGGAGCCAGCCCAGGTGGAACCACGGCGTTGGACCCACCTGGTGTTCGGTGCTGAGCCCCGTTCCTTCCCCCTGAGCTCTGCCCTCAGTTTCCTCAGCTGTAAAGTGAAGAAGATGCTGCCAAGCCCTGCTTGAAAAGCGCTGTCAGACGCAGCAAATGTCACCCAATGGCTCAGGTGGTGCTTGGTCAGCTGGCACACAGCACATCAAGGGCACAGGGCACTCTGCATCAGCTGCCCACTGAGGCCAGGGACCAGCAAGGCTAAGGCCAGCCTGGACTGACCAGTGATGAGTGGAGAGGAGCAACAATTCCACCCTGCAAGCCAGAGCCAAGGAGGGAATCGGCCTCTGCCATCCTCAAAGCCCAATTAACCAAATCACCACAGCTCAGGAGGCTTCGGCAGGAGCAAGAGGAGAACTCCAAGGAGGAATTGCAATGGTGAGTGCTGGCCCCATGGGGGATGGGGATGCTGCTGGGGGGCTCCAGGTCATTGTCCCGTGAGCCTGGCATCTCCTGGCACTGCTGCAAGGGACAGTGGAACCCAGTGTGGGGGCACAAATGCAGGAGCCCTGCTTGGGCTGGGGGCTGCTCTCATTCCTGGGGTCACAGCTCTGTTTGTGCCCTGATTGCCCCAACTTCCCATGGGATGGAGGGGGAATGGCTGTGTCCATCCACAACCACCTCCACCTCCAGTGCAGAGGGCAGCTCAGGGTGAGGTGGCCTCCAGACCCTGTCCTGGGGCAGGCAGGGGGATGCAAACAGGCTGTCATGGGGATGGGGTGGGAGGGATCTGGGGGGGCTGCTATGGGGCTGAGGGACCCCAGGCAGGGTGGCAGGTGGGTACCTGTGGGTACTGCCATGGAAGAAGCCCAGGCAGGGCGGTGTGGGGGTACCCAGGTGTGCAGAATGGGGCTGGGGGAAGCCAGGCACGGTGCTCGGGGGTACCCAGGTGGGCAGAGTGGGGCTGGGGGAGCCCAGACAGCGGTGTGGGGATACCCCTCAGTGCTGCCATGGGGTTGTGTACCCCAGGCACGGTGCTCGGGGGTACCCCACGGTGCTGCCATGGGGTTGTGTACCCCAGGCACGGTGGGCAGGGGCACCCCACAGTGCTGCCATGGGGTTGTGTACCCCAGGCACGGTGGTCAGGGGTACCCCACGGTGCTGCCATGGGGTCGGGGACCTCAGCAAGGGCACTCCGAGGCTTGTACACCCCGAGCTGCCCGGGTGAACCCCTCCCCTTTGCTGACGGCTGCGCGGAGAGGAGACCCCCGTGCCCTTCCCTGCGTTCCTCCGGGGCCGTGCCCGTTCTCCGCCCGGGGCCGCGCATCGCCCCCGGCCCCGTCCCTCCCCCGGCCGGGCTGGGGGCGCGGGGGGCGGCTCCGCGCACGGCCCAACGCGGCTGGAGAGGCGCTGCCGCCGCCGCGCCGCCCCCGGGGACGGGCCGGGGCCGGGCCGGGGTCCGTCCGGAGCCGCCGCCGCGCCGCCCCCGGGGCTGCGGCTCTGCCCGCGCCGCCGCCGCCGCCGCACCATGGGCAGCCCCGCAGCGGCCGCCGAGCGGTGAGTGCGGGGTCCCGGGGCCGGGGAGGGTCGTGCCGAGCCGCACACGTGGCGCCGGGGGGCGGCCGCCGAGCCCCCGCCGCCCCTGGGGACTCGCAGCCTCCCTCCATCCCTCCCTCCATGCCTCCCTCCATCCCTGCCCGCCGGGGGCTGCCCGGCTGTGCCCACCGCCCGCAGGCCCCTCCGCAGCCCCCGCCGTGCCCGGGGTCGCACCGGGGGTGGCGGCGGTGCCGCCTCGCCCGCCCCTGCCCCGCTCCATCCCCCGGGGGTCCGGTACCCGCAGTCCCCCCCAGCCCGGTTTGGGCTGGGGCCGCCGCTCGCAGCCCCTTCCCCGGCACAGCCGAGCGGGTCCGGGCATCGCCGGGCGTCGGGAAAGCTTTCCCCGTCTCCTCTCGCTCGTGTTTCCCCCCCGGGCGCTGCAGGTCCTCACTCCTCGGCACCCCAGGGCCCTTCCTGCCTCTTCTTCCCCGAGCATCGCGGATTTTTAGGCGGATTCTCCTGAAAATTCCGAGGGTTGGTTTAGCCGCGGATGTTACCGGCTTGTGTTTCTCGGGGAAATGGAGCAGGCAGCAAGCGCAGCATTCCTGGCTCCTATTGCCGTGCTGGAATAGCAGCCTTTGCCTCTTCCCACTCTCCATCCAGAGTACTTTTGTGCCAGTTCCTTAATCCACTTGCAAAGTGGATTTGAGCTAAAAGCTGACAAAAGGTGCTCCAATTCCCGCGGCAGTCGCACAGGCAGCGGTTGCAGAGGAGCAGCTGCTTTTTCTGTTCCTACCCTGAGATGAGGTTTTTGGGAAGGAGAAAAGAGCAAGCAGGAAAGGAGAGAGGATGGCAGGAGAAGGCAGAGTGCCTGTGAAATAGATGGAGAGTGGAGCCGTGCCGGGCTCTGCAGCCTGGCAGCACCCAGAGCACAAACCCAGCCTAGGGGAGTGAGGAGCCCTGGAGCCAGAGCAGTGGAGAGGGAAGTGACCAGGACTGGGGGTGTTTGGTGGCTTGGGGACACCAGCCTGGGCCTAGCAGAGCTCCTGGCTGCTGCTTGGTTTTGTGGATGGTCTCTCATGCACTCTCACCCAGCCTGCAGGATGGAGACCCCAAAACCCAGCGCCAGCCCCAAAGCAGGGGTGTCACCATGGGAAAAGCCTCATCCAGGCAGGGAAAGTTCCTACAATCCTCTCCATCAAAACATGAGGCATTTAAACCAAAAATCCTCCCAAGAGCAGAGCTGCCCAGCAGTGATGTGGTTGTGTGTGGGTTAAAATCCCAAATGCAGGTGTTGAACCCTGCAATAACCCTTTGGGAATTGTGAGGCCCTTGGGGTGGCTCTGTACCCCAAAGCTCCATCACCCCTGGCAGGATGGAGAAGGGATAAAATCCCAGCACCCTGGGGCATGGCAGAGAACGTGGTGCACGTCCTTTAAATGGGAGAATAATTGAAGATGAGTAGGAGAGCTGCCAGCTGGGCAGCCTGGGGCTGATCTGGTTTAATTTTGTGCTGATGTTTTTATCACCAATGGTTCTGTGGCACTCACAGAGGGGAAGCAGTGGAGCTGCTGCCTCTGGCTGCTGGAGGACAGGTGGAGCTGGATGGGTTTTGGCCAGAGCAGCTCGGAGAGGTGATTTTTGGTCCACTCAAAATTTCTTAGTTTTCACATTGCAAAAACCCCACTTGGGTGTCTGCAGCCTTTCCTAAAGCTCTTGGCTTGTGGGCTGATCTTGGGGGAAGATGCTCTCCAAAGCCCATCCTGCAAAACAGCTGGGGGAGCATCCCGAGAGGAGGGAGCAGGAGGCAAAGCAGCTTCAGGAAAGAGTTTGCTTAAAAATCAGCAAAATCAGATTTTCCTTTTATCCTGCCCTGTTGGAGAAGGGAGCAGGAGGACAGGAGGAACAGAGGCTGGGCTGTGTTTCATCCATGCAGGGCATCGATGCTGAGGCTGTGCTGGGCAGAGCTGGGATATATCCCAGGCTCAGCCTTTCCTGCCAGGCTCAGCCTTTCCTGCCAGGCTCAGCCTTTCTGGGTGTTGAGCTTTTGCTGATCCCTGGCTGAAGATAGCAGGGCCGGGGGCTTTTTTCCTATTTTGTAGTGTTTAGAGCTCAGGAATGTCTGCTTTTATTAGCTGTGCTAATCCTGCCTCACCAGAGGACTCATCCCTGGCTCCAAGGCCCAAACCTAATCCCTGCTTTTCCCTCCTGGGCCCGAATTAAACCCTGGACTCACAGCCCAGCAGCACAGACGGACTCGGCGCCGGCTGCACTCAGCATTTAAAGGTTTTCAATCCAGCATTTAAAGGTTTTCAATCCACGTGTCTGGGATGGATTTTTCCCAACTCCTGGCTGTCAGATCACTCCTGTTCCCCCCCCCTCAGCATCCCACCAGGGAGCAGGTGGCTCCTGTTCTCTCCGTGAGGAGCAGGAGCTGCCATAAGGCAGGAGGAGTTGGGCTGCTCCGGCACTGCTGCGTTCCCATCCCCGGGATGGGGATGTGGAAGAGGCAGAGGGGTGTTGGAAGGCCTGGGAATGCTGCTGGGAATGTGAAGCACACGTGGCTGGGTGTGCTGGGTGTGGGCAGCGGCGATTCCCGTGCCGCCGGTGCGTGTGGGCAGCCCGGGTGGGATCCTGGCACCAGCAACATCTCCCCACGTCCCCACAGGCACAGCAAGAGGGAAGGGAACTGGGAGCCAAGTGAGGCCATCCCTGGGCTTGTCCCCAGTGGCTCTGATTCACCATGAGGCTCCCAAACCCTTCTGTGTGCGTGCTGTGCCTCAGTTTCCCTGGCTGCAGGGGTTGGGTGTGGAGTGGGTGCGTGTGGGCAGCCCGGGTGGGATCCTGGCACCAGCAACACCTCCCCACATCCCCACAGGCACAGCAAGAGGGAATAGACATGGGAGCCAAGTGAGGCCATCCCTGGGCTTGTCCCCAGTGGCTCTGATTCACCATGAGGCTCCAAAACCCTTCTGTGTGCGTGCCGTGCCTCAGTTTCCCTGGCTGCAGGGGTTGGGGTGTGGAGCCTGGCTTTGGAGGGTGGCACAGACCCTCAGCAGCCCAACTCCTGCTGCCTGTGGGGGCTGTGGAGCAGCGGTGGGGTTGTCTGAGCAGGCAGAGGGAGCATCAGGGAGCATCCTGCAGGGTCCATGGGGCTACAGGGAGGGTGGGAGGTGCTGCCTGAGCCCAAAGGGCCACTCTGGAATGCTGGAAAAGCCCCAGAACAAACAGGTGAGGGCAGAAATGATCAGAACAGAGATGTGAGAGGAGATGAAAAGCAATAAATCCCACGAGAACGCTTGGAAATGCTGCTGAGAGCCTCAGTGGCTGTGGAAGGGAAATGGATTTGGGCACCCTCAGCTGACAAACCTTCTGTTTGTGAAGTTTTTGTAGGGTTTACCTTGAAAGACAAAGCAGCTGCTTCCACGAGGTTTGGCTCAGGGGTTGTGGGAGCAGGGGGGCAGGAGTGGGACAGGCTGGGCCAGAGCTTTGCTCAGCCACTGGCAATGGAATGTGCGGGATTCTCCTTTGGATCCCACTTGAGCCGTGGTGTTTGGGGCTGGAGCTGGAACCCCACGAGTGCCCCAGCTCTGTGGGGTGTCAGAGGTGTCCCTGTTCAGGAGGGGCAAAGTGGGGAAATGGCCCTGGTGGTGGGAGAGCAGGGAAATGGCAATTTGGTGGGGCAAATTGGGGAAATGGCCCAAATTGAGGAATGGCAATTTGGAGGGGGAAAGTGGGGAAATGGCCCTGGTGGTGGGAGAGCAGGGAAATGGCAATTTGAATTTGATGCTGTCCTCAGCTTGCTCATTTCACATGGGCAAGAGCCCTCCCCAGGCCCAGGCAGGGGCTGCCATTCCCTCTTTCCCATATAAAACGGGAAAACTGAGGACAGCACCAAATTCACCCCAGAACAAGCAAACAGCAGAGACTGGGATGGAAAATTTGGGTGAATAGAAACAGCTTTGTCAGGGATGGGTTAAAAACAAAGCACAGAGGGTCTGGGCTGTGCTCCCCAGGCTGCTGTGGTGCCTTGGCACCCACAGGGGCACCCCAAGGCTGGGGCAGCCCAGGAGCAGAGGCAGGATCCACCTCTCTGAGTGTGTGCCCGTGTTCACAGGGGTTTTCAGAGAAGGGAAGAGATGAGGATCTGACTCCATGTTTCAGAAGGCTGATTTATTATTTTATGATATATATTACATTAAAACTATAATAAAAGAATAGAAGAAAAGGTTTCATCAGAAGGCTGGCTAAGAATAGAATAGGAAAGAATGATAACAAAGGTTTGTGGCTCAGGCTCTGTGTCCGAGCCAGTTGGGCTGTGATTGGCCATTAATTACAAACATTTAACATGGACCAATCCCAGATGCACCTGTTGCATTCCACAGCAGCAGATAACCATTGTTTACATTTTGCTCTTGAGGCTTCTCAGGAGGAAAAATCCTAAGGAAAGGATTTTTCATGAAAAGATGTCTGCGACATGAGTGTGCCCTCCTCCCTCCTCTGCCTCTTCCCTTGCTTCCCTGCCTTCCTCCCCCTGAATTTTTCATGCCACCACGAGCTCAGCTGTGGCTTGCAGCCCCATCCATCAGGAGGGTTTGGTTTTCAAAGCTGTCCCAGCTCTGCCCAGCTCAGATCTGGAGCGCTGGGGCTCCTTGTTCAGCTCCCAGTGTGCCAACCAAAATAGCAGCGGCCACACACTGGAGTGGAGAGGAACAAGTGTTACTGGGAATTAAAATGACAGATCTCAGCATCAAGGTCTCCGAGGGTTTGTGCTTTATTAAGCAACACTGAGTTCATGGGAAAGGACTTTGACTCAGAGCACCGGTTGTGTCTACAAGAAAAGAGAACCAGGGTCTATATTTAGGCTCAGGCTGTGGTGGGGAGCCAGGCCAGGCACCAAGGGAGGGGAGCTGGGCATCCTCAGCTCCATGGGGATGAGCCCTGGCCCTGTAGAGCAGAGTGGGGAGCAGGAGGTGGGCACACCTCAGCTTTGGGGTCGTGGGATCCCCAAGGTTTGGGTTGGGAGGGACCTTAAAGCCCATCCAGCCATGGTCAGGGAAACCTTCCACCATCCCAGGCTGCTTCAATCCCACCCAGCCTGGCCTTGGGCACTGCCAGGGATCCAGGGGCAGCCCCAGCTGTGCCAGGGCCTGCTCACCCTCACAGGGATGGTGCAGCAGAGGAACAACCCTGGTTCTGCTCCTTTCCAAGGGGCTGCACCCCCAGCTCCACATCAGGGGGGTGTGGAGAGCTCCTCTGAGCAGGATTCACCCTGGCTGGGACTTGTACAACATCCACTGGTTCAGAGAAAAGGGGGACCAGGACCCTGCTGTGTGGTCCTCACGTGGCTCCCTCTCCCTTAAATGTGGTTTCCTGCTGATGGAGGGGATTGAACAGATCAATGTTTTCTCTTCTTGCCTCAGGGTCTGCCTCTTCCCACGCCCCCTCCTATTAAAAATTCATTGTTTCTCCCAGATACTGTTGCTAGAGGGAGACAGGGAGAAATAAAGGAAGTTCTTGGAATGGAGAAAAGAAAATATTCAGTGGGAGGGGAATTGAGGAAAAATTTAAACCAAATATTGTCCCTCCCTGGGTGTGTTTGAGCCTGAGCGCTCTCCCTGTCACGGCACAGAACCCTGATGTTCCCAGAGAGTTGAGTGGGGACTGGGGGGACTTTGGGTGCTGGGGACAGTCCTGCTCCTGCCAGGGAGGTGCTGAAGTGTCGCAGTTGGGACAGCCACAATACACAGGGTATCATCAGTTTCAGAAGGGTTCAACTGATACAGAATAACATCACATCATTTCCGAGGGCTGCAAGCATCTGCCTGTAGGAGCATCAGGGGTAGCACGGTCGGGACAGATGGAGATGAGAGATCTCTGCAGCCAGGTCATGGAACTTGGGGTTTATTGCAAAGGGCCTGGGTGCAGGGCCCTGCTGGGAGCTGCCAGGCACAGCTCAGAGCAGGCCTGAGAGAAGAGAGATAAAAAGAGAGAAGGCAAGAGCGTGGTAAAAAGATGAGAGAGTGAGGAAGAGTAAAGAGGGTAAAGAGAGAGTAAAAGAGGACAAGGTTCCTGTTACAATACAATAAATCTTCTTCTGGTCGTGGAACTTGGGGTTTATTGCAAAGGGCCTGGGTGCAGGGCCCTGCTGGGAGCTGCCAGGCACAGCTCAGAGCAGGACTGAGAGAAGAGAGGGGAGAGAGGATGAGAGGGTGAGAGAGTAAAAGGGTAAGAGCATAGAAAAGTAAGAGGGCAAAGTTCCCGTTACAATACAATAAATCATCTTCTGTGTTGAATATTCTGATTCTCACTAACCCATCTAGTACAATATACAAATCCTATAACATTTCCATACAGCCTATAAGAATCACTGCATTACCATACTGTGTTACATTTTAAACCCTAAAAACTCCTCTTTGGGCCCCTTCTGCCAAGCTGGCAGGGTCTGCTCAGACCCTTGGAGCTGTCTGCAGGCAGAGGGTGTTGTTTCATCAAAAGGGGATCACCTTCAGCTGGCCACACCATTGTTTTCCAGTTGTTCAGTAACTGAGGGATCTCAAAGCTTGCTTTCATTTCAATCTCGCTTATAGTTTCTATAGTCTCAAAATCTTTTGCCAGACAATCATATTTATGAGGCTTTCCTGTTTCATCTTCTCCTACATCTGCCCTTCTTGTTTTTAGCCCACCTTTTTATACCCCTCATGTCCATGCATTGCACCTGTGTGTCCCTGGAGTGCTTGCTCAGCACACCTGGGCACTCTCATTGCTGTCAGTGCTGCTCACCTGCTTCTCACAGCTGCACCCACTCCCAGTCACCCCAAACTGTGTCCCTGCAGTGAAACCCTGCTGGTTTCAGAGCTGGGAGTGTGGGACATGGTGGCTGTTTCACCCAGCAGATCCCAGCAGGCACAGGAGGGAAGGAGGAGCAGGAGCAGGACCTGCAGTGAGGGGGGCTGTGCCTGATCTCTGACTCAGTTCCCATCCTCAGCATCTCCAGAAAGCTTCCCCAGGCCTTGACTGCTTTTCCTCTCAATTTGGCCACTGTTTCAGTGCAGGAGGATGAGGGGGTTCAGCTCTAGACTGAAGTGGTCAGGAGAGTGCTGGTGGCTGCTCTGTGGGACCAGGCTGTGACAGAGATGCTGGGCCAGGTGCCACCAGCAGGGATGGAGCATGCACTGAGGGGATTCAGGCAGCCTTGGAAAGGTGTTTTCCATCTTCTGAAGCCTCCTGAGCTCAGTCCTCACAGTGCTCCTCACAAGGCAGCAGCAGCAGGGGTTTGCAGGGCAGGGGAGCTAAAGGGGCTCTCCCTGAGCATCCAGACTCCCTCAGCCACACTCCATGCTGGAACACCTCACCTGAGGTGAGAGGATTTGTTTTCACTCAGGAAATGATGTCTCAGGTTTGAGCTTTTCTATGTTTCAGGTTCTGTGCTGCTTTAGTCTGTGGGTCTGGGTTCACATGAGGGGATGGTGAGCTCTGTGCACAGAGCAAGGAGACAAAACAATTCCTGCTCCAGCTGGGCACCAAGGACAAATGATCCAAATCTCAGCCCCAAGAGCACAAACAACATGGGCTGGAGAGAGAAAAACAAGGATGGGACTGCATGGGCTGGGGCTGGAATTGGACAATGAACTCCAATATGCAAATGGAGCAGAACTTATAAAAGTGAGAGACCCCATGACCTGTTGTCCATTTTGGGACCATTTTGGTTTACCTGAGGTGCAGCCCTGGCTGGGCTCTTGTGCTGCCCAAGGTGCATCCATTGAGGCCTCCTAATAAATCCCTGCTTTATTCTTTAGCTCTGTCCAGTCTCTGTTCTAGGTCAGCCCTCACAAGGCATCAGAAGAGTTGAAGGAATCATTTCCAACCCCTTCTCAGTGGTGCAGCCAGAGGAGCAAACCGTGAGGGTGTTGGATGCTTTTGGCCTCTTTTTCCAGAGGGTCACCCGGGCTTACCTTCCCCATGCTCAGGACAGCTGGACACCAACCCTTCAATATTGGCACAAGGAGCTATTTTGTGTTTTTCCATTTAAATCTCATTTGAAGGAAAGTCCATCTGGTTCCCTCTGTGCTGCCAGAGGAAAAAAGGGCTTTTCTTGGGTCAGTTTTCCACAGGGAGACCCAGGAGAGGCAGCGTGGCCCAGGACTTGTGCCTGGTGGGAGGCTGGGGCAGGGCCCCTGTAATTGAACACTAATTAGGGATGGAAAAGGAGCAGAACCCTGCAACTGCAAATGGAAGGTGGAGTGACATAAATGAGAGAGAAACTGTGACCTTTTTCCATAAGCAGGAATATTAACCAAGTGTGACTAATGGAGTGGGGAGGAAATAATCCTGCTTTCATTAGTCCTTATTGCAGGGCCTGATGAGGAGTGGGAGCCTTGGGCTGCTGCTCCCAGGGAAGGGAAGTGGGTGATGCAAACATCCCTGCCAGCCCTGCCCAGTGCTCTGGAAAGTCATTCCAGGAGTTCTTGTGGAGGTTGGACCCTCCAGCCCAGCCAGGCCTGCACCCAAGATGAACCAAAATGGTCCCAAAATGGACACCTGGTCGTGGGGTCTCTCACTTTGATCAGTTCTGCTCCATTTGCATAGTGGAGTTAATTGTCTAATTACAGCTCTAGCTTACTAAGTCCCATCTTTCTTGTTTTTCTCTCTTCAGTCCATGTTGTTTGTGCTCTTGGGCTGAGATTTGGATCATTTGTCCTTGGTTCCCAGCTGGAGCAGGAATTGTTTTGTCTCCCTGCTCTGTGCACAGAGCTCACCATCCCCACATGTGAATCCCAGACCCACCCACTAAAGCAGCACAGAACCTGAAAAATAGAAAAGCTCAAACCTAAGGCATCATTTCCTGAGGGAAAACAAATTCCAGGGTCTTACCTCTTCCCTTCAGGGTCACTTTTACATCAAGCACCAGCCTTGTGGCAAAGCAATTTGGCACCACTGCCTTCCCCTGCCTTGCCCAGCCTGCAACATCTGGAAACCTCTGGAAATCCAGGTGCAGGTTGTTGCTGTTGCAGTGACAAGTGGGGCTGTGATCTGTTGGGTCAGGCTCATCCAGCATCAGACAATGCTGCTGGGTTTTTGGGGTTTCTTTCCATGCCCTGAGGGTCTCTCTGGCTCAGGCTTTTGCTGCCCTGAGTTCATGTCCCTGTCCCTGTGCAGGGATCACTCCATGGCCTGGGGACTTGTCCCTGCTGCCTCAGTCCTGGCTCAGCTCTTTCCACCTCAGTGACTTTCCCAAGACTCCTAAGAAACAGATCTTTTTTTCCCTCTGTTTCATTTTTAACAGCTCTGCCTCATTTCTCCCTCCATTTCTCTCCCTGGGATCATTTCTGGCTGTCCCCCCAGAGCTGGGAGATGTTGTGCTGCAGTGGAGATGAATTCTTCCTCTTTCCTTGAGCATTTTCCAAATCTTTCCATTTACTTTTGCAGATAGAAACTCTTTGGGGGGCTGTCACTGAGAGAGGATTTCAAATGAGCAGCCTGTGACACCTCCCCATGGTAATGTGTCATTTTTGTTGTTGATATTTCAGTAACTAAAGGTCAGCTGGAAGCTCAGCTGGCTGGACAATCTGACATTAATTACACTAATGAGCAAAAATCTCTGGCTTAATGCTCCTGGATACCAGGGCTGTGTGACACTGGGGCACTCTCAGGTGTCCTGGGATCCATGGAATGATCAAATCCCAAAAGAGCCCGAGCTGGATCCCACAGGGATCCTCAGTGCAGCCCCATCCCTGCACAGCCACCCCAACAACCCCACCCTGAGCAGCCCTGAGAGCCTGGATGTGGCACTGGGTGCCAGGGTTCAGTTGAGGTGTTGGGGCTGGGTTGGACTCGATGATCTTGGAGGTCTCTTCCAGCCCAGTGATTCCAAAATTCTGTGAATTCTGTGAATTCTGTGTCCAAAGGCTCCTGGAGCTCTGGCAGCCTTGGCACCATTCCCTGGGGAGCCTGGGCAGTGCCCAGCAGCCTCGGGGGGCAGAACCTTGCCCTGAGCTCCATGCCAAGGCCTGGCCCAGCTCCAGCCCTTGCTGGGCTCCTGTCCCTGTCCCAGAGCAGAGCTCAGCCCCTGCCCCTGTGCCTGCCCTGGGCAGGAGCTGCAGCCCCCAGGAGCCTCCCCTCAGTCTCCTGGGCTCCAGCTGAACCAGCCAAGGGCCCTCAGCTGCTCCTCAGCCCTTCCCCAGCTCCGTGTCCCTCCTTTGGCCACTCTCCAACAGCTTTGGATCCTTCTGATCTCGTGGTGCCCAAAGTGCCCCCAGCACTGGAGGTGAGGCTGCCCCAGGGCAGAGCAGAGTGGGACAATCCCTCCCTGGGCCTGGTGCCCCCAGCACAGGGTGGCCCTTGGGGCTGCCAGGGCCCAGCAGTGACTCAGATCCAACTTGCCCCTGACCAGGACCCCCAGGGCCCTTGGGATGTGCTCAGCAACTGTTCCAGGCATCACAGCAGATCTGGCTCATCTCAGAGCACTGCAGAAAGGGCCCTGGGGGTCCTGGTCAGGGGCAAGTTGGATCTGCCTTAGAAGAGCTCAACTTGGGTGCCTTGGTCTGGTTCTCTGCATGTCTGCTGATTTCCAGGACATCTGGATCTTGTCTGGCTTTGGGATTTGCTGCTGAATTCCTTTTTTTCAAGGAGATCCACTATGCAGAACTGGAAGCTCCTTGATGGAGAAGCAGGTCCTGTGTGGCACCCAGGGAGAGGGGAATCCTCTCCTGGCTCCTGCACTGAGTAGCCCAGAAAAGAGTTTGAAAAATCCAAGTTTTGAGTAAAAAACCAAAAAGCACAGGAGCAGAAGGTGACAACAACCCTGGTGGCACAAACATACAGAGGGCCAGGGTGCTGTGCTGGTGTCACCACGTGGCACTGAGGGAGGTTTAGGCACTTCACCCACGTGCTGGTGGGTCCCATTTCACAAGGATTAAAATGTATTTGCAGACAAAACCCCGGAGGTAACCTGAGACAGAGGTTGCTACGTGACCCAGGAGCTGCCAAAAACAAATGCCAAGACCATCAGCTCATTCCCAGGGCTGGGAATGAGGGACTCACCTGACAAGCCAAGCTCAGGTGGTCTCTAAGTGAGCTTAAATTCCACATTCCCCATGCTCAGGCAGGATGGGAGTGAAGAAACCTCTCAGGGAGGGCAGGAGAGGCTGCTCAGGGCCAGGAGCTGAGCACGTTTGGCCTGACTGCAGTTTGCTCTCTGCAGGTCTGCAGTAAATACCTGGCTGTGTCCAGCCTGCTGGAATTAGATTGAAATTTTACTTTTTCCATCCCCAGAGCTGGAGCCTGGCCATGGGGAGCAGCAGCTGGGCTGGTGTGGTTGGGATTTATCCTCAGGTGGTGCTGGTTCTGAGGAGCCTCCTCCATCCCTGCTGGAATATCTGAGTGTGTGAGTCCCACACACGGTGCTGCAAGAGATCCAAAGCCACTTCCCTCCCAGTTATCCCATCTCCCAGGAGTGGAGCAGCCCCAGGGATCCACAGCAGATCCGTGGCCATCAGTCCCTCAAAGCACACACACTGCATCCCCTGGAGGCAAATTCCTCCCCAAATTGCACCAGCTGTAGTTGATGGAGGTGTCACAAGCTCCCCCCTGCAGGTGCTGAGGGTGGGTTCAGGTGTTTTTGGGTCATTTCTGCATCTCAGGGCTTGGTTTGGGTCATTCTTGCTGTTATTTCAGGGTGGTGGGTCAGAGTTACTCCCACACTGTGTGCTCCAGCTCCCTGTGCTGCAGGGCACGTTCCTGAGGAGATGGGATCCTGCTGGGATCCTGGGCTTTCCCATCCTGCTGGGATCCTGGGCTTTTCCATCCTGCTGGGATCCTGGGCTTTTCCAGCCTGCTGGGATCCTGGGCTTTCCCATCCTGCTGGGATCCTGGACTTGGTCATCCTGCTGGGATCCTGAGCTTTTCCATCTTGCTGGGATCCTGGGCTTTCCCATCCTGCTGGGATCCCGGGCTTTTCCAGCCTTCTGGGATCCTGGGCTTTTCCAGCCTGCTGGGATCTTGGGCTTTTCCAGCCTGCTGGGATCCTGGGCTTTTCCAGCCTGCTGGGATCTTGGGCTTTTCCAGCCTGCTGGGATCCTGGGCCTGTCCATCCTGCTGGGATCCTGGGCCTGTCCATCCTGCTGGGATCCTGGGCTTTCATATCCTGCTGGGATCCTGGGCTTTTCCATCCTGCTGGGATCCTGGGCTTTCCCATCCTGCTGGGATCCTGGGCTTGGTCATCCTGCTGGGATCCTGGGCTTTCCCATCCTGCTGGGATCCTGGGCTTTTCCAGCCTGCTGGGATCCTGGGCCTGTCCATCCTGCTGGGATCCTGGGCTTTCATATCCTGCTGGGATCCTGGGCTTTTCCAGCCTGCTGGGATCCTGGGCTTTCATATCCTGCTGGGATCCTGGGCTTTTCCATCCTGCTGGGATCCTGAGCTTTCCCATCCTGCTGGGATCCTGGACTTGGTCATCCTGCTGGGATCCTGGGCTTTTCCATCCTGCTGGGATCCTGGGCTTTTCCATCCTGCTGGGATCCTGGGTTTCTCCATCCTGCTGCCAGCCCTGATTGTCCCTTTTGTCCTGAGGGACCCAGAATTCCCCCTATAACAGCAGGAACACACATTCCCAGCTCCCAGAAGGTCCCAGTGTCAGTGGGATCCGCTGAGCCCTTCACCCCAGCCAGTCCCTCCCTGGGTGGCAGGGATGCAAATCCCATGTGGGATTTCAAACTCATGTTCTGGAACAAATGCTTTCATTTGGAACTGCATGGAACTCAGTCAGGAACACTCCCCAATAAAGGGGATCACACCCCAAAGGTGTGATCCCTGTGTCCCCATGGGTGTGATCCCTGTGTCCCATGGGTGTGATCCCTGTACCAGGGATGTGATCCCTGTGTCCCATGGCTGTGATCCCTCTGTCCCCTTGGGTGTGATCCCTGTGCCAGGGTTGTGATCCCTGTGTCCCATGGGTGTGATCCCTGTGCCCCATGGGTGTGATCCCTGTGTCCCCAAGGCTGTGATCCCTGTGCCAGGGGTGTGATCCCTGTGTCCCATGGGTGTGATCCCTGTGTCCCATGGGTGTGATCCCTGTGCCAGGGTTGTGATCCCTGTGCCCCCATGGGTGTGATCCCTGTGCCCCATGGGTGTGATCTCTGTGCCAGGGGTGTGATCCCTGTGTCCCCATGGGTGTGATCCCTGTGCCCCATGGCTGTGATCCCTGTGTCCCCATGGCTGTGATCCCTGTGCCCCATGGCTGTGATCCCTGTGTCCCCATGGCTGTGATCCCTGTGTCTCCTTGGGTGTGATCCCTGTGTCCCATGGGTGTGATCCCTGTGCCATGGCTGTGATCCCTGTGTCCCCAAAGGTGTGATCCCTGTGTCCCCATGGCTGTGATCCCTGTGTCCCCAAAGGTGTGATCCCTGTGTCCCCATGGGTGTGATCCCTGTGCCATGGGTGTGCTCCCTGTGTCCCATGGGTGTGCTCCCTGTGTCCCAAAGTTGTGATCCCTGTGCCATGGATGTGATCCCTGTGTCCCCATGGGTGTGATCCCTGTGCCAGGGGTGTGATCCCTGTGCCCCATGGGTGTGCTCCCTGTGCCCCATGGCTGTGATCCCTGTGTCCCCATGGGTGTGCTCCCTGTGCCCCATGGATGTGATCCCTGTGTCCCCATGGGTGTGATCCCTGTGCCAGGGGTGTGATCCCTGTGTCCCCAGGGGTGTGATCCCTGTGTCCCCATGGGTGTGCTCCCTGTGCCCCATGGATGTGATCCCTGTGTCCCCATGGCTGTGATCCCTGTGTCCCCAAAGTTGTGATCCCTATGCCCCATGGATGTGATCCCTGTGTCCCCATGGGTGTGATCCCTGTGTCCCCATGGCTGTGCTCCCTGTGCCCCCAAAGTTGTGATCCCTGTGTCCCATGGCTGTGATCCCTGTGTCCCATGGGTGTGATCCCTGTGTCCCCATGGGTGTGATCCCTGTGCCCCAGGTCTGGCTGCTGATGCTCCTCATTCCCCTGCCCTGGAAAGCTCCTTTGCCAAAGGCTCCCCAAGCCTCTCCCAGCAGGAATTAACCCCCTGGTTGCTGCTGCCCACCCAAACGCCACCTCCCCGAGCTGAGTGAGGTCTGCAGCAGGCTCAGAGCAGCTGCTGAGCTGCAGCAGCAGCGTGGGTGTGCTGAGAGACCCGAGCCGGGGACATTTGAGGGCTGTTAAGCAGGATTTCCACACAAAAGGAGCTATTTAAATTCCCTCTTCCTTTGCAACAGGCAAATTAAACTTCATCCAGAGAGCTCAAAGCAATTCGGTGAAACCACAGCGAATCATTTGTTCAGCATCTGCTGCATCAGTGCTGGGAGCA
Source organism: Agelaius phoeniceus (assembly GCF_051311805.1). Lineage (NCBI taxonomy): Eukaryota > Metazoa > Chordata > Aves > Passeriformes > Icteridae > Agelaius > Agelaius phoeniceus. The sequence goes on from NC_135293.1 coordinate 4,220,441, forward strand.
TCTCCCGATCCCCCCCAGGTCCCCAAAAATGCCCAGAGGGGGACACTGGGCTGAGGGTCCGGCCAGTGGCACTTCTGCTGCCACGTTTGGGTGAAATCTCCCCAGATTCGAGGCCCCCTGGGCAGTGGGCATCCCCTGGGTGGGTTCAGTGCCCTCCTGGAGTCCCTGCACGATTCCCCAAGGGCAGGGCTGGGTCTTCCCTGCTCCACCCGGAGCTACCCAGGCAGGGATGGGCTGGGATGCTTTCCTGGTGGGGAGAGGATCCTTCAGGGCACAAAGTGTGATATAATTTTATATTTCTAAAATTATAAATATACTTTATAATATATCTTTTATATTTATATTTATTTATAATATTTTATAATATATAAATATTGTATATTTCTAATTCTATAAATTAGGCATATACTATATTTATATATTATAAAATATACATATTATATCTGTAACGATAACAATTAATATTATTATATTTTACATTACATATGAATATATATTTTATATTGTACTATATATTTAATATAAATTACAATATAAATTATAATATAAATTATAATATAATATAATATAATATAATATAATGTAATATAATGTAATGTAATATGATATAATGTAATATAGAATAGAATAGAATAGAATAGAATAGAATAGAATAGAATAGAATAGAATAGAATAGAATAGAATAGAATATCTAGGGTATATATTATCGAATATTATAAATATATGATATTTTATATTAAAATATGCTATATAATATTTATATATTTACAGATAAAACCAGGCAAGCTGCAATGGTCAGGTCACACATGCACCTGGAGCAGCTCTGAGGATGCTCCCTCTCTCTGGGAAGTGCCTGGGTGCCCCATCCCTGGCCTTTGGAGGGGTTTATTTGGGATTTCTGTGGCAGACACTGGGGGAAGGTGACTGACAGTGCTCTCCCTGTGCTTTCTGTGCAGAGGAGCCGAGGCTGGCTGTGCCTGACCCTTCACCATGTGACCGTCCCCAGGCTCCAATGCCTCAGCAGAGCCCCATGTCAGAGCAGCCCTGCACCTGCAGAACGGTGAGAACTCCCTGGGCTCCAGTGGGATTGGGGTTGTGCACTGGGACACTCAAAATCCAGCTCATTTTGACCTCGTGGCCACCCCTGCTTGGTGGCATTAGCCCTCTCCTTGTCCCCAGCTCCTCGTGCATCAGGAGTCCCGTGGAGCAGCTGGGAGATGTCCAGCCTGTTGTCACCACCCCAAAATAAGCCAGAAGAGGCTCAGGCAGAGCTGTGGTGTGAAGCTCTGGGATGCTGAGCTCAGTGATTTGCTCAGGGTTGGTGGCAGGCAGCAGTGGGACCCCACTGTCCTCAGCCTTGGCCATGCCAGGATCCATGTGCAGCCGTGGTTTGGGGTTTGTATGGATTTCCTGGGATTTGGGAGTTCCTCAGCTCAGAGAGGAGCTCTGGAGGCTTTGCCTCTGCTCTGCTGTCCAGATGCCAGACAGGGAGTGAAGCCGCACGGCCCCTTTCCCTTCCCCCATGGAGATTTCTGGCTTTTGGGATCCTCTTGGGGCTGCACATGAGAAGGAGCTGAGCTGCTCTCCTGGTGCCCCAGCTGATGCCCTGCAGCCACACATCTGGGACTGACGCCAGCGTGTCTTGCTCCAGATGTCACCACTGCCTCATCAGTGTCACCCTCCAGCCAAGGGGGGTCTGGGGGTGGCACAGCTGAACCCCCCTGGGCTCTGCTGGGCCCCTCTGGGATCTCCAGCAAGGCCAGGACAGATCTGGGGTGGATCCCCCTGTCCCCTCCCCTCTGCAGGATGATCCCGGGGGTTGGTCCTGCTCCCACTCGTGTGACAGGGCTGGGTTGGGATGTCAGGAGCTGTTTCACCCCTGTTGTGGGTTGGGATTTCAGGGGTTGTTTCACCCCTGTTGTGGGTTTGGGATTTCAAGGGTTGTTTCACCCCTGTCATGGTTGGGATGTCAGGAGCTGTTTCACCTCTGTTGTGGGTTGGGATGTCAGCAGCTGTTTCACCCCTGGCATGGTTGGGATGTCAGGAGCTGTTTCACCCCTGGCATGGTTGGGATTTCAGGGGTTGTTTCACCCCTGTTGTGGGTTGGGATTTCAGGGGTTGTTTCACCCCTGTTGTGGGTTGAGATTTCAGGGGTTATTTCACCCCTGTTGTGGGTTGGGATGTCAGGAACTGTTTCACCTCTGGCATGGGTTGGGATTTCAGGGGTTGTTTCACCCCTGTTATGGGTTGGGATTTCAGGGGTTATTTCACCCCTGTTGTGGGTTGGGACGTCAGGAGTTGTTTCACCCCTGTTGTGGCATTTTGCTCTCGCTGCTCCCATGATCATAATTGGGATGGCAATAAAATCTCCAGTGAAGCAGCAGCTGCAGACAGATCTTAAAAAATGCTCTCAGCCCGCGAGTGCTGCTGAGCAGAGCTGGGAGGGGGAGGGAAAGCTGCCACTCCGTGCTGCTCCTGCCTGGAATTCCCACTCCCAGCAGGGTTTCAGGGTTTCCAGCAAATTGGGGGCTCCACCTGTGCCCCCTTTCCCCCCTGTCCCCGCAGAGCTCCGAGCTGGGTTCTGCAGAGCTGAGCAGTCCTGCTGGGACCAGGCTGGTCTCCAGCCACAGCTGCCTGTCCCTGCAGCTGTCTGTCAGTCTGGCCTGTCAGTCTGCTCCCCTGCCCACATGTCCAGCAGTCCAGTGGGATTAAAGCCTCTGGAATGATGGATCCCCCTGCTGAGGTGCAGAGATCGGCTGGGAGCAGCCAGGGCTCCCCCTCCAGAGGGCAGCTGGCCCTGCTGGGCACCCCTGCCATGGATGAAGGCTCCCTTGGGGCTGAGCCCTCAGGAGAAGGGCCCTCCCTGTGGCTCAAGGCTGCAAAGAGCCTTTGTTTTATCCAGGAGCTTGGGGGAGAGGCTGGGACTGCCCTGATCTGTGTCACCACAGCTCAGGTGAGGGATTAGGAGGAGATTTTGCCATCAAAGGTCCAGCACTGGCAGCAAGTGACAGCAATCAGGGTGTGATTTATGTGCCAGCCCCCCGAGGGGCTCAGACCAGCCTTCCTGAAGTGCTGAGCTTAATGAAGGAGCTGATCTAACGAGGGCTGGCACGGCTGGGCTGGACAAATGAGGTCGTGTGCTGGGGCAAAGCCCCTGGGAGGCAGCTGTGACTGAAATCACCAGGAAATCACTGTCCAACGGTAGGGCAGAGCCCTGCTGGGCACTGAAATCACCAGGAAATCACTGTCCAGCAGCAGAGCAGGGCTCTCTGGGCACTGAAATCACTGTCCAGCAGCAGGGTAGGGCTCTCTGGGCACTGAAATCACTGTCCAACGGTAGGGCAGAGCCCTGCTGGGCACTGAAATCATCAGGAAATCACTGTCCAGCAGCAGGGCAGGGCTCTCCTGGCACTGAAATCACTGTCCAGCAGCAGGGTAGGGCTCTCTGGGCACTGAAATCACTGTCCAGCAGCAGGGCAGGGCTCTGCTGGGCACTGAAATCACTGTCCAACATCAGGGTAGGGCTCTCTGGGCACTGAAATCACTGTCCAACATCAGGGTAGGGCTCTCTGGGCACTGAAATCACTGTCCAACATCAGGGTAGGGCTCTCTGGGCACTGAAATCACTGTCCAGCAACAGGGCAGGGCTCTCTGGGCACTGAAATCACTGTCCAACATCAGGGTAGGGCTCTCTGGGCACTGAAATCACTGTCCAGCAGCAGGGCAGGGCTCTCCTGGGCACTGAAATCATCAGGAAATCACTGTCCAGCAGCAGGGCAGGGCTCTGCTGGCACTGAAATCACCAGGAAATCACTGTCCAGCAGTAGGGCAGGGCTCTGCTGGGCACCTCAGGGCAGACTGGGACCTGTGCTGGCACTGGGGGGTGGCTGCACGTCAGCATCCCAGCTCTGCACGCCCCCGAGCAGCGTCATCATCATCATCATCGTCATCCATCAGCGCTCTGAAAGGTGCCTAATTACAGCCTCTGCTTTCCTGTTCCCTTATTCATCCTCCTGCCCCAGCACTTCCTTTGTCACCCAGCTGCAGGGCTGGAACTGCAGGGCTGGAGCAGTGAAGGCACAGGGACCCTTCCTGTGACAAGGTCTCACATCCTCCCTGCTGCTCAGAGCCCCTGTGGGTGATTTGTCCCCCCAGCAGGAGGGGACACCCCCAGAGGTGTCCCCACCACACCCTGTCCTGCCTGGCCATTCCCTCTGTGCCCTCCCACATGGACTCAGCCATGCTGTGGTGCTCTCAGTTTGCTCCCAGGCCGTGTTTTGGTGCTCAGGAGGGAGGCAGGAGGGGGAGGCAGCTGCAGAGGAAGGAGCAAATTCCCCTCTCTCATTGAATGCTCTGTATTTGTGTCTCTGTGGGGGCAGGAGCCCTTGCCAGGAGCTTTCTGTGCCCATGGCTGTGCCTGGCTGTCACATCTGTGCTGCTGGGGCTGTTGTGGGCTCGTGCTTTGTACATCCAGCAGCAACAAATGTCATGTGGACCCTACAGCTGAGGTGCCAGGACAGTTGCCAGGGGTTTGTGTTCTTTGACCCCACTCCCAGGCTGGGGAGAAACCTGAGACCAGGCCAGCCTTGGCCAAGGTTGGTTTGGATGGGCACCTTTGGGCTTGGATGGGGACCTTGGCAAAGCCCAGCTTTGGTGGGAGAGGACAAAGCTGGGTTTGCAGTGGGAGAGGACAAAGCTGGGTTTGCAGTGGGAGAGGACAAAGCTGGGTTTGCAGTGGGAGAGGACAGAGCTGGGTTTGCAGTGGGAGAGGACAAAGCTGGGTTTGCAGTGGGAGAGGACAGAGCTGGGTTTGCAGTGGGAGAGAACAGAGCTGGGTTTGCAGTGGGAGTCTCCTAGACCTGGGCTGTCACCTTGCTGCTGGCTGGGTCAGTGCTCAGGGAGAAGGACACCATGGGGCTGTGGCCAGCACCCAGTCCTGGTGACAGACTGGGCTGGGACAACACCAGAAAGTCCTGGCACTGTGGGCCGTGTGCTGTCACCCTGCAGTTGCCTCCCAGCCCCTCCTCATCCTGCCCCTGATGTTAATGGGCTTCTGCAAATTAAAAGTTCTCACCTGAACCCTCCAAAAATGAGCCCCTGCTCTCCATGCGGGGACCAGAGCCACTGAGTTCAGCTCCAGGGTTCCTGGGGGCATCAGTGGCAGCTGGGTGGTCTGGGATGCAGCTGAAGAGGGGGAGTCAAGCTCAGCCTCTGCTCCTGGAGGTTCTGAGATTGTTGAGATCCAGGTCAGGTTCAGTCTCAGCCACCATTTCCCAGCAGCAGTCGAGATTCAGCTCTGCCTGTGGTTCAGTCAGCCCCCCTTGGGTGGAAACGAGCCCAGCACCCACCTGCCCTGCCCCCCCCACCCCACTTTTAGAAGAGTTATCCACTTTGGTAGAGAAATAGAGATGCTCATGGAATATTAAACACCTCCCTAAAGCCCCTGTTGCTGATGAGTGGCTCCTGCTCCTCATTGCCTGGTGCAGGCAGTGACCTTTCAGAAATGTTGTACGTCGTGGTCGTTCTCTAAATGTCTCCTCTCCTGGGAGCATCTTGAGGAGATAGAGATTCAGACATGATGTCTGTCAAGAAGAAAAGCAGATTGTGGCCAATCTGGGGCTGCCTGTGCAGTGTTGCCTGGGCCACGTGCTCAGGAATCATAAGGTTGGCTCTAAAAATAAGCGGTGGCTCCTTTCGGGTCGTCTCCTTGGTGCCGTGGCTCATCAGGGAATCCTCAGTGCTGGGAGTTCCCACGTGGGAGAGGAGTGGAGAGTCCTGTGGCTGCTGGGGACTCAGGATGGGATCCTGGGCTGGGAAGACACCGTGGAGACCCAGGAAAGGAAGGGCAGATCCTCCCTGGGAGCTGCTCCGGCGCTGCTCGGCCGCCCCGAGACCTGGGGCTGCTGAGCAGGAGGAGCCTTGTGAGAGGCAGCAGCTGCCACTCACCAAATTCACTCCCTTCTGTGGAAGCTTTTCATGTTCTCCAGCTGTCCCTGAAGTCACCCTTGGGACATTCAGTGGTGACCCAGCCACCACCTGGCTCCTGCCCAGGCAGCTCCTTCCATGCTCCCCTCCCCATTCCCCTGCCTTGCCAGCAACATCTGCTCTGCCTGAGCAGCCTTGAGAGGGACACCAGGGTGACAGCACCAGCACAGCCAGCACAGGGCTGTTGGGGATGGCCACTTGGCCACCTGGTGGTCTGAGGACTCTCAAGGTGTTCACTGTTGGGGAAGATGAAACAGGAAAGCCTCATAAGTATGATTGTCTGGCAAAAGATTTTGAGACTATAGAAACTATAAGCGAGATTGAAATGAAAGCAAGCTTTGAGATCCCTTAGTCACTGAACAACGGGAAAACAATGGCATGGCTGGCTGAAGGTGATCCCCTTTTGATGGAACAACACCCTCTGCTTGCAGGCAGCTCCAAGGGTCTGAGCAGACCCTGCCAGCTTGGCAGAAGGGGCCCAAAGAGGAGTTTTTAGGGTTTAAAATGTAACACAGTATGGTAATGTAGTGATTCTTATAGGCTGTATGGAAATGCTATAGGATTTGTATCTTGTACTAGATTGGTTAGTGAGAATCAGAATATTCAACACAGAATAAAATTTATTGTATTGTATTGCCCTCTTGCCTTTTATTCTCTTATCCTTCTATTTCCAAGCTCTTACCCTTTTACTCTCTTATGCTTTTGCTCTCTTACCCTTTTACTCTCTCACCCTGTCATCCTCTCTCCCCCTCTCTTCTCTCGGGCCTGCTCTGAGCTGTGCCTGGCAGCTCCAGCAGGGCCCTGCACCCAGGCCCTTTGCAATGAACCCCAAGTTCCACGACCAGAAGAAGATTTATTGTATTGTAACAGGAACCTCGTCCTCTTTTACTCTCTCTTTACCCTCTTTACTCTTCCTCACTCTCTCATCTCTTTACCACGCTCTTGCCTTCTCTCAGGCCTGCTCTGAGCTGTGGCTGCAGCTCCCAGCAGGGCCCTGCACCCAGGCCCTTTGCAATAAATGCAATTTCCCTGACCTGGCTGCAGAGATCTCTCATCTCCGTCCATCCCCACCATCCTACCCCAACACTCCCACGGTTCACCAGGTCCTGTGGGGTGGGAGATGCTCTGTAGGGCCCCTGCTGGGTGCCCTCAGTGCCCTCCCAGCCATTGGTTCTCCCTCTGCTCCTCCAGCCCTGCCCAGCCCAGCCCTGACCCAGAAAAACGTGCTGAGAGCCACAGAGCCGGGAGAATTTGTTTCCCAGCCAGCCCCTGATAGGATTAGGAATAACTCTCTCCTGGATAATTCTCCATTAGGTCTGGTGATTGATTTCCTTCCTTCTTACCCCCAGCTCTGTCCTGCTCTCCCTGTTTCAGCTGCATTATTTATTCTCATGCTTGGCTTGCTAATTGCCTGATCACCAGAGCTGAGGCTTGGGCACATCCCTGGCCTCCTTTGACCCTCCAGTTTCTGCCTCTTTGTTTCTGTCTCAGCTCTGATTTAATCCCCTCCACGCCCCAGCATTAGCCAGGATCTTTCTGCTGCCCTGTGCAGAGGGAGAAACCTGCTGGTGTCACCCCAGGAGCCAGGGAAGGTCTGAGGGAAGTTCCTGAATCTCCTCCCCATCGCCCCTATCCCCCCCCCATGCCCCCCTGTCTTTTCTGGGGTTTTTCCAAGCTCAGTGTGGCTCCAAACCCACTGATTTTTCAGACTCGAGGCAAGGGCTAAACTGAAGCTGCAGGAGCTTTTGGTTGGTTTTTGGAGGGTGGCACAGGTCACCTTTAGTCCTCATTTCAGTGCCCTGTGCTCTGCTCTGAGCTGCAGCAACAGCTGGAAAAACACAGTTGGATTCCCTGAGTTCACATTGGGGCATCAAACTGGGCTCTGCCAGCTGTGAACGATGCCAGGACACCCCCAGGGGATCCCCAGCAGCCCCTGGAGCCACCATCAGTGTGGGTGGTGTCACCAGTGAAGCTGAGCATGGAGCAGACCCCAGGGATTCTCATTTTTTGCCATTTCAGCCTAAAATCATACAAGGGGAAGGGTGTTTTTGGAAGGTGTGACTGAGGGCTCGGGGTTTTCCAGCAGGGAAGAAGGAGCAGAGGTCTGGACTGGCTTTGGCACAGGATTGGGGTCTGGAGGAGCTCTGTCCTGGGGCAGCTCTGGCTGCAGTTTTCCCTTCCCCATGGGCTTGGAGCCAGGGAATTGTTGGCATCAGCACCCAGAGTGCCCCATCCTCTGCCCTGAGCCCCTGCCAGCAGCTCAGGGAGGCTCCAGCCCAGGGACCCTGCTTGGTGTGGAAGCTTCCCAACATGGGAAGAGAAGAGAATCTTGACTCCATGTTGCAGAAGGCTGATTTATTATTATATTAAAATCATAAATATATTTTAGAAAATAATAGATATATTTTCTATTATTTTCTATTATTTAGAAAATAATAAATATATTATTTTTATATATAAAATAATAAATATATTTTAGATATATATTATATTATGATTATATAATTATTAAATTAAATAAATATAAAATATAATATATCATAATTATATAATTATAGTATTATAATTATATAATATAACATAATTATATAATATATACTATTATATTATATAATAATTACATGGTATAACATAATGTATAATAATATTATATAATAGATAATATAATTCATATAATAATATAAATTCTATAATATATATAATATTTTATGATATTATATAGTATATAATATTATTGTAATTGTATATAATATATAATTTATAATATAATATATTATGGAAATATATAATTATATTATATTTTTATTCTATTAAAATATATAATATAATATTATATATATTATATATAATATATATTATATGACTCTCAGAGAGTCCGATCCAGCTGACTTTGATTGGCCATTAATTAGAAACAACCAACATGGACCAATCAAAGATGCACCTTTGAATTCCACAGCAGCAGATAATTATTGTTTTTCTTTTCCTCTGAGGCTTCTCATTTTCTCAGGAGAAAAAAATCCTAGCAAAAGGATTTTTCATAAAATATCATGGCTACAGCTTGGTCCAGCACAGTCCTGTTCCTGGCAGTGGAGATCTCATCCTGCTCACACCCCAGGACAGGAAAGTGTTATAATATTCTCTTTAAGCCAAGTCTCATAAGCTCTTAGAGGTCTATAACACACCCAAGATAGCTCAGCTATGCTTGGAAGCATGAAAATTAACAAAATAGCTTCTGTTGCAGTGTTAGAAACAAAAAAAGTTAAATAAAAAGCAAAATAACAAACAAAGAAAAACCAAGCCAAGTGCAAAAAGTCTTTGCTCCTGATAAAACACCTTACAAAAGCAATTTGTTTCTTTGTTCACTTCTTTTTCTAGTAAATTACCTAAGCAAGACTTTTTAGCTTCTGTCCAATTAGCTATCCTTAAGTTTAAGGTAAAGGCCCTTAGGCCTATGAAGTAGATTTTTCACCTAATTGAAGAGAAAAACTTCTGGGCTTCTTTCCTTTTTGAAAAGACCAAAGATGGTTTTGTCACTCTGTCAACAAAGAGCGCATTCCTGCAGGGAAGCACGGGGAGCTTGTCCTGATGGAGACCCCAGCAGCAATCCTGGACAGCTCTCAGTGAGCTGGGGAGCACCACAGGGGTGCCTGGACACTCCATCCAGCCCCAGCCCCATGCAGGGGCTGAGCAGGGTGACAGAGTCTGTGAGGGTGCTGGCACAGCCCAGCAGGGTTGGCATTGCCAGCCTGGCACGGAGCTGGGCTGGGGACAGCAGCCAGGGAGCGGGGATGGCGCGGGGACACTCAGCTGCCAGGCAGGGCAGTGCTCGGGGTGTTCCCGACAGCACTTGGCTGCTGCTGGTGTTTGTAGGAGCCCTCTCCTGTCTCAGGCCAAGTTTGGGACACACTGGCACTGGCACAAGGCGCTGGCAGCTCCCTGAGAGCCGTGTGACAGAGCACTGGGTTATCCCCACGTTGGTGTTTTCATCTGTCACGGTCTGTCCTTACGAATGGGGTTCGTGATGGTTTGTGGATTTGATCTCAGGGTGCAAAAAACCAGCACAGCACAGGGGATTTGCAGTGATAATCAAAACAAATGCATCTTTATTGAATGACCACAGCAAAATGCGATAGAGGGATTAAGGGAGAGAAAAAGGTAGAGAAAGAGAGGAGAGAAAAGAGAGAGAGAAAGAGGAGGATAGAGCTACCAAATGTAGAGACAAAGTCCTTTGGTCCAGTCCAGTTGAGGATCCCCTGTTACATTGGGCAGATCTCAAAATCTCTAGCTAACTCAGAGGTTTTTATTATGATAATTCTGTTGAAAATTGTGAGGGGGGGGTGGGAAACAGATACAATAAGGAATAGATGTAACAGGTAGTCCATGTTCTCAACAGTAAATGAGAACCATTGTTTTCTTGGTCCAGCGGTCACAACCTGCAGGCAAACATCTCGCTTTGGTCAGCTTGCCTCCCCCACACACCTGCCCTGGCCTGGGGGTTTCAGTCCCCGTCCTTGGGAGGAGCAGAGGGGCCTTTTCACATGGGGGTTCCATGTCTCACTCCTTGATGGAGAGGCTCCTTACATCTCAGTCTGTCTGTCACGGTGGCTGTAAAACAGGTGAGGGTCTGCTGTGGGAGACCACCTGAACTCAGGAGAAATCCAGCCAGGCCGAGAGATGGGACAGCTCCCAAGGCTGTTGTTGCAAAAAGGCCACAGTGCCCCCTTCTTCTTCTCATTGGGCTCAGTGCAGCATACAGCAAACAACACCTGTGAAAACAATAACTTAGCAATGCTCTCAGATCTCGGGGCCTTGTTGGCATGAGACTTTCTCCTTCAGAGCCAGAGATTCTAGACAGGGGGGTCTTTTCTTCAGTGGTCCCTAAATAACAATCGTGAGGCAGATGAGGGATGTTTCGGACAGACTCTCACAGCATCCCACAGTCACATTCTGCTCCATTTTTTCCCTCCTTACTTTGGAGTCTCCATCCTCTCCTGGGGTTCCCTGCATCCCTGGAAAGATGCAGCAGCATCCCCTGGCCCTCACCATGAGCCTGGAGCAGCAGCAGTGGGGTGCTGGAAGGAGAGGAGCTCAGCAGGAGCATTTTACATCCTGCACGTCAAGGGAAGGATAAAACAAGACCTTGCTCTGACTGAGGGGTTTGTGCTGATGTGATGTCTGAGCAGGGGGACCTGGAAATGGCAGCCTGGGCTGATTTTTTGGTCTTTATTCACAAAAAGGGCTAAATAATGGCAGCTGAGGAGCAGTTGCTCTTGGAGGAGCTGGCAGGGCCAAGCTTGTGTCAGAGGAGCGGGAGCTGTTTGAAGGGTGGAGAGGGAGCAAAATCCCACCTGCATGGAATCCCAGAATGGTTTGGGATGGAAGGGACATTAAAAACCATCTCATCCCACCCCCTGCCATGGCTAGGGGCTGCTTCCACTGTCCCAGGTGCTCCAAGCCCTGTCCAGCCTGGCCTTGGACACTTCAGGGGTCCAGGGGAGCCCCAAGCCAGGGTGGCTGGAGAGCAGCAGTTCCTCTGTGCTGCTGGTGCCTGGGACAAAGCAAGCTCAGTGGTCACAAATCCTGGTGGGGAAGTAGGGAACGAGGCAGGGAAGGCTCCAGGGGCTCACAAAATTGTCAAATTGTCCAAAATTGCCCTGCTCCGCTTCCCCCATCGCAGCCCCTCAGCCCCGGGCTTTGCTGGCTCCGTCCCCAGCGCTGCATGCAGCAAGCTTGTTATTTTTAAAAACAAATTAAATGAGGAGAAGAGCCTCTATCTAGGCCTTGCTCTGGATCTTTATTGCCCTGGCTCCCCAGGGGCCGGGCGAGCCCGGAAAGCGCCACACAATCACCGTAATGAGCTATTAATAAACAGCCGGGCTCCGCCCGGCTCTGCCCGGCACCGAGAGGGTCCCGCTGGCCCTGGGGGACACTGCGGCTCTGCAGCTCCTCTGCTGGGTGTCCTGGGGCTGCCAGAGACCCTGGCAGAGCCAGCCTTGCTCCAGAGCCCGGCTCTGCCTGGGTTTGCAGGGAATTGGCTCATCCAAATGTGGGGTTTGCTGTGGGGGCAGTGGAGCATCCATGGCTGGGGCTGGGGGGCAGCAGGGCTGGGTGTGGGCAGGGAAAGTGAGCCCAGGGCTGAGGGGAAGTAGGGCTGGGTGTGGGCAGGGAAGGTGAGCCCAGGGCTGGGGGGAAGCAGGGCTGGGTGATGCTCTGGCTCAGGAGAAGGAAGGTGAGCCCAGGGCTGGGGGGAAGCAGGGTTGGGGGGCAGCAGGGCTGGTTATGGGTCAGGGAAGGTGAGCCCAGGGCTGGGGGGAAGCAGGGCTGGGTGATGCTCTGGCTCAGAAGGAAGGTGAGCCCAGGGCTGGCTGATATTCTGGCTCTGGAGGGGGAAGGTGAGCCCAGAGCTGAGGAGCAGCAGGGCTGGGTGATGCTCTGGGTCAGGAGAGGGAAGATGAGCCCAGGGTTGAGGGGCAGCAGGACTGATCCTCTGGAGAGGGAAGGTGAGCCCAGGGCTGGCTGATGGACACGGAGGGTGAGCCCAGGGCTGTGGGGAAGCAGGGCTGGCTGATGCTCTGGCTCAGGACAGGGAAGCTGAGCCCAAGGTTGGGGGGCAGCAGGAATCAGGAATGGCTGATGGCCAGGGAAGCTGAGCCCAGGGCAGGGCTGGCTGATGCTCTGGCTCTGGACAGGGAAGCTGAGCCCAAGGTTGGGGGGCAGCAGGAATCAGGAATGGCTGATGGACAGGGAAGCTGAGCCCAAGGTTGGGGGGCAGCAGGAATCAGGAATGGCTGATGGCCAGGGAAGCTGAGCCCAGGGCAGGGCTGGCTGATGCTCTGGCTCTGGACAGGGAAGCTGAGCCCAAGGCTGTGGCTCCCGCTCTCCATCTGCCAGGGAAAACAACTCCAATGGTGCTGGAGCTTTGCTTAGAGGATCAGGTGGCCAGAGTAGGAACCAAAAGTGGAGTTGGGTTACTCCAGGCTCATCCATAATGAACACAGGGCAGAGCCTCAGGCAGGGAGGGGAAGGGCTGGATCCCCCAGGACTGACAGGGAGACACCATTAAAGAGGCTCCAGGGCACCTTTATTTAGTGTAGAGACTCTCAATAGCATGAAAAAGTGTCACAATAAATGGGGAGGGTTTTTTTCCTGTGGGTTTGCAGGTCGTGCTTGGGGCATCCTTCCCATGGAGCCCCAGGGCAGAGCAAGAGTGGGGCCTCCAGAACCAGGGGGACCAAGGGGAGCTGCCCCCTCCTCACCCCAGAGCCAGCTCAGGTTCCTGGGGCCACCAGCCAGGCAGAGCCTTCACAAAGTGGCTGCCAGGCAGCTCCAGTGTCCAGGTGGCATTTGGGGACCTCCAATCCCCAAAAGGAGTTTGGGGCAAGGAGTGAAGCTGAGCAGTGCTGGAGAGAGGGGAGAAAGGGGCAGGGGCAGCAGTGGGGTCAGTGGTCCCACTCCCTGGCCCCCAGCTGCATCCACAATCCTGTGGTTGTGGGAAATGGTGACACCTCCCTCTTGGTTTGATTTGTTGGAAGAAAAAGGGAAATGTGGCAAAATGAAGACACACAAAATAAAAGAAAAAGGTGCCACAGAATCAGAATAGAATTGGTGAGGTTGGAAATCCCTCTAAGATCAAGTGCAAGCCCAGCACTGCCAAGGACACCATTGTCCCTCAGTGCCACATCTGTAAAAGATCACAGAACCCTGGAATATCCTGAGGGGAAGGAATCCTCAGGGATCATCAGTCCAACCCCTGTCCCTGCACAGACACCCCAACAACCCCACCCTGAGCATCCCTCAGAGCAGTGTCCAAACACTCCTTGAAGATCCTGTCCCATCCTTCCAAAATTGCCCTGAGCAATGGGTTTAACCCCAGAGATTGCTGCTCTGGGATAATGGGATCAGGAAATTACCCTGGAGGTGTCATCCTTCCCTGGGCCCTGAGCACAGGGAGGCAGTAACAGCCCCCTGGGGCTGTCCCATGTGTCACCAGCCCGTGGGGACAGGAGGGAGGGTGACACCAGCCTTGGGTGTCCTTTACCAGCACTGAGGGTGTGAGGAGCAGGAGATGCTGGGCTGGGCCAGCTCCTGCTGTCCCTGCTCCACCACTGTCACCTCTCTGGGGGACCTGGGTCCCCATCACTCTCCTTCTGTGCCCCCCCTAAGCCAAGCAGCAGCCACCTCAAAATGGGCCCTTTGGGGACCTTTTAGACACTGAGCACCTGCAGTGGCACCGAGGTGGGGCACTGCAGCCACACCTCAATGGCCTTGAGCAGCCACAGATGTCACATTGTCCTCTTCCCTCGCCCCACATCCTGCTGGGCTCCCACAGACAGGTTTGGGGTCAGCCCAGAGGGACAGAAGGGAGTGTGAGAGGGGCTGGAACCAACCCTCAGGGACTGCACCCCCGTTTGTCCCAGTGCTGTGGGAGCGATGGCACAAAGCCCCCCACGCTGAAGATGACAGTGCCCCATTCCCTGCGCCTCCCCAGGGGCTGGTTCTGCTCTTGGCACCCCCAATATTCTCATGCCAGGCTCAACAACACCCAACCGAGCAACTCTGCCGCTTAATTAGGTTAATGACCGTGCTTCATTAAGGAAAGGAGTCTGCGGTGGCGTTTCCAGGCAGATTTGGGGCACGGATGGGGACAGGGAGAGGGAAAGAGGAGGCAAAGAAAAGGGAAAGCAGCAGCCAAGTGCTAATCCCTGGAAAGGAAAGGAGAGCAGGCGGGGCACGGCGCCGCGGGGTCGGGGTTAATCCCTGCTCGGCAAAGATGGAGCCCGGGGCCGCCTTAACCTGGGATCTGAGAGGGCGGGACCGGGATGGGGACGGGGATGGGGACAGGGACAGGGACAGGGACGGGGACGGGGACGGGGACAGGGGACTGGGCCCTACATGTGGCATTGAGCATCCCCTGTCCTACGGGACCCCTCCAAGACAGGGGCCCTCGGATAATTTGTGCCACTGGATGAGACCTCACACCAGGAGCAGAGGGAATGGGACATCCCAGCTGTGTCACCAGAGGGAATGGGACATCCCATCTCTGTCACCAGAGAGAATGGGACATCCTTCCTGTGTCACCAGAGGGAATGGGACATCCCAGCTGTGTGACCAGAGGGAATGGGGCATCCCAGCTCTGTCACCAGAGGGAATGGGGCATCCCAGCTCTGTCACCAGAGGGAATGGGACATCCCAGCTGTGTCACCAGAGGGAATGGGACATCCCTCCTGTGTTACCAGAGAGAATGGACATCCCAGCTGTGTGACCAGAGGGAATGGGACATCCCAGGTGTGTGACCAGAGGGAATGGGACATCCCTCCTGTGTCACCAGAGAGAATGGGGCATGCCAGCTGTGTCACCAGAGAGAATGGGACATCCCAGCTGTGTCACCAGAGAGAATGGGGCATGCCAGCTCTGTCACCAGAGGGAATGGGGCATCCCAGCTCTGTCACCAGAGAGAATGGGACATCCCAGCTGTGTCACCAGAGGGAATGGGGCATGCCAGCTCTGTCACCAGAGGGAATGGGGCATCCCAGCTGTGTCACCAGAGAGAATGGGGCATCCCAGCTCTGTCACCAGAGGGAATGGGACATCCCAGCTGTGTCACCAGAGGGAATGGGACATCCCAGCTGTGTCACGAGTTGGCAATGTCTCTGCCAGCATCTCTTTGCTCCTGCCCTGCCCTTGGGGTGTCTGTGCATTATCCCAAGGTGCTCACCATGCCCTCTGCCTGTGCCTGCACCATCAGGGGCACAGGGAGGCTGAGCCAGTGGGAGCAGAGGCTCAGGTGTGGGTCTGCAGCTCTGTCTCCTCTCAGAGACCTCGCCCCTTGCCTCAGTTTCCCTGTTCCAATAGAGAGCGAGGTTCATTTATCCCAGCTTTGCACAGGGCAGGATCCCCAGGTTGCACAGTTGGTGAAAGGGACCCAGGGGTTTTCCTGGAGGGAATGGGGCCTCATCAACCCCAGGGCCTTGGGGAGCAGTGTCCAGTCCCAGCTCACAGACAGGCGATCCGTGGACATTGAGCCATCCAGGTGTCCTTTGTCCCTTTGTCCCTCCCCTCCTGTCCCTGCTTGGTGGCTCCCTGCCCCTTCCCTGCCCCTCTCCCCGGGGTTAAAGGAGCAGCAGCCACGGGCTCAGGGAGTTCTGTTGGAGCTGGTGCTGCATTCAGAGGCCAGAATAAAGCTCTGGATCCAAACCCTCCCTCAGAACCGACTCCTTTCCTTCACCATCACCTTAAAGCTTCTCCAGCAGAGGGAAACCCCAGGAGCAGCCCCTGTTATGGGGGGAAGCTCCATCCCAGCACCACCAGAGCTCCTGCAGGCATGGACTTGTCCGCAGTGCCAACTGCAGCACCCAGCCAGCCAAAAGTGTCTCTGGGGTGAAACACCACAGTTGCTGCTATTTGGTTCAGCACCTCTCGGGTTTTTGGTTGTTAATTGCTGCCCCGAGATGTGCAGGATGTCTCTGTTTCAGCCCTCACGTCTGAAGAATGAGTCAGAGCTCTTCAGTTTTCAGTCTTGAAGTTGTTTATTAATTCTTATCTATAAAATTTTCTTTCTGCCCAGCCGAGATCTGCTCAGCAGGGCAGCCACAGGTACTCTGACCACCCCTAAGGGGGTGTTGTCTTTTTATACCACAAACTACGTATAACATATTTACACTTAATTCCCAATACCTATCACCCATGTTAGACAGTGCACTTCTACTCTAAACCAATCCCAAAGTGCCAACATCACTGCAGAAAATGGAGAACAAGAAGAAGAAGAAGAAAGGCTGGACACGCCCAAGTTCCTCCATCTTGTCCCCATAACCCCCATACCAAAAATGCTAAAATCTACATTTTCACCCTGTGATCATTTTATTATTATACTATTTAAACTTCTGTGACTTTCAGGTCCTCATACAAAGCTGGTAACTTGCTCCAGGGGTCACAATCTAACCCGGAGGTGTTCTGGGCTTTGTGCCAGGGTCTCCGAGCCCCCTATCAGGGCTCTCGGCAACTCTGGACACCCGGAGGGATGCACTGAGCTCTGACAAGCACCAAGGGCCAGACAAGCTCAGGCATGTCCTGTCTGCAATATTGGTAATTATTCCAATAGGGTACTGTCGCAGATATCTTTTATGAAAAATCCTTTCCTTAGGATTTTTCCACCTGAGAAGCTGAGAGGCCTCAGGAACAAAATGTAAACATTGATTATCTGCTGCTGTGGAATGCAACAGGTGGATCTGTGATTAGTCCATGTTAAATGTTTCTAATTAATGGCCAATCATAGCCCAGCTGGCTTGGACTCTCTGTCTGAGCCACAAACCTTTGTTATCATTCCTTCCTATTCTATTCTTAGCCAGCCTTCTGATGAAACCTTTTCTTCTATTCTTTTAGCATAGTTTTAATGGAATATATATCATAATAAATCAGCCTTCTGAAACATGGAGTCAGATCCTCATCTCTTCCCTCATCCAAGAGCCCCTGTGAACACGGTCACAGGGTACGACCTTGTCCCTGCTGACTCTGCTCTCTCTGTTGTCACAGGCACATGGCAGAGCAGCAGTGAGCCCCTAGACCATGCCCCACACCATGAGATGGTGGCTCCCGCTGCTGGCCCTGCTGCTGTCCCCGCGGGCGGGCGCGTGCCCCGCGCGCTGCGAGTGCGCGCCGCAGCTGCGCTCGGTGCTGTGCCACCGCCGCCGCCTCACCGCCATCCCCGAGGGCATCCCCAGCGAGACCCGTGTGCTGGAGCTCAACAAGAACCGCATCCGCTGCCTCAACCCCGGCGACCTGGCGCCCTACCCGCTGCTGGAGGAGCTGGATTTCAGCGAGAACATCATCTCCAATGTGGAGCCCGGCGCCTTCAGCAATCTGTTCAACCTGCAGACCCTGCGGCTGCGGGGGAACCAGCTCAAGCTCATCCCCCCGGGGGTCTTCACCAAGCTGAGCAACCTGACCCTGCTGGACATCAGCGAGAACAAGCTGGTCATCCTGCTGGACTACATGTTCCAGGACCTGCGCAACCTGAAGAGCCTGGAGGTGGGCGACAACGACCTGGTGTACATCTCCCAGCGCGCCTTCTCAGGGCTGCTGGGCCTGGAGCAGCTGACCATTGAGAAGTGCAACCTGACCTCCATCTCGGCCGAGTCGCTGTCCTACCTCCAGAACCTGGAGGTGCTGCGGCTCCGGCACCTCAGCATCTCTGCGCTGGAGGACCAGAACTTCAAGAAGCTCTACAACCTCCTGCAGCTGGAGATCGACAACTGGCCACTGCTGGAGGAGGTGTCCCCCACCAGCTTCCAGGGCCTGAACCTCACCTCGCTCTCCATCACCTACACCAACATCACAGCCGTGCCCGCCGCTGCCTTGAGGAACTTGGTGTACCTGCGGTACCTCAACCTGTCCTACAACCCCATTAGCACTGTGCTGAAGGGCTCCTTCAAAGACCTCATCCGGCTCCAGGAGCTCCACATTGTGGGTGCTCTCCTGGTGTCCGTGGAGCCGCAGGCTTTCTCCGGCCTGAGACAGATCCGGCTGCTCAACCTCTCCAGCAACTTCCTGTCCACGCTTGAGGAGAGCACCTTCCACTCGGTCAACACGCTGGAGACGCTGCGGGTGGACAGGAACCCCCTGGCCTGCGACTGCCGCCTCCTCTGGATCCTGCAGCGGCGCAAGACACTCAACTTCGACGGGCAGCAGCCCATGTGCTCCTCACCGCCCGAAATCCAGGGCAATGCCCTGCGTGACTTCCCAGACTCAGTGCTCTTCGAGTACTTCACCTGCCAGAAGCCCAAGATCCGGGATCGGAAGCTGCAGCACGTGACGGCGCGGGAGGGACAGTCCGTGTCCTTCCTGTGCCGCGCCGACGGGGAGCCCGACCCCTCCATCGCCTGGGTGTCCCCCCAGCACCGCATGATCACCACCCGCAGCACGGGCCGGGCCACGGTGCTGCCTGGGGGCACCCTGGAGATCCGTTTTGCCCAGGTGCAGGACAGTGGCACCTACATCTGCATCGCCAGCAATGCCGGTGGCAACGACACCTACTTTGCCACGCTGACGGTCAAGGGGCGCCCGGCCGACGGCGCCCACCTCGCCAACCGGACTTTGTACCTCAGCGACTTCAATGACACCTTCCACAACAACACCCAGGTCTTCTTGAAGTTCACCTTGGACCTCAAGACCATCCTGGTCTCCACGGCCATGGGCTGCATCACCTTCCTGGGCGTGGTGCTCTTCTGCTTCCTCCTGCTCTTCGTCTGGAGCCGCGGCCGGGGGCAGCACAAGAACAACTTCTCCGTGGAATATTCCTTCCGCAAGGTGGATGGCCCCACCACCACCACCGGCCAAGGAGGGGCCAGGAAGTTCAACATGAAGATGATCTGAGCCTCTCCCAGAGGAGAACCATTTTTTGCAGCCCAGTCCTCAGCTGGGAGGGCTGGGAGGGCTGTGGGAGCACCGGCCATGTCCCAGAGCTGGCAGAGTGACCTTGCTGTGCTGGGACATGGCTGGAGACAGAGGTGCCACAAGCCAGCAGGATCAGAACTGTGGGGACCTCAGGGTCGGGGAGGGATGACCCCGATGTCCTGGCCCTGTCGAGAGCCCTCAGGGCTCAGGGGCTGTCCCAGGGGCTCCTGATGTAGCGAGGTTTTTGCTACCAACTATGCATTTCTTGAGCCAAAAGATCAGCAGTGTTTGGGCCTGGGAGAAAAATGCTTCCTGTTTTCCTCCCACCCTTTCCCTTTTTTTGTAAGGGACTCTTCAGAAAACTTTCCTGGTAGTTGTTTGTGGTTCTTTTCTTGTTGTTGGTGGGGGTTTTGGTCCAATTTTTTTTTTTTTTTAATGAATTTCCAAGAGAAATGTCTTCCGGGGCGATGCAGGACTGGGGAGGTTGTGCCAAGCTCGGGGGTCCCCCAGCCCCTTGGCAAAGACAGACCCCCATCCTCCCGGGCACAGATGTGCCTTGAGAGCTTTTCATCCATGGATTTAAGATCCAGCATCTGCCAATGTGGGTGCCCGGGGACACTTCTGCACAAGCAATAATAACCCTCCAGGGCCAGGCTCTGAGGAGGTGTCAGCAAGAAGAAAAAGGGAAAAAAGGCAAAACGAGGGCAAGATCATTAAAATCAGGAAGAGCAACCCCAGGGTGATGCAAGGCCTCCCCATCTTTGCATCCACCCAATGGAGGGTTGGGATTCCTACGGGTTCAAAAGGCACTTTGGGTTAATTTTCTTGGAGTTGCAAAGTCAAAATCAGCAGAAGAGCAGGACCTGGCTTATCGTGTGCAGGGAGGTGCTACGGCCCAGGAAAGAAGAGGAGAGAAAAGCTGGGAAGAAGCAGTCCAGGAGAACATCCTGGCTGACACCTCCATCCCAGATCCTGCACCCTCCAACGCTGACGACCACAGGTCAATGTCCCTGGGGCTGCTTCTGCTGCCACAGGGGTGGTTCCTGCCTTCCCATCCCACCCCTTCCCAGGCTTTGCCCTGGCTCTGCCTCAGGGTGTGGATTTTTGTGTGAGGGAGAAGGAATGAAGCTGGAATGGAAGAGCCTGGATGTGACCTGGAGGATCCAGGGAGTTCATTGCTTCCTCCTCTTCCTCCTCCCACGTGCACTCTGGGGGTTGCTGCAGGTCCCACCTCTGTCCCCATTCCTGCAGGGATATTTCCCACCTGGATGTCCCTTCTCCAGCCAGTGATGGTCAGGCTGGGAGCTGGAGGGAGCAGCTGCCCATTCCCTGATGGGCATCCTGGAGTGGCACCAGAGCATCCGAGGGGTTGGGAGCTTTGTGGGGCACAAGTGGCTGCTCAGAACATCCCCCCAACCCTGTTCTGCTGCCACAGGGTGCCCCCCACCCATCCATCATCCATCCATCCATCCATCCATCCATCCATCCATCCATCCATCCATCCGTCCATCCATCATCCATCCATCATCCATCCATCCATCCATCCATCCATCCGTCCATCCATCATCCATCCATCCATCCATCCATCCATCCATCCATCATCCATCCATCCATCCATCCATCCATCCATCCATCCATCCGTCCGTCCGTCCATCCATCATCCATCCATCCATCCATCATCTGTCCATCCATCCCCCATCCATCCATCATCTGTCCATCCATCCATCATCCATCCATCCATCCATCCATCCATCCATCCATCCATCCATCCATCCATCCATAATCCATCCATCCATCCATGTCCATCCATCCATCCATCATCCATCCATCCATCATCCATCCATCATCCATCCATCCATCCATGTCCATCCATCCATCCATGTCCATCCATCCATCCATCCTTCCATCCATCCCCCATCCATCCATCCATCCATCCATCCATCCATGTCCATCCATCCATCCATCCATCCATCCATCCATCTCCATCCCTCCCTGCCGTGGGTCCGTCTGTCCCTGTGGCCCCTCATGCCCGGTGCCCCTCATCCCCAGCCGTGCATGCCGTGTCCTCCCAGGGTCCTGTTTGGTGTCTGGGGTTTTTTTATCCTTGGGGAGGGGATGGGAGGGGGGGTGGGAGGGCAAGGAGGGGGTCGGGCATGGACCCTCACAGTGGGAGCAAAGGGCAGTGCAGACCTGGCACAATTTTCTATGTAACGAGCATGTGAGATGTATTTGTGAGCAAAACAAAAAAAAAAAAAAAAAAAAAAAGGAAAAAAAGGGATTTTTGTGGCTCATTTGGGTTTTTCTCCCCCTTTTATTCCCTATGTGCCTCGATAAGAAAAGGCAAAATCAGTGGGCAAAGCCTGAGCAGGAGCTGGAAAGGGCAGGAGCACCAGAACTCACAGCTCTGAGCTCTCCAGACCTGCTGCAAGCTGGGAAGCTCCTGGAATTCCAGCAGTCCTTCCCGCCTTCCTGGGGCTCTGCGGGGATTTGCAGCCCCTGAGTCCATCCCCACCATCAATCCCACAAACCCCACATAAACAACGTGAAAGCACCTCCCAGAGGGTGCCAAAGTCCATATTAATAACTAATAAATGATTAATGCACATGTGCTAACAGACTGCTGCTGCTATTAATCGATTATTAATTATTAATGCTGTGTTTAGGAGGATGTGCCAAAAGTGGAGGGTGCAAAGGCAGCACCTCGAATCCTGCTGGCAGGAAACTTGGGGTTTGGGGGGTTAAAAGGAGTCACATCCACCCCAGAGTGCGCACAGGGAGCCAAATCCCTTGGATGGGACTGGAAAATCGGGCATGTGCCAGGGGAAACTGAGGCACAGGGGGGCACTGCAGTGGGGCAGGAGCCAGTGGGGAAGAGGAGGTGGTTCCTCTCCACAGAGTGACCCTCCCAGTGCCCTCCTCATTCCCCCAGCCCCAGGGCACAGCCTGGCCCTCCCAAGGCCACCCCTGCCCTTGGCACAGCTGCCACTGCTGTCCCCACCACGGGCTCAGCCAGCCCAGGGTCTCCTGGCTAAAGAGAAAGAGAAGCTGGGAAAAAAGTTATGGAAATGGTGCCTTGGAGCATCCAGGGGTGTTCCAAGAGGTTAGAGAAAGTCCCAGGTGCTGCCTGGAAAGATCAGACTCAAACTGGGTGTTCCCATAGACCAGATCATCCATTCCAACTGCAGGAACTACCAAAAAAAAAAAAAAAAAAAAAGCAGATTTTCTTGGTCTCTCTATATATTAACATCATTTTGCTTGGAAACTCCAAACAGGAGCACATCCACACTGAAACACAGACATTTTAAACCATCCCATTCACTGATTTTCGGGTAAAAACATCATAATTTTAACCAGTTACCCTTTGGAGAGGCCACGTCCCGTGAGCTGCACCTTCCATGGGCCAATGTTATGTTTGCACCAGTTTTATGTTTGAGGGGGCCACCTGTCCTTGTGTCCCCCTCAAGGGGGCAATGCCCCTCCCCAAAGCCCCCATGTCCCTTTGCCAGGCTCAGTGCCCTGTCCCCTGCCAGCCCTGGCTCTCCCAGCACAGACTGGGCTGGCACTGGGAGCAAAGCAATATTGTAAATCAAAGGTGACTCCAGCGAAGGGGAGAGAATGATGAGGAGGATTCTATGGATATCAGAAGGTTAATTAATTACTTTATTATACTATTGTCTTGGTTTGGAAAGACAGGTGCCTGCTAAGGAAGGCAGGAGCCTCCCCTGAAATGGATAAAATGAACCTCTCCCCTCCAAATTGCTATAAATTTTAAATTAAGGGGCTCTCAGGCAACAAAAATATGGGAGCAGGAAATAACAGTTCTTTAATAGGAAATAAAATAAAAGGATAAAATAAACAAAAATAAACAATGCAGTAAACTAAACCAACACTGCCAGAGTCAGAACCCAGCCTGACACCCTGTGGGTCAGGGTGTTGGCAGCAGAACCATTGGAATTGTGGCTCAGCCCTCCTGCAGTGTCAGGGGTGGTTCTGCTGGAGCAGGGATCCTGGAGAAGGGTGGAATCTTCCTCTGAAGATCCAGTGGCAGAGGCAGCTGCTGTTCCTCTGGGAAATCCAGTGCAGAAGCTGTGCTGGTGTTCCAGAATCTCCAGATTATATCCAGGCAGGAATGCTTGGCTGGTGTCCCAGAATCTCCAGATTATATCCAGGCAGGAATGCTTGGCTCCTCCCTCTGGGCTCACATCTCCCAATGGGATGCTGTAGTTCTTATCAACCATGCAGGGGCATTCAATGGCTGTTATCAGCAGATGTCTGCCCAGAGGGAGGAGTGGGTGTGAAAGAGATAAGGGAAACTGCCCACTGAACAGAAGACAGCTGCCATGGAGATGGTAATAGAGTACATCTTGCCTTGCAATCTGGAACAGCTCTACATTTTATCTAAACTGAATCCACTAAACACTCACTCTGCACACAACTGTTTACACTGCACTGAATCTCATGGCTGTTAGCTCACAGTCCCAACACACACACACAGTTGGGCCTGATAGGCCAAGGAAACAAAACATCTTCACTTTGGATAAACAATCTCTATATTTGTCCTGATTTAGGGCAAATTCGGGAGAAAACCTCCAAAAGGGGCCCCTCCAGAAAGCAAACCCACAGGGCTCTTCCCTCCAACTGGTTTGGAAAGATTCCTCTGAGAGAAGTGGAAAGAACCTGTTTATTTAACAGGCACAGCACCCCCCAGCACACAAAATGAACAATACCAGATGACACCAATATTTCACCACTCTGAAAAAGATGACAGCTTCAGAAAGTCTCTCCTGGGGGTGGTCGCTCTGTTATCAGTCTGTCCTGTGCTGGGGCAGCTGCTGCAGCCACAAGGGGCAAACTCTCGGTGTTTCCCAGGTCCCAGTCCAGAGCAGGTTCGAGTAGGTCCAAAAAAGGGAAAGGAGAAACAGTCCAGGGAAAATTTGGGCTGCTTAGCTAAACTAACTAATGAGCAGGAGCAAAAAGCAAGAACAAAGCAGAAGCAAGAGCAAGAGCAAAGCAAAAAGCAAAAGCAGCACCATGTACTGCCCCATTTCTGTGTCCCGCCAGCTGTGGGGGAGCAGCTGATAACAAAACAAAACAAAACTTTCACTCTTCAGAGCCAGTCTTGAAGGCACAGAACATGATATCCAGAATAAACAGAACAGATACAAGCATCATAATGTCACCCTAGGACAATATTGTATTCTACTTGGGCACACAACACAGGCACAGCAAGTGATAAGAGTTGTGTTTTCCCTTTCTCTGGGATTCAGAGAATGTGAATCTCAGAAATCCTTGGGAAGAATTGTGCCTTGCTTTTCTCTCTGTGAAATGTGGCAACAAAGCAATGCCTCCATCTGCTGGAGAAATGAGCCCTGGGCCACCCCAGCCCGGAATTCCAGACCCCAAAAATTCCCTGGGGGCCGGGGAGGCTCCCACTCCCTCCCCACCACACGACGGGGGTGGCCCTGGTTGCCAAAATAACCGTGAGGCTGCAGCCCCCGTGAGAGAGAGCTGCCGTGAGAGGAAGGAGGAAATTGGGGTTTTTCTCTCATTTCCTGCTTCAAGATGAGTTTCGTGGCGCAGGGAGGTGAAGGGTGGAGGTTACATCTCCTGCCTGTGCCCGAGGGTGTGGGAGCCAGGACTGAACCCCCTGCTCCTTTTGGGGGTGGTGCAGGATGGAGATGCTGAGAGAGCCCCCGGGTGGGTTCAGTGCCCCAGGGATCAGCCCTGAGCTGAGCACGGAGCATCCCCACAGCACCTGGGGCTGCTGAATGATGTCACGGCAAAAAAAAAAAAAACAGCAAAAGAAATAAAGACAATTAGAAAAATGCCATTTTCCAGCAGCTGCGATTAAAGATCCTATCTCCCACTGGGAAGAGAAATCAATTTCCTTACAAAGCAAAAAGGCTGGAGTTAAGAAAACTTCCCTGCATCAGTCCCCCAAATCCAGGGGGAAAAGGGCTCAGCAGCTCCTGCACCAGTCTGCAAATGCTGTCAGTGCCATCAGGGCCAGCAATGCCACCAGGGCCATGTCCTGCAGCTGATTTATCCACCTGGAACAGGCAGCAGGACCTACCAAAGGATTCATGGATGCTCCACTAAATCAGAATTTTGCACAGTCCTGCAGAGGTTGGCAACAGGAAATGATTGTCCTTGTTAAGGGCTTGGGTGGCTTTTAAACTTGGCATTTTCTCCTTGGTTGGAGTAAGACAAATGAGGAATTTCACAGCTAAAAGGCAGTTCCTGGCTGCCCCTCTTTCCCTGGCCACCTCTCTCTAGCTTGGCAGGGTCCCAGGATGGCAGGAATTCTGTCATTTTATTCCTACCATCTTTTGGTACTTCTTAAAGGCAATTTTATTCATTAGGGAAAAACAGTGATGCTTCTAACACTGTGAGGGTGGGCAGGCCCTGGCACAGGGTGCCCAGAGCAGCTGGGGCTGCCCCTGCATCCCTGGCAGTGCCCAAGGCCAGGCTGGACAGGGCTGGGAGCAGCCTGGGACAGTGGGAGGTGTCCCTGCCATGGCAGGGGTGGCACTGGGTGAGCTTTGAGGTCCCTTCCCACCCAAACCATTCTGGGTTGTTGGTGCAACATGGGGTGGATGGTGGAGATTGTCCCCTCCCAGAGCCCTGCTCCTCCTCCCTGAGCTGGATCCAAGCATGACTCAGCCCCACAGAGTTTTTATCAGCTCTCACACACGGCCCCAGCACCCAGAAACAGCCCCAGCCCCAGCCAACAGCCACAACCCTGGGAAATACAGAAATAAACACAGGGAGGGAGCTGTGGGCTCCCCATGGGGGTGGCTGCAGGCTCCCAGCACCCCCCGACTCCCACCCCAGCCACCAAAACCCTGCAGAGGTGCCTGGGCCCAGGGTCCTGCTGTTCTTGGGCTCCAGAAGTGAAATTTTCTGTTTTCCTCATGGAAATCCACATTTCCCAAAGGCTGCTCATCCCAACCTCGCTGCCCCCAGGAGAAATCCCTGCAGCTGCCTTGCCACAGCACCCACAGTGGCACCACTGGTGACTCAAAGAGTGAATAGGAAATATTGAAATATTTGGGCTTTAGAGTGTTTAAAAAGTGACTTCTTCCTAGAGGGGATAGACACCAATGGGAGGATTTTTTCCAGCTAAGTTGGGTCACTTGTGCACTTTGAGCATCTGTAAAGCTCTGGGAGACAAAATCAAAAAAAAAAAAAAAAAAAAGAGGTTTTTTCCAAGGTTTTTTCCAAGAGTTGGGCTCCTCTCAAGCAATGGCTGCAGCAAATCCCAGCAAAAAAGACAGATCACAGATCAAAGAATCTTCTGAGTTGGAAGAGAAGCACAGGGATCATCAGTTCCAATTCTTAAAGGAACTGAACCCACAACCTCAGTCCATGGAAGAAAATTAAAATATTCCTCCTTGCCAACCCCTCCCAGAGTAATAACCCAGAGCAAGGGGGTTTTAATTATGTAGGGGCAATTAATTATGTAATTTGAGGGGGGTTTGGGGGGGTCAATCCCCTCCTCAGAGCAGCTGCCACCCTTCAAGCCATCCCTGGAGCCATCTAGGAAGGAGGAGCAGCTGGAGGGACACAAACCCACAGGTGGCACTGATGGGGACACAGTGACCAGGGCCAGGGTGTGACCGTGTTCACAGGGCTCTGAGGATGAGGGAAGAGATGAGGATCTGACTCCATGTTTCAGAAGGCTTGATTTATTATTTTATGATATATATTACACTAAAACTATACTAAAAGAATAGAAGAAAGGATTTCATCAGAAGGCTGGCTAAGAATAGAATAAGAAAGAATTAATAACAAAGGCTTGTGGCTCTGACAGAGAGTCTGAGCCAGCTGGACTGTGATTGGTCATTAATTAGAAACAACCACATGAGGCCAATCCCAGATGCACCTGTTGCATTCCACAGCAGCAGATAATCAATGTTTACATTGTGTTCCTGAGGCCTCTCAGCTTCTCAGGAGGAAAAATCCTAAGGAAAGGATTTTCCATAAAAGATGTCTGCGACACTGGGGCAGTGCCAGGGGGCTCTGGGGGAGCGAGGCCAAACCCGGCTGAACCAAACTCAACTAAGCCAAGCCCAGCTGAGCCAAGCCCGGCTGAACCAAACCCAGCTAAGCCAAGCCCAGCTTCCTTGAGCCGAGCCCGGAGCAGGTTTTGAAAGCACATCCTGCCGGGCTGGGAGGCAGCACAAGGCGAGCCCCGAGCGCCATGGGCAGCACCAGGAGGGGCTGGGACGGGCAGCAGGAGCTGCTGCGGCTCCGGGATGCGCAGCTGGAGCCCCGTGGGACCTCCCTGCCCCCAAGGACACCTCACAGGTACCGAGGGCTCTGCAGAGGGGAAGGAAGGAGCTGCTCTCAGCACGGCTGCTGCCCCAAGCCCGGGGTTTTGAGGGGTCTGGGGAGCACTGGGGAGTTGGGGGCACCATCTGGGGTTGCTCAGACAGAGCTGAACTTTGGAGATTCCAGCAGAACGGGGAGGTTTAGACAAAGCCACCGTGGTTTTGGTATCGCTAGTGGCAGAGCCCAGCGCCAGGACAGGGAAGTGAAACCAGGGGCTCCATCCCCGTGCCCTCCTCCTTCGGGCTCCCTCCCCATGCCCAGACCCCTGTCCTGTCCCCCAGGCTTGGCTGGGGCTGTCAAAGGCCTTTCCTGCTCTTGTCCCACACCTCTCCCAGCGCTGTGTCCTCCCTGGGGTCACCCAGCAGGGCCCACCGGTGCCACATCAGGCCCTGGGCACACCTGGGTGTGTCCCGTGCGTGGGGAGCCCCTGGGGCCTCTGCCAGCCCCAGGATTTCCCAGAGCGGCAACTGAAGTCACTGGGCCACCAAACTCCCCGCGTTTCTCCCCAAAACCGCCCCAGCAAGGCTCCCCAGGCCGCTGCTTCCCCTTTTCTGAGCGTTCCTCCCCCGAGCCGGCCCCGGGGGCAGCGGGAGCCCGGGGGTGACGCTGCTGCTCCCGGCCCGTGCAGGCCCAGCTCCGTGCCCCACAGCGCCAGCCCGGACCCGGCTGCCCCCGGAGCGGCCACCCCCATGCCGGACACGCCGGGGGGGTGCCCCCCTCGCTCCCCCAGCTCAGCCCTCATCTACAGCAACGTGGGTGAGTGACCTCCTGGCCCTGCTGTGCCCCTGCCTGCCGAGTGTCACCTCGGGCGGTGGCACTGCTGGCCCTGTCCTTCCCCCCCCACCCCGTGTCACCCCTCTGGCCGGTGCTGGCTGTGGCTTTGGGGCTGGAAATTTGGAAATATGCAGGGGGCAAAGAACAACGTGCTGTACTCCCACCCCGTCCCACCCCCCCTATCCCACCCCATCCATCCCGTCCCACCCGCCCTATCCCACCCCATCCCACCCCATCCATCCCATCCCACCCACCCTATCCAACCCCATCCCATCCCATCCCACCCCACCCCACCCCATCCCATCCTACCCTATCCCACCCTATTCACCCCATCGCACCCTATCCCACCCTACTCACCCCATCTCACCCCATCCCACCCTACTCACCCCATCCCACTCATCCCATCCCATCCCATCCCACTCCTCTCCTCTGTCCTGTCTGTCCTGTCACGTCTGTCCCTCCGTCCCCAGGAGAGCTGCGTGCCCACCTCGTTCCCCGCAAGGCCAGCCGAGGGGAGGGCGCTGTGAGACCCCTCCCCCGGGCCCAGCCAGACCCGCTGCCTCCCCCCCTGCCCAAAAAGCAGCTCCAGCGAGCCGAGTCCCTCCCGGCGCCGGCACCATCCCAGCGCTGCCATGAGGAGCCCGAGCCGCGGGCTGGCAGCAGCCTGTACAGCATCCCGGCAGGACAGGGGGCTCCCCCCCGGGACAGACCCTCCAAGAAGCCCCTGAGCAAGTCCCAAAGCCTGGGGGAGCCGCTGGCCCCAAGCAGCCCCCAGAAAGCCCCCTCAGGCCGCCTGAAGGAGCTGACATTTGGGACAGGGGACGGCGAGCTGGGGCAGCTCCTGGAGAGCCCAGCCGGGGTCTCTGGGGTGGTTTTGGGGTGCCAGGAGGCCTCCCTGGCCCGGCTCTCGGCTCTGCTGCAGGAGGAGCTGCTGGGGCCCGAGGAGAGGCAGCAGCTGCTGGAGGCAGAGCTGGTGGGGAAGCGCTGGGCAGCCCTCGGTGTCCTGGAGCCCCAGCCCTGCTGCCAGAGCGGGGACGCCTGGTACTTCAGGGTGGGCTTCACCTTCCAGCACAGCCAGCTGCAGTTGGCAGCCAAGGTAAGGGGGGAATCAGGGTGAGAGGTCTGGGTGGTGCAGAGGGAGCCAGGAGATCCAGGAGTGTTGGCTTTTCCACGGAACACGACACTGGGGCCACTTCCCCTTTCTGCAGCCACTTCTGCATTGCTGGATGACACAGTGCTGCTGGCAGGGGCTGGCTGGTGAGGGTGACACTTCCCCTGGGGGCAAGGGACATGTCAAAAAACAGCCCTGCTGGGGGACCGGTCCTGCTAACTCAGCCAGAGGGGCCAGCACAGGCAGAGGAGAGGATGGAGCAGAGCTGGCTGCCAGGAGAGCAGGATGAGAGCCCAGCCCATGCATCACCCTCATATCCCAGCTCTGGCTCCATTCCTGGGTTCAGAGGGTGCAGCACCACATGCGGGTCACAGCAGGGCTGGTGGCCCTGAGCTGGCAGGGTGGCCCAGCCCAGGACAGCTGTCCCTGCACAGCTGGCCCTGTCCTGTGTGTCCCTGCAGGTCCCCAAGCCGTGCTGCTCCAGCCTGGCCGTGCAGAGCTCCCTGGGCACGCACTGCAGCATCCAGCGCCTGCTCGGCCGCTTCACCGACCGCCTCCCCCGGGAGCTGGTGCTCCCAGGGATCCCTGGAGCACAGAGCCAGGGCCCTTCCAGAGAGGGGCCAGCCTGTCCTGCCCCCCAGCCCGTCCTGCAGGTGCTCCTTTGTGCCGAGGTTCCCCAGCAGACCCTGGCAGAGTTTGTGAAGGGCTCCCACGCTTTGCACAGGAGCAGCCCCGGGCACTACGAACGCCTGGGCTGCCTCCTGCTGCTGCAGCTCTGCATGGGGCTGGAGCACCTGAGGGGGCACAACGTGGTCCAGGGGGACCTGTGCCCTGAGAACCTGCTGCTGGTGCAGTGCCCATGTCCCCCCCAGAGGCAGAAGGAGCCGCTGGGACTGTCCCTTCCACGGCTGCTCATCAGCAGCTTCTTCAAGGTGCAGGAGAAGCAGAGACCTTGTTCCAGCAGCCAGGAGCTGGACTGGAGCCAGGCTCTTGCTGCACCTTCCCCTCCAACAGCAGCTGAGCTGAACTTGGGCAGACTGATCTATCAGATCTTGCACGTGGACATCTCCCTGGAGAACATTTTGGACTTCAGAAGCAAAAGGCTTCCCGAAATCCCCTCGCTGTCCATCTACTCGGCAGGACTGAAGCGCTTGGCCTCGCTGCTGCTGCACAGGGATCCTCACCAGAGGGTGTCCATCCTGCAGGCCAGGGCCATCCTGCAGGTGCTGCTCTGGGGACCACGCCAGGAGCTCTTTGCCAGGAGCAGGAAGAGCCTGGAGCTGCTCCAGAGCTGGCTGCAGGTCAAGAGGGCTCTGCTGCTCCTGAGCTTTGCAGAGAACTCAGCTGGGGCTGGGGTCAGCCCAGGCCTGGAGGAGTGGCTGTGCTGCCAGTACTTCCAGGGAGTCACTGAATACACCCTTTACCAGGTCACCCAGGTTCTCTATGCTCCCTAAACAACCTCCAGGAGAGCCCACCCAAAGGTCTCCTCAAAGCTCATGAAGGCCTGGCCAAACCTGTCTCTGCCCAAACCTGTCCCTGCCCAGGGCAGGGGAATTGGAACTAAGTTATTTTTAGGGTCCTTTCAGCCCAACTCATTCTATGATTCTATGAAATCCATCAGTTCCTGAGAAATTCCAGCAGGTCTTCACTGGGAAAGCTCTGCAAACCCAAACCCATGGATGATGAAGTGAGTAAAACCACAGGGTTTATACCCTCAAACAATTGTTCCTTGATCTTCTAAGTCTGGTTTATCAGAGCACCTGAGGAAAGGCAGCTGGATGGGAGTCCCAAGCACCAATTTAGTGGCTGATAATACCAAATAAAGTTTATGGGGTTCAGACTTTGAACAAAACCCTCTCAGAGCCTTTTTGCAGCCACCAGGTTTTTGCTGTTTTAAACAACACTGAAAGCCACCCATCACAGCTCACCCTTCTCAGCAGAGGAGAAACAACAGCTCCTTCAGCCTGTGCTTCCCAGAGACAATTTGTGGAACAGTCACTAATAAAAATGACATTTTTAAAGGGAAAAATATAGCTTCAATAAAACCTGGAGCCAAGCCTCTCAAACACTGGTCCTTTATGTGCTTCTCTGCCAGCATTACACACGCCAGGGATGGATCCAGAGGGAAACACAAAGCCAAACTGCCCTGCCCGGTGGTGATTACCCAGAACAGCCTCCAATGGGCCCTTGTGAACAGCTCAGGTGAGTTCATGGGCACCAAGGCAGGGCTGTGGCATCTGCTCCTTGCTGTGAAACACCTGGCAGCACATGGGACCTGGGCCCAGTCCCCAAATCCATCCAGATGTCGAGGGACCAGCATGGTGAAGGTCATTTAAATTATTTCTCAGCAATTATTGATCCACTCACAGCCATCTAGGCTAAGTATCAGGAAAAATTCCTTCACTGAAAGAGTGATCAGGCATCAGCACAGGCTGCCCAGGGCAGTGCTGGAGTCACCATCCCTGGGAGTGTTCCAAGGGTGGATGTGGCACTTGGGGACATGGCTTAGTGGTGATGGGGTCATGGTCAGCCTCAGTGGTCTTAGGAAGCTTTTCCAACCTAAACAATTCCATGATTCAGTGACTCCATCACCTGACAGCAGCAGGGCTGTGCACACAGTGGGACAGAGCCTCCCCACAGCTGCTGTGCCCATGGATGTGACAGTGGCTCCCCAGGCAAACACCCAGAGCCTGGGGCATGGCTGGAGTGAGGAGGATTCCTCCTAGGAGTCCCTGAGCTCTAAAACACAAAGATAAACCAGAGCTGGGACCCTGCAGAGAGCAGCTCAGTCCCAGCCCCATGGTTGGTTTGCTCCCACCTGGAGCAGCACCCAAATCCCCCAGAGCAGCCTCTCCCTGCCCAGGCTGGACCCCATTAACCCAGGCACAGAAATGGGGCTCAGATCTCATTCCAGGTGTCCCGGGAGAGCCCAGCCCGCTGTCCCCGTGGCTCCTGCAGTATTTGCCGTGGCTACCAGAGGGCAGTAAAGGCCGTGGCACAGCCCCTCATCCCGGGGAGACAGAGCCAAACCCGCTCCCCCGGCTCCTGCCCAGTCCCCCAGTTTTGGTTTGCAGCGTGGGTGACCCCGTCCCCTTCTGCCAGGAGCATCCAAAGTCAGCAAAATGTCCCATGGAGGCAGGACCAGGCACATTCCACGCTCCTGTACCCGTGGAGAGCAGAACATGGCACAGGTACCACGTTGCAGAGGAAAACAGGGATTTTTCCAGATAACCATAGCAGGAGTTCAGCCCTGTGCCAGCCTCTTGTGCAAAACAAGGACACCCTCCCCTGGTCATGCCACCACCATGATATCCAGGAATATCCTGAGTGGGAAAGGACCCTCAGGGATCATCAGTGCAGCCCCTGGCCCCAACATCCCCATCCTGGGAGCTCCTGGAGCTGTGGCAGCCTTGGCACCATTCCCTGGGGAGCCTGGGCAGTGCCCAGCAGCCTCGGGGGGCAGAACCTTGCCCTGAGCTCCATGCCAAATCTCTCCCAGCCCAGCTTTGGGCAGTTCCTTTCTAAAAATCCCTCCAGGATTAGCACAATTGTAGGGCCACGAGAGGATTGGGATGAGTCAAATTAAAGAGCCCAACAAGAGCCCCCACTTTGCACCATCACTGCTCACACACCCCAGTGACTCTGTGCTGCATCTCCGAGGAGTTTCAGGGAACATTTCAGTGTATTCCATGGGATCCCAGCACTGCTGAGCCCAGGGATGGCTGTGGGAGAAACTTTAGGGCCTCACTCACACATTTCACAGCACTCAGAGACTTCTACTCACACCCAGCAGAACCTGGTGAAATAAACCCAGCCCAAGGATTCCCCCTGCTCCAAGGTTTTATAGAGGAAAGATTCATCAGCTCTAAACAAGCCTGCAAGTACTGAAAAACATGGAAACACCACAGTTTAAAGCTCAGCCCCTTTGGAACCTTATTTGTTGTAATTTCAGTCCCAGGTTTGTTAATTCCAGCATCTCAAGGAGCCCCAGCACAGCCCCCTCCTCACCCTTCAACCCCCCCAAGCATCCTTGGTGACACCACTGAGGTGCAGCAGTGCCACAAACCTTCCCAGCTCACAGCCAGAATTCCTGCACTCACCTGCACACACTGGAAAGGCTGCACTGGTACAGGAACACTATAAAATTCCAGGTATTTAAGTTGCATATTTGGTATTTAAAGCAGCCATGGGTTGAGCTGATCATGTTTCACTTGAGACTTCCCAACCAAATCACACCCTGAATATCGTCCAAAATACTGGCAGAGCAGGCAAGCACTGCTCCTAATTAGCACAGCTGCTAATTACTCACTAAAAGTAGACTTTTCCAGGATTGCTGGATTATTCCAAGCCCTGTCAGAGCACACCCATGAGTTCCAGTCAAGCAAAGAACAAGCAAAGCCTTTCCACACCTGCAACTTTAATGGTTGGGGCAGTTCCAGAGCCACCTCTTCAAGAGTGCAAGTCTTTAAACAGCTTAAAACCAGCAATAAAAAGTAAAATATAAATTTTTATTTAGAATTAAAGCAAATACTTCAGTATCACAAACACAATATTAAACTTCAAGAAATATACTGCTAAATTTGGAGGGAGCATTTATTTTTGCACAACCACGACATGCGCACAAAATCCAGAGAAAGATGTGGAGTCTGAAATTTTCAACATCTCACCACCAAAGCAGCTGGGTCACACAAGGTTTTCGTACAAGAGTTAAGATAGACTGGAATAAGATGTTGACAAAATTTCTACAGAATCATCTTTTATAGACAACAAGAAAGCTCTAAAGAGGCAAACATTGCAATCTAGTCTTCTTCTGCTGAGTCTCTCTCAAACGTGTAGGCCATGAAGCAAGCATCTGGTCTCTTGGGGACAAGGGGATGCCCTGGTCTCACAATCTCAAAGCCCAAAAAGCTGAAAGTACGGAGCAGTGCAGCTAGAAAATAAAGCAGGAGACAGGTTTCAGCCATGGCATAGTGAAAAATTCACCTGAAATTTCCACCAGAAGGCATTTTGTGTCTCTGGAGGCGCAGGAACACCCACCTCTGTCATCTCTGTTCTTGTGGAAACAGATGAACACGTGCTCAACTCGGAGCTGTTCTTCAGCAAACTCGAGAAGAACTGCAAAACTGCAAGAGAAACAGCAGGGGTTCAGTGTCCAGGGCATGTCCTGGGATGGGAGGGACCCACAGGGACCATGCAGGCCAAGCCCCAGCCCTGCACAGGCACCCCAACAACCCCACCCTGACTGTTTGAGCTCTGGCAGCAAGTGCTTCTTCAGAGAGAGCTTCAAGGCCCTGAGAGCCAATCCACACAGGAATTCCTAGGGAAGAGGCACAGGTTGGAGCCTCACACCACCAGATCCCTGAAGCCCAAGCAGGACTCCTCAGTGGCACAGAAAAAGCTGATGAGCTGCAGTGACAGACTCAAACAGCCTGGAAATCTCAGTGCCTAAACCAGCCTGAAACCCCAGACTTTGGTTCTGCCTGCAGCCCTGAAACCAGGCTCACAAGAGAGCCTTCAAAACCCAAAATTAAACTTTAAAAATACAAAGAGCAAAGTGTTGTCCCACCCCCCTGAGAGGCCTCGTGCTAATTCACAGCCAAGTTTTCCCTGCCCCACCTGTCCTTGCTCCCCTCAGGCAGAGCACCACTGGGAATTTCAATGTAGAGGTTGTTGTTGTTCAGCACTGCTCTCCAACTGATGTGTTTGGCATCTGTAAGCCTTGACTGGACATTGAGAATTCTTGTCCTGTT
The DNA here is from genome assembly GCF_051311805.1 of Agelaius phoeniceus. Taxonomy (NCBI): domain Eukaryota; kingdom Metazoa; phylum Chordata; class Aves; order Passeriformes; family Icteridae; genus Agelaius; species Agelaius phoeniceus. The sequence goes on from NC_135293.1 coordinate 4,255,784, forward strand.
GTTAGGTGTTAGTTCTTCTGTGACATTCAGCCGATTATCCTGCAGCAGGGACAAGAGCAGAGTGATTTTCCTGCTCGTTTTCAGAGGAAGGATTGAAGCAGGGAATGTTATCAAGCTCACTGCACCTCATACTCACCGAATAAAATAAATTAGCTGAAAGATTGTGATCCCTCTGACTATTCCCTCGCCCACCTGGGATCTTCAGGGGTGGGTGAGGGACATCAGGAGCACCACCGAGGCCCCGGACCCAGGTTACTACAGCAATTGAAGGGAACCCTGGAACTGCAAAGGGAACATGGTTACACAGGCTTGGGCAAAGCCCTGGGACCTGCAGGATTCAAACAGTGTTAAAAACCCCAAACCTAGGCCAAAGGACTCCTCCCAATGCAAGTGGGAAGATAAAGGAAGCTCCACAGCAGGGAGCTGCCACTGCAGTATTTTGAGTGAAGACTCACTTGGAGATGAGAAATGCTCAGGCTGGGTGAGCCAGGTGTGTTTCTGTGCCAGGGCAGGCCTGATGTGAGCTCAGGAGAACCTTCCTGCAGGAATTTGCAGTTTTCTGCTCTCCTTGTTCTGAGGCAGCACAAACCTCCAGCCCAGCAAGGCAGGGATCACTTTTTTCCCTGGGTTATTCCCCACCAGACCTTCCCAAGAAATTCCAGGGAATTTCAGTTTCAGCTGATGCCACACCTGAACCTCTGCAAAACCTCCAAACCTCTTCCCACTGAACTCCTCAGAGCGATCCCACAACGCTCAGCACTCGAGGAGAAAAAACACTGCATTTTTGAAGGTGCAAGGATTATTTTTAAGTTTCTCCCCATCCTTTTCAAGGCTGTTTCACTCCTCCCGTGGCAGAGCAGCGCTGGCCCCTCCCTCTGCACCATCCTTCACCCGCAGGCTCCACTCTTGAGTTGCGTCATCTCAGCAGATGCAGCAATCGAGGCCCTTGGGGGAATTTTCACAATCGTCCTGTCTCCGGGTGCCAGCAGCAGCCACTGCAGCCATTTGCAAATCCGAATAAACAGCTACAAAATAATCCACCATTTTGCACCCGAGTTGCGGGGTTTGGATTGGTTTGGGGTTTTTTTTTAATTTCTTTTTTGGTTTTTTGTTGTTTGTTTTTTTTAAATGAGCTTGAAACTTGTGATGAATAATCCGTATTAAAAAGGCTGGAAACGGGCAGAGAGGTTAAATATTATGTGCTGGAAGGTAAATTATATTTATATTTTTAATATGAAGCAAGGGTAACAACTGCGAAGTTTTATTAAAAATACAAAATCTGCGCTAACTGAAGGCGTTATTTAAATTAAATGAGTATCCAACCCATTATTTTAAGCTCTTAGAAAGAGACGTTTTTCTTTAATATCAACATTATTTATTTTTATCTGAGAATGACTGTGAACTACACATTTTTAATTTCCCCCATAAATAACCTTAAAAACCCTTTTCCAAAGGTGTGCTGTGGCAATCTTCAATAATTTCACCTTTCTGCCCAAAAAGGTGGTGCAGAAGGAAGGTTTGCAGCCATAAATACATTTTACTGATGTTTACGTGCTCTTAGGGAGAAAAAAAAACAATCTTTAGCTCGCAGTTAAATATAGAAACGGTTAAAGAACTCCTTGCACAGTCCACACACGAGGTGGAAAGGGCAGATCGATGTCCTGAGCATCCAGCGCTCCACACCAGCCACCTTAATTCAGGTATTTTCTTTCTTCCCAGCACCTGTGGGGGGTGTTTTAATCTTTCGGTTGAGTTTTTAACCACCAGCTCTCGTAACACTCTTACCCTCGATTCGTTTTGCGGAGTATCCACGGTTACATAAGGGGATAACAGCCTTCAATCCTTCAATATCTTTGCCTAATTATTGTTTTCCCCGCGGCCCCCCCCCCCCCTCCACCCCCAGCCCTGTCCGGAGCCTCCCCCAGCCCGGGGGTGCCCTCAGGGGTCCCTCCCAGGGCCGGGGCAGCGTTGGGGCCTCAAAATCTCCTTTTTTTTGTGCTTTTTCCACCCTCCCCTGCCGCCTTTCCCCGCGGGGCCGGGGCCGGGCCGCCCCTCCCCCGCTGGCCACGCAGCGTCCCCCGCCCATCTCCGGCCACCAGGGAGGCGACAACGAGGATGAGGAAGAGGAAGGAGACAGCGAGGGCCCAGCGGTGCGAGGCTGAGGGAGGCCGCGGCGCCTCACCTGCTCTGTCCGGTACTGAGGCTCAGCACAGCGGGCATGATGGTGCTTTTATTCCCCTCTTTCTCTCTAGCGAAGCAGTGGCTGTTGAGTATCCGTTGCAGGGAGGATTTCACCATCCGGCCGCTCTGGTCCGAACCCCGAAACCCTCCGCCGCCTCCGCCCCCCTCTCCCCAGGCGCTGCTACACAAAATGGCACCCCGGCCCCACTGCCTCCTTATATACCCTCCCTCTGCCACGCCCCCTAAGAAGCCACGCCCCTCAGCGCGTGCCACGCCCTCGCACGAGAAAACGGCTTTTATTGGGCAGTTTAGGTGTCTATTTAAATATCTCGCTGTTTATTGGCTAAAGGAGCGCGGTGGGAGGGACTTCGGCTGGGGGTGCCGTACGGGAGGCGGGGGATAGCGGCGCGTGATTGGCTGCGCGCGGCGCGGGCGGGGCGGGGCCTGGCGGGGCATCGGCCGGCGGGCGCTCCGCAACCCCTCACTGCCCTCGGAGCCGCCGGTTCGAGTCCCGCGCCCGCGCCCCGCCCGGCTGAGGTAACCAGGGGGGCCGGGGGAGGAGCGGGGTGTGAAGGGAGCACCGGGAGGGAGAGACGTGAAGAGTCATGGAAAAACACGGGCACGTCCGTAGGGTGCAGCCCTGGGGCTGGAAGCGGCGGAGAGGCGGCCGCAGGATCACCTGTGGGACCCCCGGGGGCATCGCGCCCTCAGGGCTTCGCACGGAGCTCTATGCTGAGGGAAAGTTTTAATTAAAAATTAATAATGAACCCACCACAAGTAGTGGGGTGGGTCCCTGAAAAGTCGGGTTCTGGAGTTGTGAGCTGGTTTTGTTTGGACTGCTTCCCTTTGGGCTCGCTGTGGTTTATGGATTTATAGGGGAATAGGGTTGGGGAGTAGTTGGTTTGTGGGTTTAGAATGGAATAAGGATGGGAAATAGTTGGTATATGGATTTATAAGGGAATAGGGATGGGGAATAGTTAGGTGAAGGTTTTATAAGGGAATAGGGATGGGGAATAGTGAGTTTATGGGTTTATAGTGGAAAAGGGATAAGGAATGGATGGTTTGTGGATTAATAGGGGAATAGGGATGGGGAAAGGTTGGTTCATGGATTTATAGTGAAATAGGGATGGGGAAAAGTTGTTTTATGGATTTATAGTGGAATAGGGAAGAGGAAGGGTTGGTTTATGGATTTATAAGGGCATAGGGATGGGAAATGGTTGATTTATAGGGGAATAGGGATGAGGAATGGTTGGATCACGGATTTATAGGGGAATAGGGATGAGGAATGGTTGGATCATGGATTTATAGGGGAATAGGGATGGGGAATGGTTGGATCATGGATTTATAGGGGAATAGGGATGGGGAACAGTTGGTTAATGGATCAGTTGGGGACTAGGGGTGGGGAATTGTTGACAGTGACGATCTTTTAGGCTAAAAAGACTTTTTTTGCTCTGCCTTCATGACAAAGTGGATAAATTCTGGTTATTTACACAGCAGAAGTTGGGCTCATCCCTGTAGCAGCCAAGCCATGCCCTCTGCTTTCCATCTCCTGCCAGGGGCTTGGAAATCCATGGCTTGGGGATGTGGTTGGGTCTTTGTGCAGTCCCACAACAAGAACAGTCCCGAGGAAAGGATGGGAATTTGGAAACAGGACACCCCCACTGCTCTTCTGGATGGGACTGATGGAAGCAGCTTCATGCCTTGGGGGTGAGGGTCAGCCCTCAAAATCCAAAAGCCTTCAAAATCCATTTTAAAGCAGGAAATGTGCACAAAAAGCTAAATAGGTCATCATTCCCATGGGTTTGGGAATCAAATCTTTGGCTGAGCCATTTCTGATCATTTCAGCCTGAAAACCAAGGCAGAGGCACATCCAGGACACATCCTGAGCAGTGGATTTTATCCTGTATGGAAAGAGAGCTCAAAATAATGGTGTGATGGTGTTTGCAGGCAGGGATGCCTTGTAAGTTAAGTGGGGAAAGGTGTTTATAGAACCAAATAAAACTGCTAAAGAGACATTGTAATGGTTTTAAAAATCATGGTTTTCCATTAAAAAACTTATAGATGGCTGCATTTCTTTTTTTCTTCATCAACTCAGGCCACAACACACCTGTTTTCTTGCCTGCAGCTACCAGAGCTGCATTTGACCACTTCTTAGGGGGTTTTATTGCTACCTTTATTTTTATTTGCTTGAAAATATCCCCATCCAGGAGCTCTGAGCACAATGGATTGATCAGCTCCACTTTGCAGAGGTATCACTGTCTAAATCTCCACCCACCTTTTGTGTCCCGAAGCTGCTGGGATAACCCAGGATGGAACAAAGTGTCCAATAAAAAAAGTCAAAATAAAAACAACAATTCAACAGTGTTTGCTCTCCTGCAGCTCAGAGGAGAAGCCTGGCCTGGCCAGCAGCCAGGGAAAAAAAAATTCTGGGAGTCTTGGAAAGTGAAAGGGATGAGAAGAAAGTCCTTTTCCTGCTGCAGGCATCTGCACTCAGCTCCCAGAACACGACATAAACGGAGCTTGTGCTCACCTCAGCCTCGAGGGTGTTGATTTATGGAGGGGAAACTCTTCTGTTTAATGCATTGCCCAGAGTCCAGCCTGAAACAATGGCAGAGCTGCAATTCCGGAATATCCGGAGCACATCAGAGGAGATTTAGCAATTCCTGGTTTGTGTGTTGTGTTAGCAAGGTTTTCCTGCTGGGGGCTGGAGGTGTCAGGGGGTGGAAGGGCTACATCAGCACTCAGTGATAGATTTCATGATTTCCAATAATGGCATTTATTATTGCTGTAGTAATCCTCCTGTAATTCCTTATAATGGCTCTGTGTGAGCAGAATCAGCGCTGCAGCTGTTTCCTCTTCCCTGAGAACTGGGAACAGCTTTGCCCTCTGAATCCCTGTCACCTCCATGGTCCATCACTCCATTTCACAGCTGAGTGCCTGGAGAGCTCTGCAAAAGCCCAAGCAACCTGTGCTGGGTTTGTGTCAAACACCATGGGGGATTAGTTCCAGCTGCAGTTTTGCTGAGAGAGCCCAACTTCCACTTTAGCAGAGACACTGATTCAGAAATCCTCACACAGAAGCCTCTGACTCACAATTTCGGGATTATGGCAGAGGCAGTTGGAGATGTTGCCATCCCCAGCTGGTTTTTGCCATGACTGCCCCTCCTGTGGCAGAATAACTGCAGCAGGGTTGTTGCTCCAGCTGCATTCCCAGTTTGGGATCTCAGTCCCTGGAATTACCTGATTCAGGGGGCAGTGAGCCCTGACAGTCTGAGCAGCCCAGCTCTGCTGTGGCACAGCTGCTTTCAACACACAGGGAAGATTCACAGCATCCCAGAATATCCCGAGCTGGATCCCACAGGGATGATCAGTGCAGCCCCATCCCTGCCCAGCCACCCCAAGAACCCCACCCTGAGCAGCCCTGGGAGCTCCTGGAGCTGTGGCAGCCTTGGCACCATTCCCTGGGGAGCCTGGGCAGTGCCCAGCAGCCTCGGGGGGCAGAACCTTGCCCTGAGCTCCATGCCAAGGCCTGGCCCAGCTCCAGCCCTTGCTGGGCTCCTGTCCCTGTCCCAGAGCAGAGCTCAGCCCCTGCCCCTGTGCCTGCCCTGGGCAGGAGCTGCAGCCCCCAGGAGCCTCCCCTCAGTCTCCTGGGCTCCAGCTGAACCAGCCAAGTGCCCTCAGCTGCTCCTCAGCCCTTCCCCAGCTCCCTGTCCCTCCTTTGGCCACTCTCCAACAGCTTTGGCTCCTTCTGATCTCGTGGTGCCCAAAGTGCCCCCAGCACTGGAGGTGAGGCTGCCCCAGGGCAGAGCAGAGTGGGACAATCCCTCCCTGGGCCTGGTGCCCCCAGCACAGGGGGGCCCTTGGGGCTGCCAGGGCCCAGCAGTGACTCAGATCCAACTTGCCCCTGACCAGGACCCCCAGGGCCCTTTCTGCAGTGTCTGAGATGAGCCAGATCTGCTGTGATGCCTGGAACAGTTGCTGAGCACATCCCAAGGGATGCTCCTGCCTTACAAGAGCTCAGCTTGGGCACCTTGGTCTGGTTCTCTGCATGTCTGCTGATTTCCAGGACATCTGGGTCCTGTTTGGCTTTGGGATTTGCTGCTGAATTCCTTTTTTCCTCAGCCCCTTCCCCAGCTCCGTGTCCCTCCTTTGGACAGCTTTGGATACTTCTTTGTTTCTCCATTACATTGCATTTTTACAACCATTGCAAACAGAGGATCTCATCCAGCACGTTCATCCCAAATGCTGTGCAGGTGTCCTCAAACACACAAAGTCCTCCTCATTCCAGCTACCACAGCCTTCCCCTCTCCAGCAACTGCATTCCCAAGGACTCTGCCAGTCCCACAGCCAGGAGCTGGGGTCAGTTCTCAGCTCTTGAGGGAGCTCTCCAGAGAGCCCCAGCAGGTCCCAGTTGCTCTGTGCTCTTACCCCAAGCAGGTCACAGCAACTGGGCTGCCTGAAACCTCCTGGGAAAGAATCTTGTACAGCCTGAGTTACTCAATAACCAGAGCAGTTAATGAGGAAAGGACAGAAGCACCAACAAACTGATCTCTGTTAAGGATCCAAGTTGAAATTGTTTCGGGCTGAGAAAAGCCAAGGTGCTGATTTTCCCAGATTTTCCTTTCTTAGTTTGTTTCCTTCTGCTTTTTACCCTCTTTTCACAAAAAAGGGTCTCAAACAATAGTTCAAATCACCAGTCAGTGATTCTTTGTCAAGCTTTTATGGGTTTAACTTTCTGAAATAGTCTGGAGGATGAGTTTATGGCAGCACAAGAAGCAAACCAGATTAAAAACTGTTGGGAATGTATTAGAGCAAGAAATGGGTGTGGGATAAGTAACTGTGTTCCCTCTTCCCTGTGTTTTCAGGTGTGCAAGTGTTTGTGATCAGATAACACAAGATCAGTGCTTAGAAAGATGTTCAGGAGCTGAAACACCCATAAACCTCCCAAGGTTCTGAAATCCTGCACGTCGAAACCACAGCTCTGTAACATCATTTATTCCAAGAAGGAGAGATAAACCCTTCTGTCATTCAGGTGATTAAAGCAGGATTAAATCACACAGCTGCAAAAACTGCTGCTTCTGCCTGGTTTTCTGCCACTGCTGGAGCTGAGGCTGCTCCTGCATCTATGTTCTAGAGGAGCAGCAGAGCTCCAGGGATGGGGAATGGGACAAAAATCCTTTTTGATGGGTAGCAGAAAGCCCTGTGTGTTTTGTGCTGTGCTGCATCACGCTCCCAGGGCTCTCCTGGAAGGTGGAAATGGATGTTTGTGGCATTTAACAGCAGCAGGGGAATCCATCCTGCTCTGATTTGCTGACAAGGGAAAAACAACATGAGAGAAAAACATGAGAGAAAAACATGAGAGAAAAACATGAGAGAAAAACAGGAGCTCCCTCCCAAAGCATGTGCACTCCATGCATAGCATTGCCCATTTAGTACCTCCCCAAAAATGGGAATAAAATACAGTAATTTATTGATTTATTGAAGCAGGTTTCAAATCAAGTGGATCTGATTGCCTTTTCTCTCCATTTCAGTGCTTATTCTTGCAGTTTTGAGAGGTGTCTGTAGATGCAGCCAAGCACCAAAACAGGACAGAAGCTGAGGCAGAGATGTCATCAGGACATGTTTTCATAGAAATCATTGTCTGTGATGACTTCACCCTCTGATTTTAGTCATGGAATAATTGAAATGTTCCTGTTGGTCAGCCCTCTGTGGAGACAAAGCAAAAGCTTGTGAGGCATTATCAAAACACTGGAGAGTAATTTTTCTACACTTATCAAACCTATATTTTATAAGTCTTAATAAAATAATGGCTTTTAAATCTACCCCTCTCCTTCCTTAGTACTTCTGGTTCATCTCCTCACAGGTAACAGTTAAGTAGCAGTTATCTAATTTTAAATACTCCCCCACTAAATCACTCTTTAGTGTGTCAGAATCTATTCTGATCTTTGTGGGACATGTAATTAGAACACCTTTCCTAGCTGGAAAAACTCTCATTTTCATTGTCATCCCTGTGAGAATGATTTCATTTGAAGGTCAGCCTTTCTGCAGACCCACTTGTGCTGGAAGGAGACTCTGCCAAATGAAGCTAGAATTTTTAGGTGTGTACCAGCACAGGGAAGAATTTATTTTTCCAAGATCTTTGTGAGATACTGAACTAGAAGAAAACAGTTATCAGTCCAAAAAAAAAAAAAAAAAAAACCAAAAAAAACCTTTGGATCTCTGTTTTTCCACTTCAAAACAGCTGGCATGGAGAGGGATACAGATGAGGTAATAGATGTTTAAAATGCTGTAAATTCTCATTTATCTGAATGAAAGCTGGAATCCAACATCACCTGGGCACCTGGGAAAGGCTGAATTGTTCTTTTTGAGTCTGCAGGATCAAACAGAGCAGTTCCCACATAAAAATAATGTGGGAACAGGAAATCAGCTGGAAAGGGGCTTGGCCAAGAGCAAGAGCCACAAGAAACACTCAGAGGGTGGCACCCTATGATTTCTGGGAAGTGTGCAGGGGCACTTTGATGTTACGGGTCTGCAATTTAGGGATGATGTTCCACAACGCTGATCCCTGTATTGATTTTTCTCTGGCTCTTGCTGCCAGTTGTGAACAAATGGCCCCGAGGAATTTGGAGGTGGTTGCAAAACAATGGAGTGAAAGACGTTGCAACAGCCTCCCCTCCCCACCCCATTTTCTGTTTCGTTTCTGCTGGGCCGGAGGCAGCTCAGCTCCAACCCCTCTCCCGAGTTACATCAGAGCTGATGGATGTTAGATTTTGCTCTTTTCTGAGATTTTTCAGATTTTTTTCTGAGATTTTTCATGCCCTTTTCTCAGTTGCCCAGATATGAGGCAACTGAGAGGCTTTTTAAAAACTTTTATTCAATGTTCAGTGTCCTGTGAAGGGTGAAACAATACAGATGTTATAGTTCACACCATCACAGTCAGAAGCCAATTATTACAATACATTTTAAGAATTTCTTGTCCTATCAGCTTTAGCCACACCATGCTGTAAATGCCTTAATGCCAATCATCTAAAATTACCCCTTCAAGGGTAAATTTCTTCATTTTAAGAATTTTCTGCAAATCCATTTCCCACATTGGAACTCTTTGTCTTGCAGAGGAGTCACAGAGGGGAGTTAATTTGGGGAGGGAGTGAAGCCCTGTCCCCCCTGTTTGCATGGAAAGGGTGTTGGGGTCCTGAGCAAACCCTTTGCAAACCCCTCACAATCAATCCCACCATAAGCAGCATTTCAGGCTCCCTGGACATGAACATTTTCCTTCCCCTCTCTTGCTTGACTGTGTGGTGGATTTAGGAGTTTATTTTTTGTTTCCATTGCCCCCCTCTCAGAATCCACCACCCCTCATAATCAATCCCACCATAATCAGCATTTCAGGCTCCCTGGACATGAACATTTTCCTTCCCCTCTCTTGCTTGCTGGAGCATTGTGTGGTGGATTTAGGAGTTTATTTTTTTGTTTCCATTGCCCCTCTCTCAGAATCCACTCATAATCAATCCCACCATAATCAGCATTTCAGGCTCCCTGGAATTCCTCCATGAACATTTTCCTTCCCCTCTCTTGCTTGCTGGAGCCTGTGTGGTGGATTTAGGGGTTTATTTTTTGTTTCCATTGCCCCCCTCTCAGAATCCACTCATAATCAATCCCACCATAATCAGCATTTCAATCTGCCTGGAATTCCTCCATGAGCATTTTCCTTCCCCTCTCTTGCTGGAGCCTGTGTGGTGGATTTAGGAGTTTATTTTTTTGTTTCTATTCCCCCTCCTCCCAGAATCCACCACCCCTCATAATCAATCCCACCATAATCAGCATTTCAGGCTCCCTGGACATGAACATTTTCCTTCCTCTCTCTTGCTTGCTGAAGCCTGTGTGGTGGATTTAGGAGTTTATTTTTTTATTTCTATTCCCCCTCCTCCCAGAATCCACCACCCCTCACAATCAATCCCACCATAATCAGCATTTCAGGCTCCCTGGACATGGACATTTTCCTTCCCCTCTCTTGCTTGCCTGTGTGGTGGATTTAGGAGTTTATTTTTTATTTCCATTGCCCCCCTCTCAGAATCCACTCATAATCAATCCCACCATAATCAGCATTTCAATCTCCCTGGAATTCCTCCATGAACATTTTCCTTCCCCTCTCTTGCTTGCCTGTGTGGTGGATTTAGGAGTTTATTTTTTATTTCCATTGCCCCCCTCTCAGAATCCACCACCCCTCACAATCAATCCCACCATAATCAGCATTTCAGGCTCCCTGGGCATGAACATTTTCCTTCTCCTCTCTTGCTTGCTGGAGCCTGTGTGGTGGATTTAGGAGTTTATTTTTTATTTCCATTGCCCCCCTCTCAGAATCCACTCATAATCAATCCCACCATAATCAGCATTTCAATCTCCCTGGACATGAACACTTTCCTTCCCCTCTCTTGCTGGAGCCTGTGTGGTGGATTTAGGGGTTTATTTTTTGTTTCTATTCCTCGTCCTCCCAGAATCCAGCACCCCTCATAATCAATCCCACCATAAGCAGCATTTCAATCTCCCTGGAATTCCTCCATGAACATTTTCCTTCCCCTCTCTTGCTTGCTGGAGCCTGTGTGGTGGATTTAGGAGTTTATTTTTTGTTTCCATTGCCCCCCTCTCAGAATCCACTCATAATCAATCCCACCATAATCAGCATTTCAATCTCCCTGGAATTCCTCCGTGAACATTTTCACATTTTCCTTCCCCTCTCTTGCTTGCCTGTGTGGTGGATTTAGGAGTTTATTTTTTATTTCCATTGCCCTCCTCTCAGAATCCACCACCCCTCACAATCAATCCCACCACAAGCAGCATTTCAGGCTCCCTGGACATGGACATTTTCCTTCCCCTCTCTTGCTTGCTGGAGCCTGTGTGGTGGATTTAGGAGTTTATTTTTTGTTTCTATTCCTCCTCCTCCCAGAATCCACCACCCCTCATAATCAATCCCACCATAATCAGCATTTCAATCTCCCTGGAATTCCTCCATGAACATTTTCCTTCCCCTCTCTTGCTTGCCTGTGTGGTGGATTTAGGAGTTTATTTTTTGTTTCCATTGCCCCTCTCTCAGAATCCACCACCCCTCATAATCAATCCCACCATAAGCAGCATTTCAGGCTCCCTGGACATGAACATTTTCCTTCCCCTCTCTTGCTTGCCTGTGTGGTGGATTTAGGAGTTTATTTTTTATTTCCATTGCCCCCTCTCAGAATCCACCACCATCCCAGCTTTTCCTGCAGGACAATCCCTTGCTGGGAAGGGGAAGGGGAATGGCACAGCCTGCCTTGTTTTCCTCCAATTCCTCTTGTGCTTGGCTCAGGCAGCCTCAGGGATGAGGAAGTGCAGCTCTGCTTTTGTAACCCCTCATTTCGTTTGGAAATGTTATCCAAACAAACAGCTGCCAGCAGGATGAGCGTTAGGGCCTGTGCAGAGGCTGCTCTGTCACAAAGCAGCTCGGGGGGAGCTGTGCCTGCTGAAACATCTCACCCAGCAGCTCATTAACGTGGAGATACTCAAAGGAGACTTTGCCCCCCTCACCATTAGATCCTGCCTGTGATAAGAGCATTTACCAGCGTATTTTCCCATAAATAAAATGAGCAGGCCTGGAGGGCAGGGAAGGTTCTTTTGCCTGGAATCAGTTCTATCCCACACTCACCCCTTTGGAGAATTGGGGCTGAGGGAACCAGTTCACCCTGAGAGCCAGAGACCTACAGGCTAAGGTGGATTTCTTCCAGCTCTGTGTGCTCCACACTGCTTTATTTGGGGGATAATCCACGTGGATTCTGTCACTGGCCAGAAATCCTGGTGCTTGAGGCACAGGGGTGCTGCAGGAGGAACAGGAAGGTCCAATTTGGTAAAAAGTTTCTTTTGCCAGGCTGGTTTCTGACTGCAGGAGGGACAGGAAGGTGCAGCTTTGGTTAAAAGTTTCTTCTTTTGCCAGGCTGGTTTTTGACTGCAGGAGGGACAGGAAGGTCCAACTTTGGTTAAAAGGTTTTTTTTTTTTTGCCAGGCTGGTTTTTGACTGCAGGAGGAAGAGGAAGGTCCAATTTGGTAAAAAGTTGTTTTGGTTTTTTTTGCCAGGCTGGTTTTTGACTGCAGGAGGGACAAGAAGGTCCAATTTGGTAAAAAGTTTCTTTTGCCAGGCTGGTTTTTGACTGCAGGAAGAACAGAAAGGTCCAACTTTGGTTAAAAGGGTTTTTTTTGCCAGGCTGGTTTTTGACTGCAGGAGGGGCAGGAAGGTCCAACTTTGGTTAAAAGGTTTTGGGTTTTTTTTGCCAGGCTGGTTTTTGACTGCAGGAGGGACAGGAAGGTCCAATTTGGTAAAAAGTTTCTTCTTTTGCCAGGCTGGTTTTTGACTGCAGGAGGAACAGGAAGGTCCAGCTTTGGTTAAAAGGGTTTTTTTGCCAGGCTGGTTTTTGACTGCAGGAGGAGCAGGAAGGTCCAATTTGGTTAAAAGTTGGTGGGGTTTTTTTTTGCCAGGCTGGTTTTTGCCTGCAGGAGGAGCAGGAAGGTCCAACTTTGGTTAAAAGGGTTTCTTTGCCAGGCTGGTTTTTGACTGCAGGAGGGACAGAAAGGTCCAACTTTGGTTAAAAGGTTTTGGGTTTTTTTTGCCAGGCTGGTTTTTGAGCTCTGGAGGGACAAGAAGGTCCAATTTGGTTAAAAGGTTTATTTTGCCAGGCTGGTTTTTGACTGCAGGAGGAACAGGAAGGTCCAACTTTGGTTAAAAGGGTTTTTTACCAGGCTGGTTTTTGACTGCAGGAGGAGCAGGAAGGTCCAATTTGGTTAAAAGTTGGTGGGGTTTTTTTTGCCAGGCTGGTTTTTGACTGCAGGAAGAACAGAAAGGTCCAGCTTTGGTTAAAAGGGTTTTTTACCAGGCTGGTTTTTGCCTGCAGGAGGAGCAGGAAGGTGCAGCCTGGGGAAAGCTGCTTTGGCCAGGCTGTTTGCTGAGCTGCAGGCGGCCTCGTGCTCTCTGCATCCGTGTCTGAACCAATATTTACTCAGGGCTCTGTGTGCTGGGATTGTCAGCAATCCCTGCAGTGAGAGCAGGGCTGGAGCCTGCCCAGCTGAGCAGCTTCCCTTGTTTACATCTTTTTTTTTACAAATACTCCTGATTTCCAGGCTGGGAGAGGTGGCAGCGTGACAGCTCTGGTGAGCACCAGCCCTCCCTGCAGCAACTGCCCATCCCTGAGCCTCTGCAGGCAAAAATCCCCTCTGGAAGGGGGTCTGGGCTGGCCTTGGCATCTCCCCAGGGAGTGACAAACCTCCTCTGGAAGTGACAAACCAAAGTCCAAAGAATTGGTGCTCCCTAAGGGACTGGCACTGCCATCAAAGGAGCCCCCAGGCTGCCACCACACTCAGGAGTGGAGGTTTTAAAATGAAAACAGCTTTAATTCAGTACTAGAATGTTCCAGTTTTATTTATGAAGCTGTTCTAGATACAGATGAACTTCCCCTGCCTCCTGTTGGTCCTGGGAGAAGCCGAGGTTTGAAGGGTTCATTGCTCCAGGAGGGAGATGAGCAGTGCAGTGTTTCACTGCCTGTCCTGGTGTTTCCAGAGGAGCCAGACTCCAGGGAGCTCTTCATTCCCATGTGTCCTGCTCTGGGTGGCACACACGGACACCCTGACTCCTCTCTGGCTGAGCAAACCCCACTTCCAGCAGAGCTGAGCTCTAAACGAGAGCAGCAAAATTCCTAAAGTGCTGGAAGATAAAGAGGTGGCATAAGGAAGGTAAAGACCCTTGAAATTACTGCTCAGGCTTGGAGCTGTGACCTACTTAGCTTGATTTCCTGCTCATGGTGACTTCTGCCAGCTACATCAGGTGATGAGCTGAAAATCTCCCTCCTCAGAGGCATGTGGAAGACTGGGAATGCTGCAAGTACTGGAAATGAACTGGACAGGAGCTGAGATTTCATTGTGAAATCTGTTTCCTGGAGTATTTAGCCCTTTTCTGATTCCCTTATCAATGTTTTTCTCTTTTGGGGTCAGAATTTCCCTGGTGGGTTGTCCAGTGAGTAAATCCTTTCCGATTTTGGTGGTGCTCTGCCTTCCTGCTGCTTCCCTGCTCTTTTGTTGTTTCATTTCTCAGCTCTCAGTTCCTCATTCCCCTCAACATTCCCATGGTTGTTTGGCTTCACACACAGCCTCACCTGGCTCCAGGATCATCACTCTCAGCCCATCTTCAGCTTTCTTGGGCTCTTTAGGCAGGAAAATATCACCAGGAATCCCTGAAGGAACAGGATGTGACAGGAAGCAATGGGAGCCACCAGGTCAGGCTTTAGTAAAGTGCACAGAGCCACCACTCTGCTAAACCCAGGCTTGGGCTTAGCTTAAACCTGATCCCTGCAGGGTGGATCCCACAGCATCCCTAGGGCCAGGGGTATTTTTGTTTGTTTGTTGTTTTATTTTGGTTTTTTTTGGGGGGGGGGTTGGTTGGTTTTTGGGTTTTTTGGGGGTTTTTTGGGTCTTTTTTTTATGTTTGGTTTTTTTTTTTAGGGAGGGGTTGTTGTTGGGGTTTTGGGGTTTTTTTGGGGTCTTTTTTTATGGGGTTTTTTTAGGGAGGGGTTGTTGTTGGGGTTTTGGGGTTTTTTTGGGGTCTTTTTTTTAATGGGTTTTTTTTTAGGAAGGGATTGTTGTTGGGGTTTTGGGGTTTTTTTGGGGTCTTTTTTTTAATGGGTTTTTTTTTTAGGGAGGGGTTGTTGTTGGGGTTTGGGGTTTTTTTTGGGGTCTTTTTTTATGGGTTTTTTTTTAGGAAGGGATTGTTGTTGGGGTTTTGGGTTTTTTTGGGGTGTTTTTTTTTATGGGGTTTTTTTAGGGAGGGATTGTTGTTGGGGTTTTGGGGTCTTTTTTTAATGGGTTTTTTTTAGGGAGGGATTGTTGTTGGGGTTTTGGGGGTTTTTTTTTGGAGTTTTTTTTATGGGTTTTTTTTTTAGGGAGGGGTTGTTGTTGGGGTTTTGGGGTTTTTTTGGGGTCTTTTTTATGGGGTTTTTTAGAGAGGGGTTGTTGGGGTTTTGGGGGTTTTTTGGGTCTTTTTTAATGGGTTTTTTTTAGGGAGGGGTTGTTGTTGGGGTTTTGGGGTTTTTTTGGGGTCTTTTTTTATGGGGTTTTTTAGGGAGGGGTTGTTGGGGTTTTTTTGGGTCTTTTTTTAATGTTTTTTTTTTTTTTAGGGAGGGGTTGTTGGGGTTTGGGGGTTTTTTGGGTCTTTTTTTAATGGGTTTTTTTTTTTTAGGGAGGGGTTGTTGTTGGGGTTTGGGGTTTTTTTGGAGTCTTTTTTTATGGTTTTTTTTTTTTTTAGGGAGGGGTTGTTGTTGGGGTTTTGGGGTTTTTTTGGGGTCTTTTTTTATGGGTTTTTTTTAGGGAGGGATTGTTGTTGGGGTTTTGGGGTTTTTTTGGGGTCTTTTTTTATGGGGTTTTTTAGGGAAGGGTTGTTGTTGGGGTTTTGGGGTTTTTTTGGGGTCTTTTTTTATGGGGTTTTTTAGGGAAGGGTTGTTGTTGGGGTTTTGGGGTTTTTTTGGGGTCTTTTTTTTATGGGTTTTTTTTTAGGGAGGGGTTGTTGTTGGGGTTTTGGGGTTTCTTTGGGGTCTTTTTTTATGGGTTTTTTTTAGGGAGGGGTTGTTGGGGTTTTGGGGGTTTTTTTGGGTCTTTTTTTAATGTTTTTTTTTTTAGGGAGGGATTGTTGTTGGGGTTTTGGGGTTTTTTTGGAGTCTTTTTTTAATGGGGTCTTTTTTTTTAGGGAGGGGTTGTTGTTGGGGTTTTGGGGTTTTTTTGGGGTCTTTTTCTTTTATGGGTTTTTTTTTAGGGAGGGGTTGTTGTTGGGGTTTTGGGGTTTCTTTGGGGTCTTTTTTTTGTGGGGTTTTTTTAGGGAGGGGTTGTTGTTGGGGTTTTTGTTTGTTTGTTTGTTTGGTTGGGGTTTTTTGTTGTTGTTGTTTTGGGGTGGGTTTTTTTGTTGTTTTTTCGAGGTTGGAAGAGATTTAAAGATCATCAAGTCCAGCCTGAGACAGGGAGCCCAGGTTTGTGTGTTTAGGCTCCCCCTGTGGCCCCGTGCTGCCCCTTTGGAGCTGTGATTCCAGCAGGAATCCCAGGGCTTGGGAAGCTGAGGGTGGGAGAAGGCAGAGCTGAGGTGGGAGCTGATCTCACTCTGCTGCTCCCTCCCCTTTCTCTGGGGAAAATGGACTGGGGAGAGTTTTTGAAAAGTCTCCTTTGTAAATAATATTCCAAAGCAAAATGTGCCTTTTAACCTAAATCATCTCTCCTAATCCTACCTCAGCTCCCTTTTTTTAAATTATCATTTTATTTTATTGATCTCCTTGTCGCCTTTAAAAGAATGGAAGATCACTTTGGCACTGATAATCATGTTTAATTCTCTTTTCTATCCCATTTGGCTTATTTTCCCGTGGTTTCTCTGCTGTTTTGGTGTTGTCAGGTTTATGTTCTGCAATTTTAAGGTTTTAACTGTGATCAGGAATATTGCTGCTAGGGGCAACTGGATGCTTTTCCCATGTTATGGATGGGAAAAGTTATGGATGTGGCTGCAGGGTATCAGTTTATAGAAAACTGGATTTATTTGATCATTCTCAGGGTGATGGTGATGGACAGGAGCCACCCCTGACACAATGGCACCAAAACTCTGAGTATTTGTATCATTGCTCTCAGTGCCCTTGGGACTTAAAAAACTCTGAATTTTAACAACAAGCCTTTCCTGAGGCTTCCATGCAAATAAAGTTAATGAATATGATTAATCCTTTATCATTCTGGTCCAAACTGTGATGCCAAGGCTGGGACCAGGGTGTTCAGCTGCTTCAGGAGGTGTTTCCAGGTGACTGTGGGATGTGCAGGGTCCTTGGGGTCCCTGCCAGTTCCGTGTCCAGTTTGGGACAGAGGGGTCAGAGGAGCCCATTTTGGGTCACAGGTGGTGTTAGTCACCATTGTAGGACAAATAACAAATAACCCAAATCCCTGCCCTAAAAGAGGAAGGGATTTTCAGGAGCCCTTCCTGACAAAGCTGTTCAGAAAACCCTGCAGAGAGAGGGAGGCCAACCTTTCCCCACACAATCCCTTCCAATACTTGGCTGTATTTACAAAGTATTTGGGCTTTTCCCCTTAAATCCATGGCTGCTGTTCATCCCTCACTTCCCACAGGCAGGAGCAGTTTCTCTCCAGTCTGTCCTCACTGGATTCAGCCAGGACACATCCAAAGTCTTTTCTTTCATCCAAAATACTTATTAGTTCCAATGAGGCCTTTTTTCCATGACTTTTTTTCCCCCTGACCTCCAGGTAGAACAGCTCTGACGCACTGGGAGGAAACTGGGATTTGGGAAAACAAGCTGAACTTCATTTTCCTTGGAAATCAGCTATTGTTGCAGCTCTCCCAGATCCCTGCTTGTTGGGATGTTTTGAAAAGCTCCCATTCCCAAGGCATTCACAGTCCTTGGATTGGCTTTTCAAGAGCTCTTGGTGCAGCTTTATGGGCACATTGAGCATTCTCCACCTGCAAGGTTTGGCTTCCCAGTTTGGAGACCTGGATGTGGAATGTGTTTGCTGTTGGATAGGGCGGGGAGGGACCTTCTGATCCCAATCCTGCTGTCCACATGTGGTCCAAGGACTCAGAAAGGCACAGAGCTCCCCCTTCAGCCCCCAGTGTGTCCCTTGCACAAGCTGGGAGCTCTCAGAGTTACAAAGCTCCTTTATAATTCCAGTTTTATTTATTTAAGCCAATTTTTTTTCCCC
Source organism: Agelaius phoeniceus (assembly GCF_051311805.1). Classification (NCBI taxonomy): domain Eukaryota; kingdom Metazoa; phylum Chordata; class Aves; order Passeriformes; family Icteridae; genus Agelaius; species Agelaius phoeniceus. The sequence goes on from NC_135293.1 coordinate 4,273,708, forward strand.
CAGTTGGTTTCATGCCAGCATTGTCTTTATGCTTAAATTGGCATCTTGGCTTTCTCTTGGTGCTTTTGTGTGTAGCAATCCAACCCCTTTGTTTTGGTAGGCAAAGCAAACTGAGACTTTCCTCTGTAAATCTTCCTTTCTGCTTTCCCTGCTTCTTGTCAAGGAAGCCTCTCAGCCATCCAGAATCATTCCCACACAAGTTATTTACAGAAAGCATCTCTGCACGACCACCTCAGTGCCATCACCTCTTAGGTAGAACCCAAGTGTTTCTAAATTCATTTGCTGGATGTTGGAAACGGAGCTAAAAAAACACAAACACCCAAGCAGAACAAGGAGGGAAGAGTTTGGCACATCTACATGGCAGGGTTAGGATTTGACAAGGATCACAGAATCATGGAATGCTTTGGGTTGGAGGGACCTCAAAGCCCATCCAGTGCCACCTCTGCCATGGCAGGGACACCTCCCACTGTCCCAGGCTGCTCCCAGCCCTGTCCAGCCTGGGATCCAGGGCCATCCTCTCTGATCTTCCACAGCTCCATGCAGGCTCTGGCATCCTCACTGCAGTCGTGTCCTTCCACTGGGGACACAAACACAGTGGCACTGCCCCCTCTGCCTGCTCAGCCCAGCTCAGCTCAGCACAGGAGCTCCCCAGGCAGAGGCAGCTCCTCCCTGGCCCCTGCAGCCACAGCCACACCTGGGAGCACCCTGAGCCACAGCTGGGCACTGAAAGAATTCCACACAATCCCAGAATGGTTTGTGGGTTATGGTTTGTTCAAGCCCACCCAGTGCCACCCCTGCCATGGCAGGGACACCTCCCACTGTCCCAGGCTGCTCCCAGCCCTGTCCAGCCTGGCCTTGGGCACTGCCAGGGATGCAGGGGCAGCCCCAGCTGCTCTGGGCACCCTGTGCCAGGGCCTGCCCACCCTGCCAGGGAACAATTCCTGATTCCCAATATCCCATCTCAAAGTTGCTGTTGGATCCTCACACTGGATCCTGTGATCCCTGGGGGTCTCTGCTGTGATGTTCTGTTAGAAGCTGCCCCCAGTGCTCTGGCAAAGGAATCCAAACCAGCCCTGGCTGAGCCCCTGCCTCAGAGGGATGGAGGTGGAAGGAGTTTGGTGGAAGGAAAACCTCACTCTGCACCACAAAAATGTTGCTTAGAGATCTCCCAGCAGGAGTCTGGGTCTATTTAGCTCCTGTGTGCTGATCTTTGATGAGGAACTAAGAATTCTTGTGGGTTTTTTTGTGGAAACTGGGGGCTTTTCATATTTCTTCCCAGCCAGAGCTAAGGGTCCTCTTGACAGGATTCCCACAAGACCAGAGGTGTTGTCCCTTGAGCCCTGAGTGCTCCCAGAGGGTTTAACAGGCACACCCCAGGGAAGAGGAGCCAAAGGGGCTCAGAAATGGTGCCATGAAGTGATGTGCAAGAGCAGCAAAGCTGCCAGACCAAACCACGCCTCCTGCTGTCCTGCAGGCCCCAGAGGTGGACATTTCAAAGCTCTTTTAGGTTCAGAAGTCTGAAGCTCTTACTTGGGGCAAGTCTGGGCTATAATAGTTGATCTTTTCACAAGTTTGACACGTGGGGAGGGGATTTCTGAGGACCCTTCCTCCTGAGGGGGCTGAGGGTGAAGCTTGGAGTGAGGGATCAAATTTCTCCCTCTAAAGAGAGACTGGGGACAAGGCCTGCAGGGACAGGAGCCAGGCAATGGCTCCCAGTGCCAGAGGGCAGGGCTGGATGGGATCTTGGCAATCAGGAATTGTTCCCTGTGAGGGTGGGCAGGCCCTGGCACAGGGTGCCCAGAGCAGCTGGGGCTGCCCCTGCATCCCTGGCAGTGCCCAAGGCCAGGCTGGACAGGGCTGGGAGCAGCCTGGGACAGTGGGAGGTGTCCCTGCCATGGCAGGGGTGGCACTGGGTGGGCTTTGAGGTTCCTTCCAACACAGACCATTCCAGGATTCTTTGAAAGGAGTTGGGATGGGAAGGAAATCAGGGACCAAGGGGAAAAAAGGTCCTGGCAAGGCTTTGCTTGACTTGGAGTTGACCCCTCTGTCCTTCAGGGCTTGACCAGGAGCTCCTGTCCCTGCCCCAGCACTGCCCAGCCCCTTCAGGGGGATGGTGCTGAGGGTGCCCAGGGCTCCCTGCTCCCCTCTAAAGCCTCTCCCCAGGTGGTGCCAGGATCCATCCTCAGCACCAGCACACCCTGTCCCCAGGGAGCAGCCCTTGGATGGGGCAGGGGTCTCGGTGTGAGTGGAGGGGCTGGATCCCAGGAGAAATCGGGCACAAGGCTGGAGCAGGAACCGCTGTGAAGCCACAATGTCCTCCTTCCTCCCCCAAACTCTCTCTGCACCAAAACCAAAGATGCCCCTGAACCCCAGCCCCTAAACCCACGGGTTCCTCCTCCCGGTGCCTCTCCCGTCCCTGGGCAGGGCAGGGGCTGTGCCCGGCGCTGACTCAGAGCCGGCTCCAGCCATCCCCTGCCCAGGGAGCGGAGCTGCAGCATCTCCCCCGCTCCTCCCGTCCCCCGCACCTCGGCACCGGCGGCTGGAGCAAGACACGACCGGTCCCTGCATGTGCATCGCCTTTGTGTGCCGGGGATGAGCACGAACTGCTGCAGGGAAGCGTTTGAACCAGAAAAACCATGCGGGGCTCGATTGTTCCCTGCATCCGTGGAAAATTACTCCTGTTCGCTCTCCCCTTTGCTCCAGCAGCTCCAAAACATGCGGGGAGGGGGAGGAGGAGGAGGAGGAGGAGGAGGAGGGAGGTGTGTGTGCCTTTGGGGTCGGAGCTGCTGCTTTTTTCTCTCTCTGCCTCGAAATGATTAATTCTGAAAGGCTCCTGCCTTGGTGTCACTGGGGCAAGCAAAGCAATCAGAAAGCGTTTGGGGGCCAGCCGCTTAAATGGCACTGGGAAAAGAATGGGAAGAAATGAATCCCCGCCATCCCAGCGATGCGGCTCCATCCCCCATCCCTCCCTCCTTCCCTCCCTCCCCTGCCCATCTGGCACAGGGAAAAGCAGATGGGAGAGGTGCCCGTGGCGGAGGGTGCTGGTCCCACTCCCAGCGGGGCTGTGCTCCATCCCTGAGCTCCTCTGGAGCTTCGGGGACACTTCCCAGGGCAGGGGAGGGCAGGAAGGGACAGGGACAGGGACAGGGACAGGGACAGGGACAGGGACAGGGACAGGGTTCCTGGTTGTGGGAATGTGAAAGTGGATCAGGGATGAATCCTGGTTGTGGGAATGCAGACACTGGATCAAGGATGATTCCTGGTTGTGGGAATGCAGACACTGGATCAAGGATGATTCCTGGTTATGGGAATGCAAACACTGGATCAGGGATGATTCCTGGTTGTGGGAATGCAAACATTGGGTCAGGGATGATTCCTGGTTGTGGGAATGTGAAAGCGGATCATGCACAGTCACTCCTGGCTCCTGCAACATTTTTGCACCTGAGGGACTGGGGTTGGGCTTTTTACCTTGTATTTTTGCCTTTCTGATTTGTTTTCTTCTGCTTTGAAATCCTTCTTGTGCCCCTGGTACCTCCAAAACTCGGTGAGAGCCTCTTCCCAAGGGGGTGAAACATTCCAGGTCCTCAGCTGGGACTGCCAGTGGGATGTTCCAGGGATGTGACAGGAGCACCTGACTGCCACGGCAATTCCCTTCACTCAAATTCAGCTTTGTTGCAAAATCCTGACTCTGACAGTGACCAAAGGAAGGAGGAATTGTAGAATCATGGAATATCCTGAGCTGGGAGAGACCCACAAGGATCATCCAAGGAGCTGGAGACATCTCCTTGTACAACCAGAGAGCTGCTCCTGACATTCCTCTACATTTGTTCACCTTTTTTTTCCAAAACCTTGAGCTTTGAGCTTTGTCTGCAGTGCCCAGACCCGGCCAGGCCAGCAGGGAGTGGTGTTGAAAGTGTTTTATTTCAAATTCTTTAAAGCATTTGTGAAACTGCTGCTGAGCTGGAGGAGCTCTGCAGTGACCTCCTTCCCTCCCAGCCTTTGAATTCCTCACTTCCCTCTTTTCCCTGGTAGTGGGGAGCTGCTCTGTTTTGTGGCTGGTGAATTCCTCATCAGAGGCAGCCCCAGCTGCAGGTTTCTGTGGCTCTTGGAGTCCAAATTCTCTGCTTTGCTCTGGAATGATGGTGTGGGGAGCCAGGCTCAGCTGAGCTCTCTCCAAGCCAATCTCTTTTCCCAGCACTGCAGCCTCCCTGCTCCCTTCTGCACAAACCCAGCAGCCTCTCCCTCCTCACTTTTGGAAATTCTTCCACTCAGGGATCAAGAATCATGAGCTGAGCTCATGGGACCAGTTAGTTCTGGGATTGAAGCAATCCCACAGCATTTTTTCCGTGTGAATAACACCAAGAATCCCATTCTGGGCACACATTGCCTCCTGCCATGGGCACTGTTACTCTGAGGGGGATGAGCAGGGCAGGGAAACCTCAGCAAAACTGGAGGAAGGTTCCCCTGGCAGTGGGTGGGGTGGAAGTGTGTCAGTCCAGAGTCATTCTGCCAGTCCCACCAGAGTCAGAGCAGTGTCTGTGTCACCAGCATCACAGCCCTGACACTTTTCCATGTGGGATTCCAGCCTGAGGGACACAGGTCATTTAAGCAATAAGGAATTTCATGGCAGTGACCTTCATGCCAAGAGGCAGAACTCAGGCTAGGAGCAAAAACAGCAGCTGGAGGCTGGATCTAGGCTGGATCCTCCCATCCTGTGCCCAGGAGTTTATTCCCTGTTTTCTTGCTGCACATCCACCTTTGCCTCACTTGGTTTGTAAATCCCCCTCCCTTTGCACATCTCTGTATCCAAAATTGGCAGAAGTTCCTCAGCTTTCTCACTTATGCCATTTTCTGGCCTGTTTATGTCCCATAAATCAAGTCAGTGATGAGCTTGGCATGGGATTGAGAAGATTTTCATGGCAGGATCATTTCTCCCCTTTAATTAAACATTACAGGTTCCTCATGAACCCTCCCCCTGTGAAACTTTTTGAAAAGCCTTAACAGAGTAATTTATGGGGAATCTGTTTTGATGTGCAGATCTGGGCCCCAGTTCTAGCCTTGCACACAATTCCAGAGCTCCTGTAAATCATCTGCCTTTGCTGGATCTGCCCTGGCACTGGGAGTCAGGGGGTAAGGCTGGGCTGGGCTGGGCAGAAGAGTCACCAGCTTGCCCAGCTTTGGGCTCTGGAGTCTGAATTTGGGCTCTCAAGTATGAATTTGGTGGTGGTTTGATGGTTGGACTTGATCTTAAAAATCTTTCCCACCTTAATAATTCCATGGTTCTCTGGTCCTGGGACAGAAGATCCCAATGGTGAAGATCCCAGCAGACCAGATCCCAGAGTCTGATTTCACAGATCCTTCCTCCTTTGGGTTTTAAACCCTTTCCCACAGTATGGAACACTTGGCTCCAGCCACATCCCACAGCAATGAGATCCAGGAGTGCCTTCTGCAGGTACTGAACTCCCTGGGACAGGGACAGGAGCCCAGCAAGGGCTGGAGCTGGGCCAGGCCTTGGCATGGAGCTCAGGGCAAGGTTCTTCCCCCCGAGGCTGCTGGGCACTGCCCAGGCTCCCCAGGGAATGGTGCCAAGGCTGCCACAGCTCCAGGAGCCTTTGGATACAGAATTCACAGAATTTCAGAATCACTGGGTTGGGAGAGACCTCCAAGATCATCGAGTCCAGCCCAGCCCCAGCACCTCAACTGAACCCTGGCACCCAGTGCCACATCCAGGCTTTGTTAAACACACCCAGGGATGGGGACTCCACCACCTCCCCGGGCAGAACATTCCAGAGCTTTATCACCCTTTCTGTAAAAAACTTTTTCCTGATATCCAACCTATATTTTTTTCCTAATATCCAACCTGTATTTCCCTTGGCACAGTTGAGGCTGTGTGCTCTGGTTCTGTCAGTTCCTGGAGAAAGAGCCCAGCCCCAGCTGAGCACAGGCACCTTTCAGGAGCTGCAGAGAGTGATGAGGGCACCCCTGAGTCTCCTTTTCTCCAGGCTGAGCACCCCCAGCTCCCTCAGTTGTTCCTCACAGGGTTTGTGCTCCCAGCCCCTCACTGACAGAGCCCTCAGGGCTGCTCAGGGTGGGGTTTGGGGTGGCTGTGCAGGCACAGGGGCTGGGATCAATGATCCCTGAGGGTCCCTTCCCACTGAGAACATTTCAGGATTCCTTGGTTTGTCCAGTCTCTGGGCCTGTTGTGGTTGTGGTGGCAGTGCAGGGCACTGGGGCTGTGTGTGTCACTCCTGGTGTCACCTGAACTCTCAGTGGCTGCTGCTGCCCAGGGTGACAGAGCTGGACAGGGCTCTGAGCAGCCTGGAGTGGTGGAAGGTGGAACAAGATGGTCTCTAAGGTCTCTCCCAACCCAAACCTGCACTCTCAGGGCTGCTCAGGGTGGGGTTCTTGGGGTGACTCCCTGATCCCTTCCCACTCAGGATCTCCAGGATTCTATGAAGGGACCTTTGCTGGATTTCAACCGGTGACTTTCCAGTTACATCTGGACCCAAATTTCTGTGCTTTGTGGATTAGAGGGAAACTGCTCCTTCTCCAGAGCTCCCTGGGGTTGTTGTTTCTCTTCCAAGATGACAGTTCCCTCTCTTCAGCCTTTCCTCCTGGGGAAGCTTTGCCATTTACACCATTTGCTCCCACACCCATCTCTTTTTCTTGCTTTTCTGTCCCTTTCCAAGGTGACCAAGAGCTGCTGGCAGACACAGGGGGGGGAAGGAGCTTCCTGCAAACACAGCATGATCTTTCCAATCATCATCCCTCTACCACAGCAATTCCCTGGCAAGGCTTTTTGCTGCCTTAAGCCCCGAGCTGACATTTGCACAGTGACATCCTCTGAGGCCTCTGAGCAGCTTTGGCTCCTTTACAGCTCAGTTCTGCAGAAAAGTTATTATTTTTTAAAGAACCAGCGTGGTTTTGGTTATAAATTGTGCTGTGACTTCACCTCTCCTTCTGATAACTGTAACAGGTAAACTGGAAGGAGGGATAAGCATCCTTGGGAGGGGTGATTTTCTCATGGGAAGAGGGAGATACAGGGCCAGTGCCACATTGGTAGGCTGTCCCTGCACCCCCCTTGTCCCACACAAGGACATGGAAATGGAGGACAAAAATGGGAAAGGAAATTCCCCCAGTTCCCTTGGGCACAGCAGAAGTTGTCCCATGTGATGGAAACCCCAGATTTCACCTCCTGTCCTGCTGCTGCCTTGTCCCCACAGTGTCCAGGGACAAATCCCACATTGCTGGGGCAGGATGGCTCCAGGCAGCTCCCAACAGGCACAGGATGCCCTCTGAGGGGTGCCCAGAAGTCGTTTTTGATAAAACCCCAAAATGCTGACACATGTATAGGATCTGTTCTGCAGAGCCAGCCCATGTCCAATCCCACTGTGGGTGTCAGATCCTTCCCAGCCCTTTTCCACATCGAGTTTTTTCTCCTGTTATTCCCACTGCTCTGCCTACTTCATCCTATTTATAGAGTGCTTTTCATTGGAGTCTCCAGGCTTTTAACCTTTATTCTTGGAATATTATTCACTTCTTGGACCTGCCATGGAGCAATTACTCACCCAGGCTCCTCCCTAGCCTGAGTTTAAAAGGAATTCCCACGGGGCAGCTCAGGGTGTCGAGCTCCCCACAGACAAAATCCCAGTTCTTCCTTGTGCCATGGCCTGTCCCAGCATGTCCCAGGTTCCCAGCCTGGCTCTGCTGCTCATTCACCTGCAGAGAGGCTTTGATGCTTCTCTGGTGAGATCATTCACCTCCCAGAGCAGGAGCAAAACACTCCCAGGGGGATTCTGGCGCTGCTTTCTGCAGGTTTCTTCCTCATTCTCCAGGTTTCTTCCTCATTCTCTTCTGTCTTGGTTTGAACAGACAGGTGTGTGCTAAGGAAGGCAGGAGCCTTCCTTGAAATGGAAAATGCAAACACCCTCCCTGTGAATTATTGTGAATTTAAAATTAAGGAGCTCTCAGGCAAAGATATAGGAATAAGAATAATGTTTTTTTACTAGGGAAACTGAAAATACTAATGTAATAGTGCAAACAAGCTACTGACAGAGTCAGAATAGGAGCTGACACCCTGGGTCCTGGTGTCTGGGTTTGAACAGACAGGTGTGTGCTAAGGAAGGCAGGAGCCTTCCTTGAAATGGAAAATGCAAACCCTCACCCTCCAAATTATTATAATTTTGAAATTAAGGTGCTCTCAGGCAAAGATATAGGAATAAGAATAATGTTTTTTTACTAGGGAAACTGGAAATATAAATGTAATAGTGCAAACAAGCTACTGACAGAGTCAGAATAGGAGCTGACACCCTGGGATCTGGTGTCCAGGTTTGAACAGACAGGTGTGTGCTAAGGAAGGCAGCAGCCTCCCTGAAATGGAAAATGTAAACCCCTCCCTCTGAATTATTATAATTTTGAAATTAAGGTGCTCTCAGGCAAAGATATAGGAATAAGAATAATGGTTTTTTACTAGGGAAACTGGAAATATAAATGTAATAGTGCAAACAAGCTACTGACAGAGTCAGAATAGGAGCTGACACCCTGGGATCTGGTGTCTGGGTTTGAACAGACAGGTGTGTGCTCAGGAAGGCAGGAGCCTCCCCTGAAATGGAAAATGTAAACCCCCTCCCTCTGAATTATTATAATTTTGAAATTAAGGGGCTCGCAGGTAAAGATATGGGAATAGGAATAACAGTTCTTTACTATGAAAACTGAAAATACAAATGCAATAGAACAAACAAACCCTGCCAGAGTCAGCCCATGCCCTGTCCCCTGTGTGTCAGGGGGTGGCACAGCCCCATCCCATGGGGGCTCAGCCCTCCTGCAGTGCCAGCTGTGGCTCTGCTGGAGCAGGGATCCTGCACAAGGGGGGAGTTTTCCTCTGCAGCTCCAGGGCTGCTGCAGATGGGCCTGGGCTCCCTCTGGCCATGCAGGGCAGCAGAAGCTGCTCCTCTGGCAATGCACTGGGCAAAGGCTGCTGTGCTGTGCCAGGCTCACATTGGATCCAGGTAGGAATGCTTGGCTCCTGCCCTGGGCAATGCAGCATCTCCCCATGGGATGCTGGAATTGGATCAGCCCTGCAGGGACACTCAGTGGCCATGGACAGCAGAGATCTCCTGGAGGGAGGGTTGGTGTGGGAGAGATCAAGAAAAAACTGCCCCAAGAACAGCAGAGAACTGCCCCAGCTCTGACAGGTGGTATAATAGAATACACACTCCCACTGACATCTTCCAACCTAAGACATCTCATCACCTCCTGGGCCAGCACTGTGTGTGCCTGGGAGTGTTCCAAAACTGGATGGCTGTGGCATTTGGGGACATGGCTCAGTGATGGCCATGGTGGTGGCTTGATGGTTGGACTTGATCTTAAAAATCTTCTCCCACCTTTATGATTCCATGATTCTCTGGTCCTGGTCGCTGTGGGACAGGAGATCCCAATGGTGAAGATCCCAACAATCTGCAGACCTGATACCAGCAATCTCCTGTGTTTTGTCCCCCAGCTGGATTTGGATCTGTCCCAGCCATCTGGGGATGGCTTCTGTGAGCATGAAAAGGGCAAATTGCCCCTTTCCCCCCAGAATTCCTGCAGGACCTTGTGGAGGGTGGGAATAACCAGCAGGCTCTTGGGGATGGGTGGTGTTTGGGTCCCACCAGCCCCACAAGGGGCTGGTGGGGATGGAGAGGCCTCATGTCCCACTTCTCTGCAGGGCAGAGGGGGCTGGAGGGGAGGGGACTCCTCTCCTCTCCTCTCCTCTCCTCTCCTCTCCTCTCCTCTCCTCTCCTCTCCTCTCCTCTCCTCTCCTCTCCTCTCCTCTCCTCTCCTCTCCTCTCCTCTCCTCTCCTCTCCTCTCCTCTCCTCTCCTCTCCTCTCCTCTCCTCTCCTCTCCTCTCCTCTCCTCTCCTCTCCTCTCCTCTCCTCTCCTCTCTTTTGCTGTTGAAATCCTTGGATATCTAGACCAGGAAAGCACCTGCTGGGGCCTGAGCCTGGCCCAGGGAATGTGTCCTGCAGGACCTGGCTCCTCCCTGAGCCTGGCAGATGTGGTGTTTGGATTTGGGAGATGCTGATGCCTGAGAGTCCTGCAGCATTTCCTGTGGAAAAACCTCCTCATGGATTTCAGTGTCTCATCTGGGGCCTGCCTTGGGACTCAAGGAGGGAATTCTTTCAGGCTGTGGTGGATATTTCAGTGAAACAGTCAAAGAAAACAGCAGAAGGATTCTGCTGGTTTTGGTTTGGTTCCCCCAGCTGAGACAGGCTGGGCACAGGTGGGGAGAGGAGGAGGGAATGGGGGAAATGTGGGTAGTGGTGTCTAAACACCGGTCTTGGAACTGAGATGGAGACTCAATGTCCCTTAATGTCCCTTCACTGGGGCCCAGAGGCACCACTTGAGGGCAGCTGAGCCAAAGTGGGGCTGGGAGAGGACACAGAGCTCCTGCCATGGCCCTGCCAAGCCCCCTTCCACTGCTCTGCCTCCATTTCCCTCCCAGGATGGAGCCTACAGCTGGATCCAGGTCCTTGCTCCTCTCATTGGGATCCACAAAGTCATGGAGTCTTCACTGATCACTTGAGGAGTCCACAGACAGGAGATCACAGAAAGCAAAATGGTTTGGGCTGGAAGGGACCTTAAATCCCACCCAGAGCCACCCCTGCCATGGCAGGGACACCTCCCACTGTCCCAGGCTGCTCCCAGCCCTGTCCAGCCTGGCCTTGGGCACTGCCAGGGATGCAGGGGCAGCCCCAGCTGCTCTGGGCACCCTGGGCCAGGGCCTGCCCACCCTGCCAGGGAACAATTCCTGATTGCCAAGATCCCATCCAGCCCTGCCCTCTGGCAGTGGGAGCCATTGCCTGGCTCCTGTCCCTGCAGGCCTTGTCCCCAGTCCCTCTGCAGCTCTCCTGGAGCCCCTTCAGGCCCTGCCAGGGGCTCTCAGGTGTCCCTGGAGCTTCTCTTGTCCAGGTGAGCACCCCCAGCTCTCCCAGCACAGAAGCAAAGCAGATTATTCCAGTCCCCAATTCCTGCTTCCAGCCCTGCTTCCCCAAGGACTGAACACATCTGAACCCATTTCTGCTCTCACTGAAATCAAGGGCACTGCTCCAATCCCTTGGCTTCAAGTCACAGGGCTTGGGATCTGCAGGGGGCTCTGAGCTCTCCCCAGGGCCTTTTCTTGTCCAGGTGAGCACCCCCAGCTCTGCCAGGGAACAATTCCTGCCCAATATCCCATCTAAATGGAATTTTTTCCCATCTAAATGTCACTTTTCCAGTGGGAGCCATTGCCTGGCTCCTGTCCCTGCAGGCCTTGTCCCCAGTCCCTCTGCAGCTCTCCTGGAGCCCCTTCAGGCCCTGCCAGGGGCTCTCAGGTGTCCCTGGATCCTTCTCTTGTCCAGGTGAGCACCCCCAGCTCTCCCAGCCTGGCTCCCCAGGGATGTGAGGTACTCTCAGGGACAGATCCTGGCTGCAGGGACACTGAGCACCTTTCTGCTGGGAATGCCTGGGCAGCAGCAGCTCCTCTCCTGCTCTTCTGCCCACTCCTACACCCGTGTTGTTGCCGTGTTTTAATAATTCCATCATCACTTTCAGGATTGTTACCAGCAGAGCCTGCAGGCTCCTGCCTCAGCTCCTGGGCAGGCTGCCCTTCCCCTGCATGTCTCTGCACCTTCCTGCCCCATCCTGGGGCACATTTCATTCCTTTGTGCCTTTTTGCCAGCAAATACCAGACTGGTGTCGTATCTGATCATGGGAACCACTTCAGTCTGTGTTGAACTGTGTGATCCAAGGTGTGAGCACAGCCCTGCCCCAAGTGCAGCACAGGCTGTGTGGGAGTGAGGGTGTTTGGGCAGGAGGGAGAAGGGAAGGCTCAGTCCTCACATCTCCATGTGGTGTTGGTGAGAACACAGCCTAAAATCCAGGCCAGTGCTCCAGGCTGGATGATTCCTGAGCTCAGGAGCCGCCAGGGTGGAGGTGCTGGTCCAAATCCCTTGGATCACCTTCCCCCAGCCAGGTGGGCAGAGCCACTCCAGGTTCATTCCTGGAACCTCCTCTCTGTCACTCAGTGAATGATTCCACCTGATTTTGCATTAATCACAAGTTGGTGGATCCAGGCTGGCTTTTGTAGGACATTTGCTTTCTCCTGGTGCTGGCAGGGAGCTGAGGAGGAGGAACAGTCCTGAAGCTGAGCTTTTGTGAGCCTGTGAGCTCTGGGATTGCCTTCTAAATCTCCTGTAACCCCATGGAGAGCTGGGGGTGCTCACCTGGACAAGAGAAGGCTCCAGGGACACCTGAGAGCCCCTGGCAGGGCCTGAAGGGGCTCCAGGAGAGCTGCAGAGGGACTGGGGACAAGGCCTGCAGGGACAGGAGCCAGGCAATGGCTCCCAGTGCCAGAGGGCAGGGCTGGATGGGATCTTGGCAATCAGGAATTGTTCCCTGGCAGGGTGGGCAGGCCCTGGCCCAGGGTGCCCAGAGCAGCTGGGGCTGCCCCTGCATCCCTGGCAGTGCCCAAGGCCAGGCTGGACAGGGCTGGGAGCAGCCTGGGACAGTGGGAGGTGTCCCTGCCATGGCAGGGGTGGCACTGGGTGGGCTCTGAGGTCCCTCCCAACCCAAACACTGACTCCCTGACTCAATGGAGCTGCCCTGGATGTATCCAGCACCAATCCAGCCCCCAGAGCCCAGCCCTGGCAGCTGTGGGTGTGAGGGGTGACCATGACATCAGACACAGCCACATCCCTGCCCTCAGTGCCACACAGATGGGCCCTGCCCAGCTCTCCCAAGGGCTTTGTGCTTGTGCTCCAGGCTGGAGGGGACATTTCACTGCTTGGCTGCTGCTCCAGCCCAAACCAGGCTGTCCCTGGTGTGCTGGAGCTGATGGCAATCCAGGATCCAGGGTCATGGCAAGGAGGGTGAGCCTCTGTCCCTCTCTCCTTCCCTTCCTGTCACTCCCTGGCTTTCCTGAAGGTTGGTGATGCCTGGAGGAGGCTCAAGCTTTATTTTAAACACAGATCTTGTTATTTGATCAGGATGTGTCTTGGGAACACATGTCCTGCAAGGACATATTGGGGAAGAACTGGAAAACATTAAAGATCCTGAGCTTTGGTGTCTCCTCATTGCACTGGACAAAGCCTGGTCTGCAAGGGTGGTGAGCAAACAGGAGAGAAAACTGAGTCATTAGGAGTGTGGCTTTGGAAAGGGGGTTTCCTGCAGTTTGGAGTCCTTGCTGGTTTGGTTCTTGCTTGTTCCCATTACATAATATATTGCATTTGGCATTGCTGTGTGAAAGTAGGAAGAGGGAAAGCTGGAGCAGAAGGGGCTTCGCTCAAAAACCTCATCCCCACATCCCAGCCCTTCCTGTCCTGCTATAAATCAGAGGAGTTTGCTACAATTTTGGAGAGGTGAAGTCATCATCAAAGTTTCCAGACCTCTGAGATGACAAAGCCCCTCCATGAGGACCCCAGCAAGTGCCTTAGAGGGACAAAGAGCCCCAGAGCACAGCCCTGGTCTTGGCAAGGGGATAAGGAAGGAACCCAAACCCCTCCGGCCTTCCTAGAGTGTCCCAAAGGAACTGAGAAATCCATGGTGTGAGGCAGGGAGGGGAGAGCAGAGGGGCCTGGCAGGGTGAAACCTCTGCCCTTGGTGTCTGGAGGCTGCAAAGTTTTAATTTGGGAATTTCTGGTCTGATTACAGAGAGAGAAAATGGGGAACAGGGTGGGAGGCACAGAGTAACTGGGAAACCCCAGCTGAGCTCTGGAGGTGGGTGGGAAGTTCCTGCTATTTCTGCTGCCCCTGCAGGACTTTATGCTGGACTTTGTGGTGGATTTTGTACTTTTATGACCCTTTTAAGACCTGAAACATCTGCCTGGAACATCTCCTCCCTCCCCATGTCCCACAGCCCAGCTGCCAAGCCTGGGAACATCCCCATGGCACAGAGATGTTTCTCTGGACATGGATTTGTTGCTTCAGAACTGCTCAGTCCTGTGGGGCCAACCTGGGAAAGGTGTTGAATCCACCAGGACCTGCTCTCCAGTGGGTGCCATCATCCCAAAGAGGCTGGGATGATGAAGTTATTCCTACAGGAGGCAGAGCCCTCTGGTTCCTGGTGCCCTGGGTTGTTTGCAAGTCTATTCAGAGCAGAGGGAAGCAGCTCCTTCACTGGGAATGGTTTGGGATCTGCAGCCCCCAGTGCCAGAACCTGTCTGGATGAATGCACCCATGCTCCATCCATCAGGAAAGCCAAAAAAGGGGAGGATTTGTGATCATTGGGATGTCAAATATGGCCAGGCTGTTCCACCCAAAGCTTCACTTGCCCTAAATCTCCCTTTGCCTCAGTTTCCCATGGCATGGCTGTTCCTGACTGAGTGTGCCACAGCCCCAGCCCTTGGTGGGACAAACGTCATGGCCACTTTCCCAATCCCAAATGGCACTTCCAGGGATAATTCCCTGGAGTAGAGCCACGTCCTCCTGTTCTCCTGGGAGTGACAAACTGCAAATCTTTAAGGAGAACAGCGATCAGCCCTGAGTGGTGCTGAGCTGTGAGAGAAGGGATCATGGAACAATTACAGAAAGGAGCTGAGACTAAAAGTAGGATTTAACAGGATCTGGATCTTCTGTCCCCCTGACCTGAATGAGCTCCTGCTGCCAGGGAAAAGGAGCAAAACCTCTGAGATTTGTGAATTGGAGTTTTTAGGGCACACGTGGATTCCAGCTGGGCAGAGTGGCTTTAATGTGGAGCTGCTCCAGATAGCTGGGGGTCATTCCAGGAGGTGATGGATGAGCCCATGAAAGGCTCTCCCTCCACTGTCACTGTGTGTTCTGCCCTGGCTGGTGGCCTGGGGGTGTCCCTCACCCCTCTGTGGTCCCAGTGACACCCACAAGGTGCAGGAGCTCCTGGAGCCATCCCCAGGGCAGGATTCTGGGCCCCTTCCCTTTAAACAAAGAGCCATCCTTTCTATGGTTGGCATTCCCTCCAGGCTAAAAGGATAAAAGGAAGAAGATCCTCCAAGATCTCAGAATCCCAGACTCATTTAGGTTGGAAAACACCTCTAAGACCATTGGGTCCAACCTGTGCCTGATCCCCACCTTGTCACCAGCCCAGAGCACTGACTGCCACCTCCAGTTGTTCTTTGGTGACTCCACCACCTCCCTGGGCAGCCTCTTCCAATGCCTGACCACCCTTTCCATGAAGAAATTCCTCCTGATGTCCAGCCTGACCCTCTCCTGGAGCAGTTTGAGGCCATTTCCTCTTGTCCCATCGATGCTCCAAGGTGGGGTTCATTAAACCAAGGTGGTACCAGCCCAGAGAGCTCCCATCTCCCCTCACCAGTTCCACACCACCTCAAACCCAGGAGAGGAGACAGAAGATCCCCTTGGCTGCGTTTTCCAGCTTAACCAAATCCCTGAAGCCACGAGGAAGGGCCCAGATCTGAGTTCTTGATCAGAACAGGCCTCAGAACCTTTGCAGGCCCCTGATGTGCAGTCAGCCCTCCTGGGCACAGGGAGCCTGCCCAGGTATCAGCTGTGGGAATCAGCTCATGCAGAGGATGCTCCATCTCCTGCTGGCTCCCTGCAGCCCTGTGAAACACCTGAGGATGTGGAGCCACAGGAACATCCAGCATCCAAACTGCTCCAGGCCTTTCCAGCATCCACACCTCTGCAAGGAGATGGCTCAGCTAGGCAGATCTGAAATCTCCATGCTGACAGATGGGATCTGACAGGAGCAGCACAGCTGGCAGGGAGAAGACATTCCTTCCCTTCCTGAAACCTCCCAAGTGCTCCTCAATAACGCCAGTGCTCGGGAAGCTCTGTGGTTCCTGCAGGAATCATCTCCCAGGTGGATGTTTGGTTCCTCAGGGGAAGGAGGCAGCAGCTGTCAGCACAACCATTGCACAACAACCCCAGCTGGAGCTGATGGATCCAGCTGAAAGAGGAGTTTTGGGTCAGTGGGATATTGCTGATTTGGGTCAGTGGGATATTGCTGTGCCCAGGCTGCCATGGGGACACCTGTGCCTTTGGGGTTTGGGTCATGCTGGGAATCAAGGTGCTCTTTCTCCCCATTTCCTGGAGAATTTTGGTGTTTCTGTGATCCTCTCCTCCACCAGCCCTGCTCTGAATGCATCCCCAACCACATCTGAGGGGAGGGTGGAGGGCTGGGAGACACCAAGCTCCTCCAACAAGCCCAGGCAGCACCTGGGTGAGCTCCACGTGCATCTCCAGCAGGGCTGTGGTGCCTGCAGAGGGGGACCTGCCCTGTGCACCCTCAGACCTGTGGTCCCCAAGGGACAATGCCAGCATGGGGGTGACACAGCTGGAGCTGGGCATTGCCTGCAAAGCTGTGCTGTGCCCAGGGCTCTTGGCTTGGCAGACAACATCCAAATTCCCATCTCTAAAATCAGGCCAAGAGCCCAGCCCTGCCCAGGTTAGAGGGTAAAGGCTCTAAAGGCTGGGAGGTGTTTTGGAGTCCTAAGCCTTGGCAACATGGTCAGGCAGGTTCTGATGGAGCCAGGGATGAAATCCAAGGGGAAAAAACCTGCAGCCAGCCTGGTGAGCAGTGGAAAAGCCACCTGAGCAGCCAGCTCGAGCTTCTGCCACCCCTCATACCTGTGGCAGCAGGAGACAGAGTCAGGCAGGGCCTGGGGGCTCTGGGGAGAGAGGAAATTGTGAGAATTGAGAGAAGATCCATCCCCAGAACCAACCCATGCCAAAAATACTCAGTGACTAATTTAATGCCTTTCTGATTGCCTTTTAACTGTGAGTTATTAAAAACGGGGAGAAGGGAGATGATGTCCTGGTGGGAGGAGAAGTGAGCGTTGCCATGGCAGTGAGGGGATGCTGCAGCACAGCCTGGACCACGATTCCTGAGGACAGAGGCCATGGGAAGCCAGGGAAGAGCGGCTGTGCCGTCCAGCCCAGCCCAAAGTCACTCTTCGGCCTCTCCACTGCCCTCCCTGCTCCCCCGCCCGGCTCTCTCCTCCTGCCCTCCCAGCCGGATCGGGTTTCCCCCTCCCTGAGCTCACCCCGTCCCAGAGACGCTTTTATCAGGCTCAGGGCACGGAAGAAGCCGGGATTTGGGGGGGGTTCAAGAGATTAGGAAAGAATTCGCCTCCGGGAGTCTCTTTCCTCCATCCGCCCGGGATAAATTGTGCGATGGAGGTGGAGGCTTTGCAGCTCCACGGGGAACTGCTCCCAGCTACACGTGTGGAGGCAGAAACGCTGCCGGCCCCTCCCCGCTGCGGGAAGGGGGTGTTGAAAGGTCCTAGGAAGGGTGAGGAGAGCTCTCGATCCTCTGGCTCCATGTAAGGATGAAGTGGGAGGGTGTTTTGCCGGTGCCGGTTCAGCCCCTG
This sequence comes from Agelaius phoeniceus, assembly GCF_051311805.1. Classification (NCBI taxonomy): domain Eukaryota; kingdom Metazoa; phylum Chordata; class Aves; order Passeriformes; family Icteridae; genus Agelaius; species Agelaius phoeniceus. The sequence goes on from NC_135293.1 coordinate 4,291,030, forward strand.
GCATCTTTCCTGGAAGGAGCAGCTCAGCCACGAGAGGCAGGAGCAGGGAACAAACCTGGGGGCAGCATGGAAACGTGATTAGCTGGGAGGAAAAGGGATTTTAGTTGGCCTGTTGATGATTTTCTTCTTTCATCACCTCCCTATAAAGCAAATGCCACGCCAGTGAACAGCTCTGGCCTTGCTGGAATGGGAATACAAACGGGAAAAGTCTCCTGAGGGTGTGCCCGGCACTCTGGCTGCTCTGGGGGCTGTGGGCAGCCCCATCCTCCCTCCATCCCTCCATCCCTCCATGGCTCATTGTTCTCCCTCCTTGTGCTCAGTCCTGTCCCTGCCTGAGAGGCCAAATCCCTGCCCTGGGGAGCAGAGGCTGCTCCTGAGCCCCCTAAAGCAGGACCAGGATCCAGCCTCACCTGGGCAAGGCAGTGCCTGGTTTATTCCTCCTATAGATCGTGCTAAAGAAAAATGTCAATACTGCAGGTGGGAAATGCCACAATTTCAGGCACTTGGGGGTTTTTGGGCCTGAAGCCTCTCCACAACAGCAATGTCCTCAAAGTGGGATGTGCCAGACTGGTCCCAGGCACTGCTGCACCACATCCCTGGCACGGGAGCTCCTGCCTGAGGCTGTTCCTGCCCGTGCTGAGCTGGGGGCTGGGGATAACCCCCACAGGCAGGGCCAGAGCCCCAGATGGGATTCTTCATCTCCTCCCTGTATCCTGGGGTGGGTGGGACGGGACATCCCCATTCCCACCTGCCCAGGAGGTGCCTGTGGCTGTGACAGAGCTCCTGGGGACAGGAATGGGGACATCAGAGGGGTGGGAGGGCGATGGACCTCTGCAAACACTGCAAAATGGGATTTTCACTGGGGTTGTCTGAGCACTGCTGCCCCCAGGGGGATTTCTCATCCTCTCCCCTCACCTGTGCCTGGCTCCACCTCTGCACCCCCAGCACCCACATCCATCCCCCATCCATCCATCATCCATCCGTCCATCCATCCATCCATCATCCATCCATCCACCATCCATCCATCCATCCCTCATCCATCCACCCATCCATCCATCCATCCATCCATCATCCATCCATCATCCATCATCCATCCATCATCCATCCATCCATCCATCCATCCATCATCCATCCATCATCCATCCATCCATCCATCCATCCATCCCTCATCCATCCATCCATCCATCCATCATCCATCCATCCATCCATCCATCCATCCATCCATCCATCATCCATCATCCATCCATCATCCATCCATCCATCCCTCATCCATCCATCCATCCATCCATCCATCATCCATCCGTCCATCCATCATCCATCCATCCATCATCCATCCATCATCCATCCATCCACCATCCATCCATCATCCATCCCTCCATCATCCATCCATCCATCATCCATCCATCCATCCATCATCCATCCATCCATCCATCCATCATCCATCCCTCCATCATCCATCCATCCCTCATCCATCCATCCATCCATCCATCCATCCATCCATCCATCATCCATCCATCCATCCATCCATCCATCCATCATCCATCCATCCATCCATCCATCCATCATCCATCCATCCATCCATCCATCCATCCATCCATCCATCATCCATCCATCCATCCATCCATCCATCCATCCATCCATCATCCATCCATCCATCCATCCATCATCCATCCATCCATCCATCCATCATCCATCCATCCATCCATCCCCCATCCATCCATCCATCCATCATCCATCCATGTCCATCCATCCATCCATCCATCCATCCATCCATCCCTCCCACAGCTGGCTCAGACACCCAGGGCCGGGGTCCTGTCCCCTCCCTGTGCTCCCGGGAGTGTCACAGAGGGACAAACCCCTCGCAGGTGCCCCGGGAGCCTCAGCCCGTGCCCAGGGCAGCCGCTGCGCTCCCGGCCGGGGCTGAGCTGCCTTTTGTGGCTCTCAGCCCCGGTGATTGGGCGCTATTTTGCTCCGGCTCCCCCCGGCAGCTGTTGCTGTTCTTTACCCGGGAGAGCCGGGGCCGCCCGGGGGCTGCAGCCGAGGAGGAGGCGGCGCCGACCCCAGGTACGGATTTCTGGGGCTTTTTAAACGCTGCTGTGGGGGGGTTTAAACTCTGCAGCCTCCGGGCAGCCCTGGCCGCAGCCCGGACCTGTGTGGGAACAAACCCCACGGGGCTCATCCCCGGCCGGGGGTGACAGGGACACGGGGCAGGCGAGGGGATATTTTTGGAAGTTTCTTTGCCGTGAGTCAGCGGTGAAGGCGACCTCGGGAGCCCGTGCAGGAGAAATCCCAGCGGCAGCAGAGCCGAGCTGATTATTTGTTAAGTGCCTGCGATTTTCAGCCTTTACGGGCGGATCTGGAGTGCGGGGTGAGGGATGGGCGGGGGAGAGGGAGGGAGGGATGGATGGATGGATGGATGGATGGATGGATGGATGGATGGATGGATGGATGGATGGATGGATGGACGGGAGCGCTCCTGGGCAGGGGCACTGCGAGCAGGGACTTGGGGGCTGCAGGTGACCAGCCCTGCCATGGGCAAAGTGTCCCTGGCACTGATGGCCTCACATGGCACTGATGGGCACCCCTGGCACTGTGGCCATCCCCAGCACTGGTGGCCACCCCTGGCACTGATGGCCTCACATGGCACTGACAGCCACCCCTGGCACTGTGGCCATCCCTGCCCTGCTTGGCCTGGCAGTGGCTGTCCCTGGGTCACCAGCCCAGGGTGGCTGTTCCTGCAGGTGACACGGCCCATCCTGCCTGGGGACAAGGATCCTGTGTGGGCTGTGGAGCCCCAGAGTGCATCCACCCCTTGCCAGGCCATGGGGACAGAGCTGGACATGGATCTGGTCAGCTCTGGGGCCGAGTTAATGCCTTTGGGGCACATGGCAGGGAAGGACTCCTGCCTGCCCTGGGTCTGGAGGCTGTTTGGGCTCCTCCTTCAGGGTGAAACACAAGGGGGAGAGACAGAGAGCCTGGCACTCTGTGACAGGGCCCTGGGCTCAGCTGAGGACTGGGGAGCCCAGCAGGGGTGTGCTGTGGGCACAGAGTTTGACCCCTCTCAGTTTGGTGAGGGTCTCACCAGGTGACATTGTCCCTGGGTGGTGTTGGAGAAGGACTTGGGATGCCCTGAGGCCACCTAAGGGCTGTCCAGGTGGGCAGGGAGAGCTCAGAGATGGCCAGGGAAGGACGGAAGAGGCTCCTTGGCCATTGGTGAGGTGTGTGAGACTCTGCAGGACACAGCTCAGCCTGGCAGAGATGGTTCTTTGTGGTGGTGTCACTTCAGATGTCACTTCACAGGGTGACCTCGGGCACTGAGGGACACCCGTGTGCCACCAGCCCCATGGGAGCATGGATCATGGCCAGGGAGAAAGGAACAGAGGCTCTAGCCCTCCTCCACCTTCCTGGTGCTCTTCTGTGCCCCAAACCCAGGTGAATGATGGAGAAGCTCAAAAACAGGGCAAGCACGTGGCAGGGAAACACTTTGAGGAAAAGTTCTCCACCTTTGTGCTTCCCCTGGGTCTGGACCCCCCCAAGCACCACCAGAGTCCTGGGGCAGCTCCATCCCTTCCCAGCAGAGAAAGGTCCAGACTTACATCACTGAAACAAACCAAAGACTCTTTTTATTTCCTCTTGAAAGCAAAGATCTTGCAGATCATGGCCAAAAGGTTTCCTCATATTTATCTGTTCTGCTTCCAGCACTGAGTGGTAGGTTTCATCCTGGGTACTGATCTCTTTTTCTCAGTGTTCCACAGGGGGAAAATCAACTCAATCTGGCTCAAAGGGGGCAAAAATTCTTCCTTCTGGGGAGGATGTGGCACCTGAGGCACTGGACTCAGCCAAGAGGGCTGGGGCCAGTGGTGCTGGGACCTTGTGGTGCCTTCCCACCCCTGCAGCTCTCCCAGGGCAGAGAACCCCCAGGACCCCCTCCCCAGCCCTTCCTGGTGTTCCTGGGGACCCTCAGTTTGCTCTGCATTTCCCAGCTGGCAAAAGCCCTGAGAGCCCTCCCTGAGCTCCCCTGAGTTCCTTTTGGAGCTCTGGTTGCTCCATGGGAGCTGGGCCTTCTCCTGCTGCCAGGCTCTGGCCCTCCAGTGGTTTTGGGGTGTCTGAGCACTCCCTGGGCTGTTTGTCCCCCCGTGTGCCTTGGCAGGGAGGTCACTGTCCCTTTGGCTGCCACTCCCCTGGGATATCCAGGCTGGGGACCTTTTGGGGCTCAGAGTCCCAGAGCTCCCCTTGCACCCCCTCAATTCCTGGGGGTTTTTTTGGCCTGACCTGGGACCCCTCTGTCCATCCATGGGTGACACCAATGGGGCAATCACAGCCAGATGTCCCCTCTGTGCAGGCTGGGGGTGTCCCTGAGGGGCTCACACCCCCCAGCCCCTGGTGATTCCCACCTGCCCAGGTTTGTCACCTGAGGAGCTGAGCTGTGCCTGTCTGTGACAGATGGCAGCGCCCCGGTGAGCAGCGACAGCCACGGGAGAGCAGCAGAGCCCATGTGAGTGCCCGGGGCAGGGAGGGGGCCTGGGGGATCCCTGTGCCAGGGCAGGGGGTGCCTGGGGGATCCCTGTGCCAGGGATGGATCTCTGTGCCTGGGGAGGGCAGGGGGTGCCAGGGATGGATCCCTGTTCAGAACAGTGAGGGGGTCTGGGGGGATCCCTGTGCCAGGGATGGATCCCTGTGCCAGGGCAGGGGGTGCCTGGGGGGATCCCTGTGCCAGGGGAGGGCAGGGGGTGCCAGGGATGGGTCCCTATGACAGTGCAGGGTGGGGGGGCCTAGAAGGATCCCTGTGCCAGGGGAGGGGTCCCAGGGATGGATCCCTGTGCCAGGGCAGAGGGTGCCTGTATGGATCCCTGAGCCAGGGATGGAGGGGCCTGGGGGGATCCCTGTTCAGAGCAGGGGGTGCCAGGGACAGATCCCTGTGCCAAGGGAGGGTGGGGAGTGCCAGGGATGGATCCCTGTGCCAGGGGAGGGGGTGCCAGGGACAGATCCCTGTTCAGAGCAGGGGGTGCCAGGAATGGATCCCTGTGCCAGGGGAGGGGTTGCCTGGGGGGATCCCTGTTCAGAGCAGGGGGTGCCAGGGACAGATCCCTGTTCAGAGCAGGGGGTGCCAGGGATGGATCCCTGTTCAGAGCAGGGGGTGCCAGGGATGGATCCCTGTGCCAGGGCAGGGGGTGCCAGGGATGGATCCCTGTGCCAGGGACAGCAGGGGGTTCTGGGGATGGATCCATGAGCTGGGTCAGGGTCAGGGGCCGGGCTGGGGCTGTCCTGCAGTGCCATTCTGCCCGGCAGGGTTGCAGCACGTCCCTGCAGGTCCCCCAGCTGTCGCTGTCACTGATCTGTGCTGGTGGGCAGCTCTCCCTGGTGGCACCGACCAACGCCCAGCCCGGCCAGCGGAGCCCGGGGCACAGCGCGGCTCCCTGGGCTCCCCACACACCAAACCTGCCCCGGGGGCTGCTGCAGCCCCAACCCAGCCCCGGGGGGATCCCAGGCACAGCCAGGGGGTCCCACCAGCCCACCCATGTGATAGCCAGGGCTGCCTCGTGGCTAAATCCAGCTTGAATAACATAAAATCCACCCCAGCTTTAAGGATGTTGAGGTGAACACGCCCCAGGTGCTGCAGGAGCTGGGTTGGTGCCTCTTGCTGGGGCAGCACTGGGACCCCCAGAACAGTGTGTCCCTGTCCCCTGCTCCTGTTCTTATCCCTGTCCCTGCCCCTGTCCCTGTTCCCTGTCCCCCTGTCCCTGCCCTTGTCCCTGTCCCCCTGCCCCTGTCCCATCCCTGTCCCCTGTCCCCCTGTCCCTGCCTCTGTTCCCTGTCCCTGTCCCTTTCCCTGTCTCTGTCCCATCCCTTTCTCTGTTCCTACCCCTGTCCCTGTCCCCCTGTCCCATCCCTGCCACTGTCCCTGTCCCCTGCTCCTGTTCTTATCCCTGTCCCTGTCCCTTTTCCCTGTCCCTGTCCCATCCCTGCCCCTGTCCCTTGCTCCTGTTCTTATCCCTGTCCCTGTCCCTGTCCCTGTCCTTATCCCTGTCCCCCCAGCCACGCTCCGTGCCCTCCCTGCAGGGAATAGAGGAGCAGAGCCTCTCTGAGCAGGACCAAGGCCATCCCGAGGAGAGGCAGAGCCGGACATGCCAGAGCCAGCCCCGCTCGGCGGGGACAGGAAAGCGGCGGAGAAGAAGCGAGCGGAGAAGGTGGGAGCCAAGGGCAGCGCTGCCGGGCCACCAGGTGGGTGTGTGGGTGTCTGGGTTTGGAAAGACAGGAGTCTGCTAAGGAAGGCAGGAGCCTCCCCTGAAATGGAGAATGTGAACCCTCCACACCCCTCTGAATTGCTATGAATTTTTAATTAAGGGGCTCTCAGGCAAAAATATGGGAGCAGGAAATAACAGTTCTTTAATAGGGAAAGGAAAAAAAATAAAAGGATAAATAAACAATGCAGTGAACTAAAACAACACTGCCAGAGTCAGAACCCAACCTGACACCCTGTGGGTCAGGGTGTGGGCAGCAGAACCATTGGAATTGTGGCTCAGCCCTCCTGCAGTGTCAGGGCTGGTTCTGCTGGAGCAGGGATCCTGTAGAGAAGGGTGGAATCTTCCTCTGGAGATCCAGTGGCAGAGGCAGCTGCTGTTCCTCTGGGAAATCCAGTGCAGAAGCCGTGCTGGTGTTCCAGAATCTCCAGATTATATCCAGGCAGGAATGCTTGGCTGGTGTTCCAGAATCTCCCGATTATATCCAGGCAGGAATGCTTGGCTGGTGTTCCAGAATCTCCAGATTCTATCCAGGCAGGAATGCTTGGCTCCTCCCTCTGGGCTTACATCTCCCAATGGGATGCTGTAGTTCTTATCAGCCATGCAGGGACATTCCATGGCTGTTATCAGCAGATGTCCCCTCCCGAGGGAGGAGTGATTGTGGTCACTCAAAGAGAGAGATAAGGCAAACTGCCCACTTGACAAAGGTAATCTGCCATACAGATGGTAATGGAAAACATCTTGCCTTGCAATCTTCAACAGTGGGAAAGGCCTTCCCTGCCCCAGAACAGCCACCCTGGCCCAGGTGGCCACAGAGGCACAGTCCCCTGTCCCCGGCCAGCCCGGGAGGTGCTGTCTGGCCATGGAAAGGGGAAATCAGTGACACGGGGATGGAGATGGGGCTCCTCAGCACCTGCCACATCCTCCTCCACCTCCTCCTCTCCATCCTGCCCAGATTTGCTGCTGGAGGAGGAGCACGGGCAGAGCTTTTCCCAGCTTGATCACCAGGACAGTCTAATGTCACCAAACCCCTCGGTCTCAGCCCCCGGGACACTCTTGTCCCCACTCCTGCACTGCAAACACGTGGCAGGAGCAGCTCCTGCCCCTGTCCCCTGCTCCTGTTCTTATCCCTGTCCCTGTCCCTGTCCCTGCCCTTGCCCCTGTCCCTGCCCTGTCCCTGTCCCTGCCCCTGTCCCTGTCCCTGCCCCTGTCCCCTGCTCCTGTTCTTATCCCTGTCCCTGTCCCTGTTCCTGTCCCTGTCCCTGTCCCTCTCCCTGCCCCTGTCCCTGTTTCCATCCCTGTCCCTGTCCCTCTCCCTGCCCCTGTCCCCATCCCTGCCCTTGTTCCCTGCCCCTGTCCCTGTCTCTGTCCCTTTCCCCATCCCTGCCCTGTCCCTGCCCCTGTCCCTGCCCTGTCCCTGCCCTGTCCCTGTCCCTGCCCTGTCCCTGTCCCTGTCCCTGCCCTTGTTCCCTGCCCCTGTCCCTGTCCTTGTCCCTGTCCCTGTCCCCATCCCTGTCCCTGCCCTTGTTCCCTAACCCCTGTCCCTGTCCTTGTTCCCTGCCCCTGTCCCTGTCCTTGTCCCTGTCCCTGTCCCCGTCCCTGTCCCTGCCCTTGTTCCCTAACCCCTGTCCCTGCCCTTGTTCCCTGTCCCTGTCCCTGTCCCCTTTCCCTGTCCCTGTCCCTGTCCCTGTCCTGTCCCTGCCCTGACCCGGCTGTGCAGGAGGACGTTAAGAGCTCTTCCCACCCCCCCGCTCCGAGCCCTTTTCCTCCTCCCAGTTCCCCCATTTTTCCATGTCCCAGTCCCCAGGAGCCTCCCCGTGCAGAGCAAGGCGGAGCCGCCCAGCCTGGACCCCGCGGAGGAGCCGCTGCTCTGGGAAGGGCTCACCCTCAACAAGTGCATCCTGGTGGCCTCGGTGGTGGCCCTGCTCAGCGTCACCTTCCAGGTGCTCCAAGGTGAGTGGGGAGCCGGGCGGAGCGGGAAGGGGTGGCCAGGCCGTGCTGTCACCTCCTGTCCCCTGCTGTCCCCTGCTGTCTTGCAGCGCCATGCTCCAAGGAGGGACTCGCCCGCGGCCGCCAGGAGCCTCCGCCCCCTCCCGTTCCCGGTGGGTCCGACCCTCCTCGATCCCCCGGTCCGGCCTGGGACAGGGCCCTGCGAGCCCCTGGCTGGGATGTCCCACCCCAGCAGCCCCAGCTGACCGTGCCTGTCCCTGTCCCCTCCCAGAGGTTGTGAGCCCCAAGGTGGAGATCCCAGAGGCGGTGACTGCCCAGCCTGCGCCGCCTCCGGAGAGCAGCGCGGTGGAGGAGGATGATGATGATGATGAAGACAGTGACGATGACGATGACAGCGAAGCTGACAGCAACCTGGTACGGGCCAGGGTGGCACCTGCCGGGGCAGGGAGCAGCTTGTCCCCAGGGGGAGGGATGGAGAGGGGTCCCAGTCCCCTGGGCTGCATCAGCAGTTCCTGGTCCCCTCTGTCCCCACAGGGAGAACCCTGGATCTTCAAGAAGTGGTTTGGCCGTGCAACACCAGAGGATGAGGACAAGGATGGGGACAAGGATGAAGACGAGGGTGAAGACAAGGATGAGGACAAGGATGAGGATGAGGGCAAAGATGAAGAACTTGCAGATGTCCCCAAGGTGCCAACGGCTGTGACGGAGGGGAAGAAGAGCCAGGAGAAGCAGGAGAAAAAGGTGCAGGAGGAGGAGGAGGAGGAAGAAAAGGAGGAGAAGGAGGAAGAAAAAGAGGAGAATGAGGAGGAGGAGGATGAGGAGGAGGAGGAGGAGAAGGAGGAGAAGAAGAAGGAGGAGAAGAAGGAGAAAGCCCGGGAAGGCCGCGCTGTCCATGCGGAGCGGAGCGGCCGGAGGGAGGCACGAGCCAAGGACAGGACAGCGGGGGACAGAGCTGGCCGAGCCCCCCGGGCCCCCCGGGAACCGGAGCAGCAGCCCCAGAAGAAACGGGACCGGGAGAGGAAGGAGAGGAAGGAGAGGAAGGAGAAACGGCGGGAGCGGGATGAGTCCAGGAGGGAGGGGTGGAGGGGCCGTCCCGGCAGGGCTGACGGCGGCCGGGAGAGCCCGAGGCGGGACTGGAAGCAGCAGAAGGGCAGGAAGCCCTGGGAGCCGGGCAGGGACGGCAGGGCCAGGGAGGGCAAGAGACGCGACTGAGGCCGGGGTGGGCGCGGGGCTGGATCCAGGGAGATCCAACCCCACCCCTGCCTGCCCTCCAGAGCCACCGCCGGGCACGGGCAGCACCAGGACCCCCGAGCAGCAGCAGAGCAGCCCAGGAGCCTGGCATGAGCCTCCCCGGGGACTTTGGGTCCCCCTGCATCAAAGGTGACCTGAAAGGACTCATGGAAGGAGCTTCTTTGGGCCTCTTGCCTTCTCCATCCCCACCCAAAACCCCTCTGCAGTTCCCCTCCACTCGTGGTTCCAGGGATCCCAGTGAACAGAGTTGTGTCCAGACTGTGCAGCTCTTGGGTTAATGGTTTTATTGAAAGCAAATCAAGAGAGAAGAATATTCTGGGTTACGGAACCAGGCTGCAGCCGTCCTCAGAGGGACATCAGGGACAGACCCTCGACCTCAGCCAGCCCAGTGCCATCACTGGGGGTGGCCCAGAAGGTGCTGGTGACAGAGCAGGGCTGGAGCCCTCACCCAGGGATCCCTGCAGGCCTCGCCTTCTCCGAGTCGCTTTTAAGAAGGAAACACAAGAGCAATATCACACAGCCAGAGATGTTCACAGCCCCCACCCATGGCAGGTTTCAGTATTTGCTAAATCAACAGTGGTTAAAATAAACTATTTTCATTTTTAATAAGGTATTCAACTGGATGTTTTTAAAAAATAGGGTAAAAAAAAACCAAAGGAAAATGAGAAAAGCCCTTGTCCCTGGTTATGTGTTTTGTCCCTGGTTATGTGTGTGTGTGTTTTCAGGGTTCATCCTGCAGGGCTGTGAGGTGAGACTGGTGGGTACCAACCTCCAGCCGTGCCTCCCCACTGCAAAACCCGAGGAGGTGCAGCCAGGACAAGCCCAGGAGCTGCTCCCAAGGCTTTGGCTCAGCTGGAAGATGATCTGGGGCAGGCAGCCCGTGCTGACGCCGGCGGGGACACGGAGCAGGTGCTCTGGCAGCCGTTTGCTCCCGCTCCCATTAATGGTGTGAGCAGCCCGGGAGCTGTAACGGGATCGCTCCCTCCCTCCTCCCCTCGCCCCGGCGGCGGGGTCAGAGCGGGGTGAGCAGACGTGACCTGGCCGAGAGCCCCCGGGCACGGCCAGGCTCACACAGAGCCGTGTCCCCAGGGCAGGGCTGGTCTCTGCCAGGGGATTTGGCCTCTTGCTCTGCTGTCATAGGTGGAGCCCTGTGGCCAGGGGGGTCCCGTGAGCTGGGGAATGGTCAGAGGATGCTGCAAGGCTTGGAGGAAGCAGCAGCTGCCCTTCCAAACCACTACAGGAGCAGAGAGTGAGGGATAAATAAGAATGGTCCTGCCTGGATCCGCCAAGCCTTGTCCTCCCCCACGTACCCAGCAGAGGCACCTCGGGCACCCTCAGCAGCGGGAGGGGACATCCCCAGTGGGACACGGAGCAGCCCCAGGGACAGGCATGGATGAACCCAGAACCAGAGCGAGCCAAACCACGGGGAAAGGACACACGGGAGCTCCCGTCTCGGGAGAAGCACCAGACCCCGAGCCGGGAGGGCGAACCGGGAGAGGGGCCGGGGTGGGACGGGCGGGGAGGCCGGCGGGAGCCTCACCGGCAGCCGCACTCCTCTGCCACCATGTTGGGGAACTTGCGGATCTCCAGCCCGTCCGAGGAGAGGCTGATGATGAGCTGGTCCGAGTAGCGCACGGGCACGCAGCACGGAGCCCTGCGCAGCGGCGAGCCCTGGTCCTGCATGCCCAGCAGCAGCACCGTGTGCGAGAAGTAGCTGGGGATGCGTGTGGACAGCGGCAGCCGGCAGGGCCCCTCGCAGTTGTTGGCCGCGTACATGGTGGGCATGATGACGAAGTGGCGGTCGCGCAGGTCGATGGTGAGCTCCTGCAGCCGGCAGTGCCCCTGCTGCCGGGCGCTGCGGTTCTGCCGCTGCACCTTCCTGCGCTCCTGCCAGCGCGCCCGCACCGACTGCAGCGCCTTCAGCAGCAGCAGCGTGCGCAGCTTCCGAGAGCCCGGGCCCCGCTCGGCCGCCTCGGCCTGCCCGGGCTCGGCGGGGTAGTAGCAGAAGGACAGGAGGTGCTGGAAAAGCGCCGCGTTGGCTTGGAAAGCCGGGATGTCCCTGAGCTCCTGGATGACCAGCTGCAGTTTGCCCATCAGCAGCTGCAGCACGGTGCCCTCCGGCTGCCAGTCCCCCAGGTGCTGCTCCAGCACGGCCCCGCTGTCCTGGGGCAGCAGCAGCACCGAGGGCTCCTCCGACTGCACCAGCCGCTCCAGCGCCGCCTCCTCCGACAGGTTGAGCAGCTGGTGAGGGAGGGTCTCCATCATCTCGAAGTCCAGCCAGTGGTGGGCGCTGGGCTGGAGGGGCGGCTCGCTGGAGGAGCTCAGGAGCTGCCGGATGAAGCGGGTCAGGGTTGCCAGGAACTGGGCGCTGCCCCCGGGCGCTGGGTTGGAGGTGTTGGCTTGGCCCGGGGCAGTGGGAGTCGGCAGCTCCTCGGTACCGGCCTGGGGTGGGCTGCAAGGAGAGCACAGGGAGAGTCACGGGGGCCCTGTGTAGCCCGGGGGTCCCACCAGGCTGTGCCCTGGTCCCACAGCTGGGGCTGCCCCTGTCCCACTTCAATCTCCCAGCCCCTGCGTTCTCCCGTGCCCGCAGCGACAGCCACGGACCTGAGCTGTGGGTACGGAACCGTGTCCACCACGCCCTCAGCAGAGAGGTAGGAGGATGGGGCTAAAGCCTCCTCTTCCTCCTCCTGCTGCCGTGACTTGGCCAGCAGCAGCAGCACCGGGGTCATCCGGGTGAAACATTTGTCATCGGAGCCGAACAGGAGCTGCTGCACCTCCGTGCGGGGCAGGGGGGCACCTGCAGCGGCCACGAGAGGGGAGGACGTCGGTCTGGGGTCTCCTGCATGTCCCCACCACCTCTCACCGGCCTGAGAGGACCCCAAAGGCCCAAGCGAGGACACGAGGGCGGGGATGCTGCTGTCCCCAGGGTGTCCCCCGTCCCTACCTCCCGCGCCGCCGTGGATGGCCAGGGAAGCCGAGAAGCGGAGCCGCTCCGCGCTGCGGGTGACCGAGGCTGCGGCGGCTGCCAGGGCCAGGTACTGCGTGTCCCTGGAGAGGCAGAGCCTCTGCACCGAGGCAGAAACCACAGAAACCCCGAGGGCGTGAGTGCGACATCACGGGGGACACACGCACCTGAGCCCCCGCTGCGGTCCCTGCGCGCTCCGGGTCACCCAGCCCAGGGAGCAGCCACAGGGAGGATGGGGAGCGCTGGGAGCTTCGCCCCCAGCCCCAGAGCTGCTCCGGGGGCCGCGGGGTGCAGGGAACCCCGAGAACAGCCCAGGGGCAGCGTTCAGGACCCCACACCGGGCTGGGGACCGGGACAGCCCCGCTGGCCCTGCGGCAGCCGCGGGCAGGGCGAGAGCTCCATCTTCAGGCACGGCGGGAGCGGGAGATGGGGCGGAGCTGCTGGGAGGGGACCGCAAAGGGACTGGGAAGGGTTGGCCAAGGGCTGGAGGGGTGACAAGGGGCTGGGAGGGGATGGTGAATGGACTGGGAGGGGATGGTGAATGGACTGGGAGGGGATGGTGAATCGACTGGGAGGAAGGATGAATGAATGGGGAGGGGATAGCAAAGGGAGCTGGAGGGGCTGTAGAGTGGACTGGGAGGGATGACAGCGGCACTGGGACACCCCGTCCCTCCCCTGCTCCCAGCAAGGCCCGGACCCACCTGGTCCCGCGGCAGCCCCGGGCCCGTGGCCAGCAGCTCCTGCGGGTGCCCGGAGCCCTCCCGGCGGCCCAGGTAGAAAAGCATCACGGCCGCCTGCAGCTCTCCCACTGCCCGTCCCACCTCCGCCTGGAAAACCAGCTGGAACCGCAGCTTCACCTGCGCCTCCCACTGCACTGCAACGGGGGAGACACGGCCGTGAATCCCCTCCGGAGGCTGGGGAAGGGGCTTCGGGCCCAGCACAGTCCCCGTGAAGGGACCGGAGCACCGGGACAGGAGCCGAGGGGGAGAAGGGATGCAGCAAATCCCGTCCCTGGCTCCAGGGAGATGGAGAGCGGGCACACCCCGCACCCGGAGGGCAGGGAGCTGCCTCCCCCAGAGCCCATGGAAATCGCTTTTCAGCGCCTCGGGAACGCTGTGGCCGCTGCCCGGGGGAGAGGCACCTCCCCGCTGCCCGGCACTGCTGAGCGCAGCTGAAAATCCAAAGCCCGGGAGTGGCGGAAAATTTCGGGATGAAGGAAACAATCACTGCCCTCGGGTTAAGGATTAAATTGGAGGCTGTAACTCCCTCTCCAGGACCGGGATCACCCCCGGGATGGGACAGGGGAATGTGTGTTGAGAATTTCCCATAAGGCTGAAGCTGCAGGAGCTCCACAGCCCCAAGAGTGGAGATCAGCAGGTGCTGGGCTCCCGGCACAGCAGGAGCAGCTGCATCTGAGCCCCTCCTTTCTCCCCAGACCTAGGAGGGGACCCAAACACAGAAAGTGAGAAACACTCATGAGAGCAGAGCAGAAGCCACCAAGAATCACAGAATGTCCTGAGCTGGAAAGGAATCGCCAAGAATCACCAGTCCCACCCTTGGCCCTGCACAGACACCCCAACAATCCCACCCTGTGCATCCCTGAGAGCGTGTCCCAAACGCTGCTGGAATGTGGCACTGGGTGCTGAACAGATGGCAGAGCCACGCTGCCATCCTCACCTCCTTCAAAGCATGCCCAGAAACATTTCACTCCATCACTTTGCTGTTTTTAAAGGGAACCCAACCCCCAGATTTAATTCTGTGTTTAAATCCCTGACTCTGGGCCAGCAAACAGCACCACCATCACCCCGAGCCTGCATCCCTGCCCTCCCTGCTCCACCTCAGAGCCTGCAGGGCTCTCCCACCAACCTTCCTCCAGGTGCAGGACCAGGAATCTCTCCAGGCCGGGCTCCAGGACGTGCTCATGGATCCTCTGCAGGGGATGGGGAGCAGCCCCGGCCTCCCCGGGCCGGCACAGCCCGAAGGTGCCGGGGAAGGTCCCGTCCCAGCTCCGGCGCCGCCTCAGCAGTTTGATGAAGCTGCTCTCGTAGTGGCTGAGCACTCCCACCACCTCCAGCTGCCTCGGGCTGGCCCCGTCCTGCTCCATCCTCACCCTGCACACGGGCCCCTCCAGGCCGCCGAGGGGCCAGGGCTGCGGGCGAGAGCGGGGCCAGCCCGGGCCCTCCTCCTCCTCCTCCTCCTCAGCCACTCCCTGCGGGCATCTGGCTCCCTTTGGCTCAGGCTTGGAGAAGAGGCGAGTGGCCCTCCTGGACCTGGGTGTCTCCTGTGAACTTCCATTTCCCACCTTTCTCCCTTCTGCTTCCAGCAGGGAATCCCTTCCCTCTTTCCTGGGCAGAGCTGCAGAGGGGAGCAGCAGCACCAGGCACAGCAGGAGCCCCCTGAGAGCGCTCATGGTGCCACCTCAGCTCTTCCCTGGAGCAGCTCAGGATCCCAAATCCTCGGCAGGAAGAGGGAGGACAGCTCTGCCTTTTAACCACGGGTGGCCTTGAGTGGCCGAGGCACAACCACCTCCCCTGAGCCGCCCCGGGGCTGTGGCGCTGCAGAGCAGCGAGGGAGGTGGCAAAGAAACTTTGTTTTGTTCTATTTTTGGGTCTGCAGCTCGTTTTGGAAACGTGCAAAGATCGAAGCTGTTGCACTGGCTCGGAGGGATGCACGGCCTTGACTTGGGATGTTTTCTAAAGGAGGATGAGTGTCTGGAATGGGATCCTCATGGGGACTGGCACGTACGACCCCATCAGCACTGAAACACCGGGAGGGGAGAGAGAGCCAGAGCAGGAGGAGGGGGAGAGGGGTGGATAATGGGCTGAAATAAAAACTAAATGTATGGAAAGCATTCCTTCTTCTGGCTGGAAAACCTTCACCCTGCAGCTCAACAGGCTGCTCTGAAATAGGGATTCATCCTGGGAATGAGAATCATGAGGGGCAGCAGCAGCCTGAGGACTTGGAGCACTCTGTACCTCCCTTAGAAAGTCCAACACACACCATTCAGATTTCTTAATATAATTGTAAAGACCTTTCCCTCCATGAGCTGCCCAGACCCACTGGAACAGCTGGAATTGCCACTGCCAGGTGGTCTAAACCATCCTGGAGACCCATCCCAAAAGACTTCCTGATTTTGGGGAAATGTCCCAACAAAAAAGTTCCAGACCCCTCCCTGGGTTTCCAAGTATTTGCAGTCTGGAGCTCAGGATCATCAGAAAAGGATGGAGCACCCAAACTGGAGCAGGACATGGACACAACGAGGCCTGGAAGAGTCTGAGGTCACTTCTACAGGGGCTGGCAAAGGCCAGGGAGCTGCTCCAGGGCTGGAGCCAGCCTGGCAGAGCTGGGGGTGCTCACCTGGACAAGAGAAGGATCCAGGGACACCTGAGAGCCCCTGGCAGGGCCTGAAGGGGCTCCAGGAGAGCTGCAGAGGGACTGGGGACAAGGCCTGCAGGGACAGGAGCCAGGGAATGGCTCCCAGTGCCAGAGGGCAGGGCTGGATGGGATCTTGGCAATCAGGAATTGTTCCCTGGCAGGGTGGGCAGGCCCTGGCCCAGGGTGCCCAGAGCAGCTGGGGCTGCCCCTGCATCCCTGGCAGTGCCCAAGGCCAGGCTGGACAGGGCTGGGAGCAGCCTGGGACAGTGGGAGGTGTCCCTGCCATGGCAGGGGTGGCTCTGGATGGGATTTAATGTCCCTCCCCATCAAACCAGTCTGGGATTTTTAACTGACTGGGACCATCTCAGCCTGGCAAAGAGGAAGGCTTTGGTTCCCCCAGCAAGGGGGTGCAGCTGCAGGGCTCCTATGGCCTCTCAACCAACCAGAACTGGTCAGGAACCCCAGCCCTGGCCATGCCCTCACTCACTGACCCCCCAGTTCAGGGTCAGGAACCTGGGGAAGGGCAGAGAAATGGCAGAACTGCTGCTGGTGCTGCTTTTTTATGGGAACCAAGTGATGGCTGGAAGGAAACACTCAGGATAAATAAACCCACAGAGAATTAAAAACTTGCCTGAACAGAGCTGTCAGTGGGAGGAGGGCACACAATAAAATCATGTGGCAGCAGGTGCTGCAGCATGGTACTGACACTTAATGAATTATAACAATAAACTAAGATTTAATATCAGGAACAGGAGCCTTTCCATGTCCCCCCTCAGTGAATGAACAGGGATGAAGGGCTTTGGTTGAATCAAAACTGATTAATGGGGGGTAATTAATGGGACAGCCTGAGGGGGATTCCTCAGGCCGAGACAGCTGATGGAAGGAGATGCCTTGAGATTCCCAATCCTTTGCCTCCTCTTTGGAGAATTTCCAAAATACAACCAGCCTGGGAATGGGGGTGAGGACAGTGAACCCCAAAAGCAGCACAGGAAAGCAGAGGGAAAGGAGAATCAAAAACCTTTTAATGAACCTACAGATTTCATTGATCTTTGCAGAGGTACAAAAAGGATCTGTTCCCTGGATGGAGGGGGGGTGAGCTGCAGTTAAAAAGACACAAATCCCAGGGGATGGAGTCCAGGAGGGCTTCAGTTGGAGGGAGGAGGAGGGGGGATGGTGCCCGGGCCCTCGGTGGGCAGCGGCGGCCGCATCATGGGGGGCAGGGGAGCCGGGGGGGGCACCCCGGGCGCTGGGGGCAGCTGGGGGGGCACCGGGGGGGGGGGCACCGGCCCCGAGGGGGGCATGGGGGGCAGAGCCATGCCCCCGGGGGGAGGGGGGGGCATGGAGTCGGGCAGGGGGGGCCGGGGGGGCAGCCCGTTCATCAGGGGAGGCGGCGGCGGCCGCTTGACGGTCGGGGGCCCCGGGGGGAGGTTTGGGGGCGCTGGGGGCTTCTCCATCTTGAAGTGGAATTGAAGGAAGAACTGGGAATGGGAGAGAAAAGGGAACGATTAAATCAGAGATTGCCAGAATTCTGGAGTGCCCTGAGCTGGGAGGGACCCTCAGGGATCATTGATCCAACCCCTGGCCCTGCACAGGCACCCCAAGAACCCCACCCTGAGCAGCCCTGGGAGCTCCTGGAGCTCTGGCAGCCTTGGCACCATTCCCTGGGGAGCCTGGGCAGTGCCCAGCAGCCTGGTGACAGCTGTGCCAGCACCCAGGAGCTGCTCTCTGCCCCTCCTGTCCCAGCCCTGGCAGCATCTGTGACTGGCACCGTTCTTGCCCCAGATTTTAACTCCTCTGGACTCTGAGCACTGAGGTTCCTGTGAGGGGTGGGAGCCCCCAGGCACTGTTCCCTGGATACAGGGAGCAGCCCCAGCCCCAGGATGCCTCAGGGAACACAGGGCACAGAGCCAGGCAGAGGACACAGTGCAGCACATTTCTCATGGAATCTTTAGGCTGGGAAAAGCCAAACCTAACCCTAACCCTAAGATCAACAAGTCCAGCCAGCAGCAGCACCACATTCACCACTAAACCATGACCACAAATGCCACATCCACGTGTTTTTGAACCCTTCCAGGGGTGGTGACTTCACCACTGGCCTAGGCAGTCTGTTCCAATGCCTGACAATGCTTTAAGTGAAGGAATTTTCCCAATATCCAACCTAAACTTCCCCTGGCACAGCTTGAGGCCGCTCCCTCTGCTCTCTTCTGTTCCCTGGGAGCAGAGCCTGACCCCCCTCTGGCTGCACCCTCCTGTCAGGGAGCTGTAAGAGCAAGAAGGTTCCCCCTGAGCCTCCTTTTCTCTGGGTATTTATGCCCCATCCTGCTGCTGCTGCTGCCAGAAACTGAATCCTCTCCAAGATTCCCCACAAGGGGATCTCTGTCAGCTCCCACTGCTCAGGTGCATTTAGAGAATGGAGATTGGAGGAGCAGAGGCAACAGGACAGAACTGATGCCACTCTCTCAAGTTGCTCTGCTCTCCTTAAGGACAAACATCACAAAACCTCAGTTACCTGTTTGGTTTCTCTGTTCCAGTGAGTCCAAAACTTTCCCTCTGCTTTATCAATTTCTCTGCTTGGCACCTGCACCAAAAGAGAACACAGAGCTATTCTTAGCAGCACCAGATTAGCTCAAAGGCCCTTTTTAGCCCCAGAGCCTGAGAGATAAGCACAGTTATTCCAGGCCTTGCAGAGTTGTTATTAGACAGAGGTGGGGGCAGGAAAGAATTAAGTTACTTCCCTATCGGTCAAGGACAAGCAGCAAAAATCCCTCCCTGAACATCTGCACAGAGGCTGAGCAGTGAAGCCCAGGAGGCTCCTGTCTGTGCCAGACTCTGGGAATTCACAGCTCCCCAGGGCTCAGCACAGTCTGGTTTTCATAGCAGAGTCCTCCACCAAACCTCAGTGGGGTTTAAAGACTTCCAGCCACGTCTTCCTGACCCCCCCTTCCTCTCCATGAGGGTGAGCACAGACATCAGAGGCTTCATTAGGAATTAATTACAGAATGTCCTGAGCTGGAAGGGACCCTCAGGGATGATCAGTGCAGCCCCATCCCTGCACAGGCACCCCAAGAACCCCACCCTGAGCAGCCCTGGGAGCTCCTGGAGCTGTGGCAGCCTTGGCACCATTCCCTGGGGAGCCTGGGCAGTGCCCAGCAGCCTCGGGGGGCAGAACCTTGCCCTGAGCTCCATGCCAAGGCCTGGCCCAGCTCCAGCCCTTGCTGGGCTCCTGTCCCTGTCCCAGAGCAGAGCTCAGCCCCTGCCCCTGTGCCTGCCCTGGGCAGGAGCTGCAGCCCCCAGGAGCCTCCCCTCAGTCTCCTGGGCTCCAGCTGAACCAGCCAAGTGCCCTCAGCTGCTCCTCAGCCCTTCCCCAGCTCCGTGTCCCTCCTTTGGCCACTCTCCAACAGCTTTGGACCCTTCTGATCTCGTGGTGCCCAAAGTGCCCCCAGCACTGGAGGTGAGGCTGCCCCAGGGCAGAGCAGAGTGGGACAATCCCTCCCTGGGCCTGGTGCCCCCAGCACAGGGTGGCCCTTGGGGCTGCCAGGGCCCAGCAGTGACTCAGATCCAACTTGCCCCTGACCAGGACCCCCAGGGCCCTTTCTGCAGTGTCTGAGATGAGCCAGATCTGCTGTGATGCCTGGAACAGTTGCTGAGCACATCCCAAGGGATGCTCCTGCCTTAGAAGAGCTCAGCTTGGGCACCTTGGTCTGGTTCTCTGCATGTCTGCTGATTTCCAGGACATCTGGGTCCTGTTTGGCTTTGGGATTTGCTGCTGAATTCCTTTTTTCCTCAGACCCTTGCCCAGCTCTGTGTCCCTCCTTTGGGCACTCTCTAATGGCTCAGTACCTTCCTCACATCACAGTGACCACACATAACACTGATGGTGAGGCCACCCCAGAGCAGAGCAGAGCAGAGCAGGACAATCCCTACCCTTGACCTGGCAAAGGCAGGAAGGGAATTCTCCCAGCTTTCCCAGGATTGCTTTCTGTCTTAAGTTGGAAATAGAATATTCTATTCCTATCTGTCAGAGCTGGGGCAGTTCTCTGCTGTTCTTGGGGCAGTTTTTTCTTTATCTCTCCCACACCAACCCTCCCTGCAGGAGATCTCTGCTGTCCATGGCCACTGAGTGTCCCTGCAGGGCTGATCCAATTCCAGCATCCCATGGGGAGATGCTGCATTGCCCAGGGCAGGAGCCAAGCATTCCTACCTGGATCCAATGTGAGCCTGGCACAGCACAGCAGCCTTTGCCCAGTGCATTGCCAGAGGAACAGCTTCTGCTGCCCTGCATGGCCAGAGGGAGCCCAGGCCCATCTCCAGCAGCCCTGGAGCTGCAGAGGAAAACTCCCCCCTTGTGCAGGATCCCTGCTCCAGCAGAGCCACAGCTGGCACTGCAGGAGGGCTGAGCCCCCATGGGATGGGGCTGTGCCACCCCCTGACACACAGGGGACAGGGACTGGGCTGACTCTGGCAGGGTTTGTTGGCTTTTTTGTGCTATTGCATTTGTATTTTTAATTTTCCTAGTAAAGAACTGTTATTCCTATTCCCATTTCTTTGCCTAAGAGCCTTCTAATTTCAAAATTATAATAATTCAAGGAGGCATAATAATTCATTCTCCATTTCAAGGGAGGCTCCTGCCTTCCTTAGCACACACCTGTCTGTTCAAACCCAGACACCAGGTCCCAGGGTGTCAGCTCCTATTCTGACTCTGTCAGTAGGTTATTTTGTTTGAACTGTTACATTTATATTTTTAATTTTCCTAGTAAAGAACTGTTATTCCTATTCCTATATCTTTGCCTGAGAGCCCCTTAATTTCAAAATTATAATAATTTGGAGGGTGGGGGGTTACATTTTCCATTTCAGGGAGGCTCCTGCCTTCCTGAGCACACACCTGTCTGTTCAAACCCAGACACCAGATTCCAGGGTGTCAGCTCCTATTCTGACTCTGTTTGCACTATTACATTTGTATTTTCAGTTTCCCTAGTAAAGAACCATTACTCTTATTCCTCTATCTTTGCCTGCAAGCCCCTTAATTTCAAAATTATAATAATTCAGAGGGAGAGGGTTTACATTTCCCATTTCAGGAGAGGCTCCTGCCTTCCTTAGCACACACCTGTCTGTTCAAACCTGGACACCAGTTCCCAGGGTGTCAGCTCCTATTCTGACTCTGTCAGTAGCTTGTTTCTACTATTGCATTTGTATTTTCAGTTTCCCTAGTAAAGAACCATTACTCTTATTCCTCTATCTTTGCCTGCAAGCCCCTTAATTTCAAAATTATAATAATTCAGAGGGAGAGGGTTTGCATTTGCCACTTCAGGGAGGTGCTGCCTTCCTGAGCACACAGCTGTGCTGTCAGAGGCAGGCAGTGTCCCAGCCTTGCCCTGCAGTCTCACCTTGAAGGCAATGGTCTCGTAGGGCTCGGCTGCCATCAGCAGGTACTGCCAGCGCCGGTCCGGGGGCTCGATGCGCTGCTCGTAGGCCGACATGAAGCGGTGCCGGGGCATGATGCTCTCTGCTATCTCTGGGTAATCGATCTGGGGGGACAGGGCAGCATCAACACCCCCCCTGTGCACCCCCAGATCTGCTCAGAAGCACAGAGTAATGAGGTTGGGAGAGATCTCTGTCACAGATGTATTTTATGGAAAAGCCTTTCCTTAGGGTTTTTTCTCCTGAGGAGCTGAGAGGCCTCAGAAATGAGATGTGAGCAATGGTTATCTGCTGCTGTGGAATGCAACAGGTGCATCTGGGACTGCTCCATGTTGGTTGTTTCTAATTAATGGCCAATCACAGTCAGCTGGCTCAGACTCTCTGAGGGTAACGAGCTTTTGTTATTCTTTCCTTTCCTTTTTCCTTTCCTTTCCCCTTTCCTTTTTCCTTTTCTTTCCTTTCCCCTTTCCTTTTCTTTCCTTTTTTCCTTTCCTTTCCCCTTTCCTTTTTCCTTTTCTTTCCTTTTTTCCTTTCCTTTCCCCTTTCCTTTTTCCTTTTCTTTCCTTGTTTCCTTTCCTTTCCCCTTTCCTTTCCTTTCCCCTTTCCTTCCCTTTCCTTCCCCCTTCCCTTCCCCCTTTCCTTCCCTTTCTCCTTTCCTTCCCTTTCTCCTTTCCTTCCCCTTCTCCTTTCCTTCCCCCTTTCCTTCCCTTTCTCCTTTCCTTCCCCCTTTCCTTCCTCCTTTCCTTCCCTTTCTCCTTTCCTTCCCCCTTTCCTTCCCCTTCTCCTTTCCTTCCCCCTTTCCTTCCCTTTCTCCTTTCCTTCCCCCTTTCCTTCCCTTTCTCCTTTCCTTCCCCCTTTCCTTCCCCCTTTCCTTCCCCCTTTCCTTCCCTTTCTCCTTTCCTTCCCTTTCTCCTTTCCTTCCCCCTTTCCTTTCCTTCCCTTTCTCCTTTCCTGCCTTCTGATGAAATCCTTTCTTCTATTCTTTTAATATGGTTTTAATATATCATTTTCTTTTAATATCATATATATAATAAAATAATAAATCAACTTTCTGAAACATGGAGAGATTCTCATCTCTTCCCTCATCCTGGGACCCCCCTGTGAACACCACCACAACCAACTCCCCCTCTGCACCCCCAGCTCTGATCAGAATCCCAGAATCACAGAGAATCAGAATCCCAGAATCATGAGGTTGGAAGAGACCTCTAAGATCATGGAGTCCAACCTATGCCCTAACACCTCAACCAGACTATAGCACCAAGGGCCATGTCCAGTCTTTATTTTTAAACACATCCAGAGATGGTGATTCCACCACCTCCCTGGGAAGAGCATTCCAGTGCTTTATTATTCTTTTGGTGAAAAATTTCTTCCTAATATCCAACCTACACCTCCCCTGACATAGCTGGAGACTGTATCCCCTACAGTCTGTGTCCTGTCCTTTTTGCTGTCAGACTCCCCCAAACCCAGCTGCTGCCTCCCTGTTCTGAGATGAGAAGCTCTTCAGCACAGGAGCTTTTTCTGACCCTGCTGAGGCCTCTTGCAGGCTGGGGAAGTGGCCAGGAGCTGGCTGGGTCAGCACAAAAACCTCAGGGATGTTTTTCAGAATCACAGAATCATGAGGCTGGAAGAGACCTCTAAGATCATCAAGCCCAACCTATGCCCTCACACCCCAACCAGACTGTAGCACCAAGGGCCATGTCCAGACTTTATTTTTAAACACATCCAGAGATGGTGATTCCACCACCTCCCTGGGAAGAGCATTCCAGTACTTTATTATTCTTTTGGTGAAAAATTTCTTCCTAATATCCAACCTGTACCTTCTCTGATGAAGCTTGAGGCTGTGTCCTCTGGTTCTGTCAGTGCTGCCCAGTGGAAGAGACCAACCCCACCTGTCTCCAACCTCCCTTCAGGAAGGTGTAGACAGCAATAAGGTCACCTCTGAGCCTCCTCTTCTCCAGGCTAAACAACCCCAGCTCCTTCAAATATTCCTCACTGGGTTTGTGTTCCCAGCTCCTCACCAGCCTTGTTGCCTTCCTCAAGCATCTCAAGGTCCTTCCTAAACTGAGGGGCCAGAACTGGACACAATAATCAAAGTGTGCCCTCACCAGTGCCAAGCACAGGGGCAGAATGACCTCCCTGATCCTCCTGGCCACACAATTCCTGATCCAGGCCAGGAGCCATTGGCCTTCTTGGCCACCAAACACATCCCCCAGTGTGGAGCACACCCAGAGCAATCCCCAGTGCAAAGGAAACAAAGAGCAGAGGAAAGGCTGAGAATCCCAGAATGCTTTGGGATTAAAGTCCCCAAACTGAATTAGGAGAAATTTAGCAGAGATGTTGGGAAGGAATTGTTCCCTGTGAGGGGTGGGAGAGCCTGGCACAGGGTGCCCAGAGCAGCTGTGGTTGCTCCATCCCTGGAAGTGTCCAAGGCCAGGTTAGAGCAAACTGGTGTCATGGGAGATGTCCCTGCCCATCACAGGGGGATGGAAATAGAGAAATTTTAATGCCCAAACCATCCTGTGATCCTCATCTCATTCCACCTCAGGAATATCCCTCTCCTACTACACAGCCTGAGAGCTGAGCTCAGGGATTTGCTCAACATAATCAGCTGCAGCAACAAGGAAGACCAGGCCTCCTTATTATTATTGATTTCATGGGTCCTGCAAAGAACTGCTCATTTAGCAGCAGTGGAAAACCTGGAAAACCCTGACAAGGAGAGTTTGAACCCTGCCCTTACCTGGAAGAGAAGGCTCTGCTGGCCTGTTTCTGGGTCTCTCTGTTTGGTCACTGTAAAACAAAAATAAGAAAGCTGAGAATGCTCCAGCAGAGTGAGAGCAGCATGAATCTGCCCTGGGAAACACACAAAGTTTCCAACAATTAAATATGACAAGATTTTTCTCCTGTTTATCAAACAAAATGTCACAAAGCTGCTTCTGTAAGGTGGGCAGGCCCTGGCACAGGGTGCCCAGAGCAGCTGGGGCTGCCCTGGATCCCTGGCAGTGCCCAAGGCCAGGCTGGACAGGGCTGGGAGCAGCCTGGGATGGTGAAAGTGTCCCTGCCATGGCAGGGGTGGGATGGGTTTAAGGTCCCCTCCAACCCAAACCATTCTGGGATTGTGTCACTGCCATGGGCAGGTTTGGGTCCCTCACCCCAAGAATGACATTGAGGGGCTGGGGGTGTCCAGAGAATGGAACAGAGATGGGGAAAGTTCTGGAGCACCAGGAGAGGCTGAGGGAGCTGGGAAGGGGCTCAGCCTGGAGCAAAGGAGGCTCAGGGGGGCCCTTGTGGCTCTGCACAGCTCCTGACAGGAGGGGACAGCCCAGGGGTGTCAGGCTCTGCTCCCAGGAACAGGGACAGGAGCAGAGGGAACAGCCACAAGCTGGGCCAGATTTAGGTTGGAAATTGGGAAAATTCCTTCCCTGAAAGGCTGTAAAGCATTGGAAGGGGCAGTCCAGGAATCAGCATCCCTGAAGTGTTAAAACACCTGTGGATGTGGCACCTGGGGACATGGTTCAGCTGTGCCCTTGGCAGTGCTAAGTTTACTGTTGGACTCAACGACCTTAAAGGTATTTTCCAACCTAAATTAATCCATGATTCTCCTCTAGTGAAGTTCAGCTGCTGTGGGGCAAAGCACTGGTGAGGTTAAAAAGCCAAATTTTGTATTGCTGGCCAAAAAAACATGAAAACCAGAAAAAACCCATGAGTTCTGCATGGAACAGAATGGGGTTTTTCAGAATCACATTGTTTATTTTATTTTTTTTCCTATTGATTTACAGCATTAATGAAAGGTGCTGCAGCACAAGAGGAGGAGGAGATGAAATGCCATCATCTCCCTGGCAGCCTGAGACACACCCATCTATTATTGAAGTGGTTCTCCCTGCCTGCCAGCCATAAAGAGAAGTTCCATGAGCAATTTAAACAATAAAAAGACTCCAGGAAAGAGCCCATATCTTATTCATGGGCAGAACTGCTCAAAAGAATTAAAGAATAATTCACATCTCACCAGGCAGGGACTGCCCAGCAGGGACCTCCTGGGCACCCCTGGCTCACCTTTGTAGCCTGGGCGCCCAATTTTCACAAATTTCTTCACTTCCACTTTGACCTTCTCTGGGGCAGGCTGGGCTGGGGCTTCCTTGGCTTCCTTGGCAGCTCGTCGAGCCCTGGGGATTAATTCAGAATTTAAGAATTATTGTTTGTAAAGGAAACCCAGGAGCAGTTTGAATCCCTCAGCACAGCATTCCACAGGAATCATGCCAGGAAATCCTATTTTATCCCCAGCTGTATCCATCCTCCTCCCTAGCTAAAGGTTGTCACTCAACCATCTGATCCACCCTCACCATGACCTTGAGGCCAGGCTCCACAGATGGATTTGAAAAGACTTTAATTCCTGAAATCAACATGAAAAAGAAAGAAAAAAGCAAAAAGAAAGCCAAACCCACAGATCAAGCAAGGCAAACTGGATTCCTTAAAACAAAACTTACAAACTTCTCTAAACCTGTATTGATAAATCCAGATCACAGAATTTTGGAATCTCCTGAGTTGGAAGGACCCACAGGGATCATCAAATCCAGCCCCTGGCCCTGCTCAGACACTCCAACAATCCCACCCTGAACACCCTGAGAGCATTGTCCAAATGTTCCTGGAGCTCTGGCAGGCAGAGGTCCTTCTATCTAGACTCAGACAGTTTTAAATTTGCTTTTAAAACTCTCTCTCCCTCTTCCTTCAGAAATTTCACCACTGGATTTGAACTTAAAATGGAGATCTTGAGCACCATTTTTCAAGCAGGTTCAGGCTGTGCCTCCTGGCTGCCTGAGGAACCACAGTAAAAGAACAATCAGAGTGCAGTGGAGTTAAAGAACTACAGACACTCAACATCATTAATATTAAAGTGCTTCAGTAATGGAGAATAAAGTTATGGCAGAGGATAACTTACAAATTGGTCTGATGCTTCTTCCCCTGGGTATGTGCTAAGTAACTCCCCTGAAATAAAAACCAAAGTAGAAGTTAAATGAAGTCATGCCTGAACCATTCCTGTCACAGGGTGGCTGCAGCACTCCCTGACAAGGGAGTTTTAATCCTCAGCACAGAGGAATCTCACTCCAAAAGTGCAGACTGCTCTCAGCTGCTGAGCTGCCATGATGTCTGGGGTTATAAGATATGTGTGTATTTTATTTTTATGTGTTAGAAGTGGGGCAGTTATTTTCTGTTAATTGGGCAGTTTCCTTTATCTCTTCTACAGCTAATCTTCCCTCTGGGGAGATATCTTTGTTAATGAACTATTGGATCTCACTACATAACTGATAAAATGACATCATCTCATTGTGAGGTGCCTGCTCAGGGGGAGGAGCTGAGCATTCTTACTTGGGTATAATCTGAGATTCAGCACACTGGAAGCAGTCTTTCTCTGTTAGAGTCTATGAAGAACAGCTTTATTTTTTTACTAGATTATCAGATGACCAAGCTCATCTACACTACTGCTGAAGAAGAAAACTACAGAAGAAAACTACAGCCCTCAACAAGATCACAGCCCACACTGTCAGGTTTATCCAACTATCCCAGATGGGGATGTGTGTTCTGTTCCCACCTGTCAGAGCTGGGGCAGTTCTCTGCTGTTCTTGGGGCAGTTTTTTCTTTATCTCTCCCACACCAACCCTCCCTCCAGGAGATCTCTGCTGTCCATGGCCACTGAGTGTCCCTGCAGGGCTGATCCAATTCCAGCATCCCATGGGGAGATGCTGCATTGCCCAGGGCAGGAGCCAAGCATTCCTACCTGGATCCAATCTGAGGTTTCAAACATTCCTACCTGGATCCAATCTGAGGTTTCAAACATTCCTACCTGGATCCAATCTGAGGTTTGGGACACCAGAACAGCCTTTCCTCTGCATTCCCAGAGGAGCAGCTGCCTTTTCCACTGGAGCTGCAGAGGAAAACTCCCCCCTTGTGCAGGATCCCTGCTCCAGCAGAGCCACAGCTGGCACTGCAGGAGGGCTGAGCCCCCATGGGATGGGGCTGTGCCACCCCCTGACACACAGGGGACAGGGACTGCTCTGACTCTGGCAGGGTTTGTTTTGTATTACTGCACTGTTTATTTTATTTTTTTTTTTCCCTAATAAAGAACTGTTATTCCTGCTCCCATATCTTTGCCTGAGAGACCCCAAATTTCAAATTTATAACAATTCACAGGGAGGGGGGTTACATTTTCCATTCCAGGGGAGGCTCCTGCCTTCCTTAACAGACTCCTGTCTGTTCAAACCCAGACACCACCCCTCACATCTCAGCAGTCACTGCCCAGGTGCTGAAGCTCCTGTTATTCCCAAGTTGTTGCTGCTGGGATCAGGACAGGCACATGTTCCCCTCACCTCATTGTTGTGCAGTGTCAGGCAAAGCTTGCACTCGTAGGAGCCCAGATGATTTTTCATAAAATAGGGGTCCTGGGAAAAGAATGATGAAGTTATGAGCAAAATCCATTGGCAAAGCAAGGGAATAACCAAAATACTGCAGAGTTCTGCACTGGAGGAAGTGGGTTCCTCCTCCTGAGGCTGCTGGGCACTGCCCAGGCTCCCCAGGAATGGTCCCAGTCCAAGGACAGAGCTCCAGGAATGTTTGGATACCACTCTCAGGGGTGCTCAGGGTGGGATTTTTGGGGTGTCTGTGCAGGGACAGGGGCTGCACTGACCATCCCTGAGGGTCCCTCCCAGCTCAGGAAATCCTAGGATCCTGTAGCTGAGTTCACATTTTTAATTAACAGCACAAGAGAGCTTTAGGAGGAGGAAACAGAGAGAACCAACAGCAGCTGTGTGCATTGGTGACAGAATCCCCAGCTGCAGCAGGAAACACCACAACCCAAACCAGCCCTGGGGAGACTGGGAATAGATGGATACACAAGAGCTGGAACCTCCTTGTGACTCTGTCCCAAATATTCCTTATTCAACCCCCACATGTCCACAAACAGGAGTATTTAAACCCAACTCACAGCTCAGCTTGGACACAAAAAGGCTCTGGGGTGACCATAGAGCCTAAAGGGGCTCCAAGAGAGCTGGAGGGGAACTTTGGAACAGGACAAGGGCGAATGGCTTCAAATAGACCAAGAGCAGGTTTAGTTGGGATATTGGGAAGAAATTCTTGGCTGTGAGGGTGGTGAGGCCCGGCATGGATTTCCCAGAGCAGCTGTGGCTGCCCCTGCATCCCTGGAAGCATCCAAAGCCAGGCTGGACACCTGCGATAGCTGCAGATGTCCCTGGAAGAGCTTTAATGCTCCTCTCAACCCAAACCCCGCCCTGATGCCATGAGTGTGACCCTGCACCGTGTCCCCACCGTGTCCCCTGTACCTTGTTGATGTCGATGGTCTCCAGGGCCAGCTGGCGGAGCCGCTCCCGCCGGTCGCGGTTGCTCTCGGAGGCCGAGGCCACGCCCCCGCTGCCGGTTTTACCCCCGGGGCGGTGCTGGAAATCCATGGCGGGGATTCCGGGCCTTCAGCTCCTCCTGGAGAAACAACGGACAAGCTGGGAGAAGAAAGCGGTCATTGAGTCACAGGATTGTTCAGCCCAGCCGTGAGGATGGGGAGGACACCCCAGACGTGCCCTGGGTACGCAGCGCGGGATGCAATCCCACATGGAGCACATCTGGTACCACCACCTCAGGAAAATGGAGTAAAAGGACCCAGAAAATCCCCCCGGAGCCCTTCCTATCTCCTCAGCCACTCCCAAGGCCAGCTGGGCCCCAGTGAGGCCAAGCAGCCCCACCAGAGGCCCCCCAAGACCCCAAACAGGAGCTTTCCCCCCTCACCTGAGGCACCAACAGCCCCAGAGCTCCCCCCTGTCCACCACCAGATCTGCTGCCCCACCACCACCACAGGACACCCCCAAAGCCACAGGGTCACCCTCCCATCACAGGACATCCCCAAAGCCACAGGGTCACCCTCCCACCACGGGACACTCCCAAAGCCACAGGGTCACCCTCCCATCACAGGACACCCCCAAAGCCACAGGGTCACCCTCCCACCACAGGACATCCCCAAAGCCACAGGGTCACCCTTCCACCATGGGACACCCCAAAGCCACAGGGTCACCTCCCACCACGGGACACCCCCAAAGCCACAGGGTCACCCTCCCATCACGGGACACCCCCAAAGCCACAGGGTCACCTCCCACCACGGCAAGCTCAGAGCCCCCCGAGCCCCCCCAACAAGGCCAGGGGCTCTGAGCAGTGTCCCCAAGCCCCAGGTGAGGTCCTGGAGTCCCCCCTGTCCTCAGCAAGGTCAGAGCCCTCCCCAAACAGAGCCCTAACACTGCAAAGACCTTTGAGGAACCCCAAATCCTTCCCCACAGAGCCCCCAGTTCTCCCAGTGTCTCTCCCCCAGTCTCTCCCCAGCCACATCCCCAGTAGCTCCAGTCCTGATTCTCCACTCAAGGCCCCCTGACTCCCACTCAGGTGCTCCTCTGATCCTCCCCATATTCCCAGTCCTCCCCTGGCCCTATCCCAGTTTCCCACTCGTGATTCTCCAGTTCTCCCAGTCCCTCCTCACTGTGTACTCCCAGTCCTGTCCTGCTCCCAGTCCTGGTTTCCCAGAGCACACAGCTCTCCCAGTGCCTCTCCTCCAACTCCAGTCCTGATTCTCCTGTCAAAGTCCCCCAAATACCCCCAGTCCTGCTTCTCCTGCTCCTCCCAGTTCTCCCAGTCCTACCCCCATTTTCCCTGTCCAGATTCTCCAGTACCCCCAGTTCTCCCACCCAGTTCTCCCAGTCCCCCTCCAGCAACTCCAGCCCTGATTCTGCACCCAGGAGCCCCAGGTACCCCCAGTCCTGCCCTCCCAATGCTCCCAGTACCCCCAGTGCTACTGTGCTCCCACCCCAGTTTCCCACTTGTCATTCCCCAGCCCCACCACCCCAGTTCTCCTAGTCCTTCCTTTTCTAGGACCCTTGGTTTTCCAGCCCAGATTTTCCAGCCCCCCAGTTCTCCCACCAAGGGCACCCCAGTTCCCCCAGTACTTTCCCAGTAACTCCATCCCAGTTCTGCACTCAGGGCCCCCCAGTCCTGCCCTGCTGATCCTCCCAGTAGCCCAAACCCTGCCTGGGCCTTACCCCCAGTTTCCCACTCGTGATTCTCCAGTTCCCCCAGCCCCACCACCCAGGCTGCCCAGCTCTCCCAGTCCCTCCTTCGCAACACTCCCAGTCCCTCCATACCCAACATACCCAGTCCCTCCTTCCCAGTCCCTCATACCCAGTACTCCCAGTCCCCCCTTCCCAGCTCTTCCAGTTCCTCCATACCCAACACTCCCAGTCCCTCATACCCAGCTCTCCCAGTGCCTCCTTCCCAGTTGTCCCAGTCCCTCCACACCCAGCTCTCACCCAGCTTTTCCTTACCCAGCTCTCCCAGTCCCTCCATACCCAAGACTCCCAGTCCCCCCTTCCCAGTTCTCCCAGCCTCTCCTCACCCAGCTCTCCCAGTTCCTCCTCACCGAGCTCTCCCAGCCTTTCCTTACCCAGCACTCCCGGTCTCTCCTCACTCAGTTCTCCCGGTCTCTCCTTACCCAGCACTCCCAGTCCCTCCTTCCCAGTTCTCCCAGTCCCTCATACCCAGCACTCCCAGTCCCTCCTTCCCAGTTCTCCCAGTCCCTCCATACGCAGCTCTCTGAATCCCCCCTTCCCAGCACTCCCACCCTTTTCTCACTCAGCTCTACCGGTTATCCCAGCTCCAGTCGTCCCAGTTGTCCCAGTCCAGTCCAGTCCTGCCCCGTTTCCCCTCTCCCCTCACGCCCCCCTCCCCCGCTCGGTACCTGCGCGCGGCCCCGCTCTCTCCCCGGCGCACGCGCGCTCCCGTCCCTGCGCATGCGCGCTCCCGCCGCCCCGCGAGCGCTTCCGGTGGCTCTGAGGGCGCTTCCGGCGGCGCTGGCGGCGGCCCGGGCGGGGCCATGGGCCGGGGCGGGCCCGCCATGCGCTACAACGAGCGGGAGCTGCTGTCCCTGGCCCGCCAGCCCGCCGAGAAAGCGGCCGAGATTCGCATGAGCGTTCCTAAGAAGGGCAACGGTGAGGGGGACTCAGGGCTGGGGTTATTGGGGTGGGACCAGGGCAGGACCGGGGGTACTGGGAGGATCGGGGGGGGCAGGACCGGGGGTACCTGAGGGGCCCCGAGTGGGGAATCAGGGCTGGGGTTACTGGGGTAGGAGCAGGGCAGGACTGGGGGTGCTGGGAGGATCTGGGGAGACAGGACCAGGGGTACCTGAGGGGCCTCGAGTACGGAATTAGGGCTGGGGTTACTGGGGAGGGAGCAGGGCAGGACCGGGGCTACTGGGAGGATCGGGGGAGACAGGACCAGGGGTACCTGAGGGGCCCCGAGTGGGGAATCAGGGCTGGGGTTACTGGAGAGGGACTGGGAGAGCTGAGGGTGCTGGAGGATCCGGCCTGGGAAAGGGGGAGTAGTGGGCAAGGAGGGATTGGGAGAACTGGGAGTACTGGGGGAGGCAGGTGGAGGGGGAGTGGGGTTGGAGGGCGGTGTGGGGAGGAAGGTGAAGGTGGGTCAGGACTGGGGGTGCATGGGGGGCTCCGACTGCAGAATCAAGACTGGGGATACTGGGGAGGGACTGGGAGAGAGAGGCTCAGTGCCCTGGATGGTGGGGCTGGGGGAACTGGAGAATCACGGGTGAGAAACTGGGAGTAGGACCAGGGAGGGACTGGAGGTACTTGAGAGGCTCCGACTGCAGAATCAGAACTGGAGTTACTGGGGGCAAGGCTGGAGAGGGACTGGGGGAGCTGGGTGGGAGAATTGAGGGTGTTGGAGGATCCAGGCTGGGAAACCAGGGCAGGACTGGGAGCACTGGGCAGAGCCGGTGGGTGGGACTGGCTGTATTAGGTGGGCAGAGCACTGGGAGCACTGGGCAGAGCACTGGGAGCACTGGGAACAGGGGCAGGATAGGACTGGCTGCATTGGGTGGGCAGCACTGGGAGCACTGGGCACAGGGGCAGGATAGGACTGGCTGTATTGGGTAGGCAGAGCACTGGGAGCACTGGGCACAGGGGCAGGATAGGACTGGCTGTATTGGGTAGGCAGAGCACTGGGTGTGCTGGGCACAGGGGCAGGATAGGACTGGCTGCATTGGGTGGGCAGAGCACTGGGAGTGCTGGGCACAGGGGCAGGATAGGACTGGCTGTATTGGGTGGGCAGCACTGGGAGTGCTGGGAGGCAGGACTGGGCACAGGCAGACTGGGAAGGCTGCACTGTGGGAATGGGGAGCATGAGTGGTGGGATCCAGTCTGGGTGTGGAGGGCGGTTCTGAGGCTGGGCTGGGCTCAGGGAGATTCCCCCATTTCCAGGGGATCTGGGGAAGAAACTCTTCCCTGAAATCTCCCAGCAAATTCCCTTGCAAACCAGCCCTGGAGTGCTGTGCTCACTCCTTGTGCTGAGCCTTTCCTCCTCTGAGGACCTGCTGGACTTTGTCCCTGGGAGGTGACGCCCGTGCTGGCAGCTCCAGGTGGGGCTCCTGGGATCTGGAGCTTTTCCTGGAGTGCCTGAGGCCCTGTGCTGCTGCTGGGAGCTCTGACTGCCCAGGAGGAGCTGCTGGGGGCTCCTCCTGAGCTGTTGGAGGAGCTGCTCAGGGGCTCTGTCACCCTGAGGCCACTTTGTCACCCCCAGGCAGTGTTTGGGGGGGTTCAGGGGGTGCCTTGGTGGGCTCAGGGCTGGCAGAGCTGGCAGGGGGTGCCCCTGTGCCCTCTGCCTCAGCCCTGCCCTGTCCCCCTGTCCCTGCAGTGCTGAAGAAGCGCCTGGTGAAGCTCGTGGTGAATTTTCTCTTCTATTTCCGCACCGATGAGGCTGAGGTAGGGATTGAGCCCCTGGCTGGGCTTTGTTCCCCTCCTCCTTTCTTCTTTTTCTGTGCCTGGATTGTGTGGGCTGGGAAAATGGTGCAGGAAAATGGAGCAGGTTCCACCTTTCCTCTTCCAGCAGCTCAGGAGGGCTCCAGGAGAGCTGGAAAAGGACAAGGGATGGAGGGACAGGAGCCAGGCAATGGCTCCCAGTGCCAGAGGGCAGGGCTGGATGGGATCTTGGCAATCAGGAATTGTTCCCTGGCAGGGTGGGCAGGCCCTGGCACAGGGTGCCCAGAGCAGCTGGGGCTGCCCCTGCATCCCTGGCAGTGCCCAAGGCCAGGCTGGACAGGGCTGGGAGCAGCCTGGGACAGTGGGAGGTGTCCCTGCCATGGCAGGGGTAGCACTGGGTGGGCTCTGAGGTCTCTTCCAACGCAGAGTTCTATGAAATACAGGTCATAGGTTCTATGAAATACAAGATCAATCAGGTTTTCAGTCCCTTCTCTGCTGTCTGATTTGCTTCTGACACTTTGGTTCACTTGGACAAGGGTTTCCTGTGGTTGCTCTTGTTCATGGCCAGTGTCCCCTGTTGTCCCCTTGTCCCTGAATAGTACCAGGTGGATTTCTGTCCATCCTGAGCTGCTCCAGCTCCCCTCACACTGTTCAACCCCTAGCAAGGCTCCAGCACACCCCTTACCCAGCTCAGTGTTGGTTATTCTGGGTGTCACAGTAAATGTTTCATCTTTGATTTTAAAAGCAAAAGTTCTTCTCTGGTATCACAGAGTGGTAAAGACCAGGCTGAATCTGAGCTACCAGAGGTGATTAACACTTAATTAACAAATGCAAAGTGCTACAGGTGAGACTGGCATGAAAACGTTGATTAAAGGAATGTGAAATGTGGTGCAATCAGACTGAATTATTTAAAAGCAGTCCCAGCTTGTGAAAGTTGCCTTAAAGGCTCCACTGTGGGTTAAACCCTCGTGGTGTTGGGGTTCTGTGGGTTAAACCCTCATGGTACTGGGGCTCTGTGGGTTAAACCCTCATGGTACTGGGGTTCTGTGGGTTAAACCCTCGTGGTGTTGGGGCTCTGTGGGTTAAACCCTCATGGTACTGGGGTTCTGTGGGTTAAACCCTCGTGGTGTTGGGGCTCTGTGGGTTAAACCCTCGTGGTGTTGGGGTTCTGTGGGTTCAGCCCTCGTGGTATTGGGGCTCTGTGGGTTCAGCCCTCGTGGTATTGGGGCTCTGTGGGTTCAGCCCTCGTGGTATTGGGGTTCTGTGGGTTCAGCCCTCATGGTGTTGGGGGCTCTGTGGGTTAAACCCTCTCTCCCTGTGTTTTCCAGCCAATTGGAGCTCTGCTGCTGGAGCACTGCAAGATCACCAAAGAGGAGGAGAATGTCTTTTCCATCAGTGAGTGCTGCCTGTGCCCCCTTTGCCTTCCCCTGGTGGCACATGGGGAAGGAAATGTTGGAGTGCTCAGTTCCTGCTCCCCCTGTTTCCCTGGGGTCAGCTCAGCCCTTCCCCTCCTCTGGGGGTCACTGCCCCCAGCCCTTCTCCCCTCCCTCCGTGGGGTCAGGCTCTGCTCCCAGGGAACAGGAGGAGAGGAAATGAGCTCCAGTTGTGCCCAGGGCAGGTTTAGGTTGGATACTGGGGGAAATGTACTCCCCAGAAAGGTTTGGAAGCACTGGCACAGGCTGCCCAGGGCAGTGGTGGAGTCACCATCCCTGGCAGTGCTCAGAAGAGCTGTGGCACTTGGGGACAGGGGTGAACCTGGTGCTGCTGGGCTGATGGTTGGACTTGATGATCTCCAAGGCCCATTCCAACTTTAGCAACTCCTCAGCTGCCAGCTGTTCCTCACTGTGCCCATGGCCCATCCCAGGGACATCTCAGGGCTGTTCCATGGCCCTGCCTGTGGGCTTTGCACAGCAGCACTAAGAGCAGCCAGGCCCCTGAGTGCCTGTGGAACCCTGGCAGGGGGAGCTTGGTTATTGACAGATCTGCTCTGTGCTGCTGCATTTTATCCAAAAAAACACCCTGGAGAGGCTCAGATAAAGCTGCTCCAGCCCCATCCTCCCCTCTGTGTGTCCTTGTGCAGCTGGGCCAGCTCCCCTGGGAGCAGCCTTTCATCCCCTGTGCCAGAGGTATGTGGCCACAATAACAGGATGTTTCTCCAAGGCCATCCCTGTATCTTTTGGCCTGGCTGCCAGGCACAGCTGTGGCTCTGCTCTGTGCTTCCCTCAGGCAGCCTGAGCACACTGAGCCCACAGCTCCACGTGCTGCATTCTGGGCTTGAGGGGTATTGGGAGCTCTGGTGGGGGAGGATTCCTGAGCAGGGTCAAACCCAGCAGTTCCTGGTGCTGGGATGTGTCCACAGCACATCCTGAGGTGTTTGGCAGCAGCAGCAGCAGCCCTGAGGGTCTGCTCAGCAGAGCTCTGGGGACAGGAACTGGTGACATGTCCTGGTCAAGGACTGGAGTGGCACCAGGACCTGCTCCCCATGGTGGCAGTGCCATGTGAGTGCCACATCCCCAAAATCCTCCAGCAAAGGCAGCTCAGGGCCTTCTCCCAGTGCAGTTTAACTCCTTGTTGGCTGCTCCCTGCAGGTATCCCAGTTCCTCTCCCAGGGCTGTTTCCCACTTGGATTGAAATCCTGGTGTCTTTGCAAGGGGCCTCAGGGATCTGGATCTGGCCATGCTGCTCCAGTTCAGGTCACCCTCAGTTTGGGAAGTTGCTCCTCCCAAGGGCTCAGGCTGCTGTAAGCTGGGAAATGCTGTGGGCAGCTGCCCCAGGCACCCAGAGCCACCCAGGGAATGGGAGAGGGGCTGGAGTGGGGGTGGCAGACTCATTCCCAGCTCATCTTAGTTAACAGAGCTGCTAATTGTGGCCTGGCAGAGTCAGGGGAGCAGCAGCAGCTCTGCCAGGACCTGCCTGGAGCCTTTCCTTGTCCCAGGTTTCATCGAGGAGCCCGAGAGGAAATATTGCTTTGAGTGTGCCACGGAGGAGCAGTGCCAGGAGTGGGTGGAGGCACTCAGGAGAGCCAGGTGGGCTGAGCCCCGAGCCAGGGCAGTGCTGGGGGCTCTGGGCTGTTCTGGCATCAGGAGCTGGGAGGGCAGTGCTTGTCTCCTCCCAGACAAGCTTCCCTCAGCTCTAAATAGCATCTGGAACTTGCCCACATCCTTCCCCTGCTCTGTTCCTGTCTTGCAGCTACGAGTTCCTGAGGAGGAGCCTGATTTTCTACAGGAATGAGATCCAGAAGATGACAGGGAAGGTGAGTGAGTCCCTGCAGGGCACTGCTCAGGTGTCACTGCTGGCTCTGGGTGGCAGCAGGGGCTGTTGCTGCCAGTCCTGCCCAGGCTGTGTGTGGGAAGGAGATCCCAGATCCCATAGGGAGCCGTGGTCTGCACAGCCAGACCTGAGCACCTTGCCCTGGCTGCACAAATTCCAGTGCTGGAGTGGCCCAAGGTTGGGAGCTGGACAGGTCCAGAGCTGGCCTGGCCTCCCAGGGGCTCTCTGGAACAGTTCACAGCCCCTGGGCAGGCCCATGGCTGGGGATGCTGCTCACCCACCCCTGCCAGGTGCTGTGTCCTGTGTGTCCCAAGGGCTCTGGCCTTTGTCTGCATCTCACTGGTGCCTCCCTGTGCTCCCCACAGGACCCCCTGGAGCAGTATGGAATCTCAGAGGAAGCTCGTTTCCAGCTGGGAGCACACAGGCAGTGACCCTCCCCTGCTGCAGCTCCCCACACTGACCACCTGACTTTTTTTATTTATTACCCCAATCATTTTGTAGGTTGTTTTTTTTTACAAATTCGTTGCACATTCCCAGTGCCCCAGCTGGGGGGGCTGAGCTGTTCTGTGGGTGCTGCAGTGGGAGCAGAGCCCCCAGGCCTGGGGCTCACAGAGCCCCCAGCTCCTCCAGGCCATGCTGGGGCCAGCTCCACCCTTCAGCTCAGCTCCCTGGCTCAGGATCCTCCTGCAGTCTCCCAGGCCCATCCCTGGCTGTAAAAGGATGTGACTGATGCATTTCTGGGCTCCAAATTAACCCCTCCTGCCCTCCAGGGAGAGTGGGAATTCCTCCAGCCCAGCCACAGCTCCAGCTGATGGACAGGAGCATTGCAGCCCTGTGCAGCCACGGCCTTTTGGGGTCTTCTTTTCCCTCCCCTGGGCAGGAGCTGCAGTTCCTGGGGGCTGGATAAGCCCACCCAAAAGGACAAAGCTGCAGAGCACGAGGGAACAAAGGCAGGGAGAGATCCCTGTGTGATCCTGCCTGCCTGCAGAGCTCTGCAGTGATCCAGATGGAGGAGCTGGCAAAGGCAGGAGCTGCTCCCTTTGGCTGCAGGATGGAGCTGCAGGACACCAGCTCAGCCAGGCATTAACCCTTCATTCCCTGAGCCACTGCTGCAGCTTTTCACCCCTCTGTGCGTCCCCTTTGTCCAAAGGGACAGACCAAAAAACTGTGCCAAGGTCCCAGTGAGCTGCCAGGGAACCAGGGCTGCCTGTCCTGGAGCTCCTGCATGGAGGAGATCAGGATTAGGAACAAGATCCCCATAGGATCAGCCCTGGCTCTGGCTGCACCAAGGAAAACTGCCCAGGCATGAGGGGTGGAGGACATCCCCACACCCAGGGCTGCAGCAGACCCAGATTCTTGACTGCCAGAGCAGCTTCCCTGGACCCAGCCTGGGAAAACTCCCTGGAGAGGCCTCTGGGAAGGGCCCAGGGGTCCCTGTCAGAGGCTGCTGGCAGCAGGAACGGGGCTGGGGCTGGGGCAGGGCGGGACCTGGCCTGGCCTTTGGCAGCTGCAGCTCTGGGCGTTGTTCCCCTCCAGCTGCCCAGCCCAGGGAGGGGGTGGAGCAGCCTCTGAGCTGGGCTTGAACGGAATTTTGGGGTCTTTTCCTCCTTGGCTGGGAATTCATGCCCAAAGCAGAGCCCACACTGCAGCCTTTGTTATCCTGGTGTTCCCTCTTTACCTCATGCAGCCGAGTACCAGGAGTGACACCTGTCACTGATGCTTTAGTTTTTATCTCAAAGCTGAGATTTTCCCCTTTTCCCTCCCCAAATTCTCCCTTTCCCTTGAATCATTCCAGGTGCTTGCTCCAGACATTACCAAAATCAGCCAAGGGGCAGCTGCCCTGAGGATCAGCTGAGGGCAGCAGGGAGGGAGCAGAATCCAGGGGGGGCTGTAGACAGATGGCAGCTCCAGGGGAAGCAGCAGCGAGGGATTAAGAGCAGGAACACACAGGAGCTGTGCTTTAGGGAATCTGTATCCTTGCATGACGCCAAAGGGCATTTCAATCCTGCCCAGCCTGCATTTTTACAAAGCAGAGCTGAGCTCTCAGCTGGGCCTGCCACCACTGTAGCAAATGTGTCACCTGTGCCTTGCAGGACACCTTCCCCAGGTGCAGCTGCCACCCTCCAGTGTCACTGAGCAGAAAATGGGGTTTATTTGCTGTTCCAGGGAACAATTGGGTGAGCAAGAGCAAAGCCCAACACTTTGAATGTTCATCACCAATGACATTTCTTACCTGAATGTACAACAAAAGCTGTGAAGAGTTCCAGGGCCAGGCCAGGCCCAGGGACTCAGATCCATTGTAGGGCAGGGCTGGGACACGGGGTGGGATTTAGGGAGGGAGGTTGGTACTTTGTAGACACTTTGAAATCTGCATCAACTGCTGGTGATTTACAGACAATTGTTCATTTTTCACGTTCTGATGACTTTGCTTGTTGTGTTTCAGCTGAGAGCCATTTCTGTGTTGTACAGTGAACATTCCCAATAAATCTTGTTTTAATCTTTTGATGGTCAGAACTGTTCTACAACACCAAAACCTCCCTGGGAGGGGTGGCTGGAGCCAGAGGGGCACCGGGGGTGGTTCCTGCTCAGGACCCAGCTGGGGATGGCTCCACCAGGGGCTTTGGGGAGGCTTTTTCAGACAATCAGAATATTCTGGGTTGGAAGAAGCCTTTAAAGGTCAGCTAATCCAAGTGGTACTGGAGCCACGCCAGGGGCAGGTGCCAAAGCTGGGGAGGGAGAGGAGCTGGGTCAGGTTCTGGCCCAGCAGAGCCAGGGCTGGGGGCTCAGGGTGAAGCTGGGGCTGTGCCTCATTTGAAATCCTCCAAGGAATTGGCTCAGGAAGTGTTTGGGGCCTCCAGCTCCAAGGTTCAAACACAGCCCTGGCTGCCTGGGGCGTTGGTGCCACTGCTGCCTAAAAGGGAACAGAGCTTGGATGGGTTGGGAATCATGGAAGTTTAGGTTGGAAAAAACCTCTAAAAAATCCAGTCCACAACCATGACCCAGCAGCACTGCCATGGCCACCACTGCCCTGTGTCCCCAAGTGCCACATCCACACTTTGTTCCAACTCCTGGGGCTGGTGACTCCACTCCTACCCTGGGCAGCCCCTTCCAACACTTCCCAAACATTTCAGGGAAGGAATTTTCCCAATTTCCAATCTAAACTCCCCTGGCCCAGCCTGAGGCCGTTCCCTCTGCTCCTGTCCCTGTTCCCTGGAGCACAGCCCGGCCCCTGGGCTGTCCCCTCCTGTCAGGAGCTGTGCAGAGCCACAAGGGCCCCCTGAGCCTCCTTTGCTCCAGGCTGAGCCCCTTCCCAGCTCCCTGAGCCTCTCCTGGAGCTCCAGACCCTTCCCCAGCTCTGTTCCCATCTCTGGACACCCCCAGCCCCTCAATGTCCCTTGATGGGTCCCGAGCTGTCCCCAGGCCCTGCTGTCCCTCCCCAGTGCCAGCACAGGATCCCCAAACCCCAGAGCTGAAGGTGCTGCCTGGTTCAGGGGTCCCTGTGCCCCCCAAAGCCCCAAATCCCATTTCCCTCCTGACTGAGGCAGTGAAAGTCCACACAAGCTCGGTGTATTAAAATACAGACACTTTAATATAAAGACAAAACTTCAAAGCATCATTTCAATTACAAATCAAGGGAGACACAAGAAATTAAGTGGAGGGAGGGGAGCAAAAACTAACTCTTACATTGTGGAGAATTAGAAAGGCTGGGTGGAAATATATATATTATACATACATATATACACACCAGAATTCACACTACTGCTAGGCAGGAATGAAAGGAATGACAGAACAACTTACCAGTATAAAAAAAAAATAATCCAAAAACAAACCAACCAAAAAAAAAAAAAAAAAAAAAAAAAACCCAAAAAAAACCCCAAAAAAAAAAAAAAAGATAAATTAGGGGAAGTTTGAATTTTAAATAATTCAGTTTAATAGGCTAAACTATATAAACTAATTCCTATTCACTAGGAAACATCCCATATCACTGTCCTAAGAAAATGGGTTTTTCTAAAAATCCATTGAAAAATGGATTTTTATTAGTAGTTAAAAGTTTACTAATCAATTCCTGAGCAACAGCAACCTCATCATCTACTGCTTTCCCCATCCAAGTCCCACTCAGCGAGGGCAGGCTCTCACTCCTAAAAAGTTTAAGTAGAACAGAGACCTAAAAAGTTGGGTTTTAATTGGAAATCGATCACTTCAATGATTAATAGGTTAAAAAAGCCAAGCAGGATGGATCAACCCATTCCACCTTTTCCTCAATAACTCCAGAGACAAAACCTTTTAAAAAAAATTATTTGACTGCACCAGAAAAGCAACCAGATGTACCTCGAGAAAACCAAAGGATCACAAACCTGAGAACTTCAGGGTTAGCATCGTCAAACTTGGAATTTTCAGATGAGATTTTGTTTTTACACCACAAAGAATTCAAGGAGCCTCTTCAGGAAGAGGATCCCAAACAGTAAAGTACTGGAGAATTATTTCCCAATTTTTTTTTTTTGTCTTGGTTTTAAACCCTGAAGTTCCCAATAACAGCATCTTTCAATGCAATATTCAGTCTAAATATATATTTATATATTTATAATGTATAAGGATAAATAAAATATGGCACAACAACATTTTGAAACAGCTTTTAGTGAAAACCTGATCCGCAAATGGAGCGGAAAATGGAAATGGAGCAAAAAAAAAAAAAAAAAAAAAAGAAAAAACCCTTTAAAACCAGTAAGAATTCAAATATTCATACACTGACTGCACATCTGTACTCCCAAAACTCCAATTCCTGTGATTTTTCCTCAGTGCTGCAAAGATAGTTCACAAAAACACTGTGAAGTTTCTGCTCCCCAAAAGCATTTTGGGTTCACAGCCCTGTCCAAGGCCCTCCCCTGCTCCCAGCCCTGAATCCCCTCTGTGCTTTTGGCTCAGGCAAAACAAGAAAAGCAGAATTTTCCACAACAGCCCCCCTGGGAGCTGGGATCATTCCAGGGTGGAGTTCTCCAGGACAAAACACACAGAGACCCCTCAGGATTCCAGGGCCTGGAGCACAGGGACAATTCCAGCACCAAAATCCCACAGGACGTGACCAAGCAAAGCCACCTCAGCACCAGTGACAGGAGAACCCCAGACCCTGGGGAACGGCAGCTCCAGGAGCAGCTCCTGGGGACAGAGACCCCGGGCCAGGCTCTGAGGGTGGCCCCAGGGCTCAGGGGGGCAGGGAGGGCCCAGGGAGGGCCCAGCAGGGAGGGGAATCCCCATCAAGAGCCTGAGAGCAGCTCCCAGCACTGGGAGTCCCAATCAGCAGGACCTGGAGCAGGGCAGGGGAACCAGAGCATCCCGAGGGCACAGGGGGCACAGGGGGAACAGGTCCCCAGTCCAAGGTGGGCCCTGAAGGGACCCAGAGGAGCTGGAAGCACTGGCTGTCCCCTCCCTGAGCCAGGCCTGGGTGTCCCCAGCAGCTCTGCACTGCTGGGACTGGGACTGTCCCTGTCACCACCCCCCTGTCACCCCCCTGTCACCTGGACTCTCTGCCAAGTGGAAAAATATCCACTGGTGGCAGATGCTGCTTCCTGAACACACAACCCCAGAGGGAACCAAGCCCCAGCAAGAACCAAAGCCCAGCAAGAACCAAAGCCAGGGCTGCCTCTGCCCATGGCCACAGGAAAGGCCCTGGAAGGAACAGCCCAGCAGAGCAGGAAGGTCCAGGTCCTGCCAGGGGAAGGCTGGGATGAGATGGAAACAGGGACCACAGGCAGTAAATTCACTGTGCTGGGGAGCACCTGAGCTGTGGAAGCCCACGGAGCTGGGGGAAGATGCAGGAGCTGCAGGTGAGGCAGGTCTGGCTCTCACCCATCTCCTCCCAGATGTGTCTGTACACAATCAGAACAGTTTGGGAAGATTGGAAAGCACCAATAAAGTCATTTAAGAAGCCAAAGAAGGCTGAAGTGACCCCAGCACACGTCTCAGAAGAAAATCTGTCCCCAGGGTGAGGGCAGGGACACAGCCCCACCCAGCCCTGCAGCAGTGCTGCAGCTGGACAGGGTTCCAGGTGGGATGGAAGAGCTGATCAGACTGGAAACCTCTCCACTCCCAGGCTGCAATTGCTCAAGTGACCTCCTCAAGGATTAAATTTGACTGAAGAAAGAAGAAAGTGACTCAGCTGAACTGAGTGTGACCCAGAGCTGGGCGAGTTTCACACTAAGGAGTGTCAAATCCTGGGGATTTGGAATCTCTGGACTCAAGAAGAGATGAGTAAATCCATTGATGAGCAAGGGCTGTCACCTTCCTGCCTGCAGGACCTCAGGGACTGTGCTGTGAGCCCAGACAGACCCTCCAAGGGCTGATGCCAGCAATGAGGGGAAATCCCAATTCTTGTGCCAGGCTGAGCCCAGAGCCCAGCCCCAGGCAGGAGCAGAGGGAGCACAGAGCCTGCACTGGAGGATAAAATGCTGCCAAGAGCAAGGAAGGTAAAGAGATGGAAGCACAAGAGTTTCTGACCTGTGTGGCTGAGGAGACACAAATTGCTGGTGGTCAGGAGGAGCTGGATGGGCTCAGCCCAGGATGGCAGCTCAGGGAGGATGTGCTGCACTGCCCCAGAACGCTGCTCCCTGCTTGTCCAGGCTGATCCTGCAGGGAACAGCCTGGAGGGGATGGATCCAACCCCCTTCATCCCCTGCACCAGCTCAGATCCAGCCTCCTCATCCTCAGCAGTGCTTTCCCTCAGCAATTCCAGCTGCTGGCTGTCTCCACAGCCCTGGCTGATGGAAGAAGAATTGCTGCTGAATTACTCATCTGCAGCAAACCCCAAATTTAGGTGCAGTGCCTGTGGAGCCCTCCCAGCACTGTGGCTCCCCAGGGGACTGGGCCTGGCGAGCCAGAGGTGGCAAATGCCCAAGAAAGGAAGAGCCCACGGAATTCTTGTTCCTCAAGGCTGACATTCAGCAGCAGGGACAGGTTTTCCTCAGCACAGCACTCAGGAAGTTCCATTTTTTGGCAGCAGACTTGCTCCAAGATGTGTTTTTGCTTCCTGGCGAGTCCTTTGCTGGCAGCAGAGGCCTGGAGGGAGGGAATGGTGTCACAGCCCCAGAAGGACTGGACCCAGCACCAGCAGGAGAAATTCTCTCTCTTTTTTGGAACTGTTAGGCTTTGATTGCTCCAGAGGATCTTCAATTATTGCAAACAGGTTTCAGCTCCTGGCTCAGTGCTGCAGCAGTGGGGTCACAGCTGTGGCCACATGGATCCAGCCAGGTGAGAGCTCTTCCCAATGTGCAGACAGAGCAGCAAGAGACTGGCCAGGAGCTGCACTCCAGGAGCCTCCAGGTCCCTTCCAACTCAGGATGTTCTGTGAGTCCAAGATTTTAAGCTGAGCTTACCCCAGATCATGGCAAAGCAATAAAAGGTCAGGGAGAGGGAAGACAAAACCAGGAATCTCTTGGCAAAAACATCTCCCAGCTCAGCCAGTGCTGAGGCACCAGCCCCAAACTGCCCCCCTGGCTGCCCTCAGTGCTGAGCAGGCCCCAGCTGGAAGCACAACCTGGGAATCACAACCAGGAACAGACACAGTGCAGGGCCTGGGCTGGGGGGACACCAGCAAGGCTGGAGCAGCTCCAGATGCCCCAGAGTGGGGTGGGCAGGGGGGCACAGAGGGCACTGGGTGGGCAGGGGGGCACAGAGGGCACTGGGGTGCAGCAGGCAGTGCTGCACAGGCAGGGGCAGGATGAGGCTCAGGCAGACTGGATCCCTTTCCAGGAACCCCAAAGATTCACTCCTGG
The DNA here is from genome assembly GCF_051311805.1 of Agelaius phoeniceus. Lineage (NCBI taxonomy): Eukaryota > Metazoa > Chordata > Aves > Passeriformes > Icteridae > Agelaius > Agelaius phoeniceus. Next base: position 4,335,074 of record NC_135293.1, read on the forward strand.
GTCTGCTCCCCTTCCTGGGTGAGTCTGGAGAGCCACAGAGCCAAAACTCCTGGGAGGTGGCAGAGGCTCAGGCCCAGCTGTGCTGAGCCCCAGGGGTTGTGCTGCCATTCCTGAGGCTGCTCCTGGCCACCAAGGCAGTGACAAAGGTGACACTGAGGCACAGACAGGCTCTGCTTCTCCACAGCACCCAGCAAAGGGCAGGGGACAAACTCCTCACCCAAGGCTCCAAAGGGTCCTGGAATCACAGAATTGTTCAGGTTGGAAAAGATCTTCCAGATCAGCGAGTCCAGCTGTGAGGTGACAGTGGCCAGGCCACCCTGACCTCTGACAGCTCTGCTGGATGCAGAGCACATCATTCCCAAAGGATCTGTCCCTCCTCAGCCTGCAGGGAGGGTGACACAGGTGACACAGGTGACCCAGGCCCGGAGCAGGGCACAGAGGGTTCCTGGGATCTGTGGGTTGGGTCCTTCTCCAGCAGGAACCCTGGCAGTGCCCTGGGCACCACCCAAACCAGGACAGGGATGGCAGCTGAGTTTTCTTCCTGTGGCTGGAGGTGATGAAGGGAGGCACAAGAGCTCCAAGGGACACCAAATTCTGGTCCCTCTGCAGGAAAGGATCTGATCAAAGCAGGGGGGTGAAAAGCTTCTACTTGAATTTCCTCCTCTCTCTCTTTCACCAGAGATATAAACCATGGGGGAGAGGTAATTAGGAAATTAATTAAGGCTGCTGCCCCTCCAGCAATCACTCATTTACAGTCTCCAGAGGCCCCAGCACTCTGCTGAGTGCTGGGGCAGAAGCTGGAGCTGCCCAACTCCCAGCTGCAAAGCATCTGGGTTACTGTGCTCCTGGATTCCAGGACATACACTGAGTTTGGCTCCTACGAGAAGCTACTGGATGTTCCTCTCACCCTCTGAGCATTCCTGCCCTTCCCCAGGCTCTCCCTGTGCTGCCAGACCCTCAGCAGGACACACCCTGTCCCACACAAAGCAGAAATGCCAAAATGCCCCCAGCTCCCAGGGCTTTCAGTCCCTTCCCAGAGGATAAGGAGGCAAAGCCAGACCCCAGAGGCTGCACAGAGGCTGCCATGGAAGACACAGCCAGGAATCCACAGGACAACTGCACCTGGTCCTAAACCTCCCCAGGACTGCCCAGGATGAGGCTCAGAGCTGCACCTGCAGAGGGAGGAGCTGCTGCAGCCCCTGAGCCCCTCCAACACTCCCAACCCTGCTGGACCCAGGCAGGAGAGCCCAGGAGGGCACAGGGACCCCACTGAGCCCAAAGCCAGGGCCCAGGAGGGCACAGGGACCCCACTGAGCCCAAAGCCAGAGCCCAGGAGGGCACAGGGACCCCACTGAGCCCAAAGCCAGAGCCCAGGAGGGCACAGGGACCCCACTGAGCCCAAAGCCAGGGCCCAGGAGGGCACAGGGACCCCACTGTCCCCAAAGCCAGGGCCCAGGAGGGCACAGGGACCCCACTGTCCCCAAAGCCAGAGAGCCCAGGAGGGCACAGGGACCCCACTGAGCCCAAAGCCAGAGCCCAGGAGGGCACAGGGACCCCACTGAGCCCAAAGCCAGAGCCCAGGAGGGCACAGGGACCCCACTGAGCCCAAAGCCAGGGCCCAGGAGGGCACAGGGACCCCACTGAGCCCAAAGCCAGAGCAGCTCTGTGACCCTGGGGGCTCCAAGGGGCTCCTGCCCCTGCCTGGCTGCTGCAGTGGGAGATCCAGCAGGGAGCATTAGAGGGGTTAAAGCCAGTGCTGCCCCTCTGAGCACCAGGAGTGTTTTCCAAAGCCTGAATGTGATTTTTTTTTCCAGTCATTTTGCTGTTGCAATCCCCTTTCTACTGTAATATTTTTAATTGGTGCTTGGCCTGGCCTGAACTCAGACCAGCCTGATTTCTACTTCAATGGATCCTCCTTCTCCTCCTCACTTTGTGCACTTGAATAAATAAGTTTTTTACAGGTTCATTGTGCATTGTACAAAGTAAAACCAAAGGAAATAAAGCAGAGGGAACTGAGAAGTTTCCATCACAGCTCTATGAAATCAGCCCCTCCTGCACACACGGCACCGAGTCACGACGCAGGGGGACAGTGACAGCACAGGGTCAGGTCAGGGTGTTTTTGTGAACTACCATTCAAGAACCTACTGAAAAGCAAAGGAACACAAAAGCAAAATGCACCTTGTTAATCCATGGACACGGCCAGGCCGGGTCAGAGTCAAGCATCCAAACCCTACCAAGGAAAGCGTCGTGCTTGGAAGGAAAGAACAACGAGCTGAGCAAACTCTGCAGCCTGCAGCAGGACAGAAACACAAAGTTCAACCTTCCCAAAGCTGGGAGAGGGCTGCACCAGCACACACCCTGCTCAAACACCAAGGCCAGCCCCAAGAAGCGTTACCAGACCAGCTACCAAAATTCACAGTGACCCCAGCACCACCAGCACCTGCAGATGGCCCAGGGAAGGAGTTTGGATGGGGCAGGACTTGGATTTCTCCTGTTCCAGCTGTGCCTGCCCAGGCTGCTCCAGAGGGGAGCACAGAGCCCTCATTAGTCACAAACTCAATTAAAACCCACCCAGGTAAAAAGGGCCTGGCTCAGTCTGAACCAAACACTGGGGGAAAATTCCTTCCTCTGTCAGCCCTGGCTGCCAACCAAGAGGATTTGGGGATATGAACACAGGCAGGGGAATAAATAATCTGCAGACCTTTAAAAACTGGGTTTGGCATTGGTCAACCCCCCAAAATCAGCACCAAGGATTCAAACCAGAGGCACAGTTCTGACGGACAAAATAGCACCGAGGAGGCTCTTTTACATCTCTGCTGGTGTGCCAGTCCTTTAGTATTCCGAGAATTTAATAATAATAACTTGTATTTATGAATCTAGGTGGAATAAAATAAGTCAAAATTGTTTTCACTTTAAAAAAAAAGATAAATACTTTATCTAAACTATCAACAATACAAACTGGAGCTTTAAGCATTTCTTTTGCCTTTTTTTTTTGCCTTTTTTTCCTTTTTTTTTTCTTTTTTTTTTTTTTAGTCAGATTCACAGTAAATGTTTGCTCTGTTGTTTAGGTCTTTTTTTTTTATGGTTTTTATTTTGTCCAGTAGTAAGAGTAGAAACCCCTGCACAGGCCAGGTGAGCACCTTTCAGTGGAAGCCGAGTGAAGTTGGTCCACGTTGTCCTTGCATAGGTCACATTGGGTTGAGGTAGAAATCCTAGTTACCTGCACAACAGGAGGAGAGGAAGAGACTCATCTAAATAAAAGGCAAAAATCTGCTGTGTTGTTAGATGTGTCAATCATTCCTACATTGCTCCAAGACCTCCTCAGATGAAGCAAATCTTGACCCAATCCCAATTAGAGGAAAGGATGGATGTTCCAAGGGACGTGTGGGCCCCTCCAAATGCTGCAGTTTTTCAAGCTGTGGCTGTGTTGAACTCTGTCCTATAGGACTGAAATCAAGTGAGGGGAAAAGAGTAAAAAAGGTATAATCTCCCCTCAGTATTTCACCTTTTTATAGTAAAAGTTAATCTGCTTTGAGTTTTGTTATTATTGTGGGGGAGGGACATTATGAATCACAGAAAGGTTTGGGTTGGGAGGGAGCTCAAAGCCCACCCAGTGCCACCCTGCCATGGCAGGGACACCTCCCACTGTCCCAGGCTGCTCCCAGCCCTGTCCAGCCTGGCCTTGGGCACTGCCAGGGATGCAGGGGCAGCCCCAGCTGCTCTGGGCACCCTGGGCCAGGGCCTGCCCACCCTGCCAGGGAACAATTCCTGATTGCCAAGATCCCATCCAGCCCTGCCCTCTGGCCCTGGGAGCCATTGCCTGGCTCCTGTCCCTGCAGGCCTTGTCCCCAGTCCCTCTGCAGCTCTCCTGGAGCCCCTTCAGGCCCTGCCAGGGGCTCTCAGGTGTCCCTGGAGCCTTCTCTTGTCCAGGTGAGCACCCCCAGCTCTCCCAGCACAGAAGCAAAGCAGATTATTCCAGTCCCCAATTCCTGCTTCCAGCCCTGCTTCCCCAAGGACTGAACACATCTGAACCCATTTCTGCTCTCACTGAAATCAAGGCACTGCTCCAATCTCTTGGCTTCAAGTCACAGGGTTGGGATCAGAACCACCTCTGGCACCATCAGTTCTGCTCCTGTGCTCCACAACCCAGCTTTGACACCCAGCTATTTTTCTACCAGTCCCTTTTGTGCTTTGCCTCTTATTTTCAGTATTTTTCAGTGACAGGCACTGTCACAGCTGATGGATGCTACTCCAGCATGGTCTCAGTTCCAGGTAATTCCAACATGTCCTCACACACAGACCCTCCTCATCATCCCCATCTTCCTTCATCCCCATCCTCTCTCTGTTTGGGGTTTTCCATGCCCCCCTCTCTGCTGGCACACAAAGCCCTTCCTCAGCCTCCCTCTCCTGCAGGGAAGGACCTGGCAATACTTACGTGCCTCCCAAAAGCCTAACCAGGGGTTTGTGGTGTCTGAGGAGGAATTTGATGAGGAAAACACTACACACAATGCACAGAGGCTCTCTCAGGTGTGTTGTAATCGAGTTTTATAAGCAGCAAAGTGTGTTCAGCCACGTTTGTAGCTTTGGTACCAGTGGACAGCAACAACATCACAGACCTACAAGGAAAGCAGGGAGCCAGCTCTGGGGCTGGACACACTGGATGCACTTGGCAAGCACGAGTTGGTACAGCAGGATTGCCACAGAGTGTTTGCATGAACCACAGGACCCAGCTCTGTGGTGGTACAGTTTATTCTAGACAGTTCAAGAAATACCTGCTGCAGGAGAAATGCACACAGCCTCGGAACCCTCCTCTCCTCCAGCCTTTGTGGAGAGTGGAGCCCACTTCCCCCTGCACATTCCCTGTGCTCCCAGGGCTTGTGAGCAAAAATAAAACATCTGCTGGGGCTGTTCCTGCTGGCCCTGGCAGCAAGTCCAGCACAGGGAAGTGACAGGGGAGTCACAGCCCTTCTCTGCTACCTGTGGTTGTGTTTCCAGTGATGCAGGGGACACTGACTGCACTGCAGGCCCAGGGAATTTGCTCTCCAAGCAAAGCTGAAGGTTATAACCTAGAGATTGTTAACTTCATGATCATTTCGAGCAGCTGTTGTTGACTGGCAGTTTGTACTGACCACCACATTGTCACACAGAATCACAAAGAGGCACCTTTGGGCACCTCAATGCTACGGACAAGGACTGGTTTGGGATAAACAGGCTGTGCAAGAGGGGAGGGGGATCAGATGGTCAACACCCACTTCCAAAAACTGTATAAAACCACATGAAAAACAGACATTTCCTCCTGTTACTACCTCCAGAAAGAATATTTTCTCTACCTATGAAGAGACATCAGCCTGAACATAACCCTGAGCCAGAGCAGTTCCCCCTGTGAGCACTCCTTGTCGAGAAATCCTGACTCCCAGAACAGAGAGCACCAACACTTCCCATCCTCTGCCACCAGCTGAATTGCTCCCCACATTTTAGAGATTTCAATCCCCACATTTTAGAGATTTCAATCCCCACAATTTAGGGATTTTCAATCCCCACATTTTAGAGATTTTCAATCCCCACATTTTAGAGATTTTCAATCCCCACATTTTAGAGATTTTCAATCCCCACATTTTAGAGATTTTCAATCCCTACATTTTAGAGATTTTTAATCCCCACATTTTAGAGATTTTCAATCCCCACATTTTAGAGATTTTCAATCCCCACATTTTAGAGATTTTCAATCCCCACATTTTAGAGATTTTCAATCCCCACATTTTAGAGATTTTCAATCCCCACATTTTAGAGATTTTCAATCCCCACATTTTAGAGATTTTCAATCCCCACATTTTAGAGATTTTCAATCCCCACATTTTAGAGATTCCTCTCCTCATTTCAGAGGTTTCTCTCCCCCATTTCAGAGGTTTCTCTCCCCCATTTTAGGACACGTTTTCCCCGTTTCAGAGGTTCCTGTTTCACGGAGCCCGGCCCCGACCTCTCTCTCTCTGCAAAGGAAGAAGCGTCAAGTGAGCATCTTGCACGCAAACTCCTCTGGTTTTGAGTCTGGCCTTACCTTACAAAACAAGAACTGTTAGCTAAGCAAGCTCTTTATCGTGGCTTAACCCCCGAAAGGTGCGAAGCATAAGGAGGCTGCATGCCAAGGGTCACCCACATAGCGGCCGTGCCAGCGGCGTTGGGCTGCGGGAGCACGCGGGGCAGGGGCGGGTGGTGCACGGTAAAGGAGGGGCGGGAGGGTTTGTGCTGGAGAGAAGCCAGTTTGAGAGACAAAGAAGAGTTAGACTGGACAGGAGCAGAGCAGGAGGAGGAGGAGGAGGAGGAGGAGGAGGAGGAGGAGGGCAGGAACGTCTCGCCAGGAGGGATGGAGGGCAGGTTCTGCAGGAGAGCAGGCTCGGAGTTAGAAGCGAGTAAAGGAGGAGGGGGAGGCAAGGACACGTTAGGAGGGGGTGGAGGGGGGTGGAAGACAGATTGCACTGGAGCTCTGTTGAGGTGCTGAGCAGGTCTAGTCTCACTAGATGTTACTAAATTAGAGGAAGAGGGTGGGAAGGATGAGGATGAGGTGCTGGCAACAGCCTGCAGAGGGTTTAAGCTTAGCACGGTGCTGCTAGAGACAGCACTGCTGCTGAAACTGGCTCCAAACTGATGAGGAGAGGAGGCAGAAGGCACCGCATGGTTAAAAATACCTGCAAACAGGAGAGAAAAACTCAGCTTCAACAGATGGCCTTTGTACAGTCTCAAGTGACAAGAGAAACAAAACAAAAAAAGGAAAAAAAAAAAGAAAATAAACAAACAAACAAAAGCAAAATTATAATAAGTTACAGCCCCATACAAAAATGTGCAGCGTGAGAAGGCAGCAAGCAATGAGGAGATAATGGTGCAGGCCAGGAGGTACAAAAGGTTCCACTTACCTTTCCTACTGCCAACCTCTAAAGGCCACGAGGAAAAATGGTCAGACCCAAGAACTGTCACTTCTATACCACACAGGCAGAGTTTTGATGAGATTAGAAGTGATCTTTAGAGTTGCTTATCTGAAGACTCAAAGTGCTGCTCTTCCCTCCCCACCCTCCTGCTCCCCCACTTACAGGGCAGCAGAGGGGAGGTGTAATTCCAGCAAATCTACGTGCTGAGAGATGTGAGAGTTAGGATTTCCCGACATGGTGCCTGAATGATTATGGACAGGTCAGAAAAACTGCCCTAGACACTTAGAGATGGCAGGTTCAGCCTATCTTCTGGTCCTGCCAGCTTGTCCCCGGTGTGGGCCACAGAAGCCAAGCCTGTGCAGAATCCCAGAAGTGCAAGGTGCATATGGCATTGCCCTTCCTGGCCAAGAAATGCTCTTCATGTCCATTCAAGGGCCAGAATGCTACAGAACTCCCAACACCAGCTCCTCTGATGTTCTGCTCCTCCTGGATCATGCTAAATCCATTCAAGGCCTAAACTCAACCTTTACTCAAGTTGACAAGTTAGAGATCCTTAACATGGTACCAGGACAAGTCAAATCTGTTACCTGCAGGCAGACCTAAGTTGGTTCCAACACAGCAACATCTGAACAAGCAAACATTATCAATCACAAAGTCTGGGTGTATTGTTTCATTAAGGTGGTACAACAAGCTCATCTAGCAGACAAAGCTCATGAGATTTCACTGTAGGGAACTGAAATCATCCTAGCAATTCCAAGAGAGAGAGAGAAAGAGAGAGAGGAGACTGGTTATGTGAGACAGATCTGCTTGGCATCCTGTAGAAATGAAAGGGTTTCACCCCTGGAGAGGCAGTGTCAGACTTTCCTTTAGGCCCTGTCTTATACCAGAGAAAGAGTTCTGCCTACCTCCAACTGTTCCACCTGTAACCCCAGGAGAGAAGTTCCCCATAGTGTGAGAATTAGTCAGTCTGGTTGCAGCTGATGACACGTGGACCAGACTGGCAGCAGCTGGCATTGAATTAAATAAGGACTGCAATACTGAGGAATTTGTCACCGAGTTGAGGTTTGCTTGCAAGGCCATGGGGCCGAGGGGGAACTGTGATCCAGTGGTCAGAGTGTTGAGGAAGGGATGGTGCGTCGGGACAGACGGCGCTGGGTTCCCTGCTGAGGAAACAGCAGTAGAAAGGCTTTTACCATTCAGAAGGCCACCAGACGAAACAGCAGCAGAAATGAAAAGGTTGTGGCCGTTTTTAAACTCCACGTCTCGGTCCCTTCCCTTGCCGACCTTCCCGTTGTGCTGCACTGAGTTTTTCTCCACAGCCCCCCCTGCTCGGGCGCTCAGCTCGCCCAGCTCCTTGCCCTTCACCCCCGGCCGGCTCAGCTCTTCTCCCTTGGTGCCCAGAGCTTCCAGCTGCCTCTTGTTCAGGAACAGGTTGGTGTCTGACACCCCCAGGTCCTTGCCTCGCTGCGAGGGGAAGCCCAGGGAGCAGTTGGAGCCATCCCCAGCTTTGTGAGGGAGAGCAGCGCCGTCCATGAAGCCGTGCAGGCCCAGCTCGGAGGACAGGCCCCCGTTGTAGCTGAAGCCATTGGGGGGGTTTGTGCCAGGGCTCAGCCCGTCCGAGGGCACTGCCAGGCTCTTCCTGGGGTGTCCTGGCACCTTGGTGTCCATGGGCAGCCCGTCCTCGGAGGGAGGCCTGAAGGCAAACAGGGAGTTCTGGCTCAGAGCTGACACGGCCTGCAAGGGGCTGTCGGTGGTTTTGGTCAGGTTGATGTCAGATATCGGTGAAAAAGTCGATTTCCATTTGCTGCTGTTCATGTTCTCGTTGCTTTGTGCTTGTTTCCTCCCCGATATGCTGCCACCTGATTGGGGGGGAAGATTTAGAAATGTCAATCAACAGCATTCACTCAATCTGCCCCTTGAGAACGGGGTTTTATAGAATCAGAGTCCTTTAAGACCATCAAGTCCAATCATCAACCAGCACCACCACCATGCTTATCACTAAACCACGTCCCCAAGTGCCCCATCCATTGGTTTTTTGAACACTTCCAGGGGTGGGAACCCCACCACTGCCCTGGGCAGCCCCTTCCAATGTCTGACCATGCTTTTAGTGGTGGTCAGGCATTGAAATTAGAAATAACATAAGATATAAATAAATAACATATAATAATAAAGAATTCTCACAATATCCAATCTAAACCTCCCCTGGCACAGCTTGAGACCATTTTTCCCTGTCCTGTCCCTTGTTTCCTGGGAGCAGAGCCTCATTCCTCCTGGCTGTCCCCTCCTTTCAGGGAGTTGTAGAGAGTGAGGATACCCTGAGCCTCCTTTTCTCCAGGCTGAGCTCCCCCAGCTGCTCCTGGTGATTCAGACCCTTCACTGGGCAGCACCCACATTTTTTATCCTTCAAAACCCACCTTTTATCAGTCTGTAATTTTATTTCTGAACCAAAGGCAGAAATATTTGTGAAGTCACCTGAAAGTCCTTAAAATTCAGTTTAACACTGTAGAAAAGTCTGAGAACACTGATCTGTTTTTTTCCCCCCTATATTTGTACTACAGATCCCTCCTCAAACCCTGAGTCAGTGAAAAAACTGGTCAGATCTTTGCTGACCTGTGACTACAGAAAGAAGTGACCCAAAATCTGGAATTAGCAGCCACCTGGCTTAATGATGATTAAGAATGACACTTGGTCCAGCAGCAGAAAGAAACATCCCATGGACTGTCAGCTTCACCCATCCCAGGCCCAGCCACTGCCACAAACAATTCCCATTCCTCACACGTACCATTTTCAACAGTCTTCTGTGGAGATTTGCTTTCCAATGATATTGTTGCAATTTTCCTCTCAATTCTAGTGGGAAAATAGAAAGGTTATTGCACCTATAGCACAAACCTTCTGCTGCATATTTCCCCTCACAATTTATACTCCTCATGATCAGGTCTTATCAGATGAGAGTACAAAAAAACAACTCAGTCCCACAGTTTTGTGTCACTAAAGGAATTTATAAGCATCCAAAACCCCACCACAAGCTTTAGGCAGAAGCTATTACAGAATTACTGCTCTTTGACAGGATTAGTGCACGTTCAGAGAACTTTGTTGTTTTCTTTCAAAACGAGAAGCAGAACCACATTACTATAGAGGTTATTTTTCTCAGAACCATAGGATGGTTTGGCTTGGGAGGGACTTTAAAGCCCATGCAGTGCCACCCCTGCCATGGCAGGGACACCTGCCACTGTCCCAGGCTGCTCCCAGCCCTGTCCAGCCTGGCCTTGGGCACTGCCAGGGATGCAGGGGCAGCCCCAGCTGCTCTGGGCACCTGTGCCAGGGCCCTCCTGGGTTCTGCCATCCCTGGGCTGTGCCCTCTCCTGATTCCTGCTGGATTGAGGGGAGGAGGGAGGCAAACCAGGCTGGTTTGGGGGCTGCCAGCAGCACCTTCCTGGATTGGCAGAGCAAACAGAAACCCCACAGCTGCCAGGATGGGAAAATGAGCTGGGCAATGCAGGCCCCACTGGTCAAGGGGAATAAATCCCAGAATATCCTGAGCTGGATCCCACAGAGATCATCAGTGCAGCCCCATCCCTGCACAGGCACCCCAAGAACCCCACCCTGAGCAGCCCTGGGAGCTCCTGGAGCTGTGGCAGCCTTGGCACCATTCCCTGGGGAGCCTGGGCAGTGCCCAGCAGCCTCGGGGGGCAGAACCTTGCCCTGAGCTCCATGCCAAGGCCTGGCCCAGCTCCAGCCCTTGCTGGGCTCCTGTCCCTGTCCCAGAGCAGAGCTCAGCCCCTGCCCCTGTGCCTGCCCTGGGCAGGAGCTGCAGCCCCCAGGAGCCTCCCCTCATCTCCCCCATTTCTCAGCCATTTCTCCAAGGCCAGACCCTGCCAGCTCTGCAAACACAGCAGCAGCAACAGCAGCTTCCCACATTCTCCTGCCTGAATACCTTCCCTGTTCCCAGCTTCAGCCACATCCGAGGTTTGGGATAATGGGATGGGCCTTCAAGCAAGGAGAACAAAGAGGCTTTAAACACACCCCTCCTGCTGAGAGCAGTGTTATCAGCCCTGAAAGAAACCCTATCCTGAAACTGTGCCTGTGCATTCACCTGCTGCTATTGTGCTCATCCTCAGAGCCCTGCTCGTCATCCGATGTCAGGGGGGAGTAATGGACACCGTTGCTCTGAACGAGGGGCTTCTCTTTTTTCAGCACTGGGGGCTGGTCATTGTCCTGGTAAGGAACAGGAGAGTTCTTCAGGGAGTTTTCAGGAGAGGAAATGGCTGTTATTTCTAAGGGCTGGTTAATGTTATTGACCTGGGTGAAAAGGAAAGAAAGCAGTTACACATGAGAGTATGCTTGGAAAGGCAACTTATAAAGATTTGAATGCAGGTTTAACTTGCTCTGGGACATCCAACAGCTGCTGCTTTAGCACTGCTGCTGCTGTCTTCCACCTCCTGCATTAGAACCTGGGGTGAGAGCTTAAATAAACTTGGAAAAATAGCTAATTTTCATTCTTTGATTTCATCTTTGACATCAGAAATGACGACCTGGAATAAACCTTTTCTTCTCAAACTACACTGCAGGATCACATGCACACAACTCTCTAGCTGGCTTCATTAGCAAGAATGCCATATGCTTCTGGCACTCCTCTGCTGTTTAGTCAATCTTAGCTTAAACTATTTTCAAAATATTGAATCTACAGCCTCAAAACTCAACTTCACTGCAGAAACAAGCTCTTTGTCATGAGGGAAGAGATTATTTTTAATTTTTAATGCTCTGACAGCAAAGAGCTCTTTGAAGACATTCTGCTTATACACAAACTGTTCACCAACTTAGTGAAAATGAGAGGCAGGCAGGAATTGCTGCAAAGAGCCTTCATGGCAATTCCAGCTCCAGCCTGGAGCTTATCCCTTGTGGAATCCTGTGATTCCTTCCCCCTCAGGGAAATCCCCAGAGCCTTGCCTTGCAGAGATTTACCATAGTCTTACCATACTCTTCCCATAGAGTTTAACCCCCTGGGTGAACAGAAAACACTTCCCCATGGAGTCTTGCCCAACACTGATCCATCCCAGCTCCTTCCCCCATAAGTCCCAACTTCCCCTGGTTTCTCCTTTCCCTGTTTCTCCTTGGTTGTGGTGCCCCTGCTGGCCATCCCCATCTTCCCTGAAAGCCAAAGCCTTTGCCCTGCCCTTTGTGCCACCCCTGTGCCCTCTCCCACTTAACCTTGTGCACAGAACATGGTTTGTCTTTTGTCTCTGGTTCCCCTTCAGTGTGCTGAAATAAACCTTGCTGGAACTGACCATATGTTATAGATACATATTATAATATTGGCTTTTCACTAATATTAAAATGAATTTTATATGTGTGATGCTAAAGTAAAATGAATTTTATATGTGTGATGTTATCTTTGTTATAAAGATACTGTTTTTATTTCTGTTATTAATTAAGCTTAGACATAATAGTGGAATAGCTGATGTAATTGTGCTGGTGTGAAAATGCCTGCTTGGATGGGATAACATCCAATGAACACAGGGTAAGGACACCTGTACAGATCTGCCAACCATCAGCATCTGCTGTCTGAACAAAGTGTGGACCAAGGCCCAAAAACTGGAAGTGATAAAGAAAAGGAACCAAAACCACAGCTAAGAAACATGCATGCTCTAAAAAGGCAGACCCAAGAAGGGACCACATAAAATAGTTCCTGGAATATGTAGACTAGTTTATGGATATTCATAAGGGTCTATGAATATGCAACAGGCAGATGTAAGGAAAAAGGTATTTAAGGGGTATCCCACAATATCCCTGTAATAACCTTTGCTCCATGGGCCTTGTCTCCCATTGTCCTTGATTAAACTTCTGAAATTTCCACAGGAGAGTGAAGGTGTTTTTCACAGGCTGAAAACCCTTCCTTTATTAAACTTCTGAAACTTTCACAGGAGAGTGAAGGTGTTTTTCACACCACACAAAAGGCTCTTCTGCCTCTCTTTGCTGAGCTTGCCTTGCTGAGTGTGGTGTGTGTGGATTTTCCTGCCTTGCCTGAATGCTCACCCAAACAGCTTTGCCACAGGAGATGCTCACTGGGGAGCTATAGGAATGTGCCCCCTGTTGACAGAGTGACCAAACTCCCCTTAAAAAGGAAATAAGCCCAGAAGTTTCTCTCCTCTATTAGGTGAAAAGACACCTCATAGGACCTGGGGGACTTCACCTCAAACTTAAGGATAGCTAATTGCACAGGAGCCAAAAAGTCCTGCTTGGGCAATTTAGAAAAAGAGGAGAACAAAGAAACCAATGGCTTTTGTGAGGTGTTTTACCAAAGGCAAAGGGCCTCTGGCACCTGGCTCAGTTCTTCTCTGTAAAGAGTTTTGTTATTTTGCCTTTTATTAAAATATTTTTGTTTCCAACATTACCACAGAAGCCATCCTACTGATTTTATGCCTTCTAAAGTAGCTGAGCTATTTTTCAGGGATATCCCATATTTCAAGGAACAGGGAACAGCCACCACCCTCTAAATACTTCTTGTTTCCAACACTACCACAAATCCTGTTGACTTTATGCCTTCTAAGGTAGCTGAGCTATCTTGGGTGTGATATAGATCTCCAAGAGCTGATGAGACTCGAGGAGACCCCTATTTCAGGGAACAGGGAACAGCAACCACCCTCTAAACCAACACTTTTTGTTTCCAACACTACCAAAAATCCTGTTGATTTTATGCCTTCTAAGGTAGCTGAGCTATCTTGAGTGTGATATAGATCTGCAAGAGCTTATGAGACCTGGCTTGAGGAGACCCCTATTTTAGGGATATCCCATATTTCAGAGAACAGGTAACAGCCACCACCCTCTAAACACTTTTTGTTTCCAACACTACCACAGAAGCCACCCTACTGATTTTACACCTTCTAAGGTAGCTGAGCTATTTTTCAGGGATATCCCACATTTCAAGGAACAGGTAACAGCCACCACCTTCTAAATACTTCTTGTTTCCAACACTACCACAAATCCTGTTGATTTTATACTTTCTAAGGTGGCTGAGCTATCTTGAATGTTAAACACATCTCCAAGAGCTGATGAGACTTGAGGAAACCAACATTTCAGGGAACAGGTATCAGCAACCACCCTCTAAACCAACACTTTTTGTTTCCAACACTACCACAAATCCTGTTGATTTTATGCCTTCTAAGGTAGCTGAGCTATCTTGAGTGTGATATAGATCTGCAAGAGCTGATGAGACCTGGCTTGAGGACACCCCTATTTCAGGGATATCCCATATTTCAGAGAACAGGTAACAGCCACCACCCTCTAAACACTTTTTGTTTCCAACACTACCACAGAAGCCATCCTGCTGATTTTATGCCTTCTAAGCTAGCTGAGCTATCTTGGGGGAGAAATAAATCTGCAAGAGCTTATGAGACCTGGCTCGAGGAGACCCCTATTTTAGGGATATCCCATATTTCAGAGAACAGGTAACAGCCACCACCCTCTAAACACTTTTTGTTTCCAACACTACCACAGAAGCCATCCTGCTGATTTTATGCCTTCTAAGGTAGCTGAGCTATCTTGGGTGTGAAATAAATCTCCAAGAGCTTACGAGACCTGGCTCAAGGAGACCCCTATTTCAAGGAACAGGTAACACCCACCACCCTCTAAACCCACACTTTTTGTTTCCAACACTACCACAGAAGCCATTCTGTTGATTTTATGCCTTCTAAGGCAGCTGGGCTATCTTGGGTTTGAAATAGATCTGCAAGAGCTGATGAGATTCAAGGAGACCAACATTTCAGGGAACAGGGAACAGCAACCACCCTCTAAACCCACACTTTTTGTTTCCAACATTACCACAGAAGCCATCCTACTGATTTTATGCCTTCTAAGGTAGCTGAGCTATTTTTCAGGGATATCCCACATTTCAAGGAACAGGTTACAGCCACCACCTTCTAAATACTTCTTGTTTCCAACACTACCAAAAATCCTGTTGATTTTATGCCTTCTAAGGTAGCTGAGCTACCTTGAGTGTGATATAGATCTGCAAGAGCTTATGAGACCTGGCTTGAGGAGACCCCTATTTCAGGGATATCCCATATTTCAGAGAACAGGTAACAGCCACCACTCTCTAAACACTTTTTGTTTCCAACACTACCACAGAACCATCCTGCTGATTTTATGCCTTCTAAGGTAGCTGAGCTATTTTTCAGGGATATCCCATATTTCAAGGAACAGGTAACAGCCACCACCCTCTAAATACTTCTTGTTTCCAACACTACCACAAATCCTGTTGATTTTATGCCTTCTAAGGTAGCTGAGCTATCTTGGGTGTGAAATAGATCTCCAAGAGCTGATGAGACTCGAGGAGACCCCTATTTCAGGGAACAGCAACCACCCTCTAAACCAACACTTTTTGTTTCCAACACTACCACAAATCCTGTTGATTTTATGCCTTCTAAAGTAGCTGAGCTATCTTGAGTGTGATATAGATCTGCAAGAGCTTATGAGACCTGGCTTGAGGAGACCCCTATTTCAGGGATATCCCATATTTCAGAGAACAGGTAACAGCCACCACTCTCTAAACACTTTTTGTTTCCAACACTACCACAGAAGCCCTCCTGCTGATTTTATGCCTTCTAAGGCAGCTGAGCTATCTTGGGGGAGAAATAAATCTGCAAGAGCTTATGAGACCTGGCTTGAGGAGACCCCTATTTCAAGGAACAGGTAACACCCACCACCCTCTAAACCCACACTTTTTGTTTCCAACACTGCCACAGAAGCCATCCTACTGATTTTATGCCTTCTAAGGCAGCTGGGCTATCTTGGGTTTGAAATAGATCTCCAAGAGCTGATGAGATTCAAGGAGACCAACATTTCAGGGAACAGGGAACAGCAACCACCCTCTAAACCCACACTTTTTGTTTCCAACATTACCACAGAACCATCCTACTGATTTTATACCTTCGAAGGTAGCTGAGCTATTTTTCAGGGATATCCCACATTTCAAGGAACAGGCAACACCCACCACCCTCTAAACCCACACTTTTTGTTTCCAACACTACCACAGAAGCCATTCTGTTGATTTTATACCTTCGAAGGTAGCTGAGCTATTTTTCAGGGATATCCCACATTTCAAGGAACAGGTTACAGCCACCACCCAGGCTGCACTCCTCACTCCCAGAGCTCTCCCAAAGCCCAGCTGGTGGCCTTACCATGGAGTTGATGTTGAGGGGTGACCCCGAGGGCTGTGTGAAGAGCCCGGCCAGCGAGGGCAGGGCTTTGCGTTTCGGGGAGACGGCGCCGTTGCCGCTGGCACTGCCCGGGTTCGATCTCTTCCGCCGGCCCCGCTTCTTCCCGTCCTGCCCGTGGGCCTGGCAGCTGCCGGCCACGGGGCTGTGCTTGCTGCAAGGGGATTGTTTTACATGTCCTGTATTAGGAGAGATTGTAAAGATGATTCTCCTCTTGGCCTCGTTCTCGGGATCTGAAAAGGCTGCATCACACTGCGGGTCCCCCTTTGTTGCTTCGGCAAAGATCTTCTGAGCCTCTGCACTCTGCAGTCCCCCTGCCAGGCTCTGGGCCGGGCCACCTAAGCGGGGGCTCGAGTGCTGCTGAGCAGGGGAGTTCTGCCCAGAGTTCCTCATCATTAGCAAAGGATGTTGTGGAGTGGAACTCCGAGACCCTACAGAGTTAAAGAGACTCCCAGAGTCGTCCAGAGCTGCCTGATCAACACTATGGTTAAGATGGGCTGGGCTGTTTGTAAGATTTCCATTGACTGCCACGGAGCCAGAAGAGTAAGAAAAACCTGTTGAGAGGGAAAGTATAGATCATTGCTGGGGCTGAGCAAGAGAGGTCACTGAGAACAGGGCTGGGAGGGCCAGGAGGGATTCCAGCTCTGCCTGGATGACAGCCAGTGGCCCTGGATTACATGGAAAACACAGGGCTGCTTTTCCACGTGGCTCTCTGGGTGCTGAGGTGCCAGCTGGGGGTTAGGGACTTCCACTGCTCTCTTGCCAGTTCAGGAAAATTCACCTGGTATATGGAGGTACCCACAGAACACGTGCTCCTCCCAGTTTTACATGGAATTTGAGTTTTAGCTTTGTTTGAACTATTACCCCTCTTTAAATCAGGGCTCCTCTACTCTCAACTCCTTCCTTTCATCAAGGAGATGGATGGCCAGACTCAGTCCTTCCCTTCCCCAAAAAGAGAAGGACTTTGCCATCCACACAGCCCAACCTCCTCCAAATTCAGCAAAAGGCTGGCACTTAGGGAGTGACAGGGGACCTTCAAAGACATAGTGGCAGAAAAATTCCACAAGGGAGGAATCTTGGGAAGGGAATTCAGTGTTTGTCACGGGGTATCAGAAATGGGTTTAGGGCTTTAGGATGGCCTGGGATCTCTAAATGAAAAGGGCAGAAGGGAACAACATGGTAATGGTTTACAACAAGTTTTTTTTAAATACTTCATTTGCTTTATAGATAAATGCAGGCAAGCCCTTTGCAAAACAGATACTGAAACAACCCAAGCCCCTGGGGGTGGTAAACACTGAGAACAAAAGCACTCTTTGGTGAGGGATCAGCTGTAGAACCTACTTTTCCTGGCCCATAACATTGCCAGGGTAGCTAAAGACCATGATTTCCACGGATGAGTGAGTCAGAAGCAATGTCTGCACCTAAAGGGATCCCCATCCTCTCCCAGTTGAGCTTTTCCCACCCAGGTTGTTGTGCCTTTACAGCTGCTCACGAGGCACCTCCATAACCTGCCCCAAAAAATTCATTCTGCTATTTAAAGACCTTGTAAAATAAAACTTTTAGAGCTGGATCACCAGCTCAGGACACAGCTGTGTCACCAGCTGCAGACACTCTGCAGGTTTGCCTGCACTATAAATCAGTGGGAATCTCTGGACCCCCCCAGAACTCACAGAAGCAATTGTTTATTTACAAGTAAAGGCACATCAATCCAACCCTTTGTGTTAGATGCACATCACAGCATCATCCATGAGTTTCTGCTCCCACCCATAGTTATCCAGCACTCCAGGGCCTGCAGCACCTGGCCAGAAGTGCTTGGAAAACTCAGCTGGGTGCATTTGGGTGCTGCCCCAAGACAGGAGCAGCTGAGCACAGGTGAGGCTGTTACCTGAGGTAGCCAAAGCCAGAGGCTTGTTTCCAGCAGCATTGCTTATGCCATTATGAGAACTAGCACCAATCTGCTTTTCAAGTGTTGATGAGTCTCTGCTCTGGTGAACTGGGCTGGGTGTGCTTCTCTGGGGAGAGAAAAAGGCATTTCAGGAAACAGCATCAGAACTCTCCAGCTTCAACCAAACTCACATGCATTAGTACATCTGTACATCTGCCTGGGAAGTGACTCTGCTTCCTGTGTGCCCCAGATTCAGCTTGTTTTGAGAAAAACATGGATCAGCATGTTATGGCCCCAAAGTAGTGATTAATTATGCTGCAGTGGTATCTCACACACAGCAGGCACCATGCAGACAGGGAGGCTCCTCATCCCAGGATATTCAGCCTCAGGACAGCTCTGCCAGGAGCAGGAATGGCTCAACCCACTGCTGCAGCAGGGAGGAGACTGATGGTTGTATCCTGTCCCCAGCCTGTGCTCACAAAACTCCCAAAACAACCCAAAGGGAACATGAAGTGCATCAGGCCATGTTCTCTGGGATATTCTCTGTCAAAAGGCAGCCTGAACAAACAGGGAGGTGCCACCCAGGGCTGGCACTGCCCTGAGGACACCCAGAGCTGAGCAGACTCTGGTTCTGCTAAAGCCAGAAGTCTTCAGCTGGAAAAATGCAATGGGTTCAATTCTGTGAACCAGCTCTAGCTTTCCCAAAATGGGAGTGAAAGACAAGTCATGGATGGATTCTAACTCAGAGCTCTCAGCAAAAGCAGCAAATGCTTCTCAGCTCTCTGCTGCAGCACTTCTGTGACAAAGGCTGTGAGAAACTGGACCAGGCCTTTTGGAACTGCTCCTCCTCTCAGAGAGGCAGGGACTTGTCACATCTCAAAAAGAAATGGCCCCAGCTTTCTGCTACAGAGCAGCCACTCCCATGGGAGGTATCCCAGCCCCAAGGGGCTGCTCAAGCTCACCCTGCACACAGCAGCTTTGAGGTGACTGAGACAGAAGAATTCTCCCCCAGAAAGTTCCTGCAGAAAGCAGGGCTAAGAACAAATGGACACATGCATTTCTCTTCTTCCACTGCTACAAACCCTCAGGCTTTTCACCCAGACACACATTCCAGACTAGGCTCCCCTGAGGCATTCACTTTACTCTCCTTCCTGGCTGAACCTCCCTCCACCACCCCACAGAGAAAGGAGAGGAAAAATCTACAGCATCCAAGAGGATCATCCCCCAACAGCCACCCCTGAGGAGCAGCCCATGGAGGATCCTGGGGCACAGCACCCCATTCCTGCCCCCTGGGATTTGAATTTGATTTAGGGATGGAAAGTGTTGACAATCCCTTACTCACCACCTTCTCAACACGGCTAGGTAGGACTACGCTGGCCAGAGGGATACTAACAGGGAGTTTATTGGGCTGCACTGTGCTCAGAGGAATACTGATAGGGAGGCTGGTGATAGTTTCTCCATTACTCACAGAGCTTCTCTCTCTCAAAACCTGGAAAATCAAAAGAGAAAGCAAAGTTCTTACACAGGATATTGGAAAGGTTTGTAAATGATAACCTGCTTGTTTCTAGGTGTGTGTCATTCCCCCACCCCTTTTTTTTTGAAAGAATTTTTTAAGGAATGACTACACCAGACAGGGAGCAGCTTGGGGCTCCTGGGACAGCAACATCCACAGCACAGAAATTTTCCCATTTGAATGGGTAAATTAAGGCCACTGCTGGCCCCCAGCACCAGGAAAAGGAAGCCTTAGGCAAGCTCATTTCCCTGTGTTTGGGTTAGAGCTCTGTGAAAAGCACTCAGATGTCAGATTTTGTATCTTGAGGCCCTCTGGAGCAGCCAGATGCATTTCCATGGCAACCTGCTACTGCAGGGCACCTGCTGCTCTGTGAGCCCCAATATGCTCCATGGCTGCACCAATTACATGGACCATCTTTTCTACTCTTTATTTTTATAACTATGAAAGAGCCTCCTTGCCCAGTTCAAGCAGACATGTGCCAGATCAAACAGTGTTCCCACTGCATTACTGGAGCTCAGAAAGAAGCACATCTTTCTCTGCCTCTGACCAGCTCTGATTTATTGCATCACACCCACTGTATTTTGTATTATTTCCCATTCCAAGCTGGCCACAGAAAGCAGCATTCCTGCATTTTCCAGCCTGGCCAACCCTACATTTCCCAGGCCATTCCTGCATTTCCCAGGCCATTCCTGCATTTTCCAGCCTGGCCAACCCTACATTTCCCAGGCCATTCCTGCATTTTCCAGCCTCACCAACCCTGCATTTCCCAGGTCATTCCTGCATTTTCCAGCCTGGCCAACCCTACATTTCCCAGGCCATTCCTGCATTTTCCAGCCTCACCAACCCTACATTTCCCAGGCCATTCCTGCATTTTCCAGCCTGGCTCACCCTGCATTTCCCAGGCAATTCCTGCATTATCCAGGCCATTCCTGCATTTTCCAGCCTGCCCATTCCTGCATTTTCCCAGGCAATTCCTGCACTTTCCAGCCTGGCCAAGCCTGCATTTTCCAGGCCATTCCTGCATTTCCAACCTGCCCATTCCTGCATTTCCCAGGCCATTCCTGTGTTTTGCAGCCTGCCCATTCCTGCATTTCCCAGGCCATTCCTGCATTTCCCAGGCCATTCCTGCATTTCCCAGCCTGGCCAAGCCTGCATTTCCCAGGCAATTCCTGCATTTCCCAGGCCATTCCTGCATTTTCCAGCCTGCCCAACCCTGCATTTCCCAGGCCATTCCTGCATTTCCCAGGCCATTCCTGCATTTTCCAGCCTGCCCATTCCTGTATTTCCCAGGCCATTCCTGCATTTTCCAGGCCATTCCTGCATTTTCCAGCCTGGCCAAACCTGAATTTCCCAGGCCATTCCTGCATTTCCCAGCCTGCCCATTCCTGCATTTCCCAGGCCATTCCTGCATTTTCCAGCCTGGCTCACCCTGCATTTCCCAGGCAATTCCTGCATTATCCAGGCCATTTCTGCATTTTCCAGCCTGCCCATTCCTGCATTTCCCAGGCCATTCCTGCATTTTCCAGCCTGGCCAACCCTGCATTTCCCAGGCCATTCCTGCATTTCCCAGGCCATTCCTGCATTTTCCAGCCTGGCCAAACCTGCATTTCCCAGGCCATTCCTGCATTTCCCAGGCAATTCCTGCACTTTCCAGCCTGGCCAACCCTGCATTTCCCAGGCCATTCCTGCATTTCCCAGCCTGGCCATTCCTGCATTTCCCAGGCCATTCCTGCATTTCCCAGGCCATTCTTGCATTTTCCAACCTGCCCATTCCTGCATTTCCCAGGCCATTCCTGCATTGTCCAACCTGCCCATTCCTGCATTTCCCAGGCCATTCCTGTGTTTTCCAGCCTGCCCATTCCTGCATTTCCCAGGCCATTCCTGCATTTTCCAGCCTGCCCATTCCTGCATTTCCCAGGTCATTCCTGCATTGTCCAACCTGCCCATTCCTGCATTTCCCAGGCCATTCCTGTGTTTTGCAGCTGCCCTTTGCTGCCCCAGGATCAGCCCTGAGCAGCAGCAGATCCTTTACCTTCTCTCCTGCACTGGGTAAGGCCGCGGGGGAGGAGGGCCGAGTTTCCTGAGGACTCAGCTTTATGCCATTTGCAATTCCAGGGCTTGGATATGTAAGGCCATTCTCTTTGACATGCTCAGCTCTGGAACAGAGATGTACAATTGTCAGGATGCAAAAGCCAGTGACAAGGAATTCCTGTACCACACTCAATTCCTGTCCCACCTTTTTACCCCATTAGCTCTCACTGCTCGTTTTCATGAAACAAAACTCTTTAAAACAGATAAATCTCCAGTTTGAAAAATACTTTTTCCCAATCTAAATTACCAGTGCTACTAACACTACCTGTTGCAGTAAGGTAGAAAAATTATTAAGAAAGGTCTGCTCTCCTGGAATCAGTGGCAAAGCCAGCACTTTGCAAGTTCCCATGTGAAAGCAGTCCTGGTGTGAGCATTTTGTTAACATAACAATCTCCTCCTGGGTGACAAACAACCAGAACCTGTATAAACTGTTTTTAGATAGAAAAATGAAAACTATCTCTCACAAACAACTTTCCCTGTGTGTACACACCAGGGGTTTGAATGACCAATACAGGGTAACAACTTGTTATTAACTAATAATAATTGGCAAGAAAACTACTAACTCCAATTGGAGTCACTGAGGCCTGTATAAAACTGTATAAAAATGAATTATGTGAATAAATAAGTGTAAGAGCCTAAATGAGAGATGTGGGACTCCAGGCAGCTCTCTAAAATGCAGTTTATTGTATCTAAGATGTTACAGCAGTCCAGGGTGGTGGTGACAGAGCTGTGCCCACAGCTGTGAGCTCCAGCTGCAGGCAGGCCTGGAGACCCTTTGGTTTTGGTTCCATTGCATTCTAGACTTTTCTTTTGGTTACAATGCATTATAGACTTTGCTGAGCATCTTAATACAGCAGAACCAATCTATACCTTAACTATTATCCACAGCCTATCATAACTACTATAATTACCATATTCATGTTACTGTTCTCCAATCACTAACAGTCAGTACATTACAGTTTAAGCTAGAAGTTGTTTTTCAGTTTTCTTGCAGTGGAAAATTCTGAGACTTTTTTTCTACTTGCAGCTTTGCTGACTTGTTTGCCTGTGCTGTCTTTCTGCTTGGTAAAAACATCTTCTTGTTTGAGGTGGGTTTATCCTTTGCTCTAAGCCATAAAAACCCCTTCTAACTAACACACCCTTTGCCTCCTTGGTTATCCAGTGAGACTGGCTCAGCAATTCTTTTCTTCTATATCAAAACTTGCTTTCATTTCTATTCCTTCACCAGAGTCTCCATTCAAAAATCTTTCTGCTAAGCATCTGTGAGACTTTCTTGTCAAACTTTCATCCTTCCCAACAAATAAG
The DNA here is from genome assembly GCF_051311805.1 of Agelaius phoeniceus. Lineage (NCBI taxonomy): Eukaryota > Metazoa > Chordata > Aves > Passeriformes > Icteridae > Agelaius > Agelaius phoeniceus. The sequence continues at coordinate 4,358,000 of NC_135293.1, forward strand.
GGGCTTTTTCCACCATGAAGAACACGGAATCCATGTGATTTATTCTGCTATCTACCCTCCCTCCCCACCTCTCTCTCACCTCTGGATCTCACTAGCTGTGGCTTTTCCATTGACTCCGTGGTCCTGATTCAAGTGTCGGCGCAGGGCGATTTTAGCAGGGGAGAACCTGGTGTAATCAGGGAGGGCCAGGCTGGTCACCTTGTCTGCCTTCTGCCTGCTGCTGTGGTTGGGGGTGCAGGGCACAATATCTTGCTCCAGGTGGCAGTTGGGGTACTGGGGGGTGTTCTGCTTGGACGAGGGCCGGCTGAAGGCGTGCTGCAGCTCGTAGGGGGTGGCGTGGCCGTTCATGGACAGCTCGGGGCTCATGCCATTGATGTGGGGCATGGGGAACTTGGAGCACTCCAGTTCCAGCTGGAACCTGCCCTGCTCAGCCTCGGGCTCACGGCTCAGGTGGCTTTTGCTGTGCAGCTGCACTGGCAGGGGCTCCTCTGAGGGTGTGTAGGACTTGAGCTGCAGCAGCTCCTGCTGCCGCTGACTCTTCTCGAGTTCCACGATGCTGATCTTTAAATGAAGAGGAAAACAAAAATTAAAGACTACACTTAATAATTCTATTATTAAGTGTATAAATTCTATTATTTAATTATTAAGTAAATAAATTAATAATAATGAATAATAATAGTAATTCTATTATTAAGTGTATAAATTCTATTATTCTATTATTAAGTGTATACATTTGTAATTATATTATTAATAATAATTAATAATAATTCTATTATTAAGTGTATAAATTCTATTATTTTATTATTAAGTAAATAAATTAATAATTCTATTATTAATAATAATGCATAATAATAATAATTATATTTTTAAGTGTATAAATTCTATTATTCTATTATCAAGTGTATACATTTGTAATTATATTATTAATAATAATTAATAATAATAATTCTATTATTAAGTGTATAAATTCTATTACTTTATCAAAACTCCACATTATGGAGTTTTGCTTCCAAATTCTTCTAAGTAAAAGTGTCTCTGCTTCTGGGAACAACGCAAAACAAGGGACTCGAAATTTGAGAGAAAATTTCTGCTCTGAGCTTAAGACTAAAAGGCCCAAGTGAAGGGAGTGGTTCAGAGACCCTGAGAAAGAACACTTCAGATCTTAAAACCAAAAGGAAAATATCTCCAACTTACAGAGAGACTGTGGGTACCTCTGCATCCAGCAAAAGGCTGGAATAGCTCTGGAGCCAATCTCACACAAAGGAGTTCAATTTCTTGTCACTATGAGAAATGTCACTCTGGGGGAAATGATTCCCACCCTGTCCCTGGAAGTGTCCAAGGCCAGGTTGGATGGGCTTGGAGGAACCTGGAATGGTGGAAGGTGTCCCTGCACATGGCAGGGGTGGAATGAGATGAGCTTTAAGGTCTCTTCCAAGCCAAACCAGTATGGGATTCTGTGATTTCTGAGTTGAGACATCAGAGCACATATGAAAATCATCAGCTTGTGATTTTTAATTTTATGTAATGATAAGCCATGAGTCCTCCTTCCACAGCATCACCAAGGAATCAGGTCATGGTACCTCCTGCTTTTACAAGTTATCCACATGCTTATTTACTAAAATCCTCTAATAGAAAGCTCAATCTCTGGGGCAATAAAAAAAGAATAAACAAAAAAGCAGCACCTGGCTCATCCTTTCCCACCATATTTAGTGTAACACCCATAACTGGCCTATTGCCCAAGAGCTACCCCAAGCTGGTGACTCTGCATTTGTTTCTTGCTCTCTACCTGCAGTTCCAAACAGTGCTTCTGCTTCTCAGAAATCTGATTCTTCAAGGCCTGCTTCTCTTTCAGCAAGTTCTCCAGTGACAGCGTTGACCAATCCAGCTTCAGCTCTTCACAGCGAGCCTTCAGCTGCAGGGACACACAGGGACAGGGACAAAGAGGTCAGAACAGGGACAGGGACAAAGAGGCCAGAACAGAGCTCTCACCCTGCACACCTGGGCTCCCAGCTAAAGCAGGAACTTTGCACTGAATGTGCAAAAAGCCCTTAACTCATTGAAAACTGCTCCCAGTTTCATGCTAGGGAGTGTGGCACTTTCTAAAACAGTGTTATCACCCACCCTCAGTGCTTCCACATCCAAATATTCCCCTCATCTACCTCCTGAGGAGGCTCAGCCTGGAGCAAAGGAGGCTCAGGGGACCCTTGTGGCTTTGCACAGCTCCTGACAGGAGGGGACAGCCAGGGGGGGCAGGCTGTGCTCCAGGGAACAGGGACAGGAGCAGAGGGAACGGCCTCAGGCTGGGCCAGGGCAGGTTTAGATGGGTAAAATTTCCTCACTGAAGGGTGGTCAGGCATTGGCACAGGTTGCCAGAGCAGTACCCACCCCTGGCAGTGCTCAAACAACAAGAGGCTGTGACACTTGAGGACCTGGTGTTTTGGTGCCCATGGTGCTGCTCCTTGATGGTTGGACCCCAAGATCTTACAGGTTTTTTCCCACATTACCAGTTCCATGATTCTCTAAGTTTGAGTTACCAAGATGAGCACCACAGAGCAAGCCCTGCACAAACTCCCTGCCCAGCCAGACCCAGACCCAGTGACATCCAGAGCTGTTTGGGGACACAGCTGAGCCAGCTGCCACCTCAGGATCTGCTATGGGGTCAATCAAAGGTGAAAAAGGACTCCTGCAGGTTTCCCCCTTCATCCCTGAGCAGCTGGGTGATGTTTCACCCCCAGCTCGTGCCCTGTCCTCAGCCCAAGTGCAGCATCCCCTGGACCCACCAGCTGCAAGCTCTGGTTCCTGAGTTCACTGTTGTCCTTCTCCAGCTGTTTTGTCTGTTCTTTCAGCTGCTGGTTGTGAGCAGAGATTTCCTTCTGAGCCTGGATCAGGTCGTTGTACGTCAGAGCTTTAACTCCCAGCTGAAAGGTGAAGGGTGAGATCAGTCCCTGAGGCCCTGACACCCTCATTCCTGGGGTCCTGACACCCTCAATTCCTGGGGTCCTGACACCCTCATTCCTGGGGTCCTGACACCCTCATTCCTGGGGTCCTGACACCCTCATTCCCGGGGTCCTGACACCCTCATTCCTGGGGTCCTGACACCCTCATTCCCGGGGTCCTGACACCCTCATTCCTGGGGTCCTGACACCCTCATTCCTGGGGTCCTGACACCCTCATTCCCGGGGTCCTGACACCCTCATTCCTGGGGTCCTGACACCCTCATTCCTGGGTCCTGACACCCTCATTCCTGGGGTCCTGACACCCTCATTCCTGGTGACTGTCCCATTCCCAAGTGACACTGAGGAGATCTGCAGCTCTCAGGACCACTCCCAGCATTCCCCAAAGCACTTTGTGGCTGCTGGGGGATAACAAGGAGGGACTCAAGGACCTTGGAGCTGCTGTTCCACCCCTTCACCTGTAAAACTGGCATTTAGGCTTTGCCAGCCAGCAGAACTGTCTGTGGGCAGCCCCCACATTTTCCTCCTGTGCTCCTGAGCTGGGTTGGCAGCACAGAGCCTTGTTTGAGCAGCAGAGGGTGAATCCTCCACCAAACACCAGCTGGCTGTGAGTTGTCCCCTTGCTTGGGCAGCGGGCACACAACAATTCCAACAACAAACAGAAAACTTCACCAGAGAGTGACACACATTGCACCTTTCTGAGCCTGATCTGCTGCAAAGCAGGGGCTGAAGAGCTGAGACTGCTCTGCTCTCACTTAGCTGGACCAGAAAAGTTTGCAAGCAGCTGATTCAGACACATTCCCCCAGCACAGAGGTACCTCATCAAGCTTCTGCTGGAACAGACGTTTGATTTCCTCCTTCTGGGCCTGGCAGTGGGTGAACAACTGCTGGGCTGTCCCCAGCAGCTGAGCATTCTTCTCCTGGAACAGGGAAAAAACACACTTGGAGCACCAGCTGCAGCATGGGCCATCTCAAGGAGGTTTGTGGAGCACTTTAGGAGAGAACCTGGGTGCAGGAGAGCTCATCCAGCCCTGCCCCAGCCTCCTGAGAACCTGGATTTGTTGGGTGTGATACTGGTGGGGTTAAGTCAGCTGTAAAGAGTCTTTAAGTAGTAAATTTCTGACTAAATTTAGGTAGGTTTTAGGTAGTAAAGAGCTTTTAAGCAGTAAATTTCTGACTAAATTTAAGCAGGTTTTTCATCCTGTATGGTAAAATATAATCAAGACAGTCTTAGAAACTCATTTTTATCTTCCCAGTGCATCATGAAGCAGCAGCAATAATCACATCCCACAGAGCAGAAATAGAACTGGAAAAGATTATCTACATGAAATCTGCTCCCAAACAGAGAACTGGCTCTAAATCCCCAGAGCCCCAGCTCAGAGTTTCCCTGTGCAATACTCATGGAAGAGATGCAGTAAATGAAGATACACTGGGGGGGAGGCAGGAACAAAGTCCTAAATAAGCCAAACCAGTTTTCCTACTTGTGCCACCATTATATATATATAAAATATTATAGATATATAATTATATAAATATATAAAAATTAATATTAATATATTTATATATAATTATATAATATTTAATTGTATATAAATATATATAATATTATATGTAATATTATGTTTTTTATATTTATATATATGTATATATATACTTTTATATTATATACTTATGCCACCATTATTTCAGCAGGTCACCTGAGCCACTCACAGCAATTCCCTGCCCTGAACATTCCTTAACCAGGTCCCTGCTCCCTCAATCCATGGCCATGCACAGCAAAGAGCAGGACAGGCCAGGCTGAAGAGCCTCATTTACCCAGCCCCAAATGCAGGATTAGTGCAGCTTTGGAGCTTTGGGATTATCCTGCTCTCCACCTTGTGCTGCTGAGGCCAAGCAGGGATTGCACAGACTGAGCCACTGCTCCAGGAAAAGTGGGGAACAGGGGCAAAAAGCACCTTAATCCTTTCCAACCTGAATAATTCCATGGCTGATATTCTAAGCAAGGAAGCAGCAGTGCTGGAAATTCCCCACATGCAGGAACACACAGACCTGGCTGGGGGAAAAGTCCCTGCAATGCTAAAGGGGCTGCTCTGGGGGATGCTGGAAAATCAGTTTTGTTTTCAACATGAGGCATTTCCTTCAGCCTTCCCAGGCACTGCAGGGGCTGACAGCTCCATCTAAGGGCACACTGGGAAGCAGCAGCTGATTTCAAAATCATTGTTAGAGAGGGATTTTTATTGTACTTGAAAACCTTCCTGTAAGAGGGAGTTACTGAACAGACCATACCCAGCCCCTCACCCAGCCAAGTTCTGCCTCTGTCAGGTTTAATTTGCCATGTAACACTCCATAAAAAAATATTTTCATACTGAATTCCTCATTTTAACGTTTAAAAGTGTGGAGCAGGTGTTGGACAGCAGCACCAAGTGATGACTTTTCCACACCCCTGACTCATTCTCTGTGCAGGGCACAACCCTTCCACACCATCATTTCATTTGTGCACGAGACAAGTGCACTTCATGCTGACTTTCCTGACAAGTGCAGAACAAGCAGAAAAATCTGCTGCTTAAGGAGAAAGATGAAAGTTCTAAGTGCTGATTGACTGTGAAAGCAAATGGAAATAACCACAGAAAAAGAGGTTTCCATGAACACCAGAGCAGCACCAACCACTTCTCAGGAAGGAACGGGGTGGCAAAAGTTAATTTCTCTCCTCTGGAGAGTTCCCAATGTGGAAAACATGAGACAAAAGCCCTGTGGCTTTTTTCTGACACTCTCACAAAGACTACAGAGTAAGGAAAGCTTCCACAGGGAATGCCAAAAGCTGGACCTGGACAGAATTCCAGACTGCTTTGGGTTGGGAGGGACCTCAGAGCCCATCCAGTGCCACCCCTGCCATGGCAGGGACACCTCCCACTGTCCCAGGCTGCTCCCAGCCCTGTCCAGCCTGGCCTTGGGCACTGCCAGGGATGCAGGGGCAGCCCCAGCTGCTCTTGGAAACCCATTCCAGGGATGGATTCCACAATTCCTGATTCCCAAAATCCCATCCAGCCCTGCCCTCTGGCACTGGGAGCCATTCCCTGGCTCCTGTCCCTCCAGGCCTTGTCCCCAGGCCCTGTCCAGCTCTCCTGGAGCCCCTTCAGGCCCTGGAAGGTTTTAAGTGGAAGTTCAAGCTTAATTCTGAGCATTATGGGGAAAGCTCCTCCACAGCAGCAGCAGAACAGACTCATCAGGGCTAATTGATAAGCAATGAAATCATTGATCACTGAGACAAAGCAAGACAAGGAGGAGCTCAGGCAGGAGATCTCCTCCCTCTGCTGGTGGCTCCATGGCAGACAAACACCCCAGTGCACAGCCCCTGGACCCTCTTTGCCTTTCCACCTTTCCCAGTCCATGATTTGGGACATTTACACTTTGCCCATCAGTGCAATCCAACCCATTCTGATATCAATGCCAAGGATGCTGTGCTAAATCCCCACAAGCAGTGATGACACTTTGGGTTTCTTAATCCAAGTTCAATGGTTCCTTAATCCATAATTCTATGGACTGTGGTTCATAAAATCCTGGAATTGGTTTGGGTTGGGAGAGACCATCCCTGGCAGTGCCCAAGGCCAGGCTGGACAGGGCTGGGAGCAGCCTGGGACAGTGGGAGGTGTCCCTGCCATGGCAGGGGTGGCACTGAGTGGGCTTTGAGGTCTCTCCCAACCCAAACCCTTACAGGATCCTCTGATTCTAAGTCAGCACTGTCAGGGAACAGGGGAGGTGCAGCTCTCCCATTTTTCTGTGATTTAAACACAAAAAAAAAGAGTTTAGCAACAAAAACCCCCTGGCAGTTGCTCATCCTAAGCAGGACTGGTGTAAATGCACACAATTCCCATCTCCAGCACTTTCCCCATATCCAAGGAACTTCAGAGTCTGGTAGTTTTGTTTAGAAATGTGAAAAAGTGAGACCCACCTTTTCCTGCTCCAGTAACTGTTGCAGGCTTGCTTTGTACTGAGGAGTTTTCATGTATGCCATGAACTGCATGTACTGGATCTTAAATGAGTCTGCAAAATAAATCAGATGTGGAATTTCAGGTAAATGCCATGGCCCTGTTTGCCCCTATTTCCCCTCTGGCCACCTCTTCTCATTTGTCTCTCCCTTGCTTTTGAAATGGACTCAAAGTCAGACTAAGCAATTAAAAATGGAAATAAAATAATAAATAGAAAAAAAAAAAAAGAAATAAATCAGGTGAGGAATTTCAGCAAGGTAAATGCCATGCTGTCCCCAGTTTGTCCCCAGTTCCCCCCTGGCCACCTCTCCTCACTTGTCTGTCCCTTGCTTTCAATTTGGACTCAAAGTCAGGCTTAGCCATTAAAAATGGAAATAAAATAAGTAGATAAAAAGAAATCAGATGTGGAATTTCAGCAAGGTAAATGCCATGCCCCTGTTTGCCCCCATTTCCTCCCTGGCCACCTCTCCTCATTTGTCTCTCCCTTGCTTTTGATTTGGACTAAAATCAGACCAAGCAATTAAAAATGGAAATAAAGTAATAAATAGAAAAAAAAAGAAATAAATCAGATGAGGAATTTCAGCAAGGTAAATGCCATGGCCCTGTCCACCCCTATTTCCCCTCTGGCCACCTCTTCTCACTTGTCTCTCCCTTGCTTTTGATTTGGACTAAAATCAGACCAAGCCATTAAAAATGGAAATAAAATAATAAATAAAAAGAAATAGATAAAATAAATCAGATGAGGAATTTCAGCAGGGGTAAATGCCATGCCCCTGTTTGGGCATGGCATTTTTCCCCTCTGGCCACCTCTCCTCACTTGTCTCTCCCTTGCTTTTGATTTGGGGTTGAAATCCATTGAGGATGGAAAATGGAAGATGGAAATAAAATAATGAATAAAAATAAAATAGATAAAATAAAAATAAATCAGATGAGGGATTTTAGCAGGGGTAAATGCCATGCCTCTGTCCACCCTATCTCCCCCTGGCCAGTTGTCTCCTCACTTGTCTCTCCCTTGTTTTTGATTTGGACTCTAAGTCAGACTAAGCCACTGAGGATGGATTTAGAAAGATGCTGAAAATGCCTCTCCTGGCACAAAAGGAACTCTTGGATCCATCAGGTCCCATGGAAACCATGACCCCATCCACCCTGCCTCAAAACATTCCACAAAATCACTGCTTTGCCACAAAATATCCCTCAAAAATCACTTTTGCCACAAAATATCCCTCAAAATTAATCATTGGCCACAAAATAGCCCTCATAATCACTCCTTTGCCAAAATATCCCTCAAAAATCACTTTTGCCACAAAATATCCCTCAAAAATCACTCTTTGGCCACAAAATAGCCCTCAAAATCACTCTTTGGCCAAAATAGCCTTTAAAGTCACTCTTTTGCCACAAATTATCCCTCAAGAATCATTATTATTTGCCACAAAATACCCCTCAAAATCACTTTTGACACAAAATATCTCTGAAAAATTTCTTTTCCCACAAAATAACCCTTCAAAAAAAAAAATCATTCTTTTGCCACAAAATATCCCTAAAAAAAAAAAAATCACTCTTTTGCCACAAAATAACCCTTCAAAAAAATCACTTTTGCCACATAATATTCATCAAAATTACTCTTTTGCCACAAAATATCCCTCAAAATTCACTCTTTTGCCACAAAATAACCCTTCAAAAAAAATCACTCTTTGGCCACAAAACATCCCTCAAAATCACTCTTTTGTCACAAAATAACCCTTCAGAAAAAATTACTCTTTGGCCACAAAACATCCCTCAAAATCACCTTTTTGCCACAAAATATCCCAAAAAATATCCTTCAAAAAAAAAGATATCACTCCTTTTGCAACAAAATATCCCTCAAAATTACTCTTTTGCCACAAAATAACCCTTCCAAAAAAAAAAAAAATCACCCTTTGGCCACAAAACATCCCTCAAAATCTCTTTTTTGCCACAAAATATCCCTTTAAATGCCTCTTTCTCTCTCTTCCACCAGGACTCAGGGAGCCCAAGGTAAGGACATGTCTGGACCCTTTGTCCCCCCCTGTGCCACATCCCCAGGGCAGCCTGGGCTGGCCCCTGGCAATGCCAAAAGCCAGGAACAGCTGGGAGGGGACAGGAGGAGAAGATCAAACCAAAAAAGGCTCCAGGTTTGTCTTTCATCACCTCCTGCATTTTCCAACCACAGCTTTGTGAGCTCAGCCTCTCACACGGGGCCTCGTTTATGGGCCCTGGGCTCAGCAGAGGAACTGCAATGGGGTCACCAGGATATTTTATGAAAAATCCCTTTCCCTGTTTTTCTCCTGAGAAGCTTCAGCTTCCCCATGTTTGATTCCTCTGGAATAAAACCTGGAAGTTGTTTATCCAAACATGTGAATGGTTTTTAATTAATGGCTAATCACAGTTAGCTGTGTCAGACTCTCTGAGTCTGTCATAGGTTTTTATTATTCCTCTTGTCAAGCTTTCTGATATTTCCTTTCTCTTTCTTTAGCATAGTTTTAATATATTGTTTTCATATTATAATGTCATATCATATGATGTAATATGATATACTATATTACATACTATGATATATGATATACTATTATATGACATAATATAACATATGACATAATAACATAATATATGACATAATATATCATATTATATCATAAAATATCATATAATATCACATAATATAATGAGATGATGGTGCTATTATATGATATCATATGATATATCATATAATGTAATAAATATAACATAATATAATATATTATAATATTATATCATATAATATTTCATCATATAATATTCTATCATATAATTTATATAATGTAGTATATCACGTAATGATATGTGATATAATGTGATAAAATGTGATATTATATTATATTATATTATATTATATTATATTATACTATATTATGTTATGTTATATTATATTATACTATATTATGTTATGTTATATTATATTATACTATATTATACTATATTATACTATATTATATTATATTATACTATATTATACTATATTATATTATATTATATTATATTATATTATATTATATTATATTATATTATATTATATTATATTATATTATATTATATTATATTATATTATATTATATTATATTATATTATATTATATTTTTTTAAAAATCAATTTTCTGAAAACTTGAAATTAATTCTCATTTTTCACCTTGTCTTGAATACCCTCACAACACCACAACAGAGTGGTGTTCCCCAGGTTTAAGAGCATGGTTTTATTTCAAATAAAGCTATTTCTGGCTAAATTCAGGCTCACTGCCTGTTGTGCCAAAGCAGAGCTGAAACAACATCAGAGAATAAATGCAGAGTGAAACACCAGCTTCAGCAGGAGGGGGGACTTGTGGTGCTGCCCAAGGATGTGCCTCAGGTTCTGAGTTGTTGCTGGAATGGTTCTTGAGGTATCAAAAGTCTTTTTTCTTAGCTTCATGCTCGAAAAAGAAGTTGGGATTCTTCAGTTCTGGTTCTCAAGGCTGTTTATTTTTTTAAAACTTTTCCATTCTTTCTCTGACCTGCTGAGATCTGTCCAGCAGGTTGGGCTGTGGCACAGCCACTGCCCTTGGGGTGGTGTTAACATTTTTTACTACAAACTACCTGTACTTTATTTACAATAAATTTCCAATACCTATCACCTATGTTAGACAGTCTGTCTCTACTCTAAACCAACCCAGAAGTGTCACCATCACAGCAGAAGATGGGGGGCAAGAAGAAGAAGAAGGAGAAAGAAGAAGGAAGGAGAAGGAGAAGGAGAAGGAGAAGGAGAAGGAGAAGGAGAAGGAGAAGGAGAAGGAGAAGGAGAAGGAGAAGGAGAAGGAGAAGGAGAAGGAGAAGGAGAAGGAGAAGGAGAAGGAGAAGGAGAAGGAGAAGGAGAAGGAGAAGGAGAAGGGACAGGACATGTCCAGATTCTTCTATCTTGCTTCTTTAAAAAACTCCAAAATTCTACATTTTCACTTGGTAATAAATTACCTATCATTCTGTTTAAACTCTTGTGGCTTGTAACTCTTCACACAAAGTTGGGAATTGTTTCCATGGGCTAAAGTGGAAGGCACAGGTGGTTTTGACTGTGCCAAGGTCTCTGAGCTCCCTGCCAGGGTCTCAAGTCCTCCAGGGCAGCCAGAGCAATGTCCTGGGTTCTGACAGATGTGGGGCAGGCAGGGGAAGGTGGGGAGGAGAGAATCCCCCTCCTGCCCCATAAAAAAACCCCAAAGGGGGGTGGGCAGGCCTTACCTAGCAGCTTCTGTAGTGCAGGGGGGGTGGGTGTCACCAGGAGCTGGTTGGACGAATGCCGTTGCACTTTAGGAGGTAGTTGGAAAAATGGGCTATGAGGTGACTTGTAGGCATCTGGAGAGACACAAACACAACCTCAGGTCAGCACTCAGTGTTTGGGACATGGACAGGAGCTTTGCCACTGAAAACATGGCACAGAATCCCGAAAACATGGCACAGAATCCTGAAAACATGGCACAGAATCCTGAAAACATGGCACAGAATCCTGAAAATATGGCACAGAATCCTGGAATTGGTTTGGGTTGGGAGGGACCATCCCTGGCAGTGTCCAAGGCTGGCTTGGACAGGGCTGGGAGCAGCCTGGGATGGTGGAAGGTGTCCCTGCCATGGCAGGGGTGGCATTGGATGGGCTTTGAGGTCTCTTCCAACCCAAACCATCGTGGGATTCTGTGATTCTAAGTTCAGCATTGCCAGGTGGGGCACAGACAGGGATTTGTAATGAGATCCAGCAGCTTAGTCCATCACCACAGAGCTCCAAAGATGTCCACACACTGTTCCAAAGTGCTTGGAAGGGTCTCTGTGATCCATCCTAAGAGCAGCAGCTCAGAGAAGGCAACAGCCCCAGCTCCTGGCTGAGTACCCACAGACAGATCCCACCCCCGGCCCCATTAATGCATTAATCACCATCAATCACCATGAATCCCACCCCCAAACCATCAGAACATGAATGCCACCACCATTAACACATTAATCACCATCAATTCATTAATCCCCCCACATCCCCATTAACACATCCATCACCATCAACCCCACCACCATCACCTCAAGGGCAGCTCTGCTCTGGTGACAGCAGGGAAATTATGCCACAAAACCCAACCTGGCAAGAAAGGACAAACCAGCACATCCAGAGCTTCAGAGACTGCTCCAGGCTCTTGCACAGCCCTGCACTCACCCTGAGGAGAGGATGAAGATGTCTGGGAGACAGTCTGAGCATGCAGAATTTCTAGTGCAGTTTGGTTCTTCTTGGTCTTGCGCTCAGTGCTCGCCGTGTTCATTTTCTTGGGGCGCCCTCGTTTCCTCCCTGCCATTTTCCTGCCCTTCTTACTCAGCTTCTTCTTCCTGGCCTTGGAGGGAGATGGCTTTTTAACAGAATTTGCTGCAGCTTTTTCTTCTTCAGCACCAGAATCCTGAGAGATTTTGAAAAAATTTGGTCATTTCTACCTCCATATGCAGAATTCCTATTCAACAAACATTAATAATGGTGTTTCATTTCTATCAATGAAATACATTTCTGATATTATATATATATATATATATATATATATATATGATATATCACATCAGAAAAAATGGTGTTTCATTTCTATCAATGAAATACATTTCTGATATTTTATATATATATATATATATGATATATCATATCAGATATAATGGTGTTTCATTTCTATCAATGAAATACATTTCTGTTATTATATATATATAGATATATATGATATATCATATCAGAAAAAAATTTTTCATTATTATTAATGAAATCTATTTCTGATATTATGTATAAATATATATGATATATCATATTTCTTATTGAAATCTATCTCTGATATGATATATACATAATATATCAGAAAAAAATGGTGTTTCATTATTGTTATTGAAATCTATTTCTGATATGATATATAAATGATATATCAGAAATAATGGTGCTTCATTTCTATCAATGAAATACATTTCTGATATGATATATATTTATATATATGTGTATATATGATATATCAGAAATAATGGTGTTTCATTTCTATCAATGAAATCTGTTTCTGATATTATATGTATGTGATATATCATATCAGAAACAATGGGGTTTCATTATTATTATTGAAGTCTATTTATGATATGATATATAAAGGATATATCATATCAGAAATAATGGTGTTCCATTTTTATTAATGGAATATATTCTGATATTTTTATATATATATTATATATCATATCAGAAATAATGTTTCTGAAAGGAAACTGAGGCACTGTAGTTCAATAACGTGCCAGGGAAGTGGACTTGCTTGGGATAAGAGTTGTTCCCAAGGGGTTGTGCTCATTCTCTTCTGGACTCATTCATTGTGGGAAATGGATTTGTAGAAAATTTTTTAATTTTCACCGTTTGTTACAGTTTGTGACAGTTAAATTTTGACAATTTTTAAAGTTTGACAGAAGGCTTACATAGTGTGTATCTCTATGTAAATTTTGACATAAGAAATACTGACTTAGAAATGCCATGGAATAAGACAGACATTGTTCAGAGAGAAATGGAACTAGAAACAAGTTTTAAAAGGTAGCTTTACAAAAAAGACTAAATACTTTTGAGTAATTAAACTATGAAAGATGCATTGTAGTGGGACCAATGAGGGGTAATTTTAGATGTTTGGCTTTAAGGCATTTACAGCATGGTGTGGCTAAAGCTGATTGGCCAAGACATGCTTATAAATGTATTGAAATTAGGAAAAAGTTAACTTCTGATTGTGATGGTGTGAATTAGAACATCTGTATTGTCTCACCCTTCACATGAGACTAAAAATAGAATAAGTTTTTAAAGCACCTCTCAGTTGCCCCATCTCTATGTCAGAAAAAAAATCTATTCCAAGAAATCATTAAAGAAAAGAAAATGCTGAGGGAGGGGAACTTCAGGCAGGGCTGGATGGGATCTTGGCAATCAGGAATTGTTCCCTGGCAGGGTGGGCAGGCCCTGGCACAGGGTGCCCAGAGCAGCTGGGGCTGCCCCTGCATCCCTGGCAGTGCCCAAGGCCAGGCTGGACAGGGCTGGGAGCAGCCTGGGACACTGGGAGGTGTCCCTGCCATGGCAGGGGTGGCACTGGGTGGGCTTGAACAAACCATAACCCACAAACCATTCTGGGATTGTGTGGAATTCTTTCAGTGCCCAGCTGTGGCTCAGGGTGCTCCCAGGTGTGGCTGTGGCTGCAGGGGCCAGGGAGGAGCTGCCTCTGCCTGGGGAGCTCCTGTGCTGAGCTGAGCTGAGCTGAGCAGGCAGAGGGGGCAGTGCCACTGTGTTTGTGTCCCCAGTGGAAGGACACAACTGCAGTGAGGAGGGACAGGAGCCAGGCAATGGCTGCCACTGCCAGAGGGCAGGGCTGGATGGGATCTTGGCAATCAGGAATTGTTCCCTGGCAGGGTGGGCAGGCCCTGGCACAGGGTGCCCAGAGCAGCTGGGGCTGCCCCTGCATCCCTGGCAGTGCCCAAGGCCAGGCTGGACAGGGCTGGGAGCAGCCTGGGACAGTGGGAGGTGTCCCTGCCATGGCAGGGGTGGCACTGGGTGGGCTTTGAGGCCCCTTCCAGCCAAACTGTTCTGTGATTCTGTAAATCTGTACCTGCTGTCTAACAAAAGCTGATTATTCATCCTTCCCTGACTACATTCTTCAACTGAATTTCACTCAAATCTCACAGCACAATCAATACTTTATATTTTTGGCCATGAACAGGCAGTGCATTTCTCACAGCATTACCCAAGAAAGGAAATGAGTCTCTGCAGAAGACTCAGCAGACTCTGAGCTCCATTCAGTGGGCTGTGACTCAGGGACAGCTCTGCAAGCTCCTGCTGGATGCAAGCGAGGGTGGACAACCAACTATTCATCTTGCAACACCTTTTTTTTTGTCCTTCCAGAATTAGTGGTGCAACTCCCAAGAGCAGCTTTTATTAACTCACTCCATCATATTTTTGGGCACAGCAACAGCTCCAGAGTAAAACCTTCCCACAGAGGCTCCTCCTGACTCAGAGCAGGAGCTCAGGCACAGGAAGCCCTCAGCACCCACAAATGCAGGATGCTCACCTTGTTTTCTTGGACCTTCGTTGGAGTCGTTGTGTTACTTTTGTTTTCTCTTTGTTGACGACGTCTAGCTGCCTCTTGTTCCTCCTGGGGACAAGGGAGGGCACATTTCACCATCTGCTCACGTTTTATCACTTTGTAAAACAGATCACCTTCTTTCTCAGCTTCATTTTCCACAAGAAAAGGGAACAAAATCCCCCTTGGCTCAGGACACACTCAGGTGTGAACAAATCCTCTTCCACCTCCAGAGGGGATTAAATCTCAACCTCTTCCCATATTCTCCCCTCCAAATCCCACACTGCTCTATCAGATTTCATTTTAAATAATTTATTTCATCATCATCATCATCATCATCATCATCATCATCATCATCATCATCATCATCAATAATAATAATAATAATAATAATAATAATAATAATAATAATAATAATAATAATAATAATAATAATAATAATAATATTAATAATAATAATAATTTTTGTTAATGCGATATTATTATTCTATTAAAATTGTTAATATTATTAATGAGTGTTATTATAATTATTATTATTATTTAATATATAATATGTAAATAATATGGTGGAAAATATTAAATATAGTATATATCCATAATCATGATTAAATAACAATAATAGCAATAATAATAGTAATGATAATAATAACAACACTAACAATAATAACAAAAACAACAATAATAAGAAATAAATAAATAGATAAATTAATAATAGTAATAATTATAATGATAATAATGATAATGATGATGATGATGATGATAATAATAATAATAATAATAATAATAATAATAATAATAATAATAATAATAATAATAATAATAATAATAATAATAATAATAATAATAATAATAATAATAATAATGTGCACTTTAATAGCTTCCCACATCCCCAACATTTTGTGATGACACTTTAGAAATCTTCCATGACTGGAAATGGCAAAGCCATTAATCATCATCTCATTCAACTTCAGCCAAGTTTATTGAGGTGACTAATAAAAAAGCAAAAAAAAACCAGCAACTTTTCAGGCTTATTTTCTCCCAGGCTGACAGGAAATTTCTCTGTTCAGAGAAAAATCTCTTTTTCTCTCAGAAAAAACAAAACTTCTTTAGGACAGGAAATTTCCAAGAGAGCAGTCAAAGCCTTTCCTGCACCTTCCAGAGGTTTAAAATCTGCTTAAGATTTCTGGCAATTCCAACACTCCTTTGATTTAACCACATTATCAACCAAACCAGTGGCAGATCTAAGTGTGAAAAGCAGCAAAGGCCAGAAGTACCCTGATTTTATTTTTTTTTTTCTCTAAGAAATCTTTTTTGCCCCAAATTTGAGTGGAGCAAGCAATCTGAAACAATTCCCTCTCAGAGCCCCTTGAGTCTGTTCTTACACAGCCAGTCAGCCTGAGGATGAACACTCACCTGAAATTTTAAATTAAGTGGCCTCACTTAATTCTCTTCCTGGGAATCCATTGATTATTTCAGGTTAACCCAGCCCTGCACAGTCCCAAAAACTCTCTGGCATTTTAATTCCACGTGTAACAGCCCAGACTGCAGCAAATGACAACTCACTCTGTGCCTCCAATGGCACATCCCAAAAGGAACATTTCAGAGCCTTGCTCAGCTTCATTTCAGGAGCTGAGCACTGGGACATATTCAAACCATCATTCCCTTCTTTAATTCCAGTTCTTTAATGAAGAAATAGCTCATTACAGACCCCCAGTGCAAGGTAAAAGCACCTTGGGGCTGCCCCATTAATTCTCTATTAGAAATCCCTTGGACATGATTGAATTAGTGCTTGATGGCATCTGAGACTTCCCTTCAATTAGCTCCATGTTCTTTGCCTAGCAAGAAAATCGGATTTCCAATCAATTCTGTCCACCTGTGATTAAATTCCTCACAGTGGCTGCTCCCTTACTCTGAGTTTTCTACAGAAAATGATTGAAACTTACTTACCCTGAGTTTTGGATTTTTGAGACTAGAAAAATAGTTTTCAAGCTGAAAATAGAAAGAGAAGAGAGTCATCCTCAAAACCATGACAGATGAACACAGAAGAATAAAATATTAGCTTAAAACAAGTGCAGAACTGCAGCAATTCTGACTGCTTTGCTTTGATAAGCTCCATCAAGAAGCCATTTACATTCATTCCTTTCAGGCACCCAGCCTGTTGTGTAACAGGGCATAATCCAACCTCTACAAGGTTTTATCATCCCCACCACTCCTGGCCTTGTTTTAAAGCTTTGTGTCACATATCTCCCCTCAGCACAGGCTGATTTTCAATGAAATTATTTGCACTGAAGCTGCTGCACCCTCGTACTCCACCATTTATCTGCACTCTGGCACATTCCTGAAGAAAAGCTTTATTAGACTACAGCAGAGGAAGGAGAACAGCATTATTATCCCACTGCAAAAACCTTAGGGTGGGATAAATTATTTGTCCATGAAATTTTTAATTTCCAAAGGGTTTCTGGGTTTTATGAAGGGTTTGGAGGCTTTTTGGTGGGGGGTTGGTGTTTTTTTGGTTGGGGGGTTGTTGCATGGGTTATTTTTTGTTGTTGGTTTAGTTTTCTTTAATTGAAAAAAAATCCAGTGAATGCATCATCATTGTTATTGAGCTTGGGCTGCTTCTATAGCAGCTGAGAATTTTACTAAAATTGAGATTTACTGGTTGGATATGACTGAATGAAATGGTCTGTGCATCACAGAGGAATCAAAGCCCCACTGAGTCTTTCCTCTGTGAGTAAAGAACAGCAGGAGAGTCCAATTCTGAGCAGCTGCAGAAGGAATTTTATCAGGGAATCTCTGCAGCTTCATTAAACCAGCACTGCCCTCAACCCCAGGGCAGGTGTGCAACCCTGGAGCAGGCAGTTTGCACACTCAGGTGTGTAAACCCACAAAGGGACAGGCAGTTTGCACTCTCAGATGTGTAAACCCACAAAGGGACAGGCAGTTTGCACTCTCAGGTGTGTAAGCCCACAAAGGGACAGGCAGTTTGCACACTCAGGTGTGTAAACCCACAAAGGGACAGGCAGTTTGCACACTCAGGTGTGTAAACCCAGAAAGGGACAGGCAGTTTGCACTCTCAGGTGTGTAAACCCACAAAGGGACAGGCAGTTTGCACTCTCAGGTGTGTAAACCCACAAAGGGACAGGCAGTTTGCACACTCAGGTGTGTAAACCCACAAAGGGACAGGCAGTTTGCACACTCAGGTGTGTAAACCCACAAAGGGACAGGCAGTTTGCACACTCAGGTGTGTAAACCCACAAAGGGACAGGCAGTCTGCACACTCAGGTGTGTAAACCCACAAAGGGACAGGCAGTTTGCACACTCAGGTGTGTAAACCCACAAAGGGACAGGAACACAAGCCCAGGCAGAAGGATGAGGAGCTGGAAGTGCTGCCAGGAGCAGGGCACAGGCAGCCCTGGTACTCACTATGGTTCTGTCAATGGTGTGCAGGTAGTAGGAGACTGGCTTCCCTGTCCAGGACACAGAGCCCTTCAGTGGTGACAGCTCCACAACCCTCATGATAGTGCCAATATCTGTGGGAGGAGACAGGAGCTGGTTAGGGGACACAGTGAGGATTTTGGGCTGAGACCAACGGCACTCTCAGCACTAAGGTCTCACCCTGCCATCCCTCCTTTGCCACAGCTCCCAGAGCAGCTCAGCACCCTAATTTTTCCCTCAAAATTTCACTCAAAACTCAGAGCACAATCAATACTTTATATTTTTGGCCATGAACAGGCAGTGCATTTCTCACAGCATTACCCAAGATGATGTGGGTGCTGCACAGTATGCCCACAGTGGGATGAACCTCCTTTGCCACAGCTCCCAGAGCACCTCAGCACCCTAATTTTTCCCTGCACAGATGATGTGGGTGCTGCACATATCCCCACAGGGGGATGAACCTCCTTTGCCACAGCTCCCAGAGCAGCTCAGCACCCTAATTTTTCCCTGCACAGGTGATGTGGGTGCTGCACATATCCCCACAGGGGGATGAACCTCCTTTGCCACAGCTCCCAGAGCAGCTCAGCACTCTAATTTTTCCCTGCACAGATGATGTGGGTGCTCCATAGTATCCCCACAGGGGGCTGAACCTCCTTTGCCACAGCTCCCAGAGCAGCTCAGCACTCTAATTTTTCCCTGCACAGATGATGTGGGTGCTGCACAGTATCCCCACAGGGGGATGAACCAGGCCCCAAGTATCTCCATGGCTCCAGCTCCTCCGTGCTGCCTCTGTGCCCAAAGCAGAGCCAAACCCAACCTTGGCCCCGCCACAGCCTCAGCCTCTGAGCAAAGGGGATGCTGCAGGCTCCTGGCTGCTCCCAAAACAGTCCCAGAGGAAAAACACGTGCAGGAGCACACGTGTGAGGAAGAGGAGGATTTGGAGGGGTGGCTAGCACCCTGTTTGCCCTGGCCCCGGGCACTGGGGCGTCCGTCAGCACACGGAGCCTGGGAATGTCAGTGGCTGAGTTGACTTTGGCATTTCCCAGCGCCAGCCCCCACGGCCTGGAGGGCATCCAAGAGCCCCAGTCCCCTGTGTCACTGCCCCTGGCACCCCTGGGCATCATGGGTGACACCAGCCAGGCGCCCACTGCAGTATTCACACACCCTCTGAACAGAAAGAGACACAATTCTCTCTCTCAAGTGTCTTTCCTGGAGAAGCACAGAGGGAAAACAATTCTTATCTCATGTACTGCTCCTCTTGTTTTGTGAACATGTGGAATGTGTTAGAAGATTATTTACCTAAAAAAATTTAATTATTAGATTCTAGTGATAGTGTTGTAATTCGTTGACCAATTAGATCCACGTCCGTGTGTCAGGACTGTCAGGTGACAGTCACAAGTTTTCAATAGTAGCTAAAAGTTAGAAGTAAGTACTATATAATATAAGAAATATAATATAATTAATAAAATATAATATATGATGTGATATAAGAAATATAATATAACTAATATATTATACTATGATATGATAGGATAAAACATAGTATAATAAAATGTAATGTAATATAATATAATGTAATGTAATATGCTATAATATGCTATAACATTATGATATGATATAGTATAATTAATATAATGTAATGTGCCATATTATATAATATCATAGTATAATATAGTACAATATAGTACAATATAATATAGTATAATGTAATGTAATGTAATATAGTATAATATAGTATAATATAATATAATATAATATAATATAATATAATATAATATAATATAATATAATATAATATAATATAATATAATATAATATAATATAATATAATATAATATGGTCTCGTATTATATGGTACGATATAATATGATATAAATATTTTCATTAATGTATAATACAGTTCTAATAAAGTAAGTGTTTACATTCCAGAGCCATGGACTCAGATGCCAATCATTCTCCTTCATCAGGAGTGCCCTGATTTTACAATAACCAACACAGAGAAATCTGGTTTGCAGATCCTCCAATAAAACACTGCTGGGAGTTTGAAGGGAATTTCTTCCTCTCTTGCTACGTGCACCCCACAGCAAAGCACCATGTGGGACATGTACCTTTGAGGCAGCCAGGCCAGAGTGAGTTAGTTGTGGCCAGCAGAACTGTGTCCCAGACTCTTTTCCAAGGAACACCACATGTGTGTGACAGGGATGAATTAAAGAGCCCCAGCACGTCACCAGCCCAGCCCCTGTCAGCTGCAGCTGCCCTATATTTGGACTGGGCACAAACATGTTTTGGGTTAGCTTTCTTGTCTATATTTGTTTTGTTCTCCAGAATTAATAGCTTGGGGATGTGCCTTAAACATTCCCACAAGCACTGAGCCAGTGGCAGGGCTGCAGGAGAAATTATGGCACGTTTCTAATTAAACAAAAATGACCCAGAAGAGGCCAAAAGCAAGGTTTGGGATTCAGCAACCTCAACCACTATTTTAACCACATTTTAATACTTGTTTTCATTTGTCCCAACTCCTTCCACATTTCCACTTCTTCCCACAGATGGAACTACTAAGGACAAAAGTGGAATTGAGGGAACTGGTGCCTCCTTCTTAAAGCTTGATCTCTCCCAGGGTTTTGTATAAATTATTTAAATGTTCATACACCGGATCAGAGTATTTGACAGGTGAGACGTGACTCAAGGCATGCTCAGGCACCAAAAAAAGCCTTGAAGAATAAAAGTGTTATGGCAAACCCTGTGGGGCAGCTGTGAGGCAGCAGAGCAGTGACACTCCCTGCTCCATGAGCAGGACCCTGGCCATGCTGGGGATGGCATTTCCCTGGCAGTGGCACTTGGAACAGGACACTGCAACAAGCCCCAGCCCCAGCACATCCCACACAAGCTCATTTCATGTTGGTGTTTCCCAACAAAACATGGTCTCAAAAAGGGATTAAGCCCTAAAATTTCTTCACACAATTCTCCCTGTTCGTAGCACACTAAGGTAATTTTTTTTTCAGGGCCTTTTATCTGAATCCCTGGAAGTTTCCTACTGGCAGAAGCTGTTGGCTCTCCTTTTCCTAGAGCCTCTCACCCATCCAAAGTCCAATTAATCATCTCAATATAATTTTAACATCAGCATTTCCATTCAGCATTGAATAACAGCTGAGATCTGAGAGTTCAGCATTCTAGAAAACATCCCAAATGAATCCAGGCTGGGCTGAGAGCTGGGATGGGATAAAGGTCTGGCTCAACTGGCAGAGGCAGCCAGGGCTGCTCTGAGGTGAAACAGCAGCACATGCTGGCCTCAGTCTCCCAAATGCAGCACAGAGAGAAGGGAATGGGAAAAATCCAGGAAAAGAAAAGGTTTGAGAGTCCAAAGCCCTGTATTTTTTTGGGCAGGTCTAATTAAAACATCTCCAAGTGCATTTTTGGATTTTCTCAAGCTCTGGTGGGCTCTGCAAGAGGGCCCAAGCTTCACTTAGGGTCTCTTTGCCTCATTAGCAAACTGACAGCCTGGCCCCAGCTCTCCCAGGCCTTGAGGAGTTCCAGGAGCATCATTCCAGCCTTTTTCCCTTTTCTTTTCAAGTTCATGCCTCCAAAGAATTGTCAGTCCAGCACCCAAGTTCCAAAGCACCAGAGGCCCCAGACGAGAATTTCAAACAGGGAAGAAAAGTGCAGGTTTGGGTGCCTGATGTGTAGTACATCCACAAGAATTCAAGCTTAAAAATAACTCCCAAGGGCTCAATTTACTTCATGACAGTCCAAAAATTACTGTTCTTCAAAAGCAGTTTAGGCCAAAATTAGACAGCACAGCTTGAGATTTGGAACTCACTGAGTTGCTCCCCACGTTTGCACAGGGAGGGAATGAGGGGGGTTTGATTTAAGGAAAATTTAGCACTGGAAACAATAAATACAAGTAAAGCCCAGCTTGGACTGCTCTTCTGCTTGAGAAATTTAATTTAAAAACCTGAACTGAAAGGGACCCACAAAGAACATCAGTCCAGTTTCTGCACAGACACCCCAGTTTCAACAGTCAAAGTCTGAAAAGGTCAAAACCAACCACATGGAACATCCCAAAACCTCCTTAAACTGCAGCTCATGTCCTTACAGAGGACAAGGCTGCCAAACATTGAGTCTGGACTGTTCCCAGGAGAAGGAAACCACGACCCTGTGCTGCCAATGAACCAGACCAGGGCCTGGGTGTGTCTGGGAGAGGTTTGTTTGCTTAATGCACAGCACAGGAGATGTTCAAAGCTGAACATTTCACACAATCCTGGAATGGTTTGGGTTGGGAGGGACCTCAAAGCCCATCCAGTGCCATGGCAGGGACACTTCAACCATCCCAGGCTGCTCCCAGCCCTGTCCAGCTGCCACATGATTTTATTGTGTGCCCTCCTCCCACTGACAGCTCTGTTCAGGCAAGTTTTTAATTCTCTGTGGGTTTATTTATCCTGAGTGTTTCCTTCCAGCCATCACTTGGTTCCCATAAAAAAGCAGCACCAGCAGCAGTTCTGCCATTTCTCTGCCCTTCCCCAGGTTCCTGACCCTGAACTGGGGGGTCAGTGAGTGAGGGCATGGCCAGGGCTGGGGTTCCTGACCAGTTCTGGTTGGTTGAGAGGCCATAGGAGCCCTGCAGCTGCACCCCCTTGCTGGGGGAACCAAAGCCTTCCTCTTTGCCAGGCTGAGATGGTCCCAGTCAGTTGAAAATCCCAGACTGGTTTGATGGGGAGGGACATTAAATCCCATCCAGTGCCACCCCTGCCATGGCAGGGACACCTCCCACTGTCCCAGGCTGCTCCCAGCCCTGTCCAGCCTGGCCTTGGGCACTGCCAGGGATGCAGGGGCAGCCCCAGCTGCTCTGGGCACCCTGTGCCAGGGCCTGCCCACCCTGCCAGGGAACAATTCCTGATTGCCAAGATCCCATCCAGCCCTGCCCTCTGGCAGTGGGAGCCATTGCCTGGCTCCTGTCCCTGCAGGCCTTGTCCCCAGTCCCTCTGCAGCTCTCCTGGAGCCCCTTCAGGCCCTGCCAGGGGCTCTCAGGTGTCCCTGGAGCCTTCTCTTGTCCAGGTGAGCTCCCCCAGCTCTCCCAGCACAGAAGCAAAGCAGATTATTCCAGTCCCCAATTCCTGCTTCCAGCCCTGCTTCCCCAAGGACTGAACACATCTGAACCCATTTCTGCTCTCATTGAAATCAAGGGCACTGCTCAAACCCCTTGGCTTCAAGTCACAGGGCTTGGGATCTGCCAGGGGCTCTGAGCTCTCCCCAGGGCCTTTTCTTGTCCAGGTGAGCACCCCCAGCTCTGCCAGGGAACAATTCCTACCCAATATCCCATCTAAATGGGATTTTTTCCCATCTAAATGTCACTTTCCCAGTGGGAGCCATTGCCTGGCTCCTGTCCCTGCAGGCCTTGTCCCCAGTCCCTCTGCAGCTCTCATGGAGCCCCTTCAGGCCCTGCCAGGGGCTCTCAGGTGCCCCTGGAGCCTCCTCTTGTCCAGGTGAGCACCCCCAGCTCTCCAGCCTGGCTCCATGACCTCTAAGCCTTAGGAATCCTGCCTGGTGGGATTTACCTGCCTGGATTTAGGGTGTAGGGAACTCCCCTGTGAGTCAGGGCTGCTCTTTGTGGCTCAAGGAATGATTCACACCCTTGAACTCCTGATTTCTCTGCACATTGATGGAACCAACACCAAAACACAGCAGCACAAACCCCATCAAAAGTGTCTGCTCCTCTCTTTAACTTGATTCTAAATTGATTTTAAATTGTCCTCTCCTCTTTTACAATTGATTTTAAGTACCTGTCACTTGGTGTGCCCTAACAATCCAACAGCATTTTCTACTTAAACAACTCTAAAATGCAGTAACACCCCCCAGACATTTTCAGATAATGAACATCCACGACTGTAATGAACAATAAAAAGGGCAATCATACCACTCAAGTTTCGACTGTTAATTCTAAAATTTAGAGGTGCAAAAGGTTTTGAGGACACAATTCTCCCACCTGGAAAAAGAAGAAAAAAAACAAAAAACAAAGAGCTCCATTATTTGTTCTAGAAGTAACTAGTTATTAAATATAACCTAGTACAGAGCCCTAAAGAGCAATCCTATAAAACTGCCCCTTGTATAGCATTAAAAAATAAATAAATCCCTTCATTCTCATTCTGAGAGCCCCAGGAAAGCAAATCCATGATTCCTGCCAGGTGACACCTCAAGAATCGTTTAAAATGACAGATTTGAAACACTTGGAAAAAAAAGAGCATGTTAATTCTCAGTGGCAATCTAAAGAAATTTCAATTATCTCCATCCTACTTGGGATCTTTTAGACACAAGCCCCCAAAGCCCTTTAATTTAGAGGCCACGAATCTTCATTTCATGGATATTTGGGGTCATTGAGCACACTCAATGAAGCACACTCTGGGAAGAGAAATCAGGTTTCATCATTGTAAAGGGTTCTTTAAACATCTCCACCTTCCCACTGCTCTCAAGCCACCATTAAACAAGTTTGAAAACTGAAAAACAATCCAGTTAAATTAAAGAAAACAGCTTAAGTTTGGGGGTTTTATGGTTTGCAGCAGAGCCCAAAAGTCACATTATTTATTTCAGCACAAAGCTGTGCCATGGGAAGCCACAGCTGCTTTGTTCACACCACATATTTTTCTTTTCAGAAATTGTTATTTCTGTCATTTCTGCCACAACCAAGTAAAATTGTTACTTTTCCCAGTGGTTAAGAGCAAAGAAAAGACACTCAGGGCAATGGAGAGGCCAGGATGGGGTTAGGGGCTGTCCCCAGGCTGCAGTGTGGCTTCTCAGGAGCACCCAGTGACACTGTCCCAGTTTTTATGGAATTGTGGAACCATTAAGGTTGGAAAATACCTTTAAGATCATCATGTCCAACCATCAAAGTCCATCCCACTAAAGCCTGTCCCCAGGTGCCACATCCCCACAGGTCTGGAGTATTTCCAGGGATGGGGACTCAAACATTTCCAAAATCAGGAGTTAACAGCCTGCTCTAAATGAGCCAACTCTGAACAGGAGAAGTGAATTCTGGAAGGAATTACAGACTGGCCTTCCAAAGCTGTGCCTCTGCAGCCAGAATCATGGAATGGCTTGGGTTGGAAGGAGTTTAAAGTCACCCAGTGTCACCCTCTGCCATGCCAGGGACACCTTCCACTGTCCCAGGGTGCCCCAAGCCCTGTCCAGCCTGGCCCTGGACATTTCCAGGGATCCAGGAAGTTTGGCCTTGGCTGTTGGGTGTTTTGTGGGCTCCCAAAAGAGGGAAGGATGGACCAGCAGCTCCTCCCACCCCAGCCCTGCTGCAGTTTTCCCAGCAGAGGGGATGCCCCAAGGAGCCAGGAGGTGTGGGCAGACACAAAGGGGGGAAGAACAAATCCCACTGTGCTGCAGCCCCTTGGCCCCAAGGCACAGAACAAACCCCAAGGCCTGGCTTTGCCAGGTGTAACTGAGCCCCCCACCCAGCCCAGCTCCCACAGGAATCAGGAAACAAGGAGGAAACATTTCCAGTTGGATTTACCTTCCTTCATGTTGGCAAAGCGCTCCTTCAGCTGGTGATCCACCTCAGGCCCGAAGGCAAAATTATTCACAAAAATAACACTGCAAAACAATGATCCAGTTAAAGATCAGGGAGCCAGGAACACCCCACAAGGACCCCCAGCCACACCACAGCCACTGGGAGCCTTCCCAGCCACTCCTGCCAAGGACAAACCTGCTTGTCCCAAACTCTACAGCTCCTGTCACCAAAACCACAGAGAGCAACACTCAGCTCTTCATCCTGCTACTTCTTGGTGGGGATTAAAATCTTACAGCAAAACATCACAATGTACCTTAGAATCATAAAATTATTTGGTTGGAAGGAACCTTAAAGCTCATCCAGTGCCACCCCTGCCATGGCAGGGACACCTTCCACTGTGCTCCAAGCCCTGTCCAACCTGGCCTTGGACATTTCCAGGGATCTGGGACAGCCAGAGCTGCTCTGGGCAATCTGTTTCAATTCCAACTCCAAATTCCCCATAATGCCAGAAGACAGTGACCTCTGAGCACATTTTCCCAGTCCTAAACCCAGCACTTCAGCCCTATCCACAACAGAGGAATTACATCTTTGCTTCTGGGTTAAGAAATTCAGTGAGGGAAGGGATTGTTCCTGGAAAAAAGCAATCATGGCAACAAAGAAATCTGCACAGAGGTAGAATCCCACAAATGATAAAAGGGCTTGGGAAAGAAACAGAACATGCCACAGATTAAAAAAGAAAAACATCCTTTTAGTTTAAAGGTCTAATCAGCCTGGCCTAATTGTTAATGGTGCCCAGGCTGCAGCAGGAGTCCTCAACACCTCCTGAAAGTGGTTGAGCTCCCTGCTGAATGAACCTGTCAGGCCTTGGCATGGAGCTCAGGGCAAGGTTCTGCCCCCCGAGGCTGCTGGGCACTGCCCAGGCTCCCCAGGGAATGGTGCCAAGGCTGCCACAGCTCCAGGAGCCTTTGGACACAGAATTCACAGAATTCACAGAATTTTGGAATCACTGGGTTGGGAGAGACCTCCAAGATCATCGAGTCCAACCCAGCCCCAGCACCTCAACTGAACCCTGGCACCCAGTGCCACATCCAGGCTTTGTTAAACACACCCAGGGATGGGGACTCCACCACCTATCTGGGCAGAACATTCCAGAACTTTATCACCCTTTCCATGAAAAACTGAAAGAATGATCAATTTTTCCTAATATCCAACCTATATTTTTTCCTAATACCCAACCTAATATCCTAATTAGGTTTTTCCTAATATCCTACCTATAGGATAGGATCTCACCAACTTCCTAATATCCAACCTATATTTTTTTCCTGATACCCAACCTGTATTTCCCTTGGCACAGTTGAGGCTGTGTGCTCTGGTTCTGTCAGTTCCTGGAGAAAGAGCCCAGCCCCAGCTGAGCACAGGCACCTTTCAGGAGCTGCAGAGAGCGATGAGGGCACCCCTGAGTCTCCTTTTCTCCAGGCTGAGCACCCCCAGCTCCCTCAGTGCTTCCTCACAGGGTTTGTGCTCCCAGCCCCTCACTGACAGAGCCCTCAGGGCTGCTCAGGGTGGGGTTCTTGGGGTGGCTGTGCAGGCACAGGGGCTGCACTGATGATCCCTGAGGGTCCCTTCCCCTCAGAATATTCCAGGATTCTATGAAGTGTAAAATCCATCCTGGTCTATTGTTCCCACATGAAGAACTGATTTCTTTGCAGGAAAATTCCCTTCCCAGTGCCTCCACACATGAAACGTGTTCAACAAGGACACAGGGAGTTTAAGAGCAGCACTCAAAGCTATTAAAAACCACGAATGAAAAAAATGTTTATGCACCAAGGGAAAAAAAAAGTTATTCTTGCTACGCCTTGCTCTTGGAAATTTGGGAAACCCTGCCTGGCAAGTAAAGCTAGCAGGGGTTTCTTCCTTCTCCTTCCCATGTGCCAAAAGAAAAAAAAGGCCTTGCAAAGGAGCCAAACATATTAATGGGCCTAGAAAACATCCAGGAGAGGAAGGGGAAAAGCCAGAGCCTGCAGATGTGTTTTTATAGTGTTCACTCTGGCACAGGAACCCTGAATCCCCTCGGGCTCAGCCTCCTTCCAGGAGGTTTTGCCAAGCCACAGGCACAGGGATGCCCTGGAACACACAGGGAA
The DNA here is from genome assembly GCF_051311805.1 of Agelaius phoeniceus. Taxonomy (NCBI): domain Eukaryota; kingdom Metazoa; phylum Chordata; class Aves; order Passeriformes; family Icteridae; genus Agelaius; species Agelaius phoeniceus. The sequence goes on from NC_135293.1 coordinate 4,386,125, forward strand.
CCATGTCCTGGTAGCAGCCCCATCCCTGGAAGTGTCCAAGGCCAGACTGAACAGGGCCTGAGGTGCAGAAGCTGCCAGAGGTGGCACTGGATGGAATTTAAGCTCCCTTCCAACCCAAACCATTCCAGACTTCCCAGGTCCTGCCCCAGAGCGAGGTGGAGCAGCACTGAGACACACAGTGAGTGCCATGCCACACAAAGCAAACATCTCCCAGCGCTTCTGGGTGCAGCCAGAGCTCCTGCAGCCAAAAATGTCTCTAAAAAATTTCAATTAATTCCGAGGAAAGTTGCCCGGGCAGCAGAGGATTGTGCACTTGGAATAACAAGCAACAAAGCCAAACCCAAGTGTGCTGCAAGGCTGGGACAAGTCTGTCCACAAATTAAAAGGCACCTCCAGAAGAAAGTGAGGGGCAGAATCGTGCAGGAGTCACCAGCCTGGCAGACGCCTCCTCCAGGCTCTCACAACCAGAGCTTTGGGAGCCATCCAGAAATTGCCACAACTCTCAAGGCTTTCAGAGCTCTCTTTGACAACTGCCTTCCATTCCCCCACATAACAGGGTGGCCCAGAAGGTCATATAAAAATAAAGAGGTTTTTTTTTTCTACCCATAAGGCTGAAAGAATGCAAAGCTTTAAAAATTCAGATGACTTTTATTGCTTTTAACAAATTTACTCCCTTTCTGCTCCCTCAGAAAGGAGCCCAACCCTCTGCATTTAGTTCTCCACGTAAATAAATCTTCAAGACAATTAGTTTAAATGAACTTACTTACAATTTAAGTTGAAAGAAACTCACTTGGGTCTTTTCCTTTTTATTAGAGGGAAAGTGAGCCTGTGTGCCCCAATAGCCAAGAGAAGGAGTGTTTTGCCAGAATCCCTGACATGAACTATAGGAATATGCAAAACAAATGGAGGTTTGTGCTCCTTTTATAAGCAGAATTTATCTTGGATACACCCTTGTATGGAATATCATGGGATATGCACTCCAAGCCATTCTTCTAGTCAGAAAACAGGATCTAAAGAGGCCACTGTAAGAGTTGGCAGATAGACTTTGGGTATTTGCTATGGAAATTCTATATAAAAAGCTGGCCAGCCTCCCAATTTCCATTATACAAACTCCCAAATATCCAGCTCAGAAAGCAGCATTCAAGTGCTGTACTGTACCTTGTGTTTGCAATCCTCTCCCTCCATTCTTCTGAGAGGAAGTCACCTCTTTCCAGCTGAAACAAGACAAAGAACAGAAACACAGAGGGGTTAACAGGGCACCCTCCAGAGAGGGACAAGCAGGCTGCACCAGCTCCCTGACCCCACAACAACCAGGGGCAGGTGGAACCTTTTGGAAAGGCAGAGGTGGAGCAGAAAACCTGACCCTGAGGTTTCTCCCTCCCTGCTCCCGTCCTCGGCCTCTCTCCTGCATGGGAAGGGTTCTGCTCCATGGAGAAGCCAAAAGTGCTGGCACTCAGTTTAAAACTGCCCAGAAAATGCCTCCTGAAGGCCCCCAGGGCTGGGGACCCCCCCTCAGCACAGGGAGCTGAGCCTGGATTGGGAACAGCTCCTGCTGGGAGCCCTGGCTCCCAATTCAGGCTCTTGCTGCACTGCATAAACAACAATCTGATTTTTGTGCTGCTAAATATAAACCCTGAGCACTTCTAACACTTTCAAGTTGGAAATGAAGTAACATAAAGGCCTTGTTTGAAAATAAGTACAGTTATGACTTCAGTGGTTGTGCAGCACCTTTCTGGTGACACCACATCAAGCCCCAGGTGAGCACAGAGCTCTGGCACAGACTGAAATTTCCTCAGTTGTGTTCTGGAAATGGGAGAGGAGCCCATGGGCCACATCTCTGCTGTGCCACAAGCCAGGCAGGAGGAGGTTTGGGGGAGGAAGATAAGAGGAAGAGAGAAAAAATAAGGTGCAAGTCTCTAATTAATGCTGCTGGCACCCTTTGAAGATGATGGTTTGTGCCAGAACCTCAGGAACATCAAAGCAGCTGCTGAGGATCCTTTTCCTGCACTGATTTCTCTGTCTGGGAGGGAGTGAGGATTTCACATGGCAGCACAAATTCTCATTAGTGACAACTCCAAAGTTGCAGACACTGGAACAACTTCCATCCCTCAGGGCTGGGAACATCCCAAGGGAGCTCCTGGTGCCAGGCAGGGACACAGAGGGGGTGACAAACCTGCCTGAGCCACTGTGAAGGACAAAGCCACAGGTGCCAACAGGAATGGGGCAGCTTCCAGGAGGAAAGGAAGGGGAAAAGCACCAAAATGTCCTGAGAAAAGTGAACATCTCAGGCAAGAGATCAAGAACTTTGTCAAGAGCCTGAAGTGCCAGAAATTGAAGAGAGCAGGTAAGAGTAGCTCAAGTTATTCAGAAATACCTGTTCCACCAGCTGGGCTGGAGTCAGAGTTAAAGCAGAATTAGTGCCTGTAATTCTGGGAGGGGAAGCACCTTTGACATCCCTGTTGCAATAAAACCAAAGGATAAGATGGAAGCTGAACTCGAAAGATCCAAGCCAAGGACATCTAGCTGGGCACTGTCAGAATCTAAACCAGAGATTTAACACCAAAAAAGTTCTAGGAAGAGTTTTTTCTCATATAAGGAAAGATATTTCTGGGTGTCTATATGTGGACACCACCTCTAGATTGATTTTAAGAGATCATTTTGTCTCAGCCTTATCTATTCTTGTAGTGAACAGCTCCATGGTTGAGTAACCAAGACAAAGTCAAAGAAAACGCACATAACAGGCAACTGTGTTGATTTTCTAACAATTTTTGCAAGTCAGCTCCTCTATGGCATCTTCCACACCACCAGTTTCTAAAGTCTCCACAGGGTTTTCCTACACTAACAGGGAAAGAAAAGCATTGGGAAAACCAGGAACCACAAACATCACAGTGTGCAAGAGAACAGAGAAGCAGAGTAACATGAAACTATTTTGAAATGCTAAACTTCATAATAAAGGTCTTGAAATCCAACCTATGTGGCTGTTAGGCCTCACTTGGGTCCAGTTTCACTGTGTGTTTGCCCTGTCTGTGTGGTTAGAAAAGCACTTCTAACCAAAATCTCCAGGTTTTAACCTGATATCACCCATGAAGGATGAGCACTTTGCAAGCCAGAGCCATTTAACAATTCAAATGAAGCACAGCCCACTTTAAACACATCTATTTTTGTGTGGCACTGCTTCCCCAGCTCATGCTTAGCCAAGAGCCAAGGGAAAAACTTCTCCAGGAAAAACACTGGAGTACAGAAATAATCAAATGAGCAACTGTGGCTGGGAGAAAATGGGTTATTTTTTCCCTCTGGAAGCAAGGCAGTGATTCCTGGATGCTGCCCTGTAGCAGGGACTGAGCTGCCTGACCCTGTAACCAGGGGGTAATTTATATTTAGCTCCTTACCCCCTGTGCTGGGACACTGATCAATAAATGATCAATAAAAAAGGAAAGAAGCTCTTTATCCATCAACTGACACACAGAATCAAAAAAAAATTCCCCCCAGATCCCACTCAGCTCGGTGGTTTGCAATAATTTTGAGAGTGAAACAGGAACTGGGAAGGAAAATGCAGCTGATTAAGGGAAGTCCAGTCTGCTGGAGCAGCAGAACTGGTCCATGCTGGGAGAAGGGGACACATCCACAGGGCCTCACTCAATCTCTCCCTCCACTGTCCCCTCCCTCACCCTGCTCCTCCTCTCTCTGAAACTTAATCTCCTTAGTGAATAATGAATGGAAGGGACCATCTGTAACACAGATATTTTCATCTGATTAGACAGTGCAGGAGATGCTTTATCTAACAGGATAATGAGCTCACAGAAATCGCCTCCAGAGCTGTGCCTGCATTGCTTCTAAATTTAGAAGGCAGAGCAGGTTTTTATTCAGGTTTTTCAAACAGCCACTGCAGGAATACACTCAGCAGTCTCTGATTCCTGTAACTCTTCCTGCAGCTGGAGGGAAAGCAGCAGGGCCCAGCCTGGGGGAGGCAGCCAGAGGTACACAGAGGGTGAGAATCCAAGTGACTACAAATGAGGCTGCAATTCTGTATGGAAACATGGCTGAAGAGGTTGGGGTTTTTTATATATAATTGTGGACAAAATAGAGTGGAAACACACCTGGATAATTGAGGTTTATTTTAAATAAACTGGGCCTTGCTGTCCAGAATTCATGTCCAAGCTCAGAACTTCCAGCACTAACAAGAACAATCCAATGGGGAAGGCCAGAAGCTGAATTTCAAGGCTGCAGAACAATTTGGTGAGGGGACAGTGACTGCCCTTCTCTCCAAGGCTTCTCAAACACAACTTTATTGCTTGCAGAGTTAGGGGGTCCTGGGGTTTTGGTTGTTCACATTCCTAGCAACTTTCCTTCAATGGCAAGCTGAAAAAATCCTCTTGGGAGGATTGGGGCAGGTTGCAAAAACATCATCAGGTTCTGAGTTCCCTTGGACTGCTGCAACAGGCAAAAAGGACAGAAAATATTTCTCAGCAAGATTCTACCAGGCAGGAAGGCTGGAGATGCTGAAAAACTACAGAGATCATGATTTCCCAAGTAAGAAGGAGCTGTTGAGATGCACAATCCCAAACAAGCATGGAACACTCTGCAAAGTCAACTGTTCAGCAGATCACTTCCCATGGAGAACCCAAAATCCATTGAATTGGAAATCCCTAACTGTGCTGGGATCTTGGCTGTTAAAACACCCTAAAAACCCAGCATGACCCTGCAGGGCATGTCCAGGATTTGTTGCTGCCTAAGGCACCACAGTTTTTACTTTTACAGCAAGAGGGAAACACCATCCACAAAGTTCAGCCAGAGCTGCAGGTGGGATCTGCAATTCTTCCCACTGAACTCCCACCAAGCCCTCCCCTCCTCCAGCACTTGATTCTTCTCAAACACAAAAACATCATCAGGTTCTGAGTTCCCTTGGACTGCTGCAACAGGCAATAAGGACAGAAAATATTTCTCAGCAAGATTCTACCAGCTGGGAAGGCTGGAGATGCTGAAAAGCTCCAGAGATCAGGATTCCCCAAGTAACAAGGAGCTGTAGACATGCACAATCCCAAACAAGCATGGAACACTGCAAAGTCAACTTTTCAGCAGATCACTTTTCAGGGAGAACCCAAAGTTCATTTGAATTGGAAATCCCTAACTGTGCTGGGATCTTGGCTGTTAAAACACCCTAAAAAACCAGCATGACCCTGCAGGGCATGTCCAGGATTTATTGCTGCCTAAGGCACCACAGTTTTTACTTTTACAGCAAGAGGGAAACACCATCCACAAAGTTCAGCCAGAGCTGCAGGTGGGATCTGAAATCTTCCCACTGAACTCCCACCAAGCCCTCCCCTCCTCCATAAAACCATCATGAGGTTCTGAGTCCCTTGGACTGCTGCAACAGGCAAAAAGGACAGAAAATATTTTTCAAGCAAGATTCTATCAGCTGGGAAGGCTGGAGATGCTGAAAAGCTCCAGAGATCAGGATTCCCCAAGTCAGAAGGAGCAGAGCAGGAGTTTGGGAAGGTCAGGCCCATGTGCTGGGGAGGAGGGCTGGGTTCTCAGCCCAGTGCTGGCCAGGGAGGCTCTGTGCTGCTGGAGCCATAAATTCACAAATTCAGGATGTCTCAGTGCAAACACTTGGCTCCCAAAGCCCCAGAATTTCTGCCTGGAAAAGTACACATGGTTATTTTTAGGTCCTTGTTCTTTTCAAAAATAACCAGAGGCACGAATCCAAACCTCCAAAATGTGGCATCATTTCAAAGCCACAGGGGACGTTTGGAGGGATTTTCAAATGCCAAAACAGCAAATTTCCTGCTGAAATGGGGAGGTCAAAAATACCAGGAGCAAACAGCTGGCTCATCCTGCCCTGAGAGCAGCTCCTGGAGCAGGAGGTTTTCAGGTGCAGGAGATGTCAGTCACCATCACAAAGGAGCTCCTGGGCACTGGAACTCCCACACAGCTCCCTGCTTGTGCTCAGAACAGGAGAAATATTCAATAAAGCAGGCAGAAAAGCAGCCCAAACTTAGCACTGATGCTCAAAACTCACCCCTGATCCTCAGGGCTGAACCACCTGCAGGCACCAGAAACTCCTGGGGTTTCCTGGGAGCAGACAGAGGCATCCATCCAGCCCAAATCCCAACTTTAGGAATCCTGAGTTTGATAATCACTGCCACCTCCTAAAGAAGCTTTTCTGGAGCAGATGAGGAATTCTGTTATAACAACCCTGAGTAAATAAACACAAAACTAAGCCTGGTTCTCAGCAGAGTCCAACATGGGACTGCAGCAACTCCCAGCTGCTCTGAGCTCAGCCTGGGATCCTTCAAGTTGTGCTTATTTTGTCTCCAACATTGATAATTTTGGGGCCTCACACAGCATTTTGCAGGGACAAAGTTTCCAGAAAGACAAAGATGCCAAACTTTCCATTCCACAACTCCCTGTGCCCTCCAGGTACAGCATGAATAAGTTTACTCTGTGCTTTCTCCTCTCAGGAAAAGGGAAGCACAGGCACTGAGAACTCAACAAAAACCTTTGGAATTTTGGGATCTCACAAAGCATTTTGCAGGGACAAAATTTTCAGGAAGACAAAGATGCTGGGCTTTCTATTCCACATCTACATGTGTCCTCCAGCAAGTCTGCTCTGTGTTTCATTCTCTAAAGGGAACAACAGGTCCCAGGTACTGAGAACTCAACAAAAAACCAAAAAATACCCCAAACTTTCCCTAAGGGGAGCCCAGGAAGAGCAGAACTTTGTGCTACTCAGCAATCCCAGCCTCCTGCCCCAGATACCTGAGATGGTTCTGATTCTGAGGCCACAGGAGGATATTTACAGTTAGAAACCATGAAAACCCATCTGCCTCTTAATTGCCATGCAGGGTTTTAATTGAATGGCTGCACATATGCAGGAATTCCCCAAGAAAGACTCACTAATTAGCCAGGCCTAATGACCTTCCCAAAGTCTCCTGTTCCTTCAGAGAAGTTTACTTGAAAAGAGTGGGGTAAAGTTAATCTTGGAAACTTCTGAGCTCCATGAGAAGAGAAAGGAGAAGTTTAAAGAGTTGGAATAAAAGGACATGTGGTGGAAGTGGGACATTCTAGAGCAAAAAGCTGAAGATGATGATGATGATGATGATGAAAAGCACTAGAGGAGGAGGATCCTCCCCTTGGAATGCAGGAGAGAAGAGCAGCAGAATCTGATTTTCCCTAAATGAGCAGGAATTGCACATTCCCCAAGAGCAGGGCATGTAAATATTCATTAAAGAGGATTATGAGACTCAGTGGCCAACAACAGCTGCAGATCAGGAGCCTCCCAGGGCAATGCATGAGGAGCAAATCCCTCCCTCTCCTCTCATGCCCCTCATGGATCTTCCCCCCCTCAGCTGTGGCTCTGCAGCCTTGGGCATCCAACACCCCCAGGACACTTTGCCACCTGCAGCTGGGGAACTTTAATGTGATTTTATCACCAAGTGACTACAGAACAAATTTTGGGTGGAAGCATTCAAGAAGTTTTGTTTTGTTTTATTTTACAATTGTAGACAATATATATATATATTTATATAATTTGTGGACAAACACACCTGGATAATTGGGGTTTATTTTAAATAAACTGGGTCTTGCTGTCCAGAATTCATGTCCAAGCTCACAACTTCCAGCACTAACAAGAACAATCCAATGGGGAAGGCCAGAAGCTGAATTTCAAGGCTGCAGAACAATTTGGTGAGGGGACAGTGACTGCCCTTCTCTCCAAGGCTTCTCAAACACAACTTTATTGCTTGCAGAGTTTGGGGGGTTCCTGGGGTTTTGGTTGTTTACATTCCTAGCAACTTTCCTTCAATGGCAAGCTGAAAAAATCCTCTTGGGAGGATTGGGGCAGGTTGCAAAAACATCATCAGGTTCTGAGTTCCCTTGGACTGCTGCAACAGGCAAAAAGGACAGAAAATATTTCTCAAAAAGATTCTATCAGCTGGGAAGGCTGGAGATGCTGAAAAGCTCCAGAGATCAGGATTCCCCAAGTAACAAGGAACTGTAGCCATGCACAATCCCAAACAAGCATGGAACACTCTGCAAAGTCAACTTTTCAGCAGATCACTTTTCAGGGAGAACCCAAAATCCATTTGAATTGGAAATGTCTAACTGTGCTGGGATCTTGGCTGTTAAAATACCCTAAAAACCCAGCATGACCCTGTAGGGCATGTCCAGCATTTATTGCTGCCTAAGGCACCACAGTTTTTACTTTTACAGCAAGAGGGAAACACCATCCACAAAGTTCAGCCAGAGCTGCAGGTGGGATCTGCAATTCTTCCCACTGAACTCCCACCAAGCCCTCCCCTGCTCCAGCACTTGATTCTTCTGAAACACTGATTTTTCATATGACTGCCTCTAACACTGGAGTGGAACTCACGAGTTGAGCTCTGCTGATGACAGATTATTTCAGTTTGTGCTTATTTTGTCTCCAACATTTGGAATTTTGGGACCTCACAAAGCAGGATCAAAAGTGTTTTCCAGAAAGACAAAGATACCAGGTTTTCAATTCCACATCTTCCTGTGTCCTCCAGCTGCATCATGATCAAGTTTGCTCTGTGTTTATAGATGTGTTTAACAGTCACCTATAGCAGATGCTGCTAAGGAGTTCCTAAAGGAAATAAACTGCCTGGCAAAAGTCTGTTTGATGAATAAAACCTAAATAAAATCTGCCCTGTGTGCCTCCTATAAAATCTGTGTTCAAGCATCACTCCAAGGTGACAGGAAACCAACTTCCCTTCAGACAAGAAGTGCTGCAAGTGTTTAACTCTTCCCAAAAAAACCTCAGATTGCATATTCAGGGAAATTTTACTCTAAACACTGCAGAAAACAGAGTTATAAAAGCCAAAGAACCTGGCAAAAATAAATAGCTTTGTTTCAATATAGCACCAGACTCTGTCACTTGGAATGCTCAATATGGAAATGCTGCCTAAGGCAAGCAATATGCTTCCAATATTTTAGTCTAAGTTCCTCTCCTATTCCTTAAATTACCCAGCCCAGAAGCAGAGCATCCTCAGGAACAATTCCTTTCAAGTCATGCCAGCTGGGTGACACAATGGAAAAATGCCATCTGGCCACTTCAGGAAAAGGAAAGCACTCCCAGTGCTGCCACAGCAGGAAGGAATTATCAATCCTGCTGCAGAGCAGGCCCAGCATCCCTGGAAGGGAATCCCTGTGTGCAGAGCAGGAATTGCAGGAGGGAGGTGCCAGGGGCAGGTGGGAGCATCTCCTTCCCAGCCTGCTTCCCAAAGGAGAGTTGGAGCAGCTGCTCTGCAAGATGAGGGCACCAAGGGCCTCAGGAGACAGAAAATTGGGAAATAAAACCAGGTCAGCTCCAATTGATCCCACAGTGCTGGGATCTACGTGGATCACACCAGCCCAGGGACAGGGCAGGGAGGGGAGAAGGGAAGGAGAAAGGGAAGGAGAAAGGGAAGGAGAAAGGGAAGGAGAAAGGGAAGGAGAAAGGGAAGGAGAAAGGGAAGGAGAAAGGGAGGAAGAAGGGAGGAAGAAGGGAGGAAGAAGGGAGGAAGAAGGGAGGAAGAAGGGAGGAAGAAGGGAGGAAGAAGGGAGGAAGAAGGGAGGAAGAAGGGAGGAAGAAGGGAGCAAGAAGGGAGCAAGAAGGGAGCAAGAAGGGAGCAAGAAGGGAGCAAGAAGGGAGCAAGAAGGGAGCAAGAAGGGAGCAAGAAGGGAGCAAGAAGGGAGCAAGAAGGGAGCAAGAAGGGAGCAAGAAGGGAGCAAGAAGGGAGCAAGAAGGGAGCAAGAAGGGAGCAAGAAGGGAGGGGAAGGAGAAGGGAGGGGAAGGAGAAGGGAGGGGAAGGAGAAGGGAGGGGAAGGAGAAGGGAGGGGAAGGAGAAGGGAGGAAGGAGAAGGGAGGAAGGAGAAGGGAGGAAGGAGAAGGGAGGAAGGAAAAGGGAGGAAGGAAAAGGGAGGGAGAAAAAGGGAGGGAGGAAAAGGGAGGGAGAAAAAGGGAGGGAGGAAAAGGGAGGGAGGAAAAGGGAGGGAGGAAAAGGGAGGAAGGAGAAGGGAGGAAGGAGAAGGGAGGAAGGAAAAGGGAGGAAGGAAAAGGGAGGGAGGAAAAGGGAGGGAGGAGAAGGGAGGAAGGAGAAGGGAGGAAGGAGAAGGGAGGAAGGAGAAGGGAGGAAGGAGAAGGGAGGAAGGAGAAGGGAGGAAGGAGAAGGGAGGAAGGAAAAGGGAGGAAGGAAAAGGGAGGGAGGAAAAGGGAGGAAGGAGAAGGGAGTTCCCCAATCCTTGCTCACACCAGATGCAGGACACATGGCCAGCTGCAGCCTCTGAGCACTGCCCTGACTTCCCTGGGACATTTGGGAATATCCCTGATCCACCCAGGCTCTTCCCTGACCACAGAAAAGTGGCAGGAGCAGAAATAGATGTGTTTTCAAAACTCCCAGTGGGTTCCTATTGTACATCCATCTTCTGAATGGAAAGGGATTAAGCAGAGAGCAGATTTTCTTATAGACAATTACAAAGGGAAAAAAAGGGAAACAGGAAGGAATGGACAGGACAGTGCATGGATTTGCACATTCCTCACACCATCCTTGGAGGGCAAAACATCCTTAGATAATAAAGAAACATCAAATTTCAACACAAGCCTTGGCCCAGGCAGGAAGATCCCCCATAATGACCCAATCACTCCTCTTGTTCCAGCTCCACCTTCAGAGCATCCAATTCCAAACCCTTCCAAGGCAGAACCACCCACCACCCTCTCCTGAGAGCCATCCACCCTGTTACCTGCTCCTGGAGCTTTCTGCTCCAATCTCCACCCACCCAGAACCTCCAGAACTGGGCCCAGGTGGCCACACCTTCCCCTGCCTGCAGAACCAAAGCTTCAGCTTTCATTTCCAGCAGGACAGTTCAGAACCCCAAAAAGGAGCTGCCATACCTGGCAAAAACCCCAATCCATGGAGAGAGGGAGGGGAAAGGGGATTTAACACAAACAGAAGACTCATGGCAGCCCCAGTCAGAACAATATTTTAGAAGAATAAATCTTCCAAAAAAGTTTCTAGAAAGACCCGGAAGTGCTCCCAATAACACCATACCCCACATAGAGAGGGTCTGAGAGGATAAATTGAAAACACCATCCCCAGGATCAACACATGAACCAGGGAGCAGCTGTGCCTCAGCTGCTGCTGCCTGAGCAAAGGCTGGAGGGGACTTTACAAACTCTGCACAGGGTGTGGATCCCAATCTGCAGCTGAGTGTCACTCACTGTGTATTCTGCATGTTTCTTCCCATACCATTTCATCCATTTTCTGAACTCTCTGTCCATCGTCTGCAAGAGGGAAGAAAACCAAAATGAGCCATGAGGACATCTGACATTTCCAATTCCATCCCAGCAATGGGACACAGCTCTGAAGCACTCATTGATCCCCAGGAATTCTGGCTGGCTGGAGGTTTTTTTGCCATGAACATTCCAAGCACAGGCAGACACAGAGCTCCTGCTGTTCAGTTTCCTTAAAAAAACCAAACCCTCACTTTTTTAGGGCCAAGGCAAAGCTGGCATTTTCACCCCCCCACTTTCCAAGGAAGTTCCATGTTCTAAGCAAGGCCCTTACACTGCCCAGCACTAAAAATAGCCCAGCATTAATTTGTGGTGCATAATCCCACCAGGAGGAGGGGGGTGAGCCCAGCCTAAGGCCAGGGAGCAAAGGGACAGCCAGGACAAGGCCAGGTCTGCTGGGGTCACTGAGGAAGCAGAAAGCAGCAGGAAAAGCATCCCAGCAGCAAAGAGGGAGAATCCTGCAGCAAATCTGCTTCCCACAGACACTGGGAGTGCTTCAAACTGCACCCAAACACTCCAGGGCTGCAGAGCAGGGAGGGCTCTGCTGGATTTTATTGTCCAAAGAAGGGAGAAAGGAACAAAATCCCATATCCAGGCAGCTCAGTGCCTCACACATCCCCACAGCACCCTGCCAGCAGCCTGGCCCAGCTGATCTTTAGGATTTGGCCCATATTTGGAGGTGAGTTTCCCTCCCTGCAGACATCCCAAAGCCACCTGGACACATTCCTGTGCCTCCTGCTCCAGGTGGCCCTGCCAGAGGTCCCTTCCAACACCAGCTACTCTGTGGTTCTGTGTGAGAGGCCCAGCAGAAATTGTGATCCCACTGACAACTCAAGCTGATGGTTGATCAGCTCAACACAACTCTCTGTGTGCACAGCCATGTTTTATGCTCAAAGGCAATCCAAAGCTGAGCAGAAAAACCCCAAAATCCCCTGTATTTTAATGTAGGAACTTCCATTTTAATTTATTAAGGCAACTTCACTGAAATAAATCTGTAACATTCTTCCTCTTTAGGTGAAGCTTTTCAAATTTAATTATCCATCTATTATCATGGTACCCACAGCCAATTTACCTGGAAACTCAACCCAACTTCTTCCACCAATATTTGGAGGAAAACTGTGTCCTAACAGAGGCACAAGGCAGCTCCACACACTCTGACACTGCAGCAGCTCCTTGGTTGTTAAATCTGAAAGGATTTAACCAGGGAAATAATGTAGAATATTTTGTTCACCCCTAATTCTGCATTTGTGGCTCATTCTTTTGTTTGCTGTTTGCACCAAAGCCTTGTGTTTGCACAGTGACAGGAAGGGGCATTAGTAAAAGTGAGAATTTCACTTTTCCTTATAAAGCTGATCTCTTAAGTTTCATGGTAAACACAGAGGGGATTCCTGCCCTTGTAAATGCCCCAAAGCAACACCAGGATGTTCACACAGAGGGACTGCAGAGCCCTCCAGGTAAAAACTTCCACTCAGTCCTGGCAGGAGAAATAAAGTGGATTTTTAGGTCCTTGACTGATGATCCTCACCACTGTGTTCATGCATTTTGCCCACATCACTGAAAAGAAGGATCAAGGAGTTTTATTTATTCCCTCCCTCCTTTCATGAGGGATAATTTTCCAGCCTGTTCAGGCTGAATCTGTGTTTTGACAATTCAGAGGGATCAGTTTCTGTTCAGGCTACTGAAGGAAGCAAACTTCTTGTGGTAAACCATGCCTGACCTTCCCTGCTTGCTTGTGGCCTCCAGGTTGGCCTTGAACTCATCAGCTGTGTGTGTCCCCTTGGCACAGGATTAGAAATGTACAGAAACTTCACTAAAGAAGCCTTAACATAAATATTAAAATATACTAAAAAAGCCTGACTAAACATTATCAAACAATCATGGAATGGTTTGGGTTGCAAGGGACCTTAAATATGATTTAGTTCTATACCCTGCCATGGGACACCTCCCTCTGTCCCAGGCTGCTCCAAGCCCTTTCCAACCTGTCCTTTGACACTTCCAGGGATTCAGGGGCAGCCACAGCTGCTCTGGGCACCCTGTGCCACCCTCAAGGCCAAGAATTCCTTCCTAATCTCTAATCCCAATCTCCCCTCCTGCAGCTTCAGGCCATTTGATGGTTTTCCTCACTAAGGTGCCTCCTGAGCAGACACCCAGCACAGGCCTCAGGAGGAATTCTGGTGGTTTAATAACTGAGAAAGGGACATCACCACCAAGGCAGAGACATGGCCTTTAAAATACTTAACTCTAATTGTTTGGTGAATTTATTCCTGGATTTGCTCCTTGCTGTGGCCTCTGGGAGCTGCATTAGAGCCATTCCAGACATGGAATGACTGCAGGTATTTGGGTGAAGCTTACCCTGCACTCCCCTTTTGAACAGACCCTGTATTATTGTAAAAGAGCTTTCAGGGCCTGCAATGACTCCAGAAAGATGTTTCTGAACACTCCAGACTGGACACACTTCTTTCCTCAAGCCCATCCTTGCACAGCTGCTATTTCACAGCTCCAGGACAGGCTGAGCTGAGCAGCAAATACAGCAGGGCTGGAATTGTGCTTTTCCTGCAGCAGAGAGCCCCTGCCCCAGCAGCACCCCCAGCTCACTCACCTCAGCATACTTGGCTGGAATATCAGCTTTCTCCACTCCATAGTGATGTTTGCAGTTTGTGGCTGCAGCCACCTGAAGCACCACCTGCCCCACACCTGCAGGGGAGGAACAAAAACCCCAGAGCTTAGAACAAACCACTGCCAGGGGAGAGAAGATTTAGGGCACACAAAACCAGCAGGGGGACTGGGCACTGGGCAGGGCTCTCACATCCCACTGGAGGCACTGGGCGTTCCCAAAGTCATTCCCACTGCTCTGGTGCTGCTCAGCCCTAAACCAGAGTGAGGAACACCTGATTTATTCCTGGGGACAGCAGATTAAAGTCTCTGCCATGGGCCTGGGCCCCAGCCTGCAGCACTCCCAGATATGATCTGCTTTAACCTTCCTGGACAAACAATTGTGAGATTCTGTGGAGGTTTTGTTTCCCTCCAGATGGAAAAGAGTTTCTCAGCTCTGATGTCTTTCTAAAGGTCTCATCTGAGCATCAGTCCCTGACAGGAAATTTCAGTCAGTCCCACTGAGAGGGGAAGTAGAGGTAACAAAATCACTGAAGAGCCTGTATGTGTATTTATTTGTTTATTTATGTATTTATTTTTATACTTATATCCAAATAATGTATATATTTGTATATCTATATACTTATATACTTATATATTTATATTCTTAAATTTTTCTTTATATTTACTATATTTTATATACTTATATTATATATTATACCATATTATATTATATATAAATATATAACATATGTTATTAGTCTGTTTTTCTATTAATATATAATGTATAATATATAATGTATTAAATTATGTTTTATATATAATATATTGTATATAAATCTATAAATAATATATATTATTTATTATTACATTTATTTATATAAGGATGTATATTTTTCTATATTATCTATATATTATATATATCTTACATCTAATATTATATACTATTATATATATTATATACTACTAAATATTATATATTCTACATATATAATATATATTATATATTATACTACTAAATATTATATATTCTACATATATAATATATATTATATATTATATAATATTATATATTACAATATATTGCATGTAATATATTATGTATATATATTATATATTAATATCTTTTCTGTTTTATCATGTGTACTATATTCTTATACTTTTTAACAGTATATTACTTAATATTAAATTATTCTACAATCTATTGTTTCACTATGTATAACATACATAAATATCTAATATTTATATATAACTGTTTTATATTTAAATATACTTTCAAATTCAAAATATAATTTTTTTAAAATCTATTTTTCCCCAGAAGTCCTGTATCACACATACTTGTTTGTGTTTAAATGTGTTAAAACTTCAGAACACATCAAGCAAGAGAGGAAATTCTTATTACTCCCTTCCTGTTCTGAACCAGATTTACCAAGAAAAAGAACATTTTCTTACTCAGTGTCTCTGTTGCACATGTGCTTGAGTCATACCTGGTTTCCTCACCAACTAGACACATCAATTTCCTTTTAAAACTTGACTCTGTTGCAGATGTGGGTTAGATTTTGTGGGTTTCACAACTGTTCAAGTAAACTGTAAAAGCTTTTTTGACACACTGACAAGTCAGAGGTAAAAAAACCCTTCATTTTCAGATTCCACACCAAGGGTTTCACATGGGAAGGATCAGGAAATGCAATTTTCAGATATGAAGGGCATAAAACAAATCCAGTGAAAACAGATGAATCCTTAGGAATGTAACTTGATGGGTCAAACATAATTTTTAACATTTCTTCTTCTTCACAAGTGTATCCAACAATACCAACACAAACAAAGGGGTTTGTAACAAGGGTTTATTGCATTGCAGGCTGATATTTCACTGCCACACAAAAGAGGTCTGGGGGTTTGTCTGGTCCATTTAATCCTGGCATAAAAAGCAGGAGCATCTTTGGGATTATCTGGAAAAATGCTTGTGAAAAATGCGTATTTTATGATTGGCTTTTCACAAATATTAAAATTAATATTATATGTGTTATGTTAGAAAGTTGTGCTGCATTGGTTTTCTTGAGTAGTGTGTTAAATATAGTTTTAGGTTATAAGATGAGGTTGGAGTGGAGACTATGCTGTGTGGGATACTTTTTTTCTAAAGAAAGGACTCACACTGAGATGGCAGCCACAGGACACCTGAATCTTTCAGAGAAGGAGAATTTATTGCCCCATTATCAGGAGAAATGAACTTCTTCCCATCTCACTCAGCCATGAAGATGCCAGTTAAGGTTAAGAAGAAGTTGAAGATGACCAGACAGAGTTCTGTGTTTGAAGGGAATTTATACATCATGTATGAGGTGTTTGAATATGCAACAGGTTATTGTTTTTAAGGGTTAAACCTCTGTCAATGTGGGTCCTTACCCAGACTGTCCATAACTCTTTGTTTCTATTGTCTCATATTGTCCTAATCCAAATTGTCCAAAATTATTATTACTCTAATTATATTACTATTTTTCTAACCATTTTATTACTATCAAACATTTAAAATTTTAAAAACAAGTGATTGGCGTTTTTCACAATGTTTATCCTCTAACACAACCCTCAGCCCTGGGGGTTGTGTTACAGGATCAGCCCCTACTTGGCTTCCCAAATATGAGGTTTTGAAAGTATTAAGAAAAAGAGAAAGCAAAGGAGAAAAAGGAATTATTGCTCACTTACCACTGCCCAAGTCAACGAACAAATCATCCTCTGTCATTTTAATCTCATCGATCATTTGGGCCACCAAGTCAAAGGAGGTTTCTCCGTAGACCTCGGGCGAGAAGGGCTCGTAGTTGTTGAGTTTCTCGGGGTCGGTGACCGAGTGGTTGTAGACCTGCTGCAGGATGTGCCTCAGGAGCCCGTTGGAGGGACGCGTGTTCAGCTTCATGGGCTGCGTGGTCCCCTTCCACTGCAGGGACAGAGATGGACCTTGAGATGGCTGGAGCCACACTGCCTGGTGCAGAGTCTGTCACAGCCAAGCCCTTCAGCACAGGCTGTCAGGAGCCAGGACATCGCTCTGCCAGGGGGCTCAGAGACCCTGGCACAGAGCCCAGATCACCTGTGGGTTTGATTATGACCCATGGAGCAAATCACCAAACTTAGATGAAAATCTGCAAGCCCCGACAAATTAAGTAGAATGATAGTGAAGTTATCACAGGGTTAAAAACAAGATTTTGGCATTTTTAGAACAGGGATTCAGCAGGGCAAGATGGAGGAATCTGGGCATGTCCAGCCTTCCTCCTTCTCCTTGGCCTCCATCTTTTGCTGTAATGTTGGCACTTTTAGATTGGTTTAGAGTAGAAGCTCACTGTCTAACATAGGTGATAGGTATTGGAAAGTAATTGCAAACATTGTACACATTGTAGTTTTTAGTATAAACACATAACCCTGCCCTGGGGGCAGGCAGAGTGCCTGGACTGCCTTGCTGAGTGGATCTCGGCAGGGCAGGAGAAAGAATTTTATAGATGAGATACAATAAACAACCTTGAGACCGAGAAATGAAGAGCCCTGACTCCTTCTTCAAGTGCCAGGCTGGGAAAAGAGACTTTTTAACTTTTCTTGGGGTCACTCTGACAAGCAAGAGACCCCAACAACAGGTGACAGAAAAAACCTTGTCCTGATAAACCATGCTAAGAAAACCCCACATCCCTCCTGCAAGCCCTAAGATGCTCCAGAAAATCTGTTTGGACATGGAAGACTCAAAATTGTTTGCATTTTAAGAATTGTCTTATGGGTGCTTTTAATTGTTTTTGCCTTTTTGTGTTGATTCAGTTTCTCAGGGTTTTGCTGCTCAGTGACCCCCAGATGTGTTAGAAAGTCTCTTTTCCCAGCCCAGCTGTCAAAGAAGGAATCAGAACTCTTCAGTTCTCCTTCTCAAGGTTGTTTATTTTGCTTCTTATCTATAAAATTCTTTCTCCTGGCCTGCTGAGGTCCCTTCAGCAGGTCAGACAGAGGCACACTGACACCCTCAGGGTGGTGTTACCTTTTTATACTAAAAACTACGTGTACAATATTTACCATAACTTCCCAATACCTATCACCTATGTTAGACAGTGAGCTTCTACTCTAAACCAACCAATAACTATATATCATTGTTATAGATGGATAATGAGATGATTGGCTCTCACAATTAAAAGAAAACTATTGTGTGAATATTAAGAAAAGCTTTAGTGATGTACAGTTATGTTATTGTAGTTTAGACGTCCTCTGCTCTCCCCATAGTTCCCTTTCCCCCTGTATTGTGACCATCAGACAGGTTGGGTTGTCTAGGACAGGTACAGAGGTGTGCACGTGTGTCCCTTGCATGGGACAGCTGGGAATGGAAAAGCTTGGTGCTTAGGGGGTGAGGCATGGCAACACCTGACCTCCAATCCAGTTACAAAGCAGTCTCCACTGATAAATGGCAAAGAAGAGCTGACTGACAGACTTTGGGAGGGTTGATGCAACCTCCAGGGGTATAAAAGACTGAGCATCCATCTTGAAGATGAATTGGCCATGTGGTGTGCACGAGGGGCAGTTCCCACCGGTGCAAATTTTTCCTTATAGAGTCCTTTTGTTGTATTTTTGTCAAGGTTTAATGAACCTTTGTAATTTTTCAAAGTGAGCAGTTGTTTCTCACAAGGGGGACAGGGGTGAACCCACCATGGGGACAAGTGTTATGGGTGGATATTGAGATGATTGGCTCTCACAATTAAGGGATAACTATTGTGTGCATTTTAAGAAAAGCTTTAGTGATGTATATGATGTTATTGTAGTTTAGATGTCCTCTGCTCTCCCCATAGTTCCCCTTTCCCCCTGCATTGTGACCATCAGACAGGTTGGGTTGTCTAGGACAGGTACAGAGGTGTGCACGTGTGTCCCTTGCATGGGACAGCTGGGAATGGAAAAGCTTGGGGGTGCTTAGGGGGTGAGGCATGAGGGGATCAGGCACACCTGATCTCCAATCCAGTTACAAGAAAGCAGTTTCCAATGGTAAATGGCAAAGAAGAGCTGACTGACAGACTTTGGGAGGGTTGATGCAACCCCCAGGGGTAAAAAACACTGAGCATCCATCTTGAAGATGAACTGGCCATGTGGTGTGCATGAGGGCAGCTCCCAGTGCTGTGAATTTTCCCTTATTTAGTCCTTTTGTTGAATTTTTGTTAAGGTTTAATAAACCTTTTTAAATTTTTAAAGTCAGCAGTTGTTTCTCACAAGGGGGATGAGGGTGAACCCACTGTGGGGAGAAGGAAGTGGCACCAAACCCACTGAGGGATGAGGGACAGGCCCCTCCCACCCCCTCACCCTCAGCTTGGGCTGCAGGTG
The DNA here is from genome assembly GCF_051311805.1 of Agelaius phoeniceus. Lineage (NCBI taxonomy): Eukaryota > Metazoa > Chordata > Aves > Passeriformes > Icteridae > Agelaius > Agelaius phoeniceus. The sequence continues at coordinate 4,405,326 of NC_135293.1, forward strand.
CTGCTTCCTAAAGATAAAAGCAGGGAATGGAACTGGAGCCAGGCTGGCAGAGCTGGGGGTGCTCACCTGGACAAGAAAAGGCCCTGGGGAGAGCTCAGAGCCCCCTGCAGATCCCAACCCTGTGACTTGAAGCCAAGGGATTGGAGCAGTGCCCTTGATTTCAGTGAGAGCAGAAATGGGTTCAGATGTGTTCAGTCCTTGGGGAAGCAGGGCTGGAAGCAGGAATTGGGGACTGGAATAATCTGGTTTGCTTTTGTGCTGGGAGAGCTGGGGGTGCTCACCTGGACAAGAGAAGGCTCCAGGGACACCTGAGAGCCCCTGGCAGGGCCTGAAGGGGCTCCAGGAGAGCTGCAGAGGGACTGGGGACAAGGCCTGCAGGGACAGGAGCCAGGCAATGGCTCCCAGTGCCAGAGGGCAGGGCTGGATGGGATCTTGGCAATCAGGAATTGTTCCCTGGCAGGGTGGGCAGGCCCTGGCCCAGGGTGCCCAGAGCAGCTGGGGCTGCCCCTGCATCCCTGGCAGTGCCCAAGGCCAGGCTGGACAGGGCTGGGAGCAGCCTGGGACAGTGGGAGGTGTCCCTGCCATGGCAGGGGTGGCTCTGGGTGGGCTTTGAGGTCCCTCCTAACCCAAATCTTTCTGTCATTCTGCAGAAACTGCACACCAGCAGCTGCTCAGCACTTTGTCACACCTCAGTTACCAGGTAATAAAGGGGAACTTAAAGAGATGCCAGAAACAATTGGCAATTTTAAAACACAACACTTTGGGGTGGGTGTAAAGGTTTGTTCACTCCTTTTTTCTACCCCCACTGAACTGCTGTTGACTGTCAACACAAGAACAGGTTAATTTTGCTCCAGGAGCTGTCACATGGGAGGGATCAGATGCACTCAGACAGGGAGTGGCAGGAAAGAGATGGAAATCAAGCTTCCTTTCTTCTTCAGAAAAAACCCCATGCTAAGCAGAAAAGTTGTTCAGTTTTTAAAATGTCTACCTCTCCCCTTGATAAAAACAAACCATAAAAGGGCAATTCCAGTCCCCTTCTAAACTCTCCTGTGAAATTCAAATGGAAAGGAAAAAATGAAGCCCATCAGGTTTGCCAGTTCAGATAGGAACTGCAAATGCTGAATAGCTGCTAATAATTAGCTATTAACCAACACAGACATGAAGGTGCCTGAATCCAAATAAGCACAAGTTTTAAGGCCCAAAATATTAAGAAAATCCCAGCAAAAAAGGCTTGTTGCCATAATACTGCATATTTCAAATAACTCCCACAAGCACAGCAGAGAAAAAATCCACCTATGTTTTCAAATTAAGCAGAATAGTTACATTATTCATTGTTCAGGTTTTGCTTCCTCCAGTTCAACTTTTTGGGGGGTAAAAGAACCAAAAAAGCTCATTAAATTGGCCTGAAAAGAGATTACATTCTACTTTAGCCAGTGATCCCACAGGCCAGAGCAGCTGAACTGTGGCAAGGAAATTCCTAAGCCATGGATCACTTCCACAACACACAAGAGACTTCATATGGATTATTTAAGTACCCATAAGTCACAGATTTCTCTGTGCAAAAGTCAATCTATATGAGAAATCCCTGTGTTAAAGGTAGATAAACTTTTCCTTCCCCCTAAAGGCAAGTCAGTTGTTTCCACGTGCCAAAATAACAGTGCCAGAAGTGCACAAGGAAGAGCACCAGAATTTGGGAACTAAAAATGGTGTTTAATTCCCTTTCTTTCTGTAGGAATATCCCTCCAATACTAACTCCTTGACTGTCCAGATGTGATCAAGAAAATAAGTTTAATATTAAGCTCAAGCCCCCCAAAAACTGGAAGTTCCAGGCTGTTTCTGGAACACCACATTTCTCACACCTCAATTAACAGGTAATTTCACAGGTGATAAAGGGGAATATAAAGAGATGCAAAAGCCATTTGGCAATGTAAAGCACAGCACTGAATAGAGTTGGGGTGGGTGTAAAGGTTTGTTCACTCCTTGTTTCTTTGCCATCCCCACTGAACCGATGTTGAACTGAGTAATGATGCAGAACTGAGTCGGTCACAGCTTTCTGCTGTTGTTCACTACCTGAATTCAAAGGTGGCACACAAAAACCTTGGCAGGTTTTTGCTAAATTCAATACTCACCAACTGGTGGATGCTGTCAATGGCTCGGTTGTACTTGTCACACAGTCTCTGCATGCTCTCAAAGCTGGGGGGAGAACACAGGGGCAGCTCAAAACAGGCAGGTTTGAAGGTAAAACCTTGTGCTTTTCTATCCTCTTGGTTAGTAGGTATTTAGGGTTTGCTTCTCTCAGGATATGTAATTACATACATAGATTAAAGTCTTTGTTTCCTTTAAATAAAATCCCCAGCAGACCCGGAGTACATGACAAATAATATTAGTTCCTTTATTTCAAGTCATACTTTGAGTACAGCCCTTTTCCTGGTAAACTTCTGTATTCTCAGAACCTCTTCTCCATATTTTCAGCTGAAGAGACATTTAAGAGCTCAGTACATTTTTCTCTTTTTTGTTGTCATCTCTCCACAATAATCAGTTCTGAGACAAGCAGATGCTTTTCCAGAAATTCACCCTGGGACTGAAAATGCATTTAGAGCCAGTACACAGCCTAAAGCATCACCCATCAGGAAAGCCTGAGGATTGCTCCATGGGCTGCCTGGGATTATGGTCAGCCCAGGCAGATGCCCTAATGACACAAACTGAGAGGATTAAATCAATTCAAGGCCAGGAAAGAAAGTTGATTCCTGGGAACATCAATGGTTATGTAACCAGACCCACAGAGCAGAGCACAAACAACACAAGGAGTTACAGGAGTGACATCCCCAAAACATGGGCATTCCCAAAGCTGGCAAGGGATGGGGGGCCAGGGGACATCAGAAGGGACCCTTGAGTCTCTTGTGATCCTCAGGGTCACTACCCTGGCCAGGACTCCTCTCCCATGAGCTCTCCCAGCTGCCTGTGCTTGTTTCCAAGCTGGGAAAAGCAAGGCTGCAATGGGGTTTGTCTGCATTTCCATAACCTGCTGCTTCTCTTTCACATCCCTGCCTCAGCCCATCTGCTGCCAGGGATTTTTCCAACAAATTTTTGCAAAGGAAGTAAAAAAGACTGAAATCTTTACCAGAATTCCAGTTCATGACTTTCTTGAAAAGCTGCAGGAAGATAGTGGGGGGTGACTTTGGGGAACAGAAGGGTTTCCCTTTTATTCAGCATTGCTGCCAACCACACTGATGGTCCCCAGTGAAACACACCCAGTGAGGATGCCAGAACCACAAAAATACAGTAATGCAGCTGCTGTGAGTAATCCACAAATCCAAATTAATGAATTTTAATGGGATGCTTGACCTTGATTACCCCTTTTGAATTTTCCAGGAGGAAGGCAAAGACTAAAAAGTCTTTCAATGAAACAATGAAAATTGAGAGAAGAGGAGGCAATACCTTAAGCATGACAGAAATATCTGGGGCTGGGGAGGTTTAGGTTGGGAAAGGTTCTTTCCCCTGAGGCTGCTGGGCACTGCCCAGGCTCCCCAGGGAATGGTGCCAAGGCTGCCAGAGCTCCAGGAGCCCCCAGGGCTGCTCAGGGTGGGATTTTTGTCTCTGTCTCTGCAGGGCCAGGGGCTGCACTGATGATCCCTGTGGGATCCAGCTCAGGATATTCTGGGATTCTGCTGACAGCAATGCAGTTTCATCAGTAAACTTTCTTCTAACAGTTTAATCATTCTGTAGATTTGGATAAATTCAGTCTTTCCCATGTAGGCAACCAGGGAGGTTTTTATAAACTGCAGTTGAGCATCCTCCCTTTTCCCATGTCAGTGGAGCCAAGTCCATGCACAGAACCTCAGAAATCTCCACAGACACATCACAGGTCAGGATCTGCCTCTCCCAGGAGGGGAATATCCCATAATTAATTTATTCTGAACTCCATGGAGCTGAGGCACCTCAGAACCCCTCCAGCTGCCCACAACACTCCTGGGAATTTCACCTTTGAATTCAGCCCCCAACTAGCAGGAAAGGGAGAAGGGGAAGGTGCAGCTCCCTCTGCCACCCAGCTCTGCCATGGCCTGCTGAGAACAGGAATTCCTGGTTACTACAGGAATAGGAACCATTGAAATTCCCACTCTGGCCATACTCTCTGGGAATTTCACTTTTTAATTCAGCCCCCAACCAGCAGGAAAGGGAGAAGGGGATGGTGCAGCTCCCTCTGCCACCCAGCTCTGCCATGGCCTGCTGAGAACAGGAATTCCTGGCTACTACAGGAGTGGGAACCACTGAAATTCCCATCCTGGCCATACTCTCTGGGAATTTCACTTTTTAATTCAGCCCCCAACCAGCAGGAAAAGGAGAAGGGGAAGGTGCAGCTCCCTCTGCCACCCAGCTCTGCCATGGCCTGCTGAGAACAGGAATTCCTGGTTACTACAGGAATAGGAACCATTGAAATTCCCATCCTGGCCATACTCTCTGGGAATTTCACCTTTGAATTCAGCCCCCAACCAGCAGGAAAGGGAAAAGGGGAAGGTGCAGCTCCCTCTGCCACCCAGCTCTGCCATGGCCTGCTGAGAACAGGAATTCCTGGTTACTACAGGAGCAGGAACCATTGAAATTCCCACTCTGGCCATGCTCCCTGGGAATTTCACTTTTTAATTCAGCCCCCATCCAGAAAGAAGGGGAGGGAGGGGAAGGTGCAGCTCCCTCTGCCACCCAGCTCTGCCATGGCCTGCTGAGAACAGGAATTCCTGGTTACTACAGGAATAGGAACCATTGAAATTCCCACTCTGGCCATACTCTCTGGGAATTTCACTTTTTAATTCAGCCCCCAACCAGCAGGAAAGGGAAAAGGGGAAGGTGCAGCTCCCTCTGCCACCCAGCTCTGCCATGGCCTGCTGAGAACAGGAATTCCTGGTTACTACAGGAGCAGGAACCACTGAGATTCCCAGCCTGGCCCTGCTCCAAGGGTGCAGATACCAATCATTGTTTCACAGTGAGTAATTCAATGTACAGCAGAGCTGCACTGGAGCTCGTGGAGTTTCCAATTATGTCCTTAATCCAACTGCCTTTGCCAATGTTGCTGTTACACATTTCCTACCAAAATAACTCCAGCAGAGCCTGAAGCCAGTTCTGAGAGAAAATTTCAGTTGGTAGTGTCTAAGAATAACCAGTTCTACACTGGTTCACTACACCCTCAACTCCTGCTGGGAACAAAAACATTCCTCTCACCTTTTTGTATCATAGTCAATTAAAACATAGTTTTCCATGGCAAGCTTGAGATCTGGGATTTCTTCACAGACCCACCTAGAAGGAGAGAAGAAATAATGAACAGTGGTGTTGCCAATTAAGTGTAATAAGGTTGTTTGTCTCAATTTGGGCTGCTTTACATGAAGAGAGGACACTGCAGCAGCCCTGGGAGCTCACAGTAATTCAGGAATAAGGCAGACATAATGGGAAACTGCAACAGTTCACATTTGTTCTGAATAAACAGCAAGATGCCTGTAGACACTGGCAGGAGCAGAAAGCTTCAAAATGAGGTGATAAATGTATTCCACGTGTCTAAAAATACTCAGAGTCATGGCTGATGTTAATCTAACAGAAAATGCAGAAGTGCAGCATTTCCAAAGAATTCTGATGCTGCAAGGAAGCTTTGACAAGGCTGAATGTGGAGAAGACATTTCCCACAGCAGCCCAAAAACCCTGTCACCAACCACTCAGTGCCAGGATATTCTCCTCTGGGGAGTGCTTAAACTCCCTCACACCTTACACACCCAGCCAAACCAGATTTTGAGAAGTTATTTTGCTAAAAGACCCCTTTGATACTCTGAATTAACACAGCCCTGTGTGTTGTGGTATCAGAAAGGGGAAGCACATTCCCACTTGCAGTGCATCCAACAATGGCAGCTCACAGGAGAGAGCTTCACTTGTGGAATGGAGGAAGATTCATTCCCTTCAAAAGCAATTTAAAAGCCACAGAAGCTTTGCACACAAATTTCCTCCACAAATATCAAATTGGAAAGCACTGTCAGCATCAGAAAAACCCACATCACAAGATGAATTCCAATAGGAATCACAGAATTTCTTCCTCATGAACTTTGCTCCATTCTTCACTATTAAAATGGTGAATAAAAAAAAATACTGAAGATCCAACAGTTCTGTTCCTTGTGGCTGATTCACACATGGTTAATAACTACACAAGCCAGTGAAAACCTGAACTTGGACATGCATGGCTGGCCCTCCTCTGGTGTCTCACATGTCCCCTAAAAGCACCAGGGCTCTGAGGGGGTGGCTGGAGTGGTTGGTGCTTCTGAAATCCCAGGAACAGGCAGTCAGCAGCTGGATCCTTGTGTCCAGGGATATTCCATTATTCCACTGCCTGATGACATAAAGGGATATTGGGATATTTCCTGCATTCTCTCAGCACCACTTTCACAACACCATGGGCACTTTGCACAAGGCAAAGGCAGCATAAAGAGCTTTTGACACTGAGTTCACTCCAGCCTTGCTGAAAACAGTTGTGAAATATCACCTGACCCAACAGCTTCCTAAGGCAGCTTCCCTTTGCCTCCATGCAGCACAGAAAGCACCAACCACTGCAGCCACCCCCTCTGAGCCCCTTGGAAAGGGGCCCAAAAATGATGCCACAAAACCCCCAAAGACAGAATCTTATCCCCACCAGTCCTGGCAAACTGGCAGCCCCAGTGGCAGAGTTCTGTAGATAGAAACTCCTTTAGGAGAAAAATGTTCAGCTGCAGCCTCATTCACATCCTCTGCCCCCCAGCCCGTGGGAAATGCTCTGATTTCAGGCATGTGAGTGATGTTATCAAGCACTTGGTTCTCTCACCCTCACACTGGCAGCACACAAGGCTCACTGCTGCCTTTGCCATCTGTGAGCAGATTTTGAGCTCAGGTGGTTCTGCAGGTAAAACACCTCCTCCCTCACCTGTATCTGCACCACCCAAGCACTAAACCCTGCTGCAGACACAGCCCTGAGCTGAGCCAAGGGCAGCCTGTGAGGATGTAAACCAGTTAACAAGAGCAGCTTTGGAATGGGGATAACTCATCCTCATCCCTCAGGTGTTTGGGGAATTCGTGTAGCATTTATTAAAAGTTGTTCTTTGGCAAGTCCCCTCCTAATCCTGCTGAAATAACAGCAAGTCACGTCCTGAGAGCCTGTGTTGGGAAATCCTCTGACTTCTTGCTGCTCTCAGTTGTCTTTCACCTTTATCCTCCCATTTTCCCCACGTTGTTCCAACTTTATCAGCAGGATTAAGAGCAATGCTACAGGGAGATCATTGCCAAACAACCCAAATGCTGCAAGATCACAGCAACAGGGGAAACAGAGAGGGTGGGCAGAGGCAAGATCAGGACATAACACATCAATGTTCCCTAAACCTTGTGTGTCCACAGCTCAGATACCAACTGCCACAAGTATTAAAGCTGAGCACCACCACTCATTTTGAACTCTGTTCACAACAGAATGGAATATGGCAAGATAAAACAAAAATCTCTTTGGCAAGGAGCTCTGTATTGCAGCAAATTCAGCTTAGAAAAATAACTCAGAGGTGCTAAATGGTAACTGCTGCCCTCCTGTGTGTCCTGAGTGCAGCCCTCCCTCCCCAGAGCTGCAGTGAGGCACAGGAAGGGTCCCAGGCAGGCTGCACCCAGCACTTACCGAATTGTCTCAATAATTTCATGAGCAGCATCGTGGTGTTTGTCCTGAAATTAAACAGAAAAAAAGACACATGAGGTGCTGTTTGTCAGGAGTTTACAGAAATTAAAAACACACTGGTTTTTAGGATACAGGTGCCAAGCATACAGGGACAGAAGTCTTTGAATTCCACCCATTGAAGCCATCAAAATGAGCCCTTTAAGGAAAAATAAGGCTGAAGGAAATAAATTTCTCAAGTGTCTCTGACTGAACTGTCATTCTACTCATTTCTCTGTCACTCCCTGCAGTCAGGGACTGTGTGGCTGGGGATTATGGGACTGAAGCCTTTGGGATTGTTGGGATGCAGCAGGTACTCCCCTGCAAGTTCCCAATGAGCAGCTGAATCCCTTGGCCCAGCATCTGGCACAGGCTCCCAGCTCCAGATGGGCAGTGAGATTCTTGCACAGGGAATGGCTTTCCAAAATAAAGCATCCAATAAACAGTGGGAGCAGATGTCAGTGCAGGAAAAACAGCCTCAGAGCACACAGAAAAAAAGGCCTGGATGTGCAGCCCTGCTCATGAACTGAAAGCCAAAACACACCAAACCCTGAGCAGCACACATCCACACCAGGGTGAGACATGGAGGTTTGCTGGTTTCATTTGGGAGCTTACTCAGGAGCAACAGAAGCATTTTACTATTTTAATTATTATTACTATAAATTATTATACTATTATATATATATATATATATATATATATATATATATATATATATATATATATATATAATATTTTATATATTGTATATATATACTATATATAATTAATATATAAATTATATATAGTATATAATATAAATATTATATTATAAATAGTATATATATACTATATATCATTATATATAATTATATATATAATATACTATATATATAGTATATTATATATACTATATATAATACTATATATATAGTATATATAGTATATATATACTAAATATAGTATTTTATATAGTATATATAATACTCTATATATATACTATATATATAGTGTATATATAATATATATATACACATATATATGTGTATATATATATATTATATATATACTATTATACTATTTACTATTTTAATTATTACAAATTCATGCTAGAAAGAGCTCTTGGAGCTGTATTTATATGCACCATTGTACAAAAGAAGTTCTATTTTAGGGAAGCCACAGGAGTTCCTCATCCACATTGATGTATCCAGCCTTAGTTACCAGAGTCCATCTGCACAAAGCTGGGGTTATATTTAGACATTTGTTTCTGCAAGTGGCTTTGACCTTTTAATTAGGAGTCTTGTATCTACAGCCCTTCCAGAAATACAAGTGCAAAGGCTCCCTCAAATCATTTCCCTTGCTTTGTGCTGCAGAAATGTCATTTCTGTAGTTACCAGGGGAAATTCTGTAGCAAAGGGCAGAGACAGGTAACAAAGCAGAGGACTGGGGGCAGGGGAAGGCAAGAAGAAAACCACTGATGGTTGATAACAGCAAATGGTTGGATTATCTCGTTTTCAAGACATGGAAGGACATGATCTGAGTCAAATGGAAGCATTTGCTATCATTATCTCAGCTTTCCTATTTTCAGGAGGAAACACATTTTCCCTTGTACAACCACTCCATGCACTTGGAATCAGCCAGGCCTGCAGAAGTTCTCATTCCAAGAAATTTCTACACAGCCCTTTCAATGCCTAGTTAAAAACTTCAGGACAAATAGGCAAGAATTTCTGAGCTTTGCCATCCTTCCAGTGCCTTAAAGGGGCTCATAAACAGAAGGGAGAGGAAATTTTAATATGGGGAGTTGGTGACAGGAGCCAGGCAATGGCTCCCAGTGCCAGAGGGCAGGGCTGGATGGGATCTTGGCAATCAGGAATTGTTCCCTGGCAGGGTGGGCAGCCCTGGCACAGGGTGCCCAGAGCAGCTGGGGCTGCCCCTGCATCCCTGGCAGTGCCCAAGGCCAGGCTGGACAGGGCTGGGAGCAGCCTGGGACAGTGGGAGGTGTCCCTGCCATGGCAGGGGTGGCACTGGGTGGGCTTGAACAAACCATAACCCACAAACCATTCTGTGATTTTGTGGAATTCTTTCAGTGCCCAGCTGTGGCTCAGGGTGCTCCCAGCTGTGGCTGTGGCTGCAGGGGCCAGGGAGGAGCTGCCTGTGCCTGGGGAGCTCCTGTGCTGAGCTGAGCTGGGCTGAGCAGGCAGAGGGGGCAGTGCCACTGTGTTTGTGTCCCCAGTGGAAGGACACGACTGCAGTGAGGAGGGACAGGAGCCAGGCAATGGCTCCCAGTGCCAGAGGGCAGGGCTGGATGGGATCTTGGGCAGGAATTGTTCTCTGGCAGGGTGGGCAGGCCCTGGCACAGGGTGCCCAGAGCAACCTGGATCAAGGGTGTCATCCTGTGGCTGCCCCTGGATCCCTGGCAGTGTCCAAGGCCAGGTTGGATGGGGCTTGGAGCATTCTGGAATGGTGAAAAATGGAACTAAATTATATTTTAAGGTGCCTTCCAACCCAAACCAGTCTGGGATTCTGTACTAAAGCTATGAGAAAATATTATTTCACTAGAAAAAAACTCTTCTTTTCAGATGACAAAAAGTTAACACCAAATCTAGAAGTCACAAGGAAGGCTAAGCCAAGAAAACCAAATTATTCCAGTTACAACATGGAGAAGGAAAAACATCCAACAACATTAGCCAGGCCATTTGGGATGGATCACACAGAGCCTGGAGCTGAGCTCTGCCCTGGGCACATTGAACAACTGCTGCTGCACCAAACAGCACAGAACAGATTTGGGCTGTGCTTCCTCCAGGCTCCTGGGCTGGGACAGCCCAAACCCCACAGAAAACAGCAGCATCCATAACCCAGTTTCCCAGGAATGTCAGGTAATTCTTCTGATAAATGTTGGCCTAGAAACCAGGGAAACAATCAAACTAAAACCTGCTCCTGCCTCTCAGTGCACAAATAAAAGAGAACGTGTTGTCTCCTTTTTTCTCTGTGCACTGAAAGGAGGGGACAAGGAGGGAGGAGAACTTCTCTTTCTTCTCATTTCTTATCTGCCAAGTGTGTAAGAATAACCCAGGCCAGCAGCTCATCCATAAACATCTCCCAGCAATGTTCATGTTTCACTCCATGCACGATGATCCAGCAGAGCCCCCTGGGCTGATGCAGCTCTCCCAGCCAACTGTGTCCCTGCAGAATCACAATTTACTTTATCAACAGAAGCACATTATACCAGAAAAGTGAATTCAGGCTTATTCTGGCATAGCCATTTCCTGGGAGGAAGTTCTGGGCTTGGACACTTGCAGTGAGAGCAGAGCACATGAGAGACCCCTTGTCCTACAGGTCTTCATGAAAACAACCCTATAAGTGACTAAAATTGTCTCAATAACAGACTCTCTTGTCTTGGGTTAAAAAGTAAACAAATCTATCTAAGAAATAATAATAATAAATTACAATTCACATCTACAACTACAGATCAGCCAATTTAAGTGACTTTGCACAACCTCACATGGAAACTCCAGGCAGAAAGAAGGAACCTTTGAGCTTAGTTTGTGACATTATCTGGGAATAAAGAAATCCAAACCAGTTCCACATCTACTGCTGCTGAACTCCCCAGGCTGAAACACTTCCCAAGTTTACTTCACTCTCTAACAGACTTTGGCTGAGCAGAGAAGCTCCCAAGGTCTCAAGCAAATCTCACCAAAAAAATTAAATAAAATAATATTTTTTTTAAATCCAGTAGGATCTCCTACATTTCTTCAAAGCAGAGCTGGCTGTGGAAAACTGAGGGAAGGGGGAAACATATCAGAAGGGACTACAGAGCAGCTTCTCTTTTCTTAGAGAAACTTCCAACCCCATTTCATGATTATGGTTGTATGATTTAATCAGAAAGGACATTGAACAGCAACAGGCATCACATCTGTGTTCAGGCAATTGGTTGTGGCACTGGCAGGGAGTCTGAGGCAACCAAAAGGGAAATGGAATAGAAACTGTTGGATCAGGCTCTTTTCTGACCCACAGATGAGACAACTGAGGTGCTTTAAAAATTTTAATTCTATTTTTAGTCTCATGTGAAAGGTGAGACAATACAGATGTTATAATTCACAGCATCACAATTAGAAGCCAATTATTTCCTAATTACAATACATCATAAACATTTCTTGACTTATCAGTTTTTGTCACACCATGCTGTAAAGGCCTCAAAGCCAATCATCCAAAATTACCCCTTGTGGGTCCTACTGCAATGCATCTTTCATAGTTTTATTTCTCTAAAGTATCTCAACTTATTTGTAAGGCCACACTTCGAAACTTATTTCTAGTTCCATTTCTCTCTCAGCAATGTCTGCCCTATTCCATGGCATTTCTAAGTCAGCATTTCTCATCTCAAAGTTTAAATACAGATACATCCTATACAAACCTTCTATCAAACTTTAATAAAGGTGCTCCACAAATCCATTTCCCACAGAACCCCCCCAGATCCTGCCCCTGCTCCATCAGCAGCCCAAGCAGGTGCAGTGGTGCAGGAGCAGCAGCTTTGCCCCAGAACCTTTGCCCCAGATAGATGAACACTGAAGGCAGCAGCCTGGGAGGAAGGGTGGAAGGTTGGATGGAAGAGTGGAAGGGTGGAAGGATGGATGATGGATGGATGGATGGATGGATGGACATGGATGATGGATGGATGGATGGATGGATGGACATGGATGATGGATGGATGGATGGATGGACATGGATGATGGATGGATGAGGGATGGATGAGGGATGGATGGGGGATGGATGGATGGACAGGGATGATGGATGGATGGATGGATGGATGGATGATGGATGGATGGATGATGGATGGATGGATGGATGATGGATGGATGGATGATGGATGGATGGATGATGGATGGATGGATGATGGATGGTGGATGGATGATGGATGGATGGATGGATGGATGATGGATGGATGGATGATGGATGGTGGATGGATGGATGGATGATGGATGGATGGATGATGGATGGATGGATGATGGATGGATGGATGATGGATGGTGGATGGATGATGGATGGGTGAATGGATGATGGGTAGATGGATGCGTGGAAGGAGGGATGGAGGGATGGAGGGATGGAAGGAAGGAGGGATGGATGGAAGGAGGGATGGATGGAAGGAGGGATGGATGGAAGAAGGGATGGATGGAAGGAGGGATGGAGGGATGGAAGGATGGAGGGATGGATGGATGGAGGGATGGAAGGAAGGAGGGATGGAAGGAAGGAGGGATGGAAGGAAGGAGGGATGGAAGGAAGGAGGGATGGATGGAAGGATGGAAGGATGGATGGAAGGATGGTGACTCCTGCTCTGCTGATCAACCTCACCCTGCTCAGCCAACAGCCACCCCTGCACCCCCAAAGGTTGCCTGAAGCTTCCCCCCCTCAGCCAGGGGTCTGACTTTGGGGTTTTTTGGCTCAGTTCAGAGGGTTTCTGTTCTTTTCCCCAGCTGCAGTGCCCATGACTCAGGTTGCAGGCAGGTTGTGCTCGTGTGTCACGCTGGACTCTGACACCCCCAGGGCTCTGGCAGTGAAAGCTGTTGGGAAAGAGCCTCCCACACACTCCAGCAGTGCTGGAATCCCGTGTGCGGGAGCCTTTTGGCCCAGGCTCAAGCAGCCTCTGTGTTCTGTTCCCAGTCACGAGATGAGATGATGCCAGCACGGTGCTCCCTGTCACAAAGAGCAGCTCCATTCACCCTCCTCTGCTCCAGGCTGCTCTCCCTCCTTCCCTCCCTCCCTCCTCCCTGCACACTACGTGCTGCTCCTGCCCTCTGTGTACTTTCCAATGTTCCTGTACTTATGTTGTCTGAGAGGCCCTTGGAATCTTCTGAGCCACATAAATGGAAGCTTTTCACAACCAACCTTATCTCTTTAATGTGGAAAGTATTTCAAGTAAAGAGTTGCAGTAATTATTGAGACTGCCCAAAGCTCTTCACAACAAGATTTAAACAAACCAAACTTAAACACACATTGAGTTATTGCAGCCAACCCTCTCCAGCTGACCTTTTCACAGAGTTCTGGTCTTCAACCCAAACATTGAATTTTAATTTGAAACGTGAGTTCCCAGAGAAAGTTTGATAGTTTTTGCCAAGATATTTCATTGGAAAAAAATAACAGAAAGAAAGCAGACACTTTGTCAAAAGTCATGTCAAAGAGCATCCAACATATTCTATGGAAAAGTGGAGCAGAGTTTCAGCCAGCAGGACTGAACAGCTTCACCCCTCTGATTCTTACAACAGGTTTCTCCAACCACACATTCCTCCAACTGTGAGCAGGGTTTGGAGCCAGAACAGCCCCACAGCTGTAAGTGAGCACAGCAGAGCCCCCAGCACACAGAGCTCCTGTCCCACACACACAGAGCTGAGTCCTCCTGCAGACACCAATTCCTGGCACTCTTCAGGCCATGGGGGTTACACCACAGAGCAATTTCTGAGAGTTCAATCTTTCCCTTCACCTCCTCATAAAAAAGACCTTTTGTATCTTGCAGATATGAGAAGCCCTAATTTGTCATTTGGAGTCATATAAGACAGTGCCCAAAAGCTCTTTCCAAATCACCAATATGACCAGAGCTGTGTGCTGGGCACTGCCCAGGCTCCCCAGGGAATGGTGCCAAGGCTGCCAGAGCTCCAGGAGCAGTTTGGGATGCTCAGAGCTCCAGGAGCAGTTTGGGATGCTCAGAGCTCCAGGAGCAGTTTGGGATGCTCAGAGCTCCAGGAGCAGTTTGGGATGCTCAGAGCTCCAGGAGCAGTTTGGGATGCTCAGAGCTCCAGGAGCAGTTTGGGATGCTCAGAGCTCCAGGAGCTCCCAGGGCTGCTCAGGGTGGGGTTCTTGGGGTGGCTGTGCAAGCACAGGGGCTGCACTGATCATCCCTGAGGGTCCCTTCCAGCTCAGGATATTCAGGACTCAGCAGCACTCACAGCTCTTCCTCTGCCATCAGGGTGAGAAAAGCTAAAGCAGCCCAAATAATACCCCAAACACAGCCCCAAGGGATCACAGTGTGCATGACATGGTCAGCACCAGCCACAACTCAGTAACCTGTGCACAACTTTCTTCTACAAAGCACCAAATTCCTACTAAAAACAGCCAAAGCAGACATTTCTACAGAACACTCTTGGAGAGCAAGGTAAGGTACAAATTAGAGTTGGCAACAATTTTGCCACAGGTTGGCTGTTGGAACAGTTTGTAGTTCCTTCCCCCTGTAATTCCCCCTACACTCCTCCTCCAGGTGTGGCTGCTTTGGTTACATCAAATCTTCAAACTAACATCCCTTGAGATACTTAAATGGCAAGATTTGGATTTAATTCTGTGTTCCAGTACCCTATCCCAGACTCCTGGGTGTGTTTGCACAGAACAGTTAACCCCCAGTGCAACAATCCATAGTCCAAAGTGAATCTATAACCTAAAGCAACAATTTTAAATGTTCTGCTTTCCATCCTCAAACACAAATTTGTTCAGTTAAATTGGGCAGCCAGCACTGCCTGGAGGCACAAAACACCACCCCAGTGCCCTTCCAGATTTACATCTTTTTTTATTTGAATTCTTCTTACAAAACTGTGCTTAGCCTTGGGGTAAGCCTAAATTGGGGTTTGAGGGTGAACACCATATTTTTCTGAATTTTATTTCCCCACATGCCAAGCTTCACCTCATCCAGGCTGGACAGGGCTTGGAGTACCCTGGGATAGTGGAAGATGTCCCTGCCATGCCAGGGGGTGGCACTGGATGAGTTTAAGGTCCCTTCCAACCCAAATCTGTGATTCCATGATTCTCTGGAAGAGGGATCTTTGTGAGATCTGATCACCTACACAGCACAGGTAGTGAAAAGGTACCCAAAAAGCCTGCAGACCTGAGCAGCAAACAAATGGTTGGAAAATATAAGTTCTTGACAAAAAAAAAAAAAAAAGAAAAAGAAATAAAAAAGAAATACAGCTCAGACCCCTTCAATCTTTCACTCTCCCAGCATCGTACAGAGACTTTTATGACCCTTTATCTCCTCTGCATAGACAGGAACATTTCTGGGCATAGCTTTGGCTGCCCAGACTAAACTGTCCCACAGCAGAGCAACCCTTGCCCTTTCAGAGCCAGTTCTGGCTCACCAGACCATGCTTCCTCCCCTAAAAACAGGCCAGGTGACCAAAGCAGCTCTTCAGAAATGTGAAAAGCAGCTGTGGTCAAGCAGGGGCAGAGCAGGAGGGACAGATCTCCCACAGCTTTCCCCTGCCCACCAGATGTGTGAAAACCAAAGCTGAAACAAGCCAGTTACAAATAATTCAATGGCAACCTTGTGTACCTTTTAATGACCTGTGGGGATACACTTCCAGCCCTCCAATGTAACAGCAGCTCCTCCCAAATCCTGGACACTGACCCCACTCATGGATTAACAGAAGTCAGAGGGATTTGCCAAATTCTGATCTCCACATGACCCATTTAACTTGCAAAACAAAAGAGGTCAGTCCCACCAGCCCCTGGGTTTAAAGAACAGCTTGGTTGCCTGCAGTGGCAGCTCTCTCTCCCCAGGCAGCAGTCCATAAATCCAAAGGAGAGGATGTTACAGCTGCAGACAAGATGGTTAGCAGAGATCAAAAAGATGGATTAGGAAAAGCCAATCAATCTTGCAGAAGGCTGGTGGGACAAGTGCCTCTTTCAAGCCCCTTTCTTGCTTCCATCTGGGGAGGATGATAAGGATTTCTCTGGACACCAGGAAAGGCAACAAGAGCCACTGCAGCTGCTGGGAGCCAGGAAAGACCCAGCATTCTGCACAGCACATGGATGCCCTCACAAACCAGGGATTCCAGCCTGTCACAAGCTGTGTTCTCCTCCCACAGGGTTTAATTTCACTTAACCCACCTAGAGAGAGCCAGCAGCACATCCCCCTGCCCAGGCACATCCATGGCCAGCACACCTGAACACAAGAAGGTGACAGGAGGCTCTGAAAAGCCAAAGCACTTCCAGCACTGCAGCAGCCAGGAGCTGCTCAAGGAGGGAGGATCTCAGGCTCCATGTCCCGCCAGCTCTGCCTTCCACCACTTTGCATTTTCAGCTATTTGCCTTGTGCTCAAATGCCAGTTAAGCCTTGAGTAAGGGAAGGGAAAGCCTGCTCCATGCAGTATTCCATACTGGATAGCAGGACTTGGTTTAACGTTACCAGATTTTATCCCAAATCAAGATTATGCCAATTTTAGCTTCCATAGCAACAACCATAGCCCAGTTTTTCTTACCAAGATGGACAAGAACCAAAAGTCTCCTCTGAGCCACCCAATTATTTTCATTCCCTTAATCAAGAAAGCATAGGGACATTCACAAGAACACATTTTTATTAGAATGTATAAAAAGAGATCTCCTACAGAGAACACCTTGTAACCATCTTTTCCTCCCAGTTTCAGGGAAGAAAAGACAAGGGAAGGAAGAGCTCCCAAGACTGCATTTGGAAGCCCATCTCCCACACAGCAGGAGGCAGACAAGCCTGAGGTAGTTTCTAGGTTACTGTCACACAAAACCAACTGGAAAACATAGTGGTCACCATGGCCTCCTTAACGGCTACATAAGGACATTTAAATAAAAAGAAAAGGTTGGTCCAAGGTCCAAAATAAACTAACAAAGGAAATAGGCATTGAGAAAGAAGATCCAAAGTGCTCTGGATAATGATTTAGCATGGTTGCAAGAGGGATTGCACTTTCA
This sequence comes from Agelaius phoeniceus, assembly GCF_051311805.1. Classification (NCBI taxonomy): domain Eukaryota; kingdom Metazoa; phylum Chordata; class Aves; order Passeriformes; family Icteridae; genus Agelaius; species Agelaius phoeniceus. The sequence continues at coordinate 4,422,691 of NC_135293.1, forward strand.
CTGCTGCTGCTTCAAGCACAGTAACAGTTCTGCCTTTGCACACAGCAATCCCAACTGTTGCTACGGACACTGCACAGATGCAGGAGGGAATGGTTCCCCTGGTAGTGCAGGAGGGGCTGGGTCAATCCATTTACATGCAATCAGCCTGCAGGAGCGTTGGAGGCACACAGGACAGCCACAGCAGGATGAGCCAGACAAAAGAAGCATTTCCACTATGCAAAAAGGCAGTTTAAAATACATAACATAATGTATTCTAACATAAACAGAATACATAGGGGGATGCAGTGATTCTGGTAGAACAGCAATTCACTGGTGTGTCCCACTGCCCTCCCAGGTGGGTTTTAGGCAGTGGCACACCCTGCCCACACCAGGGCAGCTGCAGGAGGGGGCAGAGGCTGTGGTGAGCCCATGTGCACATGGCACAAGAAGCCAGCACTGCTTGTTCTGAGACTGCTGGGCTTTCACTCCCTGGAGCAGAGGAGGCAGCTCTGCCACCCTTTCACAGCCAGTTTAACCCCACCCAGCCACCTGCCCTGCCACACTTCCCCAAAAGTCACCCCTTGCTCTGGGCCAGCAGTGCCTGTGCTCTCACACAGCAAAGGCAGGGGAGGCTGAACTCAAACCAAACCTTTGTGGGCTTTTGGCTCAGCTCCCTTTGAACCAGCCCAGCTCACAAACACTGCTCCAAGGGTGAGAGCAGCTCAGCACCAGGGAGCAGAGATGACAAGAGTCACTTCTACCTGCAGATGTCCCAGCCCCAAAGCTGCACCTCCCCAGGAGCCACAGCTGTGCTAGCAGGGAAATACCCCACCCCTGCAGGGTGCACAAGGCATCTCTGCTCAGCCACACTGCCAGAAACAGCCCTGCACACAGGACCCAGGGGAAGGAATCCACACACAGCCCCAAAATTGCTGCTGCTGAAAGCTGCCACCATCTCCTTCTCAAGCCCAAGGTCTTTCAACACCCTCAGTGGGGAAGGAAGGGGAGGAAGCTCATGGCACAGCCTGAGCCCCATCTCCTGCAGGGAAAACTGGTGAGACAACAGCTTCAATAACCACTCTATATTCTGTGAAGATAACTCACTCTTGGACAGCTCAGAAATTCTGTTCCTACTTAAAACACATAAATATTCCACATAACAGAAATTAGCAGTAAAATTCTGTACTCTTTCTGAAGCTCACTGGGCATGGAGGTACCAAAAAAAAAAAAGAATATGGATGGGTTTTCCTCTATAAGCTTCAACTTGTGGAGCAGAGCAGCGATCCAGTGGAGGTTCTGACAGCAGACATCAACTTCCAGCCACCAACCATTTCCACAAGCTTTTGCTTTAGACTTATAAGTGATCCTACAATATTACAATGCATTCTTCACAGATTGCAGAATTTCAACTGAGTGTTTGCTGTAATGAGCAGGGGTGGAAGCCAAGATCCACAAAGACTCTAAACCCAGCTCCAGGGGTCAGAGGCCACCCTGAGCCAGCACCTGATCTCCCAGGTCTTGTGGGATGTGGGAACCAGAGGGAACCTCCTGCAGCCCAGTGGGAATCCCACTCAGGAATGAATGAGAAGCCTCAAAAGCTCACAGTTGTTAGAATTTTACAAGTGTCAAATAATAATAATATTGCTGAGCTCCAAAAAGTGAATGACACATTATTAACAAAACCTCAGGAAATTGGCCTTCACACGACAAGGGAAGAAAATAACAAACACTATTAAAACTCATTCATTTTTACTAAGAAGCTTAATTCAGAACTTTTTGTAGGATTTGGTTCAGAAAAGTTTTCCAATGCTTCATTTATCTGTCTTCAGTAGCTCCTTAGACTTTTCATCCAACACTACCAAGTCCATTCAGTGTACATGTTTAGAAAACTCTCATTCACTGCTGAAATGAAACAAACCAAAATACTCTGAACGGGAACTTTTTCGTTATTCACTGATCTGCTCCTATCTATGAAACCATCATTTCCTGCTGTAAAATATACTCACCCTCTTCCTATGCTCTAAAAATAGTCCCTGCTTGATTTGATAGCTCTAGCAGCATGTGGCCAACTTTTCTATTCAGTTTTATTTCTTGTTCCTCTTCAGAGTTAGTTTTGTCTTTAATAATTACCATGAAAGTAAATATGTTCACAATTCCCAACATGAACTTTTCCTCCTTCTGTGGATCCTTCTGTTAGGAAGGAGAAAATAATCGAGGCAAAAATACGTTGAGACAATTTATGATTATCAATCTGTGATAAAATACAGAAAAAATTCACCCCACCCTTGGTCTTTGTGTTGATCATTACAGTGCAAAACTTTAATCAGACAGTTAAAGGTTAACTCAAAGCAGGAGGAAAAAAAAGCAAATCAATGAGAAAGGGGGAAAAGAAAGAAGGAAGAGTACAAAAGTAGACATATGGATGTCTAGGGAGAAGGGTGATTAAATCCCCCATAAATCTCACATACCAAGAGGTAAGATATTTTGCCTAAATTCCCAGAGGCAACACAATTCAGTCCCGTATCTGAGCCTTGAAAGGATAATCATCTCCATTTATAATAAGGCTGCCATGAAGGACAAGAGCTGGAGCTGCATGTGGGGGCATGGATTTCCCTTGGCACACTGAAAGCTTTCAGTGCTGTGTCCAACTGGAGCTGATGGGTGAATTTTTAGGTAGATAATTCTGAATTGCCTGGGCTGGAACTTTGGCCTGGACAGGAACATTAATCCTCACTCATCTGTTGATGAATGGAAGGGGGAAAACGAGCAATCTTGGACAGCTACTCTGTCTTTCAACAGTTGCCTTTCAGATAAATCAGTTATATAAAAAAATAAATACTAGTGTGGCCTTTAAGATGCAAGACAAGAGACCAACTTTCACTTTTCAAACTGGGCAAGAAAAGTGTCCGTTAACTGAACTCATGATTTATCTTGGATCCAACGGGTCAGGGCTTGGAACAAAGGAGTTTGAGAACTGAACAAGCACCGATTGTCACTCAGGGCAACATCAAAAGGTAAAGCCCAGAAGGAAACTGCTCTTCTGTGCTGCCCACGTGCTGCACAATTAACGCCGTAGGGCTCTTGTGCCCCCCAAGAGCACAGCCCTGAGTCCCTCTGGCACCGGGGAAAAGGGCAGGAAAATGATGTAACTGTGCCAGCTGTGTGATGTGCTAACAGCACCGAAACCCGAGCGCTTTGCAAATGACTGAGTCAATATTTCCCAGCTTCACGCTGCGTGCTCTCCCCACTCCAGGTGTTTTTACAACAGGGGAGGGCAGGCAGAGAGAGAGAGGTGCTGAGAAATCGGAACTGTGCTCAATGTTCAAACCTTTCCCTCACTAGACAAGCTTTTTCTAAGTGATTAGTCATCCCCACAAGCATTTCCCAACAAGCTGAAGCAACAGGGAAAACCCCCCCGGACTCTGCCGAATTTCTGGGCCATTACTCAGGGGGTGAGGAGGTTTTTGCCTGGCAAAGGCAGAGCAACAGTTTCCTCCTCTGCCTCCTTTGTAGGGCCGGCTGCCCCGGGCAGAACCTGACTCACATTTCACAGAGCAGGCCGGGGGGCCGCCTCTCAATACACTGCTACATTTTTTTTTCCAGCGATCCTGTTCCCAGAGCCGCCCCACACACAGCTCCACAGGCACCAACATTCCCAACCACAGGGAGGATCAGGGGGGCTTCACCTTCCCCCTCCAACTCAGGCTGGTCCCAAGGAAAAGCCAGGAGCACGTGTAAAACGTGTTTTCCATCAGCTCATCCCACAGGAGGGCAGTGGGGTGTGGAATAAGGACCCCATGGGATGGGTCTGTGGCAGAGAAGGATGCACAGGACCACCCCCAGCAGCAGGGCAGCTCCAAGCCCAAGGGAACAATTTAGGTTTTCTTTAGCTCCTTCCCAAAATCATCTACAGCACCATCCTAAGGCACTCCCACACCTGCCTCGATGCCTGGGAAGTCAAAGCCAGGCAGCACAGAAACTTCCCAGGAAAGCTGAGTGACACGAACAAAAAAAGAGGATTTAATTCTCAGACAAGGTTTGTTATTCATCTCCACCGCTGATCTTTAATTTCAAAGGTGACAATCCCCGCTGGGCTGTGATTTTCATTAACACTCCCTGCCCTTGAGGTCTCCCTGCACAGCACATTCCTTTGGTGACAGAATGGTATCAGCTGGATAAGGGAAAAAAAAAAACAAAACCCACACCCTGCACCCTCCCACCTGTGCAAAATCTAGTAGTAAGAAGCTTGTATCCCATTACTCCCAGTAGCAGCCACACACACACCTCCAGGTGCAGGGTGATGCTCTGACAACACTCAATTAGAAAATGAGAATTTTCTTGCCATCACAGCTGAGTGGAAAGTCAGCAGTAACGATGAGGAACACAAATAAATTAATTATTCAAGCCAGACTTCTCATCACAGGTGCTGATTTGGAGGTTTAAGCTCCAGCAGCTCAGGGCAGAGGCACCTCAGCCTGGTAAGATGTGCACGGTGGCACAGCCAGGACTGTCCCCTCCTGGGACAGAGTCAAAGGCTGGAAGAAGGGAATAAAATTGGTAGATGAAAAAGAAATGGTATTACCATATGGTAACTAGGGCAGAAGATAAATTCTTGGCTGTGAGGGTGGTGAGGCCCTGGCACAGGTTGTCCAGAACAGCTGTGGCTGCCCCATCCCTGGAATGTCCAAGGCCAGATTGGACAGGGCTTGGAATGACCTGGGACAGTGGAAGGGAGTGGAACAAGCTGGGCTTTAAGGTCCCTTCCCAGCCAAAGCATTGCATGATTCTGTGATCCTATACCCAGAGCACAACCCTACAGGTACTGTCACAGCTCAGCCTCCACAAGTCCCACAGGGAGAGGGGAACACAAGCCACAACAACCTGTCACACATGGACACTTGCAGGGCCTTCCACGGGAATGCCACCCAGCAGGGATCACAGCACAAGAGGCAGATGGCTCATTCTGCACCTGGAAGGGACTTGCAGCCTATTGGACACAGCAGGCAGCAGGGCCAAGGACACGGTGCCACAAGAGCCCTGCACAGCCCTCAGCACCTGGTGGTGCCTCCTGTTCCCAGTGCAGTGCAGGCCTTAAGGAGAGCAAATGAATGAAGCACAGTGTCCTTCCTCTCTTTGGCACACTGCAAACAGGCTTTTCCACATTCACCAACTCTCTGCTGCAACAGGGTGCAGCCCAGGAAACGTCGAGTTTGGGGACATTTATCAGCTTCAGCAGCTCTGAACCTCCTGTTGCTCAGCTCTCTGTGCAAGCAATCCCTCCCTGGTGCCACAGATATATCAGCAGAACCCTGCCAGACCAGACTGTAGAGCTGAGCCACCCTACAACATCCCCACCCTTTCTCCCTCCTGCACACAAAACAGCCTGCCATTCTACACAGGAACTTGTCAGGAGTTCAAAGTACAACCGAGACACCTCACAGATCAGGCAGGCCTTACTGAGATATAAAATGAAAAATCTCCACTTTATACTGAGGTATAAAACGAAAAATCTTCAAATTTAAACCTAATCCATATTCAAATTTAACTATAGTAGAAGTCAGAGACAAGAATGACCGATTTTAAGAAAAATTCTCAGGGAAAAAACCTAAATATCTGCAAGTCTTAAAACTACACAAGGGGACTTCACTCCTCATACCCTTCAGATCTAAATGATGAGTACCAAGTTATGCTTAGCAACACTTGAAGTATGAGTGAAAATGCCATCCTCTACCAGCAGTAGCCTATTTAAGACCAGTTAGATCCATTAACTCTGGTCTCTCACCCAAATACTTCCTTTATCTAGGCCTGTATCTTTCGTAGTACCAAAATTAAAATTTTAACACATATCCCTGGGTCTCTTGACAACCTGGCACCAGCAAAAAGTGGGGCAGATACGTGGGAGCCGAGGAGTTAACCAGCCCACAAAAGAGTACACTCACTTCAGCTCTGATTAAGCGGGGCAGTCACAAAAACAGAGGTCAACATCAGAAAATATTTTGTGAGTCATGAGGAGAGATTACTCACCATGCACTATTCAACTTACTCATCACAGTGTGGCACGGCCAGCACGGCTCACCACGGCTTCATTAGGGCACCGTGGCCTTTCCTTTGAGGCGGGGGAAGGAGCCGCACTTTCAGTTTTGTGTGGAAGCCAGTGGGAGGCTGGAGCTGCACCACCGCCGCCGCTCTCTCTCCTCCCACGGCCCTAATTAGACTCGGAGGGAAATACGTGTTTCACATCAGCCTCCCCGGCTCTTTTAGCATCCCAACAAGCGCCGGGTTGTCAGCCGGGTTATTATCCGGACTCAGCAGTCTGGAGAGACCCCACTTTTCCTATTATACACGAAATAAGCAGCAGCCCAGCAATAAAGAGACACGGTATTAACCCAGGCGTCCATTAATAAGAGAGACCAGCCTTCAACGCAGCAACACTGACGCCGCTAATTTAAGATGTAGTAAGGGCATAAAAATAGCCAAGTTACTCAAGGCAGGGTTACATCACACCACGGAGCCCGGGCACGCAGCAGGTTCACACTACAGAGCCTCGGATGTTGGGAAAGATGACTCCGTGCCACTGCTGCTGCTCTTACCAAAAATAACCTGCCGGGACCGTGAGTTTCCCGTTCCCTTTCCTACAGCCCTCCTCGGAAAACACATCTCACAGAGTACAACAGGAAGCAACCCGAACGCTGCTAAATAAAACTCCTTGAATCAGCGTGGTGTGGTTTTTTTTTTTGATTTTCCCTCCTCTCGGCTATCCCACCTTGCTTCCTCGGAAGCACGGGCGGTGAAACTAAGAAATGTTCTGCTTACGTCAAAGCGAGCCGAGCTCTGCCGGCAGCTCGGGGCCGCGCCAGCGCGGGGAAAGCGCGGCTGCAGTTCAGCAGAGCACGATGTCAGCAGGCCAAGCGCTGCCACGGACACGGGGATTTGTTTGCAGAGCCCCAGGGTTCAGCCGGAGCCGCGGTCAAAGCCGGGGAGTGCGTGTGTGCGAGCACGCCTCGGCCGCGCCGCAGCGCTCCGCTCCCCGGAGCTCCCCCGGCCCCCGGTGGAACATCCACCCGGGAATGGCTCTGGAAAGGCTGGCAGTGCCAAGCGCACGGTTTAAGGGCAGGATGTTTGGGGTTTGTGGTATTTCTCAGTACATAGGGGGATCACAGCCCCCTCCCCCGCCCACCACCTCCACCATCCGCATTTCTGATTAACTGAGAAAAAATTCTATTTATTCTGCCATCCTCAAAAACAGCTGCTCAAGTTCCCCCAAAACAATTAAATCCTTATTTCCCATGCTGCAAAACACACGTTTCACCCTTAAAATAAAGGGCGGGGGGGGGGATCGGTTTTTCGGTTTTTAAGCCCGTAGGAATCTCTGTGAACAGACATAAAACCATCTCTCCCTCCCAGAACAATCCCTATCCCGCGTAATCTTTAACCTCCGCTTCACACAACCCGCTCGGAGAGGGAGGTGGAGGAGGGAGGGGGGGACACACGAGTTAATATTTGGCGAGGAAAACCGAACCCGGTCATCGCTTGTACTTTCAGTTTCTGACAATTTGAGCAGAGCGCGCGCCCGCCAACACTGACAGAGCTGCCCAAACAGGAAAGGCTGCGCTTAACCAGTGTGTGCTGGGAGACACGCCGGGAGCAGCACTGCATGGAGGATGTTTTGGAAAAGCACGGCTACAGCGGCAGCCCCGAAAGGCAGGCGGCAGATAGGAGCAGGCAGCCGTCTCCCCCTGCCACGAGCGATATATTCCTAATCGCTCACACACAACAAGCGATTGCCAAAAGCGAGCAACAACATCAGCAGTATCAGCTGCCCCAGCCTGTGCGTCCCAGCGTGTTCTCGCCGGGAAAACGGCTCACGTACAACAGCACAGCCTGGAACGCAGGGATAATCAACAGTGCCTGCGCCAAGTAAACATAAAGAGAGACGGTTTGCCTTTGCAAACTGTGCTCCGAGGGGCTACACGCAGTTAGGGAGAGAAATTGCTCAAGGGTTGATAGGAAGCCTACACACATCCAAAAATACCCTCCCCGGAGCCTTTCGCCTCTCGTGGGATTGTCACTAATTTGAACATGGACATTGTTATCAAGGTCACACATCGCTCGTCCGGGCTCGGGAGAAAGTCAGGCAAGTTAAGGAAAAACGCTGCTCGGTAGCTAAGCAAGGACAAGTGACATTTTATTTGGAAGCACGAGGATTGCGGCTGGCTCGAATTCTACTCGGGATAAATAAAAGGGGAGCTCCAAGGGCACGGCTGGAGGGGAACTGGCGGCCGCCCCAGACACCAGCGCTGCCTCCAGACCCACAAGCGCCGCTGGCCGCTGTTTATTCCCCCTCTGCGGCTGGTCCTGGGGTCCCCACGACCACCCGAGGCCATCCATAATTTAAGCGCTATTCCCCCATCCAGAATCCCTGGATTGCACCCCGCTCGGAGCAGCACCGGTTATTAACCAGTTACACGAGCCCAGCGCGAGGAAAACACGAAAACTTTTCATTAACCAGTCCTCCTCCTCCCCGCCCTTCGGTTTAGTCAACCAATTATAAAATGAAATTGGGGATTTGACTTCCAGGCGAGCAGCGGCGGCACCCGGGGCCGGGGCTGCGGGAGGGTTCCCTCACGGGGGGCGATCATCCCGACGGATCCCGGGAAGGGCCGGCGCTGAGGGATCGCCCGGCGGCTGCCAGGGCCGGGGCAGGGCCGGGGGCGCTGACAGGGCGCGGGGCAGGTGCGGGGCCGGGCCATACTCACGTAGACGGGCAGCGGCCAGGGGTACACGGCGGGCTCGGCTCCCACGGGCGACTTCAGCCGCAGCTCCAGCCTCTCGCCCATGTCGGCAGCCGGAGGACGAGGCGGCGGCGGCCCCGCACCATGCTAGAGGGGCCGGCCGGGGCGGGGTGCGGCGGCCGGGCCGGGCCGGGGGCGTGGGCGCGGTGCGGCGGGCGGGGGGCGGCGGGAGCGGCGGGGAGGGGCGGCCGGTGCCGGGGGGGCGGCGGGTCCCGTCCCTCCCTCTATTGTCGTTGGCGGCTCGCGGGGCTCTCGGGCGCCGCCGCCATCTTGGGCCGGCGTGAGGCGAAGCACAATGAGGCGCCGGGGCCGGGCCGGGCCGGGCCCGAGCGACGCGACAGACGCGGGGAGGGGGCGGGCGGGGAGAGGGGCGGGCACGGCCCCGCGGTCCCTCCCCCCTTCCCTTCCCTCCCCTCCCTCCCCCCTGTCCTCAGCTGCCCCCGCGCCGCGCGCGCTCCCGCGGCCCTCTCGCCCTCTCGTGCGCGTGCCCGCAGCCACCCCCCACCCCCCATCCCCCCCCCTCCTGCGTGCGGGTGCGGGCGGGGGTCGCGCGCGGAGGGGGGAGGTGGGGGGGGCTGCGGGGACGGGCCCCCCGGACAGGGCGGTGTGACACAGGGGTGGCACTGGGGTGGCACTGGGGTGGCACTGGGGTGACACAGGCACGGAGAGCAGCACCGGCTGCGGCGCCAGACACGTGTGACAGGGCCAGGGTGGCACATGGGACATGAGAGATGGATAGGCTGCAGTGACATGTGTGTGACAAGGACGAGGGTGGCACATGGGAGCAGGACAGGCCATGGTGTCACATGCATGTGACAGGGCCAGGGCAACACACAGCACATGAAAGCAGGATGGACTACAGTGTTACACGCATGTGACAAGGATGAGTGTGGCACCTGGCACACGGGAGCAGGACAGGCTGCACTGTGACATCCGTGTGACCGGGCCAAGATGGCACACAGCACACAAGAGCAGGATGGGCTGCAGTGTGACACGTGTGTGACAGGGCCAGGGTGGCACATGGGACACAGGAGCAGGACAGGCCATGGTGTCACACACGTGTGACAGGGCCAGGGCAGCACACAAGAGCAGGATGGGCTGCAGTGTCACATGCGTGTAACAGGGACAAGGGTGGCACCTGCACACGGGAGCAGGATGGGCTGCAGTGTCACATGTGTGTGATGGCACAAAGATGGCACATGGGCACAGGAAGGGATGGGCCACATTGTCACACATGTGTGACAAGGTGAGGGTGGCACATGGGAGCAGGAGCGTCTGTGGTGTGACACATGTGACACAGCAAGAGTGGCACCTGTGAACAGAACAGGTTGTGGCATGATGTGTGACAAGGCCAAGGTTGGCACATGGGCACAGGAGTGGGACAGGCCACGTTGTCACATGTGTGATGGGGAGAAGGTGGCACATGGGAGCAGGACAGGCTGTGGTGTGACACAGGTGACAGAGTGAGGGTGGCACATGGCACACGGGAGGCAGGATGGACATTGTCACGCGTCACACAGGGCAAGGGTGGCCATGGCACTCAGGGTCTGTGTGAGGGTGGAGCACCCATGTGACAGCACAAGGCTGGCATGGGACATTCATGTGGCCTTGCAGGGCTGGGTCACTGATGTGGTGGTACAAGACTGGCACACTCGTGATGGCACAGGGCTGTCACACCCGTGTGATGGCACAGGGCTGTCACACTCATGTGATGGCACAGGGCTGACACACTCATGATGCCATACAGCTGGCACACTTGCGATGGCACAGGGCTGTCACACCCATGTGAGGGCACAGGGTTGTCACGCACATGATGGCACACAGCTGGCACATTTGTGATGGCACAGGGCTGTCACACTCATGATGCCATACAGCTGGCACACATATGATGGCCCAGGGCTGTCACACTCGTGTGAGGCCAGGCTGTGCTCATGGCTCACTGGACCAAGCCCCCAAAGTTCCTGGGGCAAAGTCTGCATACAAGTGACCTGTGAGCTTTACCCGGTGCCACACGGTGACAGTCACGATCGTGGGGGTGTGTCACACGTGGGACACAGAGGGGGCATCCCCATTGCACACGGGTGGGTGTGCCAGGATGTGCAGGGGGCTCCATACACTCCGAGGGGGAGCTTTAGTGGCACAAGGGAGCACAGTGAGCCCTGTGCACAGCAGTGGCCAGTGGGGACACGGGGACAACGGCACATGGCGACAGGGTCCATCAGCCACAGACACCAAGCACTGGGTGCCCAGAGCAGCACCGGCAGCTCTGTGGCGGCAGCTACAGCCTTACAACACGGTGTAACCTGGGAGTAGGGCTGAGTGCACCCCAGCCAGGCAGCGACAGGAGCGGGAGGTGTCCTGGGTGGGGGCAGGGAGCGGTGACACCTGGGTGTGGCCGGGAGCTGCATCTCTATAGAGGCCGGTGATGGGCTCAGTGACAGCGATTTCCATGTCTATAGGTGCCCGCCGGGCAGGGTGACACCGTTTGCATGTCTATAGGTGTCCAACTGGGCGACAAACCAGGCCGGAGCTTCCTCCTTCACAGCCTTTCCCTCTTCCAGGGACATGTGCGTGCCCTGGGGTGCAGGGACATCTGGGGACCCTGCCACCCTGCCCTGCACTGCGAGGGAAGGGCACCCAGCACCACCACAGCGCCCACACCCTCTGCTCACCTCCGAGGGGGCCAGGGGACAATGACAGCGTGCAGGGTGCCATGCTCCATCTGAGGGTGGAAGAGCAGCTGGGAGGCAGCATCTGCTGGGGATGAGCATCCCTGCTGCGGGACAGGAGCATCCTGAGGAGGTGCCCTCAGCCCAGCTGGGCACGGCTGAGCCCAGCTCTGACCTGCAGCCGGGTCCAGCAGAGCCAGTTGGCACCTGGAAGGAAAACCAGTCCTTCCCAATAAACTGGTGGTGGAAGTTCTGCCATGCCAGTGTGTGTTGGGACCTTTTCCCCCTGTGGTTCCTCACTTTCTCAGCCAAAGACAAGTAAACACAGCTCAGGGCAGGATGCTTGTGCCATCTGGCTCTCCTGGCTGTTGTTCCCAGTTTATTAATCCCATCATTCTTTTATGGGGCTGCAGAGGATGTGGCTCAGCCATGCTGGGGAGCCTGGGGGAGCCTATGGAGCTCAGCTTTGGTGCCCCTGTGTCGGTGCCATCACATCCACTCTGCTCCTGCTCTGGGATGTGGCTCCAGGGCCAGGCAAAGCCTCCTGCATCCAGTGAACCTCTGCAAGTCCTTTGGGATGGAGATGTGCCATGGAGACATCCAGTGTCTGGTGTCCTGCTTGGGTCACTGCCTGTGGCCCTGTGCTCCTCAGGATGGCAGGGAATGCACCATGCCTGAAATGCATCCAGAGCCAGCGAGTGCCAGAGCAGGATATTCCCTGCACAGGGATTTTGTACATTATTTAACACCTGTATTTCCTGACAGGTCTCTGCCTTCAGCAGAGACAGGAGCTGTTTATTGGGGGCAGCTGCACAGCTCTGTGATGGGGGCTGGGATGTGCCCCTGCTCCTGTTCCCATGGCTGCTCCCTTCTCCAGAAACTGCTCCAAGGCTGGCTCCAGACTCATCCACTCCCCTCTTTGTATCCTTTTTCTCTCCCTTAAACGTCTGTACGTGCAGAAAGCTCCATAGCTAGCAACGCTTTTCTAAGGAAAACACTAAAATCATCAAGTCAGCAGTGCTTAAACTGCTCTGACTGCCTCTTAAATAATCAATTCATTTTTAATTAGCTTACCACAAAAATTCCATTAAATTTAAATAAATAGACATGGCAGGAGTTCTCCAAGGCACAGCAGGCTCCATTTAAAGAATTCTCTTTGAGTTCGTTAGGTTGGTCTTTAATCAGTTTGTCGTCCAAGTCCTTGTGTGGCCCAAGCAGGCTCCTGGGCTGCTAATAAAGAGTAATGGAAGCTTCCAGGATTTCCCAGATGAATCCCAACCATCTGGCCACCATGCAGGGGCTCGGTGCTGGAGCTGATGTCTCCTCCTGGCAGGTAGTGGGGAGTGAGTCATTTTTGAAGCACCTGCCTGAATCAGGACATCTTTTCATTGATTTCTCTGAGTTTTACATCTGGAAGATGAGAGGGAAGCAAGGAAGGGCAATGCCCTGTTTGCAGCTGGTTCAGTGAGCTGAGCTGACCCCTGAGAGATGTGAGAGAGCTGGGAGCCACTCTGTCCCCTTGGACAGCTCTGGATTTTTGCTTTTTTGGGTGTCTTGCGGGTCTATAAGAAATCTTGGGAGAGGCTTCTGACCAGAGCATGTCAGGGGAAAGGCTTCCAAGTGCCAGAGGGCAGGGTTAGATGGGATTTTGGGAAAGAATTCCTCTCTGTGAGGGCAGTGAGGCCCTGGCACAGGGTGCCCAGAGCAGCTGGGGCTGCCCCTGCATCCCTGGCAGTGCCCAAGGCCAGGCTGGACAGGGCTGGGAGCACCTGGGACAGTGGGAGGTGTCCCTGCCATGGCAGGGGTGGCACTGGGTGGGATTTAAGGTTCCTCCCAACCCAAACCATTCCCTGATTCTCTGCCCACTCACCCTGTGCTCTCCTGCAGCTCCTCTCTCTGTGCTGCACCAGGACACACTGGCTGCTGCCAGGGTTCCAGAGATGATATTCCAGGGACACCAGGCAGTGACCTGCAGCATTGGCCCTTCCAGAGAATCAAGAATCCACTTCCAAATTGGCAGCAGTTGGATTTTTCTGGTGTGGAGGTTTGTGGGGGGAGAGGTTCCCATCTCCTCCCCAGGTGTGCTGGTCCTGCTGCATCCCCCAGCTGCAGCTCCTGGCTCCAGGCTGGCACAATTCAGAGCTGAATTTTTTTTTTGCCACCACCAGATGAACCAGTTTGGATAGGGAGGAATGGGGAAGCTCTGCACTGCTCCGTGCACACAACTCTGCTCCTGTAGCACTGGAAAAGAGATTTTTCCATGTCAAGAGTGCACAGTGGGCAGCTGGTGCCCACAGGCAGCTGGCACAGCCCCTCCTGCCCTGCTGCTCCCACATCCCACCTCTGCTCCCATACAGCCCCAGCCAGGGATCCCCCAGAATGGGGGTCCCAACTCTGCACTGTGGGGGGACACAGGGAGGGCATTAATGCATTAATTAAGGACACTTTGCACAGGCAGTGCTCTGACCCTCTGTGCACAAACCACGTGCAAAGGCACCTCTGGAGCTCATCCCACACCGGGGTTACTCCCCTTGGACTGTGGGGTCGGCTTCTATCATGTTCATGTGTCCATTGACCCTCAGGCAGGGCCAGGGCTTGGCACAGGGGTTCGAGGAGCACTCAGCTCCTCTGACGTGGACCTGCCTTCCAGCAACAGCTCATCTTCACTATTGACCCAATTTAGCTGACAACAACAAGCTGGATCACGAGGCAGGTTCCTGCAGGCAAGTTTGCTCCCATCAGATGAAACATCCCAAGGGGAGCCCTGGTAGTGGCAGGGGAGGATGCAGGTGGTCCAGAGCCCCAGGGATGGAGTCAGTGCACAACTTCCCTTTCCCTCATGCAAAATGCCCCACGTGCAATTTTCCAAGCCCCACTTAAATTTCTTGGGGTCAATCCTGCATGGCATCAGGGAATTCCCTTCCACATCATGGAGCAACATCTTTCCATCTGTCCTTTCCATCTGTCCTGCCAACTCTCTGGGCAAAAGCTCTCCAGGGATGCTCTGGCTGCAGTTGCCACAACAACAGTGATGCAACAGTTTCCTCTGCACTGGAGTCCTGTTGATACCGAGGGCCTGGGCTGGGCGAGGCATCAAAGCTGCGCTGGTGCCAGTGGAGGTCCAGGCAGGATAAAGCCACTTGTGGTTGTCAGTGTCTCCCTTTTGGTCCTGGAACTGGTCTCAAACCGGGTTTGAGCCCAGTTTGGGAGCTTTTTCTCCCTAGGGAGATGTGGCTGCCACTGCTGGAGCCTCCCTTACACAGTGCTCCAGATTCATCAAGGAACAAGAGGGACAAAGCCAGGGGCACTGGCTGTGCCAGGCACAGCTGATGGCAGAAGAGTCACCTGCTCAGCCCCCCAGAGCAGCCCTGAGGCAGGGGAGGCGCCAGGAATGTTTTCACTGTGCCTCCCTCCCACCCAGCCCTCGGGGGTTCCCATCAGCTCTGCTTTGCCAGGGGGAAACAAACCCAATTTTGTCCTCTTAGGCTCTGCTGGAGCTTGAATTGGCCGATGCTGCAGCGCTGGCTGTGTCTAACCCCACACTGCCAGAGGGCTTCTGGAGAGCCCCTGGTGCCATCCAGGGAGCCTCTGCGCTGCCCTGGCCCCTGGCAGAGGGGACAGAGAGGACGAACCTGGTCCTGTGGGTGGGCTGGGTTGTCCCTGCTGCTGCCTCCCACCTCTCTCGCCCTTTTTTACCCCCTTGTTTGGGGCAGCCGGGGTTGGGGACACGCTGGCTCCATTTCTCAGGCAGAGGGAGCAGTGCCCAGCTTTCCCCTGGCTCCGGGCTCTCCCCAGCCTTCACCTTGCCGGCCCGGCCCGCTCCAATGTGCCGTGGTTTGGGATGGATTCCAGGCATTCTATCAGATGTGGAATTTGGGAGCACGAGGCGGGTGTTTAACCCTCGGGCTCCATCCGACCCCCTCTCTTTCAGCAGGGAATGTGGGGGCACAAAGGCTCAGGCTGGGGCGAGGGGACCGT
Organism: Agelaius phoeniceus; assembly: GCF_051311805.1. Lineage (NCBI taxonomy): Eukaryota > Metazoa > Chordata > Aves > Passeriformes > Icteridae > Agelaius > Agelaius phoeniceus. The sequence goes on from NC_135293.1 coordinate 4,438,109, forward strand.
GCCAGCTGCCCGTGCAGCGGTGCCAGACCCGAGTCACCCGCCCGGGACCCGCAGTGCCCCAAGGCAGCCGCGGCTCACGGAGCCTCCTGAATGGGTCCCTTGTCCCCGCAGCGCCGGCTGGCCACGTGTCCCGGCCCGTGCCTGGCCCGCGGGGACACCGGCTGCCCCCGCGCCCCACCCCACAGCTCATCGTCACCCACACCCTAATGTGGGGGTGGGAACATATTTGGGTCACCCTTAATCTAAATGTGAGCACCCATCACCTCCACCCGAATGTGGGGCACCCATCACCCTCAACCAGACACCACAGAGGCGTCACCCCAGCAGCACACACGGGGCACCCGTCACCCACACCGGGTGCCCGATGGGGAACCCAGCGCCCCATCCAGCCACAGTGCACCCATCACCCAAACACGGGGAGTCCATCGCCCCCCATATCCCCCTAAAGGCTTACAGCCCTGCCCCTGATGACACAGGTCCCCCACGCGTGTCCCCAGCCCCGGCAGGTCCCGCCGTGTCCCCCCGGCTCTCCCGGGCCGCAGGCGCCACCTCGCGGGGACGAGCAGGGACCGGCGGAGCGGGGTCTGTGCCCGGCACCGCGGACACCCCGACAGCGGCACCCCAGGACAGGGCACCCCGCATGAGGGACTCCAAAAAGGGCATCCCGGAATGGGGCATCTGGATATGGGCATCCGAATAGGGGCACCCCAAAAAGGGCACCCTGGCATGGAGCATCTGGATATGGGCACCCCAAAACGGGCACTCCGGAATGGGGCATCTGGATATGGGCACCCCAAAACGGGCACTCCGGAATGGGGCATCTGGATATGGGACCCCAATAGGGGCACCACAAAACGAGCATCTGGATATGGGCATCCCATAGGGGCACCCCGAAAAGGGCACCCATGAATGGGGCATCTGGATATGGGCACCCCAAAAGGGGCACCCCGGCATGGGGCATCTGGATATAGGCACCCCAATGGGGGCACCCCACCACGGGCACCCTGGCATGGGGCACCTGGATATGGGACCCCAATAGGAGCACCCCAAAAAGGGCACCCAGGTAAACACATTCCAACACAGGTACCCCAGTATGAGCGCCCCAATAGGGACACTGGGGCATGGGGCACCCCAGCGTGATTCACCCCGAAACTGGCACCTCAAAATGGGCATCCTGTCACAGATACCTTGGCATAAGGACTGCAGTATGGGAGTGCCCCAATATGGGTACTCCAGAACGGGCACCCCAAAACGGGCATCCTGTCACAGACACCTCTGCATGGGGACTGCAGTATGGGCTCAATTCGGGCACTCCACTATTGTCCCCAGGGGGCAGGACACCCTGGCACAGTCACACCATCCTGGGCATCAAGGACAACCCTACATGGGACACCTCAAAAAGGGCATTTTGACACGGCCATCCCAGCAAAGACACTCCAGCAGAGGTACCCCAATATGGGCACCCAGGCATGGGGTACCCCACTGTAAGCACCCCAAAATGGGCACCCCAAAATGGGCATTCTGTCACAGACACCTTGGCATACGAACTGCAACATGGGGCACCCCAATATGGGCACCCCAAAACGGGTACCCCAGTATTGTCACCTGGGGACAGGGCACCCTGGCTCAGTCACCCCATCCTGAGTGTCCCATAAAGGACACCCCAAAAGGGGCATCCCGAAATAGGTATCCTGTCACAGACACCTCAGCATGGGGACTGCAACATGGGGCACCCCAATATGGGCACCCCAAAACGGGTACCCCAGTATTGTCACCTGGGGACAGGGCACCCTGGCTCAGTCACCCCATCCTGAGTGTCCCATAAAGGACACCCCAAAAAGGGCATCCTGGCATGGGATTCCTGGCAAGGACACTCCAACACAGGCATCCCAATATGGGTACCCAGGCATGGGGCACCCCAATGTAAGCACTCCAAAAGGGGCATCCCAAAATAGGTATTCTGTCACAGACACCTCAGCATGGGGACTGCAACATGGGGCACCCCAATATGGGCACCCCAAAACGGGTACCCCAGTATTGTCACCTGGGGACAGGGCACCCTGGCTCAGTCACCCCATCCTGAGTGTCCCATAAAGGACGCCCCAAAAAAGACATCCTGGCATGGGGTTCCTGGCAAGGACACTCCAACACAGGCATCCCAATATGGGTACCCAGGCATGAAACACCCCAAAGGAGCACTCCAAAATGGACATCCTGTCATGGGAACCCTGGCTGGACCCTTGGAGGCTGAACAGCCCCAATTTCATGTTTCTTTCCTTCAATTCCATGTGTCTTTCCTTGTGATTTACATAAAAATCACAATTAACATAACCAAGTACATCCTCTTAAACATCATTGGGGTGTGAAACCCACAGAGTGCTTTGAGTGCCAGGAATGGGGAGAAAGCTCTTGGAAGCATTGCCACGGGGGAAACCAAACAAGCAGCTCAGAGCCAGCTCCATCGGGGATGTGATGGTAGGGATTGTGTTTTGTGGGACTCAGCAGAGCTCTCCCAAGGCACAGCATTCCTTAGGGATACTCTCTCAGCGGCTGGAGAGGGAAAATTCCTTCCCTGGAAATGCTGCCTGTGTAAGTGCAGCAGAGAAAACAGGAGGTGGCGTAATTTATTAAAAAAATAATAATAAAAATATCTGAGCTGCAAAAACTGGGAAAGACAAAAGCTGGGAAAGACAAAAGCTGGGAAAGACAAAAGCTGAGAATTTTAAGATTTAGGTATCACCGATGGCAGCAATTAGGTTTAAAGCAATGCTGTTAATTAAAGGTGATCATAAGGGGATTCCAAACCCTTCAGCATTCACAGGAAGAGTGAAAAAGTCAATTGTGTCCCAAATACAATTCTTAAGGCTGAACTAAGTCAGGCTGCCTCAGGAAAAGAAATCCGTGGAAATTCAGTTGGGAGGGATCAAGTCTTGAGTCCAAACCCATCTGTAGGAGATGTTCCCCACACCTCGGGGTGCTGCATCTCCCAGCCTGGGCTTCCCTGCCTGGGGCTGTGAGGGTGTGGCAAAATGGCAACGTGACAAAGTGACAGTGTGACAATGTGATAGTGTGACTATGTGACAGTGTGACAGTGGCTGAGCTCCGCTGCAAAGGGCTGGGTTAAAACAGGGGATTTTCACAAGGGTTTTGGGGATCCCCTCAGAGAGCAGCCCAGTCAGAGGCAGGGGGACAGTGTGGGGACAGTGTGGGGACAGTGTGGGGACAGTGTGGGGACAGTGACAGCACAGCTGGGCACAGCCAGCCCTTCCCAACCACAGCCTCAGCCTGGCAGCTGGATGTTCTCCATACCATGAGGACTCCAGCAAACACAACTCCTCCCTTTGACTTTTTCCCTTCAAAAGGGAAACCTCCTGCAGAGGGGCTGATGTGTGCAGCTATTTCTGAATAAAACCAACACAACCCCTGAGCTGGGCTCCTCTCTCTGCCCCTGGGCCAACACCAACAGCCTGCAAAGCCCAGGCTGAAGGCAGAGAACAAAGGGGAAAACATTGAGAGCAAGAGAAATCCTTTTCCTTCCCCTGATGTGCAGCAGCTCAGAATCCCAGGTGGATCTTGGCAAGGTCATGTCTCCTTTTTGTTTGCAAGCTCCTTTCTCTTTGGTTCCCTCCTTTCCCTGATGCTGGAATCCTGTTCTTGAGATGAAGGTGGGGTGGGAAAGCAGCCCCTGCACATTTTGTTTACCCTCTCCTGGTCCCTGTCACCACCCACCTGCAGTGGGGCCATGTCATCCATGGGTAGGGGCTCGTTCAGGAGTGTTTGGCACACGGGTAGAGGACAAGCTGTGGTCACAGGGACACCAAACCACTGCCCACTCTGTGCCTACATGCATGGGGACACCCACAAAGTTCCACACATCATGTCACCTGTCACAGCTTTCCCACACTGACACTGGTCACCTGGGGCAGTGGGTGACAGTGTTTAGTGGGTGCTCAGGTGTGGCAGCCTCTGGAGCTGCATCCCCAATAAAAAATGACCCAGAATTTGGCTCTCTTGGTTGTGCAGCCAATGCTGACACCCATGGGCAGAGGGGAGAGCTGGAGCTCTGCCAGCCCCACTCTATGGGACCCCCACCCCATGGAGGGACCTGCAGCTCCCCCATCCCTATGAAGGTACACCTGACCCCACGGGGGAACTCTCAGCCCCAGAAAGGACCTGCAGCCCCGTGGAAGGATCCCCATCCCCATGGAGGGACCTGCAGCTCTCCCATCCCTATGAAGGTACACCTGACCCCACAGGGGGACTCTTAGCCCCAGAAAGGACCTGCAGCCCCATGGAAGGATCCCCATCCCCATGGAGGGACCTGCAGCCCCATGGAGGGATCCCTATGGAGGTACACCTGACCCCATGGGGGGACTCTCAGCCCCAGAAAGGACCTGCAGACCCATGGAGGTGTCTCCATCCTTATGGAGAGTTCCCCAGCCCCATGGAGTGACCCCCGGCCCCATGCAGGAACTCTCAGCCTCAGAAAGGACCCTCAGGCCCACAAAGGGACCCCCATCCCCATGGAGAGACCCCCATCCCCAATGACGGCCCCTTCTCCCTTCGGAGGGATCCTGTCCCCACGGGAGGACACCCACCCTCATGGAAGGACCTCCATCCTCACGGAGGGACCCCCATTCCCACGGGGGGACCCCCATTCCCACGGGGGGACCCCCATTCCCACGGAAGGACCCCGGTCCCCACGCGCCTCCCCGCCGCGCGCGCCCGCGCTGCCACGTGGGACCCGCGGGAGCGCCCGGCTGGGGGCGTGGCCAGTTCAGGGGCATGGCCCGGTCTGGGGGCGTGGCCAGTGCTGGGACAGTGGCAGCAGTGGCAGCAGTGACAGCAGTGGCAGCAGTGACGCGGCTGTCGCGGGGCGTGGGAGGGGATGAACCCCAGAATAATTCAAGTTTGAGTGACCACACCGGGCCATCCGCTGCCACCCTCCTGCTCCGGCAGGGCTATCCCAGAGCACAGGGCGCAGGATTGTGTCCAGATGGTTCTGGAATGTTCCCAGTGAGGGATGCCCCACACTTTCCCTGGGCAGTCTGTTCAGTGCTTGGTCACCTGCACAGCAAAGTTCTGCCTGACGTCCAGGTGGAAGTTCCTGGGCATGTGTTCCTGCCAGTTCCTCTGGTGCCACTGCTGGGCTCCACAGGGCAGAGGCCGGGCCATGCTCTGAGCCTCCCTCAGGCACACAGGGCTGAGGGCCCCTCTCAGCTGGGTCTGCTCTGGAGGCTGAACAGCCCCAGCCGTTCCTCGTACGAGAGATGCTCCAGTCCCTTCATCATGTCCACAGCCCCCACGGGCCCACTCCACGTCTAACTGATCCCGAGGAGCCCAGAGCTGGACACAGTATCCAGCTGAGCCCCAGCAGGGCTGAGGAAGGGCCAGGATCAGCTGCCATGTCCTAACACCGATGCTCTTCCTAACACAGCCCGGGATCCCACGGCCTCTTGGCCCCCAGTTCAGGTCCAGCAGCTCACTAAATACTCAGTGTTTGCTCCAAGCGCTTCCAGGGTTGGGGTTTTCTCGTGTGTTTACAGCTGTTTGTTGTTTCCAATGTTGTTTCCATCCCATGAGATGAGAAGGGCAGGATCCTTCTCCCGGGCCTGCAGCCTCCTGAGGGGCGAGTGGGCGGGGCCTACACGAGTTGGTGGGCGTGGCCTTGCTGAAGGGGCGGGACGGGTCGGTCTCGGGGCGTGATCAGAGTCGAGGGGCGTGGTATGGGCGGGGTAGGCGGGGCTGGAGAGCAGCAGTGAGATGGGATAAAAGGCGTGGCCAGAGAGGGATGAGGCGTGTCTGGAGATCAGGGAGGCGGGCAGATGGGGCAGGGGCGTGGTCAGAGGGCGTGTCCAGACATTTGGAGGCGTGTCCAAGATAATTGGGGCGTGGCTGGAGAGCGGCGAGGTGGGCGGGGCCGTTCCGGGTGCGTGGCCAGACGGAGACGCGGCCCGGACGGAGTGGGCGGGGCTGGAAAGCGGCACAGCGGATCGTGTTGGCCTGGGGGCGTGGCCGGTCGGTCGGGGCGTGGCCATGTCGGGGGCGTGGCCGAGCCCTCAGCTGACCGGCCGCCATTTTGTCGGTGCCGGATCCCCAGCGCCGCCTGGAGCTGTGCCCGCGGCCGGGGTCGCCCGTGCCCGCCCGTCCTCCAGGGCAGCTCCGCCCGTGCCCTCCCGCTCCCCTCGGCATGTGAGCGCCCCGGCACCGCTGCTCTCACCCGGCTCGAGCGGCAGTAGCACCGCGGCGGCCCCCCCGGCCGGGCCCGGCCCCTCAGCCCGGCGCAGGCCCCGCCGCCGCCGCCGCCATGGCGCTGAAGATGGTGAAGGGCAGCATCGACCGTATGTTTGACAAGAACCTGCAGGACCTGGTGCGCGGCATCCGCAATCACAAGGAGGATGAGGTGAGGGGAGCCTTCCCCGCGCTCCGGCCCGGGGATGTCACCGCTGCCCGCCGGGGCCATGTCTGGGAAGGGAATGTTGGTTTGGGAAGGGGGAAGCGGGAGTCAGAACGAGGAAGGTGACGCTGGGGTGTGGGGTAGGAGGGACAGGCTGGGTGAGAGCAGGAGAGTTAATAAGGGAGGGTCGTGCTTGGTGCTCACCTTTCCATTCAGCGTGTTGTGGTGATAAGATCAGTGATATACATATGGATATATATATAAAAATATATCTACACGCAAATGTATACGTGATTGTTACAGAGAAATAATATCGAGGAATTCCTTCCTCTCCAGCCCTACAGTCACGTGCTGTAGTCAGCTAGGTGTTCTTCACCCTGAAGCTGTTATACAGGAGAAGTAAGCTCCTAATTCAGCTGTCAGACCATTCATGTTAAGGATCTCCTGACTAAAATGTCCTTCTTTCAGAGCTTTTCTAGGCAGCAATCAGTTCTTCGTGCTGGCCTGTTATCCACTCTTGTGTGAGAAGCACGTGATCAGGAAATTAGTATAGGTGAAATAATTAGTCATCAAGAACGTGTTATGTGAGACTCCACAGTCAAGTGTCACACGGTAATTGAGAAGTAACGGGCCCAATGTCATTTATGTTCATCTTCAAGTATCTCATGAGAAGCTTTCCTAATGTTGGTCTAACAGCTGGGCTTTGCTGCTTTGTTGGGGGGTGGCTGTGGAGTCAGTATCAGCTATCAAAAGCTGCAAAGTTGTAAACATGTAACTAAATGAAGAACTTTACTAGGAAAACCGATCTTCCTTGCTGGTGCTGTTGAACTGAAACACAAAATATAACTTCCAAAATTTCTGTGAAGCTCCTTGTGCACAGGACAAGGGGTTGTTTGGTAGTGGGCATACCTGGGAAATTTCTGTTTTTAACAGAATAGGCTGAGTTGGAAGGGACCCACCAGGATGATTGAATCAAATTTATTTCAGCATATGTTACATTTATGGTATTGGTTTGGTGGCAGAGGAAGGCAGGGCTGCTGTGCAGTGCCCTGAAAAATGTGGGAAACACCACGAAGTAGCAACAGGAAATTTGTATGGAATTTATGAGCTTAGTGTGTTCTGCCAGAGCAGGATCTGGTCAGCAGTATTCTTATGGAGCCCTCCAGTGTGTTGTGCTGCTTTTAGTAAATCTGCTTTATTCCTTTGTGCATAGGACAGAACGTGTTTCATAGCTGTCAAAACCCTGAGGATCCCTCTGGTGAAGGTCCAGGCCTTTGTGGCACCAGTTCTTTGAGAAAAATTGAATGTTCTTTCTGAAATAATTTTGTGACAAACAGCTTCACAAAGAGAATTAAGAGCCACACTGAGTTTGTTCTAATCTGTGACAAGAAATGGTTAAAATGCATTGGCTTTGGTGCCCTTTGGAGTTAGGAAACAACAGTCCTTGGACAATTTTGTAGGGCTCTGTGTACTTGTAGGAAGCTGTTACTGGGATCTGTGCACACTCTGGGATTCAGTGAGGTCAGAGCAATATGTTGGCTCAGAACAGCTGGGCTGCAGCATGATGGGATTTTAAACTCTTCTGTTTGGAGTACAAATGGTGAGGTTTTGAAATAGATGGGATGATTCCTTTTCATAGGCTCACGAGCACAGCAAAAATCAAAACCCAAACCAGGATGTGTTCAGCTGATGAAGACATTGCTCTGGTAAAACCTGTGTGTTTGGGAATCCTTCAAACATTTGTCTTAATTCCAGAGAGTGGCTGCAAACAGCACAGGACTGTGCCTGTTCCTGGCTCAGCTGGAGAGAGCTGTAAAGCTGCTGTGGAGCTTTTGGGTGTGGATTCAGTGCTTCCAGGCAGTGGCCAGGGACATTGGCTAATTTTCAGGTGATGTTACAAAATCAGAAGGCTGTTTTAGAGGAACTAGCTGCAAAAATTCTTCCTCTTTTCCCTACAGTGTTTCCATTGTTCATTGTATCTGTTGAATGTTGCTCCAGTGCTGTAGTTCAAGCAATATTTGTGTGTCTCAAGATAAGGGTCTAAGCCTAAGACAGACACTCCATCCTGTTCAGAAAAGCAAATGTTTTAAAACAAACAGTGTGCTTTAGTGGGGAGGATATTGGCCATTGGTCTTGGCTCAACAGGAGTTTCTCCAGGAAGAGTTGTCTCTGGGAAGAAGCTACTGTGGTTGTTGAATAGCAATGATATGAAGAGAAATGAAGGCAAGATTGTTATTTGGACTTGTGATTTACTTGTGCTTTTTGCAGGAGGTTAGTTTATTTCCATGTCTTGGGTTTTGTGTTTTGGAATTTAATCCCATGGAAAAATCTGCCATCACTTATTCCCTCATGCCTCTGGGCAGTCTCTCCTGGTAGATCTGAGATGGAAAGTTTGATTCCTTTCCAGTCCTTATGCAGGTACCACATGAGTGTATTTGGTATTTCAGAGCCCATCGAGGCTGTACCTGGCACCCCAGTTCACAGTGGCTTTCTCACTGCAGCTCTTGGACAGCCCCACTGTCTTCTCACTTGGTGGGTTTGTGTTCTTCTGTGAGCCTAAATCTCACACCCCAGGCTGTGTCCTGAAGTCAGAGCAGGCCACATCTCCTCATTGAGGAGTTTTTTGTGTTCCTCAGCTCTTTAGAGGAGCTGGCAGTGCTGGAGGCTGCCTGGCCCTGGGGCTCACAGCCCCTCTGCAGCGTGTTGATTCCCTGTTGGAGGCATTTCCATTGTGTGACCCATTTATTTCGAGTTTAAAACACTGGAACTGAAGGGATGGAGGCCCCTAAGGATGTGAGGCAGGAGGGGGAGGTGGGTAAGGCAGTCCCTGCTCTGTGCACGCTCCCTGTGCCCATTTCTGGTGTTCTGGGGCGTGCTGGAGCTGCTGCTCCTGCGGCAGGGCCGGTGCTGTGTGCAGGGCATGAGGTGGCAGAGCAGCAGGAGCTCCCTCCCAGCTCTGACACCTTGTGTTTACTTTCCAACAGATGCTTTCGTTCCTGTGCTGTTTCCCAGGGCCAGTTCAAAGCCAGACTTGATCCTACTGCATTTGCCTGACTTTTCACTTCCAATACCTCATTCTCTCCCTTGCATTTGGAAAAGGGATCCCTTTGCTAATGGAAGTGGTGGTTTTCAGCAGTTTTTAGGTGTTTTTGTATGCCGTGGAGTAACTTCTCCTACTTTGTGCCTACTGCTTCAGGATCTGCTCCTCAGTGTGCTCAGGAGAGGAATGCCTTGTACCATAGGCTGTTAAAATATACTGGATTTTTGCCAAGATAGTTTTGGGATGTGAAAAGATTCCTCAAAACTCCCCATCATTTCATCTGAAAATGTGTCAGAGAAGAAGCTGGAAGTCAGCAGTGGAACACAGCAGCCCTTTACTGAGAGGAAAAAGCTTTTTTAACAACACAAGTGGCCTGTCCTCAGGTACCACTCAGTGAGCAGCAAGGGACCACTGGCAGGTTGGAAAGCCCAGGCTGACAGTGAATCAGACATTTCACAGCATGACACACAATGCTGCTCCCATTTAGCAGCAAACTGATAAATTATATCTGTTCTCCTAAATGTGCAGTAAGGGACAGGATATTTCTTTGATGCTGTTTGGCCCTTGCACAGTGTTTTTCATTCACCATTAAAAGTTTACTTTTCCCAACAAGGAAGCTCCTGTCAGATGCTGATGTGAGATGTTCCTTTAGAAAACTGAAATTATTAAGTAACAGAAACAGGTATTAATGAGTGTGCTTAGCTCATTCAGACAGTAGCCTTCTGTTTCAGGTGTCTTTGATTTACTGCAGGACACTTAAAGAGAGAGAAGGGGTTTTAAAAAGTCCTGTACTAAATATCTGTGCACTTCTCTTATAACATGAGAAGATTGTCCCCCTATTTTCTCAGAGACTCTGCTGTGTGTGCCTTCGTGGTTTTGGTAATTGATACTTTCAGGAAAAATCATATTGAAAAATTCACCTTTTCCTGTCTCTGGTGTTGGGTGAGAAGTATCTCATTGCTGGTTTACACTTAAACTGTTTTGGAAGAAAGGAGCACTCAGTGCTGCTGGTTGGGAAAAAACTTCAGTTACTAAAATAATGCTAAATGGGAGCAGCATTGTGTGTGAAATGTCTGATTCACTGTCAGCCTGGGCTTTCCAACCTGCCAGTGGTCCCTTGCTGCTCACTGAGTGTTAGCTGAGGACAGGCCACTTGTGTTGTTAAAAAAGCTTTTTCCTCTCAGTAAAGGGCTGCTGTGTTCCACTGCTGACTTCCAGCTTCTTCTCTGACACATTTTCAGATGAAATGATGGGGAGTTTTGAGGAATCTTTTCACATCCCAAAACTCTTCTGGGCTCAGAAGGCTGAAGGCCTTCTCGTGCTGTGGCTTCTGCCAGCCTGGCCTCAGCCCCTGGTGCAGTATGGGTATTTGCTGGTCAAGGACGTGGGATGGAGCATAATCAGGGAGTTTTGAGGAATGCTAAAGCTTGGTGGTGCCTGACAGAACAGAGCAGAGCAACTGCTGGGCAGTGCAGTTCATTGATGACAGGCAGCTCTTTCAGGCACTGCTGCTCGTCACTTACTGGGTGTCATGTACGTGTTGGTATCTTTGAAGGCAGCTCATTATTCCACCCACTTCCAAGTGCATCTACAGTTGCTATTGTTAATTCTTGGTGTGTGTGAATCACTGCAAAAGACAAAGTCGGAAGCAGAAACAATACACAAAGGGGGTTGGATAAGGACCTCACAGCAGTGTGGGACTGGCCTGCAGGGCCCGGGTGTGAGTGTCCTGCCTTACCTGCTGTGTCACAGTCACAGAGGGCCTGGGGCATGGCACACGAGCCAAGATGTGGGCAGTGCTCTCCTGTGATTACAGGCAGGAGCAGCTGAGGCTTTGCATTAGTGCTGCCTTTCATTAGCTTCTTGCTTTCTCCTGTATTAAATATTACTTAATTGACTGTGGCATGAGTGGGGATAATAGCTTTGTTCCCAGTCCTGAGCGTTTTAGAGCTGCCTCTGCTGAGGGTTTGAAATGCTCCAGACAGATCTGTGCTGGCACATGTGGGAGTAAATATTGTGCCTAGGCAGGGCCAGGGGAGAGGAAGAGCTGGCTGGTACCTAAGAAATGGAGTGACCATCCACTGTTCCTTTGGTGAGGCCAGGGGAAAAACAGCCAGAGAAATCAAAGTAAAATATGGATACAGATTGCATTTCTGCACTGTGATCAACTGCAAGGAGTTGTTTGTTTGGTGCTTTTTGTTGCAGATCTTTGTCCTGCTGCTGAGTGCACAAAATGGGGTTTTTGTGGTTTCTTTCCATCAGCGTCCATGAAAGTGACTGAAAACCTCTTCCTCCACAGTGGGGGTTAGTGATGGCATTTTTGTACAGACAGCACCTTTAGGTTTTTCACTTGGAAGTGCCCTTGGGAGAACACCCTGTTCCTGGTGCCCTGTGAAGGGCAGCGTTACATGGCAGCACCAGAAAGAACCAAGTCATGGGGCTGCTTACAAGGAAGCATTTGTGTTCATTGGATTATTAAAAACTGCTGATCATTCACACTGAGAAATTGAAATGCTTCATCATCTCAGGGGGAGTCTGCTAAAATCCAGGTGTCAGGAAGCATAAAAATATTTGAATAGAGTAAAAACTGCAGAAAATAACATTGGTAGTGGTAGTTTTAGTAGCTCAGAAAGGTGATTGAGGGTTTTTTTTAAACAAGAAGCAAATGTTGAAAGTAACTGAAGTAAGTGAGCCCTGTTGAATCCTGGGTGTAACTGGGTATTAGAAATGTTTGGTTCCTGCCAGCCCCACCTCAGTCACTGCCCAGCAGGCTGAGTAGTTTGTAAACCTCATAGCTGAGTGCTGGGTTTTGGATTAGCTGGTTTTTTTTTTATTATTATTTCCATGATGACCTAGGTGTTCAAACCTGACCCCTTCTATTGAGAAATTCCTGTGTTGGAAGCTGTATAAATGGAGGGAGGAGTCAATGTGGGAATGGTGAAACTTTCTTCTGGTTGGCTCAATCTATGGCAAAGCTGTATAAAATGTATTGCCCCAAGTGCATCACTGTGCTAATCAGCTTCAGCCTTGAGAGTGGATGTTGATTTAGTGTGAGTGCTGTGATTGTACAGCAGGGAGGAGGTGAACAAACTTACTTTAATTGCACAAATATTTGTGCTGAATTTAAGAAGTCAGGAATGGCCATGAACCATCTTTTTCATTGTCCTCCTTACCTTTCCATAACTGCCCAGTACTCACAGCTGTGCATGATTCAGTGTTAGAGCTTTGTAGTACTTCCAGTGTTACATTTTTATTTGATATTAATACGTCATTAAGCATCTTTTTTTGGTTTCTCTCTGAACTACTTCAGTCATCTGAGTCTCAGCAACAATAGCTACTTTAGTTTCCCAGGAGGAAGTGACTGCTTCCTCTGCATCCAGCAAAGCACGTGCTTTGATGAAGCCTGCCTTTATCAGAGCCTGAAACTGCACTGAGGTGTCTGGAACAAGCAAGTTGAAAAATCTACTGCAAAAACATTTACATAGCTTTTTAGTCAGTAATGTAAAAATAAAACTTTGGGTACATCTTGTATTTGCAAAGATGAACACTTTTATCTGACATCTCTCCAGGCTTAAAAGTTGTCTGCTCGGATATGGCTGAGACAGCACAGACCCCTGAGGATTGTTTAATTGCTGTGCAATTAAATTAACACATACTGTGATCAGACAGGAGATGTGCTTCTATTAAGTGACTGATCAGACTGGAGATAATGAAGGGACATCTCTAGGCCCTTGCTGCTGCTGCCTGCTTGCTGATTTACTGCTCTTGGGGCTTGCTGATTGCCACTCTCCTGATTCCCAAGGTGCCAGCAGTGATCTTGGCCTTGCCCCCCTGGGAGGGGGCCAGGGTGCCTCATGCAGCTCCAGCTTCCTGCATCAGTGCCCTTCTGTGGGCATTTCAGTGTGAAATCCTGAATTGTCTCTGGGTAAACCACCAAAGGGGAGCTGTCCATGGGAGACTGCCAGAACACCCCAGTGCTTGGAGGGATGCTGCAGGTGCCTGGAGTCACTTGGGACAAGCAGCTGCAACTCTACAGCTTTTTCTTTGCTGCAACCCAATCATTGTGTTCCAGCCCTGCTCAGAAGATCCTGTGTGTTTTTCTGTGGTGCCTTAAGGGGCTGTAGTGGCTGGTGTGGGGTTGGATATCTGCCCTGAAATTGGTGCACAGTACTTGCATAGAGAGCATTTCTCTGATTTTTTACAATGAGGTTCAAAGGTTTTAATTGGCTTATGAGTCACTTTAGGATGGATGTGTGCATGGATCATTCCAGATCTCAGTTGGTGTGTTTAACTTCAGCAAACATTAACAAAAGAAAAAACTGTAAACCTGCTTTTTGCATTCCTTCCTCTGTGTTGTTTGGCCAAGGAGTCTTGTGACCTCCCTGTGCTTGTAGCAGACAAGGGGCAGTGGGTAATGCATCGTGTTTCTAATAAATAATCGAGAAGTCTGCTGCAAATGAACCAGCAGAACCTCGTGCTCTGCTGTTGTCACTCAGAACACTGGGCTGGGACCTTAAGCCTACCTCAGGATGAGCCAGTAAATCCCTGGAAAGCTTCATGGATAAAACTAAGGCAGGTTAAAACATGTACAGCAATGCTGTTTGTCAACAGCTGAGTGAAAGATAAGCTTGGCTTGCTGAAAATGCCTTTCAGTTTCCTGAGCCCTTTATTGGAGCTGAGAGCCCTCTGTGCTGCTGGACTGAGGCTGTGCAGAGCCAGCAGGATGAGCACTGTGCAGTTCCCCATTCACTGCTGGTCCTTGTTCTGCTCTCAGCTGCTTTGCCATGGCTTTGGTGAAGTGACTTGTGAGGAGCATGTGTGGGAGCACATGCCTTGGGATTCTGTCTGTCAGCCATGGAGTAGCCTAAACAAAAGATCCTGTTGTTTATCTCCAATAGCCTTTTCTCCAGTAGTTAAATAATACAGTATTTTTATGGACATTAATGTGTAATATGTTGGTCTCTAATGCTGTGTCCAAGTCAGCAGAAAGCAGCACATTTTGCCCTTTAATGCCCTTGTCTGTCACTTCAGTTGATTCATTCCATGCTGTCCAGGCACTGCAAGCACTAGAGGTGTTCTCTGGCTGGTTCAGTGCTGTTGGACATCAAGTGCTGCTTTGGGGGGTTTGAGAGAAGCCTCACAAGTGATAAATGTTCCTTCCCAGCCTTCTTTCCAAGGCAGCTGATCTGTGCTGTGAATGGCATCTGCTGCCTGGAGCACAAACACACCTGAAAGTTCCTTCAGCTCCTCAAGGTGTTTTGGGGTGTGAGTGCCTTTGGTGTTGGGCATGGTGGTTGTGTTAGGAAGTTGCAGCAGTGGGCATCTTCCTCTCATGTGAGACCATCATGTGCTTGTGTGATGGTCTCAGTGTGATCTCATGGAGTTTGTCTCAAAGTCCTACCAAAAAATGATAAATCCTGTAGTGATTAAAACAGAAGAAATGTTACATTTTTTGCATATTTATTTTTATGTTCTAAGTATTCCAAACATTTCTGTTTCACCATGGTGTGGTTTCAGACATATCAGAAAATATCTTGCTCCTTGGGGCATTCACTGTTAATAATTCTTTCCTTAAAACACTGTATTTAACCCTGGAAGTGCAAGAGAAATAACAACTAATGTTTACTGATGTTTTGCTCTTTCATGTGGATGGAAGCACTTGGATGTTGCAGTGAGAGGTTTAAATCTCAAATCAAGTGCATTTGGTTTGCTGGGTTGCAACCCAAAGTGGTAGGAATGGGAGTTTGCCTTCTCATGAATTTAGAAGGTGGTTTATGGCTGAGATGAAATACAGCTTCTTAAATACTGCTGGAAATGAGTAGTTCACACGATTAAATTTAATGTCAAGGTTCTGCAATGATCTCCATTCCAGTCATTGGTGTGTTTCTGTCAGGTAATGACAGAAAGTACAGCATGGAGAGTCACATGTCCTAGGAATGCAATTGTTGTACAGGTTAGGGACTTGTTTAAACTTCATATACTGATTGCTCACAAAAGACTTCTCTTCCTCAAGCATCTCTGAAATTGTCAGCAAACCCCAAGTTCTGTCTTGGCTTGGAATAAAGCTTTAGTGTTTCTCAAAGTTAAGTCAAAAAACATGGCTGGGAAATAAAAAATCCTATAAAATGGCATTTTTGGCTTCTTACCATGACCCAGTCTCCCCTTCCTCCTTCCATTTCAAAGAGACTGTATATTTGATTCATGATGCCTTCTTTCTTATTTTAGCCACTCACATTCATTTACATGCACATATTTTCTAGGTGAGATCTTGGAATTCTTGAGGAATTTGGGCTTGTTTGAAGAAACAGCTTGTGTATTTTGTTAATGGGTATAAAATACTCCAGCATCTCGTTGGTGACATACTTTGAGAAATGCCCTTGGGACTGTGCTGTTCTCCCAGCTCCCTTGGGTGCTCTCTTCTCACATCTGCAGGCTGCACTTGGCTTTTGGCTGGGCTGCTTGGGCATGTTCCTGTAAGGCTCCTTGGGAGAGAGAACAGTCACCAGAGTGGTTGCTATAGCATTTCATTAAGGAGCCCTTCCACCGAGGCAGGGAAGGCTCCTTTCCCACTTGGCAGCCTAGCAGGAATAAAGAGAGCTCAGCTCCTGGCCTGCGCCCTCAGAGCCTCCAGCTCTGCCCCTGCTCCCACCCTTCCTCCTGAGAGGGTTCCTGTGCCTCATGGCTCTGCCCGAGGGGCTGCTGAGCATTGCCTGGCTCCCTCCCAGCCATCTGGATGGGTGCACACAGCTCTGTAAATGTTGGAGCTTAGAAATGCTCCTCAGTCCACTGATGTGGCCAGGGTGTGTGAGCCATCAGCACAAAACTGCAAACTGTACTGTCACAGAATTAGGAAGGAATGAATAACTAGGAAATACATTGATATTGTAATGAACACTGGGAGCATAAATGAACTCTGGGCACTGCTTGAACCCTTTCCTGAATCCTGGGCTCAGGTTTGGGCCCCTCATGTAAGGAACACATTGAAGGGCTGGAGCATGTCCAGAGCAGGGACTGGAGCACAAATGTGATGAGGAGGAGCTGGGGGGCTCAGCCTGGAGCAAAGGAAGCTCAGGGGGGCCCTTGTGGCTCTGCACAGCTCCTGACAGGAGGGGACGGCCAGGGGGGTCGGGCTGTGCTTGCAGGGAACAAAGGGACAGGACAGGAGGAAACTGCTTCAAGCTGTACCAGATGAGCTTTAGATTGGATATTAGGAAAAATTGCAGCATAGGAGGTGTGGTCAGGCTTTGGAAGGGGCTGCCCAGGGCAGTGGTGGAGTCACCATCCCTGGAAGTGTTCAAAAAACGTGTGGATGTGGCATTTGGGGCATGTTTTAGTGATGAACATGGCAGTGCTGGATTAACAACTGGTGAACTTGTTGATCCTTGAGGGCTTTTCCAACCTCAATGATTCTGTGATTCATGGGACCTCAAAAGCATTTAAGGAAAAACAGAGCTACTTATATCCTGGGAAATATTTGGTTTTAATTACCACACTAGGAAATTCCTATATTGAAGGATTTCTACAAAGACATAATCGCTGCTGGGCAAGATACCCAGATTTTTTTGCTGTGTCAGAATGTAAATGTTAAATGGTTTTTACTTCCAAGTACTTAGGTCTTGCTTAGTGACTGGATTTTTTTTCATTGCATCGAGTGGTTGTTCTCCCTTTTGCTGTGTGGTGTGACCCCAGTGAGCAGCAGGGGGACCTGTGGGTGTGGGTCTGTGCCCAGGTCAGGCTTCCCCAGCTCCACTGAGGATCTGCTCCCCCCTGCAGGTTCCCTCCCAGTTGTGTGGGTGTGAGATGTGGCAGCAGATCCAGCTGGGTGTGGTGCTTGCCTTTCACATTGAGGAGAGACTGCACAGATCAGTTTTCCTCATATTGCTCATTCACAGCAGTGCCACTGCACAGGATTAACAAAAAGTTAATACCTGCTGATCCTGTAAAGCTTTCTATATATAGTGCCTGTCATTCCTTGGAGTGTTTTGGGATTTGAAGTACAGCTGTTTCAGAAGGACTTCTTTCTGCTCTCTCTAATCCTTTTTTCAGTTCTGTAATGTGCTTTTCCAGAAGCTGGACTAACTGCTAGGCAGGGATTTGCCTGTGGGATGCTGGGGCTGGTGCCTGAGTTCAGCTCTGCCAGGCTGGGCACTACTGAACTTCTCTGTGCTCTGTTTTTTCCACCTCTCCTGCTCACACAGTGGTTTGTGCTCAGCTCTGAAGAGGTTGCCAGAAGATTAAGCTGATGTTTGAGTAGTGTGGGGATAGATGCAGTGGGAAATAAGTGAGGCTTTTGGTTGTGGATGTAAAGACTGAGAACCTGTGTCAGTGTCCTCCTGCCTTGAGAGCCATCACTGGGCCTTGCTCCCAGGATGTGGCAACAAGATACACAATGAAGGATTCTGTGACACTGTTCCAGTGTGCTCCTCTGTGAGCATAAAATATTCAAGGCCAAGTACAATATATTTGTGGATCAGTTGCATGTTGTGTAAGTCACTCTTTCAGCATTTTTAATGAAGTATTTATTTTCTACCCTCAGAAGGGTTTTTTTTAATTTATACTCAAGAGTTTAAACTTCCCATGTGAGTTGCCAGGACCTGAATCACTCTCAGGTGAGGGGTTTACAATCCCAAGTCTGTTTCTGGGTAAAGTCACCTGGACACTGTGTTGTTAGTGTTTGGGGGTGATGCCATCTCCAGTTTTGGCAGATGCAATCCACTCACCTGTATCCAGGAGAGCAGAGGGGATCTGCACACAGGACAGGGCTGTTTGGTGTTTCCAGTGCCCTCCTTTAGCATGAGAATTCCCACTCTAAGGACAGTATTTCTATCCCAAACACAGGAATTCAGGAATAGCTTAGATTCCCTCCATTCATTCATTCATTGTCTGCTGAGCTCCCCCAGCTGTGCCAGGCTGGCTCCAGAGCAGAGGGGCTCCAGCCCTTGCAGCATCTCCGTGCCTCCTCTGGCCTGGCTCCAGCAGCTCCACGTCCTCCTGCTGCTGGTGCCCAGGGCTGGGGCAGCTCTGCAGGTGGGGTCTCACCTGAGCACAGGGGCAGAGGGGCAGAATCCCCCCCTCCCCTGCTGCCCACGCTGGGGGCTCAGCCCAGCACAGGGGGGGTTTCTGGCTCAGTGCCCATGGCTGGGGCAGCCTGAGCCTCTCACCCACCAACACCCCAGGTCCTTCCCCCAGGGCTGATTTCCATCCATTCTCCACCTGCTGTTTCTACCAGCAAACTTTTGTGACTTGAATTGTGTCACTCCAGACATTTGTAAAAGACTAAAAACTGGTTGTATTAATGCCCAAAAATTAGTGTAAAGGGGAAAAAATGTTGATTAAAGTCAGGCCACTAGACACTTCTGTGCTGAAAATATCATTTTGGAGGAAGGTGGTGGTATTCAGGCAGGGATTAGGTAATCTGGTTCTGACCTGGTTCCTCTGGCAGCTAGGAATGTGAAATACCCTGGTGCATGCATGGCTTTGAAAAGAGAGATTATTTCTCTGCATTTAAATTTTCATTATTCCTGTAGCAGATGCCTTCAGTACTAAAATAATAATTAATTGTGAACTGGAAGAATCTTTGGCTGAGCAAATTCTGTGTATAAATTAAAATCTGTACAGATAATTTTAAATCACATGTTTGCCACATCCTTCCCACAAGCACAGATGTGATTGCTTGGAAAGATGTGAAGCACCAATATTTAAATGTAAACATGGTGACATTTGGCTCTTTGAATTGCTGAGAAATTGATAGAAATAACTGGTATTTATCAAAATGTGTAAATGGCAATAGGGCTGATGGAAGTTGAGAACCAGAGAGGGAGTTCCTGACTTTCCATGGAGCTTTCCATGGCTGGGGGGATCCAGGAAGCACCTGTGTCCCATCCAAGCCTTGTGTTGTGTCCCTGTGCTGCACACCCACAGTGTCATCATGGGCAGCAGGTCCATAAAGGGGCTGTTGTCATCAGTCCCCTCTCATGTGGGGGCTGTTAGCAGAGTGTGGCAGTTTGTCCTTGTCACGTAACGAGCGGGTGTTCTCTGACGTCCCTCTGGGGGCAGGGAGTTTGCCAGCAATGCTGAACTCTGCTTTTGTGCAGGCCTCTGTCTACTCAGTCTCATTGAACAACTTCATGGTTGCAGATTTATGAATCTAGAGCTTGGGAGTGAGTGGTGTGATTGTGAGGGAGAGGCAGAAGGGACAGCCACCAAAGAAACATCTCATACTTTGGGTTTTGTAACAGAGTTGTGATTCTTTTTAATAAGTAATTTTGTCAGAATTAAGTGCTTACTAAATTGTGTGTGTGTGTGAGATTGATGCTTGCAAATGGAGTTCTGCTGCTTCTCACCACCAACATGCTGGAAACTTGAGAAACTGGTGGAGGAGCTCAAATTTGTGTTTGTTTTCCTCAGGCAAAATACATCTCTCAGTGCATCGACGAGATCAAGCAGGAGCTGAAGCAGGACAACATCGCGGTGAAGGCAAACGCAGTCTGCAAGCTGACCTATGTAAGTGCCCTGCTGGTCCCATGGAACTGCATTCTGTCCTTCCCTGCTGGTCTGGAGCCTGCCCTGGCTCTGGGTGCCTGCTCTGCCTCCCTGCTCTGAGTGCAGCCTGTGGGACATCACTGCCCCAGCTCTGACATCAGAGCCTGCAGTTCCTGCTCTGTTTGGTACAACTGGATTTAATTGTGATGGGGCAGGAAATGAATCTCATTTAAAACAAGCAAGTTAAAATAAATTGTTTTTAGCTGGATTGGTTCTTATGACATAGTGACATGAGCACTTGAAACTGGGTTCGTTTCTCTTTGCTCAGTCCTTGGCTGACAAGAAGACAAATTTTGGTAAAGATTTCTTTTTGTGGCTCTGTTATGGTTTTTATTCAAAGAAAATCAGGAAGCAAACCATTCACACCAGTGCTTATATAACTGCCTATCATAGAATCACAGAATGATTTGGATTTGAAGAGACCTTAAAACTCATCCTCCTGCCATGGCAGGGACACCTCCCACTGTCCCAGGCTGCTCCCAGCCCTGCCCAGCCTGGCCTTGGGCACTGCCAGGGATGCAGGGGCAGCCCCAGCTGCTCTGGGCAGCCTGGAACTGGTGCAAACTGTTGAAAACTTGTGATGTCTTCCACTTACTGTGGGTGGGGCAGTACTGAGTGGTTCATTGCTCATTAACCTGTGATGCCTACAGTATCATTTTCAGACTCCTGTTGCATCAACAATTTTGAGACATGTCTTGACCTATTTCCTTGAGTCTCTTATTTGAGAAGTTTCTCTTGGCTTCTCTGCTCACAGTTACAGATGCTGGGCTATGACATCAGTTGGGCTGCTTTCAACATTATTGAAGTTATGAGTGCTTCCAAGTTTACATTCAAGGTGAGTTCTCTGTAAATGCAGCTGACCTTTACCTTTTGTGAAAAGCCAGGGCTATTTTTATGTGAAGACCACCTGAGATTCTTAGTACCAGGCATTTTTTATTCTGTAATAGTGTTATAATTTTTCATGAAAGATTTATTTTATGTTCTGTTGCAGACCTTTTTCACCAAACAGGGTGGAATGTTGCTTCCTAAGAAATTATTCCCTAATGGGGCTTTATACCTGAAACTCAGGAGTCAACACAAACAAAATAATTGTAGTAGACAATCCTACCTTATTTCTGCAGCTTTGTGGTCACTGAACTGTGTTGTAACAAAATAGAGAAGGTGGAGGTGGTTTTATTATCCCTAAGACAGATAAATTATCAGTAGAACATTACTTGTCTGAACTTTCTCTTTTTTGATATAAACCCCCATTTCTAGGGGAGCCCTCTGATGCCTCTTGTGTTATACAAACCTACTCATTCACCTGTTTAATATTGCTTATAAAACCTACTCATTCACCTGTTTAATATTGCTTATAAAACCTACTCATTCACCTGTTTAATATTGCTTATAAAGCCACCAGTTGTTTTCTAGTTGAACATTGTGTAAATTGATTTAAGAACAAGCCTTGTTTTCCTCCCTGCCTTTTCCCAGCGCATTGGTTACCTGGCTGCCTCCCAGTGCTTTCATGAAGGGACTGATGTCATTATGCTGACAACTAATCAGATCAGAAAGGTAAATGTTCAGTTCTTCATTCTTCTTGCACTCTCTCCCTACTTGTACTCTCACATCTGTTCTGAGTGTTTCTCCATGAGGAATACAGAGGTGTTTCAGTAGAATTCTTCATTTGCAGTCTCCTGTCATTCCACAAGCAGAGGGATTAATGAGACACTCAGGACTGTGCACATCCCTCCCTGTGCTGTCTCATACCAGCTCTGTTTGTTCAGCACTGAGAATGGGGACAGAAATAACTTTGCTGCTCTCTAGGCAGTGCTTATAAGAATGTAACAGGCAGGAAAAATGTCCCCATTCCTGAAGTAAAATGAGCAGTGGCTCAGGAGTGACATGGCTCCACAGCACTTCTACTTGGGAGGGATATTTTTGTCTGCAATTCCACATCAGACTTTGACTTCTCTGGTAGAATTGGGTCTAAAAATGATGAAGAGAGTATGGAAAGTTTTGTTCTGCATTCATGCACCCACATGTGCATTCATTTTCATAGAGCTTGATCACTTGGAGTTACTGGTTTGCAGCACAGTTTTCCCATTCTTGAAGTTACAGATATTATTTTGAGCTCTTGACTTTCATTTTTTAAGTATCACTGCTTTAAAACTTGAATGATCCAGTACAAGCTCTGCCTACATTTTTCCCATTTTTACATGGAACCAAAATGAGTTTTCCTTGCTTAAAAAAGAGCAGTGGGATGTTACCCTGTATCTTCCTAAAGAACCAGTGCTTTTCCTTTTATCTTTTGAACTATTTTGTGCTGAATGGGAATATCTATTGTCTTTATTATGGACTCTTTTTTTTACTGAATTTCAGTCACTTACTGGCTACTTGCACTTTGTGCCCAAGTTTTTATGTAAAAGATAAAAATCTTTGTATTTTCATGTTTCATTGATCCATCAACTTCAGATTTGAAGGATTTATCAGTTCTAAAAATACATTAGAGCCAGGATGAATTGCAGTTTTTTGCTCCTTAAGAAGTAGATTGCATTATTCTTAAAGCAGACTCTAATTTCCCACCACCTGCAGCAGGTTTTTAAATGAGATGTAAATGGCACAGAACCCCAAAGGCCTGACTATGTTTAGCTCTCCTGAAGCAGCTTCAGTATCCATGTGAATGTGGGCTCTGAATTCAGCAGTCCATGTGGGAATGCTCTGTGCAGCTGCATGTTGGTGTTTCCTGATACACAATTTATAGTCTGTACTTGAACATACCCATAAATTCATTTTACTATGGGTGACTTAAGCTTAGAAAGACCTGAAAGACTAAGGAGGGCTGGGTAGGATACTGACTCCAAATAGATCCAAGGGAACCTGACCAATAAATGTGTTCCACACACAGAAATTGTGTCCTGTCTTGGTGGACTGGAAGTTGTGGTGCTGCCAGCAGCTTGGGAGAAGAAGAATCTCATTTCTCTGCTAGATTGAGGTGGAACACCACTCACCAAGAGTGCTTGCTCCCAGTGAAATTCACACTTGGAATTGGACTTAGCAGGCTTAGTGTTTAATACCAGCTTTTTAGGACTTTAAATATGTTTGTGATCCTGTAATGAGTGTTTAAAACCTATTTCCATTCCCAAAACACCACCAAGGCATGATCTCTCTGATTACTTTTATTGCAGTCATCCATCTCTTGTTTAATTATGGTTCTTTGTTCTCATTATTAAACCCCAGGCTGGCTGTAGTTTAGCAGGTGTTAGTAGTTGATATATAAATATTCCCATGAAGAAGAAGCTCTGCTTCATTTATGTTGATTATATAAAACTACTCTGAGGAAGTTGTTTCTTGCCATTCTGTGTGATCTTAAATTTTTGAGCGTGTTTCTCTTTTTTCAGGATCTGAGTAGCCCTAACCAGTATGATACTGGAGTTGCACTGACTGGCTTGTCCTGTTTTGTTACTCCAGATCTTGCCAGGGACTTGGCAAATGACATCATGACATTGGTGAGTTCATAAGGTTGAAATAACTTTACTTTATAATTATATAGAATGTGAAGTTATTCAAATCTGGTAAATATCTTAAATTTACAACTGCTACATGTGAAACCTGCTGCTTCATTCTTGTGGGGGTTCTGGGGAGCTTTTACAGACCTTACTTAGATCAAGAGTGTCACTTTGAAATCCATCCATTGGTTTTGGTGATAAACAACAATATTTTGCTCTTGCCTCAAAGCTGAGTTTTCAAAAAGCAGTTTGAGTCTCCCAGGAAGAGCTTTGGTGGCAGCACAGGAGCTCTGGAAACACAGATGTGCTCAGAGCCTGACTGCAGTTGTTTCCTTCACAGATGTCTCACACAAAGCCTTACATCAGGAAGAAGGCAGTGTTAATCATGTACAAAGTTTTTTTGAAGTACCCAGAGTCCCTCCGTCCTGCATTTCCTCGCCTTAAAGAGAAACTTGAAGATCCAGATCCTGGTGAGTGGATTTTAGTGAATTCCTTCTGCTCTCACACATGGAGGTCCATGTGCTTGTAGAGTTTGTGGAGAGAAGAATTCGTTCAAAATGCTGTAATCATCTTTTGGGCACTGCCTCCCCTGTTTGAGCATAGGAGAGATTTGATGGGTGTTGCCATATTAAAAATATGTTCTTTAAAATGTCCATTTCTTCAACCCCAAAGCTACTGAAAATGTATCAGTGGGTTAAACCTTAATGGACAAAGCAGCCTAAAGTTTCCTGATTTGTTGCTTACTGAACTCAGCTATTGAAAATGTTTCAGTTGATTTCAGGGTTTGGGGTTCTGGTTTTGTTACTACTTGTGGCTTTTTTAGCAAGCTGCAGCTGTTGACTTGCAGTGGACACACTTGAAATGATTTAACATTCCTTAGTGTATTTTTAATTTATTTGAGTCCAGACTGCTCTTTGGACCCCTCAGGACTGTGTCAGTGCAGGTCAGCAGCAGCACAGGAAATCTGCAATTGCTCAGTATGAAATTCACAATTTTGCTCAGTCTTTAGGAGGTGATGCTGTTCCCTCACTGCACTTGTTTTAGGAATTCTGTGTGTGGTGTGTATCTGATCTCCACTTGATTTGTATCTGCAATTACAGAGAGGAATTTAATTGCATTTCCCAACTGTTTTATTGTGGGCATGGATTATTTCTCTTCCAGGGACAATGTTATTAAAGAAAGCAAAATCCCTCACCTGCAGAGAGAGGAAGAAATTGCCTGTTGAGCTTTGTGGAGTGAAGGATTTCTCTCTGCTAGGACACCCAGCCTGTCTAGACTAAAACATTCCAAACTGACAACTCAGGGGCTGAGCAATGAGAAGGGAGTGAACATGTCCAGTCAGATTGCTTAAGGAATTATTTTTGTTTTGTATTTAAACATTTGTAAAGAATACATATCAGAGAAATCAGGAGTGATTGGAAACTTTCTGGTGGCTGATTGTGTTGTCTGTGTCTCACAGCCAGCTCTCTACAGTCCAGGGCAGGGATGTGGCAGTGTGCTTGGGGAAAAGCACACAGGGATGTGGCAGTGGGCTTGGGAAAAAACACACAGGGATGTGCAGTGTGCTTGGGAAAAAGCACACAGGGATGTGGCAGTGGGCTTGGGAAAAAACACACAGGGATGTGCAGGGTGCTTGGGAAAAAGCACACAGGGATATGGCAGTGGGCTTGGGAAAAAGCACACAGGGATGTGCAGGGTGCTTGGGAAAAAGCACACAGGGATATGGCAGTGGGCTTGGGAAAAAAACACACAGGGATGTGGCAGGGTGCTTGGGAAAAACACACAGGGATGTGACAGTGGCCTTGGGAAAAAAACACACAGGGATGTGACAGTGGGCTTGGGAAAAAACACACAGGGATGTGGCAGTGGGCTTGGGGAAAAACACACAGGGATGTGGCAGGGTGCTTGGGAGAAAACACACAGGGATGTGCAGGGTGCTTGGGAAAAAACACAGGGATGTGCAGGGTGCTTGGGAAAAAACACACAGGGATGTGCAGGGTGCTTGGGAAAAAACACACAGGGATGTGCAGGGTGCTTGGGAAAAAGCACACAGGGATGTGGCAGTGTGCTTGGGGAAAAACACACAGGGATGTGCAGGGTGCTTGGGAAAAAGCACACAGGGATGTGCAGTGTGCTTGGGAAAAAGCACACAGGGATGTGCAGTGTGCTTGGGAAAAAACACACAGGGATGTGGCAGTGGGCTTGGGAAAAAACACACAGGGATGTGCAGGGTGCTTGGGTAAAAACACACAGGGATATGTGGCAGGGTGCTTGGGAAAAAACACACAGGGATGTGGCAGTGGGCTTGGGAAAAAACACACAGGGATGTGCAGGGTGCTTGGGAAAAAACACACAGGGATGTGCAGGGTGCTTGGGAAAAAACACACAGGGATGTGCAGGGTGCTTGGGGAAAAACACACAGGGATGTGCAGGGTGCTTGGGAAAAAACACACAGGGATGTGGCAGTGGGCTTGGGAAAAAGCACACAGGGATGTGCAGGGTGCTTGGGAGAAAACACACAGGGATGTGCAGGGTGCTTGGGAGAAAATACACAGGGATGTGCAGGGTGCTTGGGAGAAAACACACAGGGATGTGCAGGGTGCTTGGGAGAAAACACACAGGGATGTGCAGGGTGCTTGGGAGAAAACACACAGGGATGTGACAGTGTGCTTGGGAAAAAACACACAGGGATGTGGCAGTGGGCTTGGAGAAAAACACACAGGGATGTGGCAGTGGACTTGGGAAAAAACACACAGGGATGTGACAGGGTGCTTGGGAAAAAGCACACAGGGATGTGGCAGTGGGCTTGGGAAAAAGCACACAGGGATGTGCAGGGTGCTTGGGAAAAAGCACACAGGGATGTGGCAGGGTGCTGTTTTTTCTCATGCTGGACCAAAGCAGATACCTGGCTTGCTGCTGTATTAGAAAATAGCCAGAATTAAATAAAACCCTTTCTCAGTTTGCTTTTACATCCCTGTATTTACTGCCTCAGGCTTGGGAATGAGGCCAAACCATTGGACACACAGGTCTGACGCTTCAGCTGCTTTTGCTGTGGGGGTTCTGCACCAGAAAGTTCAATTGCAATGAAGGCATTGATGGGATTTGTGCTGTCCCTCCTGTTCTGCCCAGGTGTGCAGTCTGCTGCAGTCAATGTGATTTGTGAGCTGGCTCGACGCAATCCCAAGAATTACCTTTCCCTCGCCCCCCTCTTCTTCAAGCTGATGACGTCGTCAACCAATAATTGGGTTCTCATTAAAATTATAAAACTGGCAAGTATTCTGCTTTTTGTTTACAGGATTAGAGTTCTCATTAAATTACTTTGGGTGTGAAAATGGATTTCTTGCTGGGAGGCATAGTTACCGTTCAATCTGAATAAAAAGAAACCAGGAATATCTTTTAATGTTTGTGAATGTAACCAAAGAGAAAAATCTGTTAATATAGCTTGGTTTAAATACAGTGAGCTGTAATTTACATAATGTGTTGAAGCTGTTGAAAAGCAGCTATTAACTCACTTTTCTTCTCATTGGATAGTTTGGTGCTCTTACTCCATTAGAACCAAGACTGGGAAAGAAACTGATTGAGCCCCTGACCAACCTCATCCACAGGTTTGTGTGACAGATCCTGCCTTGTTCAGTCAGGACTGGGGCAGGCCTGGTGGCTGGGTCAGTAGCTGGGGTGAGGATGCATTCTATAATTTTTTTATTGACTTTTGGTACATTGGCTTCAAGTATCAAAAGATATTCTTAGATAAGGGTTGTTTCTGGAAAACCTGAGTGGGGTAAAATACCTTAAAGGAAAATCTCTGGGTGTCTGACTGTCAGCATGAATTCCCCCAATGAATAGATGAAAATTGGAGCAATTTGCTTTCCTTTCACTGCATTTCAAGCCAGAGATGACTGTGAAGGATGTGTAAAAAGGCTCAGCTGTGTATTTGCCTTTCCTATTTGCCTCACACATTTGATTCCTGACTTTTAGGAGTGCCTTACCCACCAAAGCAGCGTGACAAGGAATATATTAAAGCCCTTTCTCATGCATTTGGCAGCTCAGATGTGTTTTGAAAGAGGTTCTTACAATATATATGTTCTAAATGTAGATTAATAAAGTTGAAGTTATTTCCTTGGCCCTTGTCTCTTGCTGGTTTGTAGTGGTTCTAATTCTGAACTGAAATCAGGAAATAGATGCCTTGGGGGAATGCATGGATTCTCCCTGTTATGAAGAGGAAGTGTGATCTTATGCAGGAGTTGTTAAGTGAAAAAGTTGATTTCTTTCATGTGAGAGAGCAAGGTTTTAAGCAGATATCTGTGTAGCCTTGAGAGCAGCTCCAGCCAGAGGATTTCTGTCCATCCTCACATTCCTTTAAGGCAGGCTCAGAACAGACTAGCAGGTACCTCCAGGAAGTTGTCAGCACTAACAAATAGGTACAACCCACCAGAAATAGCAGGAAGATGGACAATCCCAGCTCCCACATCAGTAATTCTGAGTTGTGGGGACTGAATCCTCTTTGGCTTGGTCTCCATTCAGTCATTTTGGGTCTCATAATGAGTCACAGCACCCTGAGCTGTCCCACCAAGTGCCCAGGGAGCAGAAGTGGTGGGTTTGGTTCCCAGCATCCCAAGCTGACCCTCAGGGCATCACTGTGCCACTGGAGCTGTTCTCCTTCCCTGTGTCCCTGTGCTTGGAACCTGCTCCTTTGGGGCTTGGCAGGTTCCTGGTTCCCTCTTGTACAAATCAGCCTTTGCAGGGACCTCTGCAGTCCTCAGAGCTGCTCTGTCTGTGTGTTCAGCTGGCACAAGCAGCCTTGAATTTGAGTTTTGGGGGAGATCAGGCCCTGGGAATGGGTTGATGATTTCCAGGGATGGGAAGTGTGTTCCTGCATCCCAGTCCTCTGCTGCTGGGCCGTGACTCATTCGCTTGGAGAGAGACTTGAGCTTCTCCATCTGCCTTGTCAGGAGTTTTTGACCTTGGGCAGAGGATTTAATTTGATTCTTGGACAAGATTGCTTCAGTATTGTGTGACTGGTGCTGGAGTTTGAGTAACCACTTCCTTCCATATTCCTTGTGTCACAGTGCTCTTACTTGCTGCTTTTCCAGGGAGATTTTTGAGTTTTTAAACATTTGTTTAAAAATTCCTCCCCCCAACAGTTTTTAAGTGAGAATCATTTCATCTGTTTGAAGGGATATGGAGCAGAATATTGACAATGTCTTGTGAAGTTCAAGGTGCTAACTAGCTCCAAGATAGTGCTGACAACTCTTCAAAATGTGCTGCTTTATTCCTTATTTAATATACCTGATTTCTGTTTCAGCACCTCAGCCATGTCTCTCCTATATGAATGTGTGAACACAGTAATAGCAGGTGAGAACTGAAACTTGGAACCTAGAAAAAAAAACGTGATGAACTTTGTTATCAACTGACACCATCTGTAAACCTTTTTTTCTTTAACATAATGTATTCTAAAATGCAATAAGTCTCCTGGCAAACTTTGTGTTACTGTGGGGCTGAAATCCTTTGTTGTCAGTGGGTGAGGCACAGTCACTACAGCTGTGTTGTGTTTGCTGAAAGCTGAGGGCAGGTACAGACAATGAGATTATTTATATGCCAGATCCTAAATGTTGCTACAACTACAAAATGTACCAGCAGCAATAGAATTAAAACAAGTGATGTCTCTTTGCCAAGTTCTCTTATGTGATGATGGATCAGACTTTTTTTGTTTTTTTAATTTTGCAACTTTGCACTTTAAAAATGGGGTGTAATTCCTTAGAGGAGGCAGTTGGAATTACTGATTGGCAGTTTCAGTTTCTGGGGAAGGGAGATGAACTCCATAACTGGGAGGGTGAGAGAAAACAAAGGCAAAAAGGGATAACACAGTATTGCAGCTCAGGCTTGGCTGCAGTATCAGAGTGTGGAGCTCAGGGTTATTGACATGCACAGTTGGTCTGTCTGTCTCCTGGGGGTTCTTTGGATAATGGTGCAGAACTTTCTGTGCTGGGTCAGCTCAGAGAGGGAAGAGAGATCTGTCACTCACTGTTATTCCTTCAGCAAAATGAGGTGTCATGATGGGAGAGAGAATAACACAGAGGGAATTCCATTGTGGGTGAGAGTGGCCTTCACTGAGATCCAGTGGGGTCATCCTGTGGGCAGAGGGGGAATTCACCCACCCAGGACACCTCAGGGATGGTGATGTCAAACTCAGAGCCAGCAAATGAGCCCTGAAATGCCAGAGGAGCACCTGGCACCTCCCAGCTCTGCAGGTGACAGAGTCCAGCTCAGCTTCCCTGCAAGGCCAGAGGGCAGCACCTGCTCAGGCACAGCTGTGCCAGCAGCAGTTTCCAGGGTGAGCCCACCTTTTCTGCAGTGGGGCTGTGGGCTGCCAGAGCTCTCAAGTGTCCCATGTAATCAACAATGGCTAGCTTGATTAAAGCTCCAATCTAATCACATTAAACTCCAGGATCCATTGCTGCATCCCATTGCATTAGGAAAGTGCACAATTAAAAATTCAGCTGTACAGTAGCTGCTGACATATTAATAGCCTTGACTGCTATGTGATGTCAGTGAAATAAACCCTAGTAAGAGCAAAAAAGAGCAGCTTTGACCTGGCTGGTGCAGCTTTTTCCACCTTTACACTTTTTTCCCTGCCCTCTTATTATTACTGTTATGGTATATGAAACTGTAAGTTCATGTCACAACCTTCTCTCCTTCCTCCAGACCCCCCAAAAGTCCAGACCAACAGACAAACAATAATCTAGCACCTTTCCCTGAGAGCTGAGCTGGGTGTGGGCTGTTGGGTGGTGTTGTTGCAGTCACTCCCAGCACAGAAATTCTGACTGGAATTTGTGCTTCTGTTTCAGTTCTGATCTCTCTGTCCTCGGGGATGCCCAACCACAGCGCCAGCATCCAGGTGGGACCCTGGGTTTGGGACTTGTTCTGCTCTGCTGGGGGATCCCAAGGGCCAGGGAAAATGGGATTGTGTTCCTCTGCCAGGGGTTACAGCAGTAACTCCCTGAAGTGCCCTTCACTGTACAGCCCTGCAGATTGAAGCATTCCCTATATAAATTTTCCTACTTAATTCACTCTAAAATGCAGAGTTTGAGAGTTTTCCCAACTCTTTATTTTTTTCCTGCTATCAATACAGTCATACAGATGGTCCTTGTGTTTGGAAGTCTGTTAATGCAACAAAACCCTCTCACCTAGAGACCTCAGGTCTTGGTCAGATACTTCCTTGTGTATTGAGTAAACTTCATGAAGACCTACTTTAATTAAAGACCTGTAAAAAACACAGTGTGGTCTTTTTTTCCAGCTTTGTGTGCAGAAGTTGAGGATATTGATAGAAGATTCTGACCAGAACTGTAAGTATGGTGCTTTCTTCATGGAGCTGTTGGCCCCCAAGCACTGGGGAGATGCTGCAGCAGCCACAGAGGGGTTGTAGTGCCTGTTGTGCTGTAAACAGTTGCTGGGGCGTTTAATATGGAAATAATTTTTGATGGTGAGCACTTCTTTATAATAATATTTTTAAAAACAAATGACAGCAATTATTACTGCTGTTTGTGGTCTTGTAAATCTAAACCAGTTCTTTCCATGCTCTGGGATTTCTGTTTTTATAGACTGGCTGCTTGGAAAGCAGTGACAGCTATTTTCAGCAGAGTGAGCATAAGAGTAAAATGCAAGAGTGTTCACTTACTTTAGTGACTGCAAAGAATACTGGGAAGTTTTTAACTTTAAGATATCATGCTCAGCCCAAAACAGTGTTTCTATATTTGGAAAGAAGTTTTATTTTGTCTTTCACAGTGAAGTACCTGGGCCTGTTAGCTATGTCCAAAATCCTGAAAACACACCCCAAGTCAGTTCAGTCTCACAAGGATCTCATTCTCCAATGTTTGGATGACAAAGATGAGTCCATCCGACTCAGAGCTTTAGATCTCCTCTATGGCATGGTATGTTCCTACATTTATTTCCTCAGCAACCCCACTGACCCTTTAGGAAAATAATGATTAAGGAAAACATGCAACATTGTCTGCCCACTCCACAGCAGACTATTGCTAACAACTCCTGTATCTTTTCTGGCAGTCCTTTATTAGTCCTACTTAGGACAAGTAAAATATCTGGCTCAGCATGAGGGTTTTAAAAATTCTGATTCAGACTGGATGGAGTTCAGGCCCTGTTGAAAATCACCCATTTTGAAATCAATTCCATTGGGTGTTAATAATTCCTAAATTTGTTTCCTTTATAAGCAAAAATGTTTTAAACTCTTAAACTTGCTAATCTGGCAGTAGAAGAGTCACTTTCTCTTGGATTTCTGTATTGCTGATAGTAATTCTGATCCTCAGCTCTCCCACAGCAAGGTCCTCACAGAATCAGCTGGGTTGGAAAAAACCTTGGAGATCATTAAATCCAACTTATGATCTAACACCATTTGTCAGCCAGGCCATGGCACTAAGTGCCACATCCAGTCTTTTCTTAAACACCTTGTAAAAAGCTGGCTCTTCTGTAACAAAAATATTGAACTGTATTAAACAGGTTCATTTTTGGATTGGGGCCCACAGAGATGGTTCTGGTTTCTTGTTAACGTGATATGGGTCCAGCAAAGATCCAGCAGCTGCTTTACTGGAACTGGAAGGACTTGGCTGTGTAGGAAAGTGGTTGAACCCTTCACCACCTCTTTAACAGGTCTCCAAGAAGAACTTGATGGAGATTGTGAAGAAACTGATGATTCACGTGGATAAAGCCGAAGGGACGACGTACCGAGATGAGCTGCTCACCAAAATCATTGACATCTGCAGCCAGTCCAATTACCAGTACATCACCAACTTTGAATGGTCAGTGCTGCCAGCTTGGGGCTCATCACAAAGACAGTGCAGGGTTGTGTTGGGAAGGATGAAAGTTGGACAAGAAAGTCTCACAGATATGTATGTTTAGCAGAAAGATTTTTAAATGTGGAGTCTGATGAAGGAATAGAGTTGGAAGCAGGTTTTGATATAGAAGAAAAGAGTTGCTGAGCCAGTCTTACTGGATAACCAAGAAGGCAAAGGGTGTGTTAGTTAGAAGGGGTATTTATGGCTTAGAGCAAAGGATAAACCCACCTGAAACAAGATCTTTTTACCAAGCAAAAAGATAGCACAGGCAAACAAGTCAGCAAAGTTGCAAGTAGAAAAAAGGTCTCAGAATTTTCCACTGCAAGAAAACTGAAAAACAACTTCTAGCTTAAACTGTAATGTACTGACTTTTAGTGATTGGAGAACAGTAACATGAATATGGTAATGATAGTAGTTATGATAGGCTATAGATAATAGTTAAGGTATTGATTGGTTCTACTGTATTAAGATGCCCAGCACAGAAAAGCATATAAATGCTTTTTACATGGCATTGTAAAACCAAAGCATCTCCAGGCCTGCCTGCAGCTGGAGCTGCCACTGTAGGCACAGCTCTGTCACCCACCACCCTGGACTGCTGGAATGTCTTAGATACAATAAACTGCATTTTGGAGAGCAGCCTGGAGTCCCACACCCCTCATTTTGGCTCTCAAGTGGTGCCCAACATGGGGCACCATTAATAAGAGGGATTGGTAAGAGCCTGAATGAGGGATGAGGGTCTCCAGGCCTGCCTGCAGCTGGAGCTCACAGCTGTGGGCACAGCTCTGTCACCCATGATCCTGGACTGCTGTAACTCTTGGATACAATAAACTGCATTTAGGCTCTCAAGTGGTGCCCAACGTGGGGCACCATTGGTAAGAGCCTGAATGAGGGATGAGGGTCTCCAGGCCTGCCTGCATCTGGAGCTCACAGCTGTGCACACAGGCTCTGTGCTGGAACCTCTTGGATGGAATAAACTGCATTTTGGAGAGCTGCCTGGAGTCCCACACCCCTCATTTAGGCTCTCAAGTGGTGCCCAATGTGCAGCACCATTAATAAGAGGGATTGGTAAGAGCCTGAATGAGGGATGAGGGTCTCCAGGCCTGCCTGCAGCTGGAGCTCACAGCTGTGGGCACAGGCTCTGTCGCCCATCACCCTGGACTACTGGAACATCCTGGATACAATGAACTGCATTTTGGAGAGCTGCCTGGAGTCCCACACCCCTCATTTTGGCTCTCAAGTGGCGCCCAACATGAGGCACCATTGGTAAGAGCCTGAATGAGGGATGAGGGTCTCCAGGCCTGTCTGCAGCTAGGGCTGACAGCTGTGGGCACAGCTCTGTCACCCATGATCCTGGCCTGCTGTAACTCTTGGATACAATAAATGCATTTTGGAGAGCTGCCTGGAGTCCCACACCCCTCATTTAGGCTCTTACAGGGTTGTGCTCTGATGCCCAGCCATCCCTTCCCCTTTGCCATAGGTACATAAGCATCCTGGTGGAGCTGACCCGGCTGGAGGGCACGAGGCACGGGCACCTGATCGCGGCGCAGATGTTGGACGTGGCCATCAGAGTGAAGGCCATCCGCAAGTTCGCGGTGTCGCAGATGGCCATGCTGCTGGACAACGCCCACCTCATCGCCAGCAACACCCAGAGGAACGGCATCTGCGAGGTGCTCTATGCTGCTGCCTGGATCTGTGGGGAGTTCTCTGAGTAAGTGCAGGCACAGCCTGCTGTGCTCTGAGGGGCAGCTTCTGGGCAAAGCTTTTGGTCACTGAAATGTGGTTTTGAGAGAGGGTTTAGAGTATGTCCCTTAATGCCACCAAAGTAGTTGTTTTTATCTTGTTCCCTCACACTATCGACTCCTCAGCTCTTTCTAGACAAGACATTTTAAACTATCTGATCATTTTTCCAGTCTGTCCAGCCTTGCCCACTCATGCAGGAAGCTATAGTAGTAAATCATAGAATCCCAGAATATGCTGAGTCTGAAGGGACCCACAGGGGTCATTGAGTTTAACCCCTGTCCCTGCACAGGCACCCCAAGAACCCCACCCTGAGCAGCCCTGGGAGCTCCTGGAGCTGTGGCAGCCTTGGCACCATTCCCTGGGGAGCCTGGGCAGTGCCCAGCAGCCTCGGGGGGCAGAACCTTGCCCTGAGCTCCATGCCAAGGCCTGGCCCAGCTCCAGCCCTTGCTGGGCTCCTGTCCCTGTCCCAGAGCAGAGCTCAGCCCCTGCCCCTGTGCCTGCCCTGGGCAGGAGCTGCAGCCCCCAGGAGCCTCCCCTCAGTCTCCTGGGCTCCAGCTGAACCAGCCAAGTGCCCTCAGCTGCTCCTCAGCCCTTCCCCAGCTCCGTGTCCCTCCTTTGGCCACTCTCCAACAGCTTTGGACCCTTCTGGTTTTGTAGGTATAACCTCTTAGATCTTGAGACGTTGAAGGAACTCCTTAATCATGAACATGTTTGAATTAGTTCTTTCTCTCCTCCCTATTTTGCCCTTGTTAAAAGGTTTTTGCAGGGCCCCATTTTCCTGGAAATTAAAAGTTGTCATCTTTTTGCTCAAAATTTTTCAGTGCCCACAGTAGTACAGTTTTTGCTGTTCTTGTACCAGTATATTTTTTTAGCTTCAACAGGTGTTTTTTGTCTCTTGCTTGTGCAGATGTAGCTGTTACCCAGCTTTTATTCTGGTAGATTGGACAGGTGTGGTAGTGGAGTCTCCTCTTACCAGCTAATTTGGTGTCTCCTTCTAATTGCCACTCTGAACACTGGCTCCAGTTTAAATTCACACTGTAGGTGTGATATTGGGGGAAAGCTGGTACAGCTCAGATCTTTGTTTTCTTAAAAAAAGTTGCACAAATAAAAGGGCAGCTGAAGAAGTAAGGAAATACACTCTTTTTTTCCAGGGTTATCACATTTTTACTTAGAAACTACTTTAGCTTTCAGTTTGTAATAGTCCAGTAACTTTTTGTGCATCTTCCATTTAGTTGTGAGCAGATAAGAGCATGAGATCTGTTTAAACAAAGTGCTGTGATCTAGATTCCTTTGTGCATTAAGCACTGCCTGTTGGATTTTATTTTTGCTTACCTTTCATCTGTGTATCCTGTCCTTACAGACACCTGGAGGAAGCAAACCAAACCCTGGAAGCAATGTTGAGGCCCAAAGTTACAACCCTGCCAGGCCACATCCAGGCTGTTTACGTGCAGAACATGGTGAAGCTCTATGCATCCATCCTGCAGCAGAAGGAGCAGGCTGGGGAAAAGGAGGCAGCCCAGGAAATTACACAGCTGATGATCGAACGCCTGCCTCAGTTTGTGCAGAGTGCAGACCTGGAGGTTCAGGAGAGGGTAAGAGAATGAAATGACTTTGGGATTTATCATGGCAAACCTTGGAGCAGGTCTCTGGTTCTCTGTGGCTGTGCACATTTTCTGTAAGTTCTTATCAGCGACAAAGCCCTGATCTCATTGCAGTTGATGCCATCCTGAAGGCTGCCAGGAAGATCTTCACTCAGAACAATTTAATTTTAAAATTATTCAGGCACTTAAGGGCACAAAAAGCACCCAGCTAAAAGAGAAGCTTAATATGGATTTTTTACATTTGCTCTAAACCTGCAGTTTATGCTGCTTCTCTTAATGGAGTGAACACCTTCTGTTGACGTCAGTCAATTTGTTTGGTTCAGCTTGTTAAATATTACTCTGAAACCACTTCTGTATTTGTTTTTAGGCTTCTTGCATCTTGCAGCTTATAAAATACATTCAGAAGCTACAAGCAAAAGAAGTTCCTGTAGCTGAGGAAGTGATAGCTCTGTTTGCTGGTGAGCTGAACCCTGTGGCTCCTAAAGCACAGAAGAAAGTCCCTGTTCCAGAGGGGTAAAGTTCCTTCTCTCTCCCAAACCTTTATTTAAACTTTGAATAATAAAGTTAAGTATGTGAAGAGACACTGAAATATTCAGTGTACTGAGTCAAGCTGTTTGTTTGCTGCAATTCTTCCCAGCCTGGACCTTGATGCCTGGATCAATGAGCCTCCATCAGACAGTGAGTCTGAAGAGGAAAAGCCCAAAACAATATTTCATGAGGAGGAACAAAGGCATTCCAGACACAGACAGCCAGAAATTGATGAAGAGGAGCTGGCCAGAGTGAGTGAATGTTAAAATGCTGTTCCCTACATAATTCAGTAGTAATCTAAGTGGTGCTGGAGCAGTGGGGCTGCTGTGGATTCTCCATGTAGCCAGGGAGCCCTTCTGCTCTCCCCAGCTCAGGAGAGCTGATCACTGATGGGAGCTGATGCTTATGGACCTGAGCAGCTTCTGTCAATGACTGTAACGTGATTGTGCTCAGCAGTGATCCCACCTTTCCTGCCTCTGACCTCTCTGCTTGCACAGAGAGAACCTGTTGTTCATGAATCTTCACTTCTTCCTCTCCTTGCAGAAATGAAAACAGCAACATTAAAATTATTGTCTGGGAAGGTTTTATCTCTAGTCTATAATAAAAAAGCAAAGGGTGTTCTAAGGAATATTAGTTAATATCAAATACAATGGCTTGGGACAGGAGGGATCTTAAATCTCATCCCATTCCACCCCCTGCCCAGGGCAGGGACACCTTCCACTATCCCAGGTTGCTCCCAGCCCTTTCCAGCCTGGCCTTGAACTCTTCCAGGGATGGGAATTAGTAATGGCACCTGCAGTTCTGTCCTAGTGTGTCTGGTAACTCAGAACTGCTGTATCACACACAAGCTGCTCTGCTCTAGTCTTTTCACAGTTACTTATTGTTCAAAAATGCAGACAGCTTTTGTTTTGCACTTTGGTGTCTTTTATCTCTTTGCTTACAAACAAACATTGTAACTGCAAATCCTCTTTTGCTTTTAGCGTCGAGAAGCCCGGAAACAAGAACAGGCAAACAACCCATTTTATATTAAAAGCTCTCCTTCCCCTCAGAAGGTGAGTCTCAATTGCAATATCTCACTGGACTCTGCTGTCACTGTGGGAAGGCTCCCTGAATATCAGAGCTGCAGCCTCCTCTGGGACATTCTCATATTTCCCCTTCCCACTTTATAATGCATGGGCTGGAGTGGCTGCCTACAACTGTTTTTATAGCTCCTGTTTGTGCTGAGGATCTCCTGAGTGACCTGGTACCCCCAGGGCAGCCTGTGGGAGTCTGTGCAGTTTGTCCCAGCCCTGGGTGATGGCAGCAGTCATATCCCCAGGCACCTCACTCAGAGCCCTGAGAGGGTGACCCTGGAACTCACACTGTATTTTGTGGATCAGAAAGTTGTTGTGGTCTCTAAACACCTTTTTCAGGGAAAGAACTTCCTTTATTCCCTCTATATCTCTCTATATCTGAAGGACTGCCCCATATTCCTCTACTCCAGTCTCCAAATTTATCTTCTGAAGTGGCAAGTTATTAGCAATAAAACAAACCAAACATTCTTCATTCTGAGAGCTGCAGTAATTCTTCATTCTGGGAGCTGCAGTAATTCTTCAGGGCAGTAGTGGGATTAAAAACTGTAGCTAAGAGTAGGGTCCTTTAAAATAGTTATCAACTGGCTTTAAAACACCCTCTGCTACCACACAGAATTATTAACAAGCTGTTCCATTCCTATCTTTTAAAATGTTCACTTAAGGCATTGAACTGCTTGATGTTTTGTAATATTCCTATTTACAGAAATTTGTGCTGGCAGTGCTCAGAAAGTAACAAATCTTTCTTTTCCCAGCGATACCAAGACACTCCAGGGGTGGAACATATTCCTGTGGTCCAGATCGACCTTTCTGTCCCTTTAAAAGTTCCAGGTAAGCACAGCTAATCTATTAAAATTCATTAAAGAAATTCAGTTTAGCAAAAGTCACAATTCTTTCTTAGGACTTCCACCTGAGGTTTTGAAGGGCAAGGAACATGCTTTCATTTGAGTCTTAAATGTATCTCCTTAATTTACATTGGAAATAGTACTTTGCAGTCTAAGTTCCTTTCAAGATAATATTAGAAATAGTTCTGTGATTAGGAATGTCATGCAGCCAAGTCTGTAACATGTAGAGGAAGCACTGTTCTGTGTGGGAGCAGTCACCTTGAAAATATCTTCGAGGTCTGATGGAGGAGACTTGAAATAGAAACTAATGGTAGAGATACTGTTTGAATATCTTGTTTCACTTATCAAAAGTGGTTGTGTATCCAAGGAGTGGTTGGATACAGCGCTGAAAAGCTGTTGATAAAGTGCCTTACATTGCAAGTACAGCAGCCATGTCACCAATTCTCCTTAAAAATCTCAATATTTGGATGCTCCTTGTAATGCAATAATGCAGCCAAGAATCAGAGAGCAGGGTTGAGCTCTGTCCTGTTCCTGGAGAGATGCAGTGGACAGCAAAGCTGGTGCTTGGGGGCTGTGTGAGGTGATGTGGAAGCACAGAGAGGTGTGGATCTGGCTGGCTCTGGGTAGCTGGAAGCAGGAGCAGGGCACACTCCTGTCCTGGTGTTTCATGCTCAGTCCTTGTGCTCTGGACCTGAAAGCAGCTTGGCTTTCCCCCAGGAATGCCCATGTCAGACCAGTATGTGAAACTGGAAGAAGAGCGAAGGCATAAACAGAAACTGGAGAAAGACAAGAAAAAGAAAAAGCAGAAAAAGGAGAAGAGAGGGAAACACCATCGGCACAACTCCCTGCACACAGAGAGTGAGGAGGACATTGCTCCAGCTCACCACGTGGACATCATCACTGAGGAGATGCCCGAGGTCAGTTCTGGGCTTGGGGTCTGGGCTTTATGTGTGCAGCTCTTGAGAGATTTTTGCCCCCACAGCTGCAGATGTGGCAGTTCCAGAGCTCTTTCAGAAATGACTGAGATGATCCCAGGCTGTTCATTGCAGGGGAAGAAATGACTGTCTTTATTTTTTTTTTTAACAAAAAGACAAAAATTGCCACTGAAGCTATTAAAAAAGCCAAAACCAACCAAACAATGTTCATCCCTGCTCTAAAAGTAACACTGTCCAAATAGCATTTATTATGCTCTGCTGCTTCACTTTGACAGTAACTTGCTGTCTAGTCAGCAGCTTTGCAGCTGATGATAATTAATTGCAGATGCGAATGATGTCATCTGTATTTGTTTCTAAAATTTCCTTTAATCAAAACCGAACAGCAGCAATTCAAATCCTGCTGTTTATGAAGAAGGGGTTTCTGTTCCAAATTAGTCTTGAAACTGGATGCTGCACTGAAGTGCATTGTTCCCATAACTTACTGAGCCTGACTGCAGCTGGCCTGCTGCAGGGTTCACAGGCTCAAAAAAATTTAATTTGGGTGGTGTTGAGCTTGAGTTTGAAAATTGCCAGTGTTTTGCTGCCTCAGTGGATGTCTCTGAATCTCTCCTGCAGAATGCTTTGCCCAGTGATGAAGATGACAAAGATCCCAACGATCCCTATAAGGCACTTGACATAGACCTGGATAAGTAAGTGCAGTTCTGTGTGTGAGTTCAGAGTTGCTGAGGGAGTGCCTGGGGGCAGGGCTGGGGCTGAGCAGGCACAGGCACTCCAGGCTTGAGGGGAAAAGGCTGAAGGCTCTCCCCATGGCTTTGATGGGACCTCAGGTGCTCATCCAGCTTTGGCTCTCACTGCAGCTTGGATGATAAAATCTCAACTCCTGAGTAGGAGAGAGATTTGGGAGGGGCAGGGCAGTCCCTAAATGTAGTGTGAGTGTGACTGAAGGAGTCTGGAAGCACAGACAGTGGCACTGGATCAGGTGGGGGTTACTCTGAGGTTTGGGTGTCCCCCTGTCTCTCTGCTGTCACCTGTGTTGGCACTGAGTGTGAGCTGTGTCCGTCTGTCCCCCTCAGAAGCTCTGTGTCCATGGCAAGCCTGTGTTGTGTCAGTGACCAGTAACAGCCAGGCTGTCCCACCCCACTGCCCTGTGGCCCCTCAGTGTGTCCCCTGTAGTGAAGTGTTGTTGTGCTGTGACTGAGCTGTGTGTCACACCTGTGCCCAGGCTGTCCCCAGCCAGCTCTGGGGCTGTGCCAGTGCCAGCACTGAGCCCCTGCATCCTCATGCCCGTGAGCCCTGGGCTGTGCAGTATTGCACAGGAGATTGGTTTGGATTTTGGTTTTAGTTGCTCTTTTACAAAATCACCATGCTAAAAATAATTGCTGAT
Source organism: Agelaius phoeniceus (assembly GCF_051311805.1). Classification (NCBI taxonomy): domain Eukaryota; kingdom Metazoa; phylum Chordata; class Aves; order Passeriformes; family Icteridae; genus Agelaius; species Agelaius phoeniceus. The sequence continues at coordinate 4,478,525 of NC_135293.1, forward strand.
TTATGGTCCAGGGATGCCTCCTGGAAAGTTTGGAAGACTGTGCAGGCCCATGTGGGTGTGTGTGGGATCTCTCTCTTCCTCTGGTACTCGAGTGTGTGCTTTTCTTTGCAGTTCCAGATTTATAGGGCTTTGGCCCCTGAGTACCTTGTGAAAAAATGAATAAAATAGTTTCTGAGGAATTTCCTTTTTTGGAAGGCCAGTCAAAGTCAGCAGTGACAAATGTATAAAAGGAAATCATTTTCTGCCTGTAGCCCCTGTATCTGCATGGTGATTCTCAGCAGTGCTAGGCACACCCAGCAGAGCAGGTTCTGGGTGCTGTGCTCCAGGAGGCATCCAGGGCTGGTGGATTGTTCCATCCATTCCCTCCCCTGTGCCATGAGTGCTGTGCTCTCCTGTCATGGTTTCTCATGTCTGTGTCCTCTCTCTTTCTTTCTGTGCTTGCACTGCTCTGTCTGTCACGCTCACACGCAGTCTGGTTTCAGGGAAGCCTCCCAGGTAAGAATATCTCCTGAGTGTTGACCTTTGTCAGGTTGGTTGATTTTTGGACAGGGCAAGTCCTTGAAGGGTGGTGGAACTGTTAACTCAGAGACTCTCGCATTTGAGAGTCTGTTTTGTCACTGGCTTTCAGCACCAGTGCTGTTCCTGTACAGGTGTATCTGAAATAGTAAAGGATGAGGCCTGTTTGTTGTTCAATCTTCCCTTAGTGTCTGAAAGTGAAAAAATCATTGGTTCTGGTTCTTAATGCAATATAAGCAAAAAATTGAGGCAGTTGAGGCTGTTAGAAATGTTTCTGAAGTGATGTTTGCTGTGCAAATTTTAAAATTAACATTAAATAAAAGCTGATAAATAGAAAAATATGCAGTTGGTGAAATTCTTGCTGGTTTATGGAAATGTTTGACAAGAATGAGAGAAATTTTTGTGGGTTTTTTTCCCCCAAGTAGTGGATTTAGGATACAGTGTAAATATGACCTGCTGTTGCTGCTTTTTGGAAACAAGTGTCTGAAATGACATTTAACTTACAAAATATGTAGTAGAGTAGAAATTCATAGTGTAAACTTCCAAAATAAAAATTACTTAGAATAATTCCCAACTGGACCAATCTATTCATCAAGAACAACAAACCCCACACCCTTCAAGGGCTGCTGGATCCATGCTGCCATTCCACTGCTCGAGTTCCCACTCTGCTGGAAATGCTGTTCCACATCCTTGCTTTTCCTTGGAGAGGGATTCCATGGAAACACAGTGGAACCTGGAGCTGTTCCTCTGTGGCTCAGCCTCTAGCTGGCACCTCGAAGGGTTAAGCAGCAAAACCTTGGCTCTCAGTCACCTCCAATTGTTTCCTCTGACTCCTAACCCACAAGGGCAATGTTGCAGTGCATAAGCAAACTCCAGGTATGGAGGTATGCACTGATTTTAGGCTTGGGGGCCCAGCTCCCTAAGAACAAGGCAGAGCTTGTCTTGGCCAGGTTGTCTGGCTGAGGGAGGCTGTTGGCAGCAGGTAATGGGCTCTTTCTTTTCAAGACCCTTAGCAGACAGTGAGAAGCTGCCAGTGCAGAGACACAGGAATGTCGAGACCCTGAAGTCACCAGACTCAGAAGCTCCCCTAGTAGAGAAGAAGAGCAAGAAACCCAAAAAGAAGGAAAAGAAACATAAAGATAAAGAGAGAGATAAAGGAAAGAAGAAAGAGAAAGAGAAAAAAGTGGTAGAGGAGGAGGAAGAAGAAGTAAAAAAGGTAATTCTCCAAGATTTGCATTATTTTAGCTCCTGCTGTTATTTATTGCTGAGTTCATTTTGTTGCCTAGGAACAGTTGCATTTAACAGTTCAAACAGCTCAATGCATTCACCCTCTATTTCCTTCAATTTTTACTACTGTAGCAGCAGGTATTTAAAGATTTCTGTTAATAAAAATAACACTTAGCCTCCTAAGTTAGCTGAATTGGGCTCACTGCAGCCTACACAGCAGATCTGCCAGAGCTCACGTGGAAGCTGAATTTGCTGATATTTTGTCTGTTCTCCAAGTGGGGAACTCCTTAGCAAAATATCTGGAACTGGTTTTGTGAGTGTCATTTGTGGTACATCCTGTCTCCCATGTGCTCCAGAGCCTTTCAGTTATAAACCCTGCCCATAGCTGCCAGTTGCTGTTGGGATTTGAAGCATCCTCCTGTGAATCCCCTGCAGAGCTGCACATTCCCTCTGCCCTGCAGCCCCTGGAATGCCAGGGATACCCTGGTGTAGGGGTGCTGGGCAGGTGCTGTCAGCTGGGCCTGCCTCTGGAAGTGCTCAAAGACTGAAGTGAAGCTTCTTGGTGTGTTTGCTCCTGAATGTGTCACAGCATCTGTGCATGAGGAGCACTCTGGAGTGCTGCACTTCCATGCACTTCAAGTTTTGATTTAATTGTTGTAGAGTCACAGAATCCCAGACTGGTTTGGTTTCAAAGGAACCTTAAAGCTCATCCAGTGCCACCCCTGCCATGGCAGGAACACCTCCCACTGTCCCAGGCTGCTCCCAGCCCTGTCCAGCCTGGCCTTGGGCACTGCCAGGGATGCAGGGGCAGCCCCAGCTGCTCTGGGCACCCTGTGCCAGGGCCTGCCCACCCTGCCAGGGAACAATTCCCGATTGCCAAGATCCCATCCAGCCCTGCCCTCTGGCAGTGGGAGCCATTGCCTGGCTCCTGTCCCTGCAGGCCTTGTCCCCAGTCCCTCTGCAGCTCTCCTGGAGCCCCTTCAGGCCCTGCCAGGGGCTCTCAGGTGTCCCTGGAGCCTTCTCTTGTCCAGGTGAGCACCCCCAGCTCTCTCAGCCCTTCCTCCTAAGGCAGATGTTCCATCCTTGTGATCTTTTTGTTTTGATTTTCTTTTGTTGCTGTTGTTGGGGGGGTGTTGGGTTTTTAATTTGATTTTTAAGAAAGATATACGAACAATGATAATGGTTTTGGTTTTTTTTTCTGAAATTCAGGGGGAAGACTTGGATTTCTGGCTCTCCACTGCTCCACCAGCTGCTCCCATGCCCCAGCCACAGGTAGGAATCTTGCCCCATCAGAAGAAACTTCTGTGGTTATTCCTTGCCTCGAGCTGTGCAGGAGTGCTGTGTCATGCTGCAGCACAGTGGGGAACATCAGCTTCATCTCCTCACCTTCTGCTGGGGAACAGAGATATTGTGTCTGCCCAGTTCACAGGAACTGTAATGGGAGACTTGAGGCTCATTCTGTGCAGATCAAGGAATAGAAATACAGATGCAGCTCCAGGCTTGGTTGATTTTGTTATTGATGAGTATAATGTTATACAGTTGTATGGTTTTATTTCCCAGTATGAGGTAGACTCTAGCAATATTAATAGACATGAGAGACAGAGTGTGAAAGAAAAATTCTCATGAATTTTGATGGGAAATTCTAGAGGAAAAGACAAAGATGTAAGGGGATGGATTCCTTGGAGAAAATCTTCTGAATCGTGTCCTCAGGTGATCATATCTGCTGGGTTTCAGAGGCATAAAATGAAAGCCTTGATTCCATGTTAGCCTAATGTCATTTCTGAAATAACAGTTGTGAGGAGTTGTCACTGTTGAGTTTCTTCTGGTGTGGGATTGGGTTCTTCCAGCTGCTTTCCATGAGTGTCAGAATCCTTCTGCTCATCTCCTCAGAGCGAGCCTGCAATGGGCACTGCTGTGGTGGCTGAATCTCAAGGGGTAAAAAAAGAAGAAAGGGAAGAACAAGATGAGGAGGAGGAGGATGAAGGAAAGGTAAGTGGCTCAAGTTAAGAGGAAATTGCCTCAAGTTACACCAGGGGAGGCTTAGATTAGATATTAGGTAAGATTTTGTTGTTATTGTTTTTTAATGGAAAGGATTGTCAGGCATTGGAACAGGCTCCCCAGGGCAGTGGTGGAGTCACTGTCCCTGGAAATGTTGAGAAAACCTCTGCATGTGGCACTTGTGGATGTGGTGGCACTGGGCTGATGGTTGGACCTGGTGATCTTAAAGATCTTTTCCAACCTTCACAATTCTCTGCTTCTATGAAGTTGCTGTCACCTTTCAGCCATATTCTCCTGCTGTCTCAAACTCCTCAAAAAACAGCACAGAGGATTTACCAACAGCATCTGTTCAGTGCAGTGACTGCCTGCAAATGTTGCATCCTTGAGGAGCTGTGACCACCTCGTGTCCCTGAGCCAAGGGACAGGTCCCAGTTAAAGCTGAGCTTCCAAACACTTGGGGAGATTCAGCCCTGTGCTGTTCCCAAGTTACTTTGGGATAAGGTGTGGGGAGCAGGGTTTACTGGGACTCCACATGGAGTTACTTTTGAGATTTGAGGAATGGTAGCTCTGTTTTGGGTTCTGCTGTAAAGGGAAATTTTGTGCAGTCCAGGAAGTGCAGAGAGCGAGAGTCCAGAGCTGGAGGTGTGGTGGAGGGGTCATAGCTAGAAATCAAGGGTTTCTTTAAGGGTTTGTTGCAGTTTCTCATTCTTCTTGGTAGAAATCCTCCAAGCATAAGAAGAAAAAGCACAAGAAAGAGAAAGAAGAGAAATCAAAGGACAAAAAGAAATCCAAAAAGAAGAGTCATCACAGCGAGGAGGAGCCCCCAGAGTCGGTGCAGAATGGGACACTAGAGGATGAGCCACTACCAGTGAGTGGCTGTGCCCAGGCCTGGGGACAGGGAGAGCTCAGCTGCTTGGGAGGGAGGGCAGGGACAGCTCTTCTCAGAGTCAGCAGGTCTGGTGTGACTGTGAGTTCTCTTGTTTTGCAGCCCATGTCCAGTTACCGCCTTCTTGCTGAAAACCCTTACATTAAAATGGTGAGTTTGGGCTGTTCTCTGGGTGCCCTGAGAGAGGGGTGCCCTGGGGATGGGGCTGTGACTTTATGTACCCATCACATAACTGAAGAACTGTTTCAGTCCCAGGCTCTATTTCCTTTCCTTTGGGTGGCTCACTTGAATTTCTAAGTTGATATTTTCCCAATCCTTAGCTGATCACCAGTGTGTTTCCATAATCTTTCCATAAGCTATACCAAATTACCTCCCTTTTGAACCTGGTTTTATCCCTGGGTGAAATGGGATAAATGTGTTCTGTATTCTGTTTCTTGAAGTTTGATTCTTTCCTGTGACATTTTTCCCTTCATTTGCAGACCTATGACATTCAAGGAAACCTCCAGAATGACAGCCAAGTTACTGTGTCTGTTATCTTTGAAAACAAGAGCACTAGCTTCCTTAAGAGCATGGAACTCAATGTCCTGGACTCTCTCAACACTAAAATGCTCCGACCAGAAGGATCATCAGTACACGATGGGATACCTGTGCCCTTCCAGCTCCCCCCTGGTATGCACAGCTTTGCACAGGGAGGGCTCTTGGAGTGTGGCTGGGCCTGCACTGCCCTCCTGTGGAAAGAGCTGCTTGAACTTCTTGCTGTTTTCCAGAAAAACCATCTCTGCTTGGGTGTTGCTGGGCTTTCCCACAGTTCCTGGAGAGGATAAGCCTTCTCCCAGTATGGCTGTAATGCAGGTGGTTCTGCACAGCAAGAGCAAAGCCTTAATCTAGGGCTGGGAGTCCAAATGTCTGAGTTCCTTTGCCAGGTGCCTGCAGGCTGGCACACCTTTGACTGCAGGAATCCAAAATTCATGATGTGTTTGCCATGAGGTTTAAAATAAACCAAGGTAGTAGTTTTGTGAAGTATTAGAACCCACTCTGGATTTATTCTGGAGCTCTTGTCCCCCTGTTTGAATGGCAGAGGCCTTTTGCAGGGAAGGTTTGTGATAAGGATGTGCAAGGAGGGCAGCTGAAGTATTAAGCACAGAAATGAATGATAATGGTTTTGTACAGAGCACAGTAGTACAGTCAAATCTGTGAACTTTCCTGAATTTCCCTTCCTTCACCAAGGAGTTAATTTGAATCCTGGAACAGCTCACAGAGGGCTGGAATGGCCTCAGAGAGCTTTTCAATCCCCCATGGAAAGCAGTGGGGTATTTGATTTGTTTTAAATCTGTATGTGGCAGTTCTTGACACAGACTTGTATATTGAAAGCAAAACATAGAAAAATTAGAATTCAAATTAGCTCTGAAAGCTGCTCTGAAATGTCTATAATATAATTCCAGTTATGCAAATAGTTTAAATCTGTGACACTTTGCCCAGGCACTTGCTCAATAACCTCCATGAAATCCCATTGCTGCTACTGAGGGACCCAAGTGCTGTAACATTGTTGACTCATCACAGCAGTTGTGTGTAGAACTCTCTTCCAACTCAGAGAATTTCAGACTTGGTTCAGAACCAGTCTGCACATAAGTCAGTTTATTGTAACCATTACTCATATCTGGAAACCATGTTCTGACCTGACTTTTCCCTCTCCTCTCTTCACACTAGGAATCTCTAATGAAGCCCAGTTTGTGTTTACACTTCAGAGTATTGTTATGGCTCAGAAGTTAAAAGGAACACTGTCCTTTATAGTCAAAGTAAGTGCAGCTCTCAACTGCCTCTGCTTCCTTGGGAACTGCGTCAGGGAGCCGCACTCGGGTGGGAAGCTCTGCTCTGGAGCTTTTTTTAGGCATCATTTCATGCCTGCTGCAGCAGCCCATTCTGTGAGGAACATTTTCACATGACATCTTGTGCAAAGAGTGCCCCCAGTCCTGCGTCAGCACCTCCTGCATTGTCATTGCTGTCAGCGTGTGAGCAAGGCAGCCTGGAACATGTGCCACATTGTCAGCTAGAAAATCACACTGACCTGCTGGGGAGGGGACACAGGGAGCAGGGTCTGCTCCTTCTGATCTCAGCTGACACTGCAGCCTGGTACAAGGCTGCAAAACAAAAATGAGAATTAGATGCAGTTATTAAGAGTGGAAACCCAGACCAAGAGTGAAGGCATTGTTTAATAGGTATTGACTGGATAAGACTGTGTGGGTCTCTGATGTTATTTCAGTACAATTATTAATGAAAGAGATGCTCAGAGGAAATGAATGGAGACAGTTGTGGCTACTCCCGAGTCAGCCATTGTCTCTATTTTAAGAGCTTCTTAAAAATAGCATTCTGGTCCTATTTTAGTACCTAAGAATCTGGGAACTATTAATTTATTATTTTGCTCAGGAAATTATGAACTGTAAAACCACATCTCCAAGTGTTAGTTTAAACTCAGTCTGCTCAGTTCATTTTCAGCAGAGTGCAGGCAGAGCTGCAGCCCAGTGTGTCCCTTACCTGTTGTAGGTGCATATATGAGCCCAGCTGCCCAAAGCTTTGAGAGGGCTGATCTTGTGGTGGGATGGTTCTCACACTGATCCTTCAGGGGAACCTCAGCTCCTCTCTGGTGACTCTGTGGTGGCTGGGGGTGGCTGCCTCAGGGCTCCCCCTCACCTGCTCTCCTTTGCCCTGTTGCAGGATGATGAAGGTTCAACCCATGAAAAACTAGATTTCAAATTGCACTTCAGTTGTGCTTCATACTTGATCACGACGCCTTGCTACAGGTGAGTGCCCTGGCAGGCTGAGCCCTGCCTGCTCCTGAGGGCTTGGGCAGTGTCTCTCTAAGGGGTGACTGCTCAGATATGTCCAGTGACTGATTTCAAATGGCTCTGCAGAGGGAGCTCTGTGCCCTGCAGGCTGGCAGAGGCAGCTCTGGCAGCAAGAGGACACAAGTTGCTCCAGTGGGCTCTGGAGTGTGGTTTCTGTATTTGCTGTAAATCCATTTTCCTAGAGCTTGATAGCACTTAAGCTTCTGTATCCTGACATGTTTCATGGGGCTGATGGCACAGATTTCACTTGCATTTCTAATAAAACATTTGCTTTCCTTCCTGTTCTGCAGTGATGCTTTTGCCAAGCTCCTAGAGTCTGGAGATCTGCACATGAGTTCTATTAAAGTAGATGGAATTAGCATTTCTTTCCAACATCTACTGGCAAAGATCTGTTTTCATCATCATTTTTCAGGTGAGTCTTCCTTGATGCAGAACCTTCTGCAGAATTCCATCTTCTAAAATTTCTGCTGTGCTTGGTGGGCATAATACTCCACGGGCTCAGCAACCACAGGAGCAGGTGATGTCCAAATTAAATACATTTGGGAGAGTTTTCTCCAGTTTTGCAACACTCAAAGCATGCAGTGTTCTTCAAGATGAATTCTCCTTATGTCCCTGTGGAATTCCTGCAGCCCAGTGAGGCATGTGACAGCTATCATGGGAGCAGCTGCTGTGGAGTTCATGCTGTAACTGTTCTCTGGAGGATGGGTTTGATCTGCAGGGTTTCAGACTCCTTCCCCAGTGCCTCCTTTCAGTGAGGGAGAGCCCCAGCTATTCAGCTTTGGGTTTATTAATTAAAACACAAGCACTGGCTGAAGCAAAACAACTGCCTGTTTCATCATGCTCTGGTGTTTGCATTAGACATTGCCTCACTGGAAGTATTTCTGGGGAAGAAATCTACGTTCTGAGCAGTGTTTTTGCCACAGAACATTTGTGGCTTAGGAGACAAATGACTCACCTCATTATTGTGAAACGTCCCAGAGAGAAGCCACGAGGAGCCAGGCATATCTTAACCCTGACTTCCTCCTCCCCTCTGTAGAAGCCTCTGTTCCTCAAGGCCAGGCAGAGCAAGGGCTGCTCTCCAGGGGAAGCAGGGCTTGAATTAAACTGGAATGGAATGAAATGAAATTGCTGTTTCTCTGCAGTTGTGGAACGCGTTGATTCGTGTGCATCCATGTACAGCCGTTCTATCCAAGGCCATCACGTCTGCCTACTGGTAAAAAAGGTGAGAGCACTGTAACCCCTGAGGGAAGCTAAACCTGGAGCCTTCCCTGCCTTCCTCTGCCTCTTTCCAGTCCTGAATTTGGCTGGGAACACATTTATCCCCACTTGGAAGAGAAGCTAATGGTTTTTTTTTTCTCTTTTTTTTTTTTTCCTTTCCAAGGGAGAGAACTCTGTATCCATAGATGGGAAATGTAATGATTCTACCCTGCTTAGCAACTTGTTGGATGAGATGAAAGAGACATTGTCCAAGTGCTGAATATTCCTTATACAATATTCCAAGGAGCAGAAACACACCCAACGTGTAAAGACGAGCAGACCCAAGTGTTAAGTTTCTCCCTCGTACGCATGTACTACCCTGGGGCACGTGCTTTCAGTTCACTCCACCATTGGTTGCAGTTTAGACATTTTAAGGCTGTATGTTACCTTTTTATTTTCAGAACTTTTTACAAACTGTGGTGTTAACCCTTTCTAGCCCAAAGAGATCCTGGTGACATGACTGGAGGAGGGAGGGAGGGAGGGGTGGGCACTATTTATTCAGCAGCTCATGATGATCCCATGACCTTCATCTGTGTGGGACAGCGACTGAGCAGGACTTTATCAACAGTAGCACAGTTTGTTGCTTGTGCTTATGCCAGGGAAGGTTGACTTAATCCTTAGCCATGAAATATGTCTTCAGGGCTGCTGTAGTTGATGTATATTTCTAGCAGAGGCTGGTGCTGGACCAGAAGGCCTCTTTTTGTTTCTTTTTTTTTATATATATATGATTTATTATTATCTCAAGATCTATTGTGATCAGCATATAAATATCCTCCATCTCCTTGAGCTAATCCAAAGGAGCCCTGTGGGAACTGGGATGTTTGAGTTTCTGTTTATAGTAGTTGCCTTGAGCCTTAACCTTCTTTTAGTGACAGCTGGAAGAGTCGAGTGTGGAAGCATGAAACGGGCTGGAAGTGTTATTGTTTGGGTCTGTGCTCCCCTCGGCTGCCCCACACACGGAGTCTGTCAGGCCTCTCCCTTCTGAGCTGTCTCTGCTGATGTGTTTTATGAGTCCACTTCAATTTCACATTCCTGAACAGTTAAGCTGTAGCAAGAAACTGGAAATCCAAAGGGGTCTGTTCCTGCTTTTTTATCCTTTTGCTCACCAGCTGAGGTTGACCATTACCAGGTTAGAGAAACAATCATGGGTGCAGCCCCTTGTGTGCAGGTCCATGTCCTCCCCCTGGGCTCTGAAACCAGCAGGGTCATTCTGTGTGTGTCCCCTCAGTGTCCCCCAGCCCTGCCCTTGCAGCACTGAGACAGATTTGGCAGCACAAAGGCCCCTGGGTCCCTGTGGCAGAGCCCTCCCTGCAGGGAGAGAGGGCTGGATGAGGACCCCATGTCCCAGAGGCAGGAAGGAGGAGGAGGAGGATGATGATCCCCTCTCCCTGCCAGGGTGCAGGAGAGGGCTCATGAGGAGCTGCTCTCCCTTCAGGGGGCAGGGTGGGGAGGGGGCTGAGGAGCTGCAGATTTGGGACTGTAGCTGTTGCTTTAGGGAGAAGAAGGGAGAGTCTGGGAAGTGCCCATTCTGCACTATTGGAATCTTGTGGAGTCACTGACAGGAAAGGAATGTCACAGTGTCCTGCAGAGATGCTCAGTTGATGTCCTTCTACAACATCCCTTGCTTTCAACTTATTTTGTATTCCCCTGCTCTGTTTCTTTCCTTGCAGTTCCACACCCAGTGAGCAAAACTCCATGGAAGGATTTTGCTTTGAGGCACAGAGCAGGAGCAGTTTTGATTGCTCCAAAAAGGTGCCCAGGGAGGAGCTGGCTGGGTCTGCACGTCTCCAGCACCACCACCACTCCTAAAACACCAAACCCCCACGCAGGGAGCAGGATCAAGTGTTGATCTTATTTGTTGGGTGATGTCCTGTACTTTACGCGTGTCTTGTGCTCTTTACACTCTTCCCACAGGAGGTATTTTGGCAAAGGCTCTGCTCTGGTGCTCTGGGTTCCTTGCCAGGCCCAGCTCCGTGTCCGACCGTGCTGCCACAACGTGGAGGGTTTGGTTTTGGTCAGCCTCCCTTGGTTAGCCAGTTGTGTATTAGAAACTGAACATATTAAAATTGTCTTAAAGGATAATGTTCCTCAATTAGTGTTTGGGTTTTTTAATTCATGGATGAAAACTGTCACTTTAGCATGTAGAGTCTCTTACAGAATCCTGTGCAGTGATTCTAGAATTTTGAAACTGTATGATGTGTTACATTCACAAATTTATTTGCTATCAACATTCCCTGGAAAAAAAAAAAAGAAAAGAAAAAGAAAACAACATACCACAAGCTGCTGTAATGATTTTGTGTCAAGATGATCCAATAAACTTTCAAAACAAAGTTAAATTTTTGGCTTTATAAATGGTCCTTTCATAAGACTGTTCCAGTTTGGATGGACCCAAAATCAAGGGCATGGATTTACCCCAGGGCTTGAATAATGGATTTTCAGTGGAGGTAAGAGGAATCTCCTTCCCAAAGGAGGTAGGGAATTCCAAGTGCCACCCCCTTAAAAGGCAGCTCTGCAACAGCAGCTGTCACTAACACTGAAATTACAGGAAAAAGTAATTCAGACTATCTCAGTTAAATCTCCATTAATTGTTTTATGTTTTGGATCATGATTGCAGTTAAAATTCAACCCTTGGAAGAATGGGAGGAATCAGCCCCTGCTGTTGCTTCCTCTTGGCCTCCAGTGAGATTTGTGACAAACGTGGTGACATTGATGTGGGGCTTAAGGCCCTGTCCTGCCACAGCAGGAATGAGGCCTGGGCTTGGCTGAAGCCCCAGTGGTTTCCAGTCACACCAGAACCTGTGAGAATCATCTTGGGATAGAAATCCCTGGGGCTGAGAGGCAGGAGCCACCAGTTCTGCACTGGAATTGCCCAGTAGCTTGTTGGCCCCATTGGTGCAGGAAGGATCCAGCTCCTCAGTTCCCAGTACTGCAATCCCACATGGACCTGCCATGGGCTGGGACTGCACAAATCTGATGGAATGGGATGGAAACAAAAGTAAATCCCTACCCAGGGAGCGCCTGGAGCAAACCTCAAGTGTGAAATGAGCCGCAGGAGCTGATCCTGCCCCTCCCTCAGCCCTGCAGTGCTGTGTCCAGTTCTGGGCTCCTCTGGGGCCTGTGCAGGGCTGTGAGGATGATGAGGGGATGGAGGATCTGTGGGGAAAGGCTGTGGGAGCTGGGGCAGGGGGAAGAGCAGAGATGAATATATAGACAATATATTTATATATTACATATATGGATATATGCTTTACTAAGTGCTAGAGGCTGGGGCCAAGCAACAGGACCGGAGGTCATGGGAGGAAACTGAACACAAGAAATTCCACCTGAGCAGGGGAAGGACTTTGCCCTGGGTGTGACAGAGCTGCCCAGAGAGGCGGTGGAGTCACCTTCCCTGGAGCTCCCCAAAAGCCATCTGGCCACAATCCTGATGTGCTCAGGGGCCCCTGCTGAGCCAGGTGCGCTCCAGTGGTGCCTCCCCAACCTCGCTTCTGTGACCGGGAGTTGCCCACGGGCCTGGCACTCAGGCTCCTGCCCTGGGGCACAGCAGCATCATCTGCTCATGGAGGAATCCTGCCAGAGGGGCCCCGCGTTCCGGGAGCAGCAGCGGGATCAGCTGCTCTGCAGAGCCCCCGAGCTGCTGCCGTGAGCCGGGGCCAGCTCGGGCAGCCAGACACCCCCGAGGAGCTGAGGCTTCAGCCCCGGTTCTGCGGCTCAGCTGGGCTGGGAGGGGCTGTGACCACCCTGGGGCTGCTCAACCTGGAGAAAAGGAGACTCAGGGGTGCCCTCATCACTCTCACAGCTCCTGCAAGGTGCCTGTGCTCAGCTGGGGCTGGGCTCTTTCTCCAGGAACTGACAGAACCAGAGCACACAGCCTCAGCTGTGCCAAGGGAAATACAGGTTGGATAGCAGGAAAAGGTTTTTTACAGAAAGGGTGATAAAGTTCTGGAATGTTCTGCCCGGGGAGGTGGTGGAGTCCCCATCCCTGGGTGTGTTTAACAAAGCCTGGATGTGGCACTGGGTGCCAGGGTTCAGTTGAGCTGTTGGCGCTGGGTTGGACTCGATGATCTTGAAGGGCTCTTCCAGCGCAGTGATTCACAGTGAGCTCAGCTCCTTCTGTGATTCTGTGATTCAGTGATTCAGTGATTCTGTGATTCTGTGAGTTGGGGTGCGGGCTGGGGGCTGTGAACACCTGGGGACTGAGCCGGGGTCTGCAGAGCTTGTGGGGCACCTGGGCTGGGGAACTGCCGGCTCCAGCCAGGAGTGTTGGAAAACCCCTCATGGGGCAGGAGCTCCCAGCTCTGCTTCAGCTTTTGGCACCCTTTGCTTTTGGGCTTCCCAGGGATTTCCCAGCCAGGTTTGACTTTCCCCATCCTGATGTTTGTGAGCAGTTCCCTTTGAACCAGGGGCTGGTTCTGGCCACTTCTCCTTTTTATGACCTTAAAGTTGAGGTCTGGGCAGGTCCCTGCAGCTGCCCTCGTTGGACCAACGCCCTGCTCAGACCCCCCTGCCTTGTCCCAAAAACACAAACACTGAATAAATGGGAATAAAGGAAAACAAACAAAACAGAACAAAATGGGAAAATAAATTTAAAAAAATAAAATAAAACAGAATAGAAGAAAAGCAATAAAAGGGAAGAGAGGGAAATAACTGGAATGGAATAAAAGAAAAAAATAAAATTATAAAAAATATATAGAATTATGTATTAATAACAGAATTAAATACAATAATAAATAGAATTAACGAAAATAAATAATAAGATAAAACAGAAGAAAACATAAAAATAAAATTGAAAACAAAAGCAAACAGAAAATTAAAATAGAAAATTAAAATAGAATAAAGATAAAAATTAAAAAGAGAAAATAAAAAGAAGATTAAATAGAAAATAAAATAAGGATAAAATAGAAATAAAATGAAGTAGAAAATAAAATTTAAATAGAAAATGAAAGAAAATAGAAGAAAAGAATGTAAAATGAATTCAGATTAGTCGAATAAAATATTGAAATAGAATAAAAGAACACAGAGTAAAATACCCTAGAATAAAACTTTAACAATACGATAAAACACGAACGGTTCCCCTCACCAACATCCGCTGTGCCTCTCCCCTTCCCCCCCCTTGCCCGTCCCTCCGTGGGCGGGGCCGGCGCAGGCGGGGGCGGCCCCTTTAAGAGGAAGTAGCGCCGGCCGCGAGCGGCGCGCGGGAGGGCGCGGGAGCGGCGGGAGCGCGGCGGCCGCGCGGGGCGTGCTGCGGCCCGCGGCGAGGGAGTGCTGCGGCCCGGGAGCTGTGCGCGTCCGCCGGCGAGGGAGCGCGGCCCGGCAGGTGCGGGGGCTCGGGGGCTGTGAGGGGATCCGGGAGAGGCTGTGAGGGAGGAGGGCCCTGCGGGACGGGCTCGGAGGGGCCCCCGGGGAAAAGGGGCCGGGAGGGGGCCGCGTGTCCCCAGCCCTGCTCACGTGTCCCCGCAGCCCCGGTGGCCGCGTTCCCCCGGCGGGGCCGGGCCGGGCTCTCCCCGGCCTTGGCGGGACGGGACGGGACCTGTTGAGCTGCGGCCACCGCATCCCCGCTGTGGGCGTTCTTTAATTGTTTGTGTTTGCTTGGGCGGGGGGCGATGGCGGCCGCGGCCCGGCCTGAGCCCCTCAGGAGGGCTCGGAGCCCCCCGGGCGGGGATCGGGGCATGGATCAGGGCATGGATCTGCCTGTGCTGGCCCGGCCCTGAGGAGAAACCCCCTGGATGGAACATCCCCAGCAGAGCCCTGGCTGCTGGGCACAGTCCCCTCCCTTCTGAGGGGTCGGACCTGCTGAAGGATTCGTGAGCAACCGGAAAATTCATAATGAGGGAAAAAAAAATATCGCAGAGAGTAAGGGGGTTGGTGGCACAACTGTGGAGTTACAGCTTTCAACTTCCCTATTTCATCCCACCTCTCCTTCCCGACTTTCTCCAGCCTAGCTACTATAGGTAAAGGCATAGCTCTGAAGTTCCAGCCTTTCAGTCTCTAAACTGGTCGGGGAATGGGGAATTTTCCATTTTTTTTCAGGTCATGGTGAGCCACGGCTCAGCTGTCATGAGGGAGAATGTGTCAGGAGAACTTGAAAGCAAACTCTTGCTCTGCTTCTGTCTCTTGCTGCAGGCTCAGGAATCCTGATCTTACAGAGCTGCCTCTGCTCTGATCTGGGCACAGTGAGCTCCTTCAGAGAGCCTGTGTGAGAAGGACAGACAAAAGTGAGAAGGACAGGCAAAAGAAAGAGCAGGAAGTCCTCTGGAGGGAAAGGACAGGAGATCTGGAGTTGTCCAGTGTGCAGCACAGATGTTTGGGCAAAGCTTTTCTGTCAGTGCTAGTGAAGGGCAAGATTCCCTCCTCTTAGAGCTGCAGAGTGGCCACACTTTCTAGATTTCCATCCCTTTGTTAAAAGTCCCTTTCCGGTCTGGAAATCTTCTGCCATGGCAAGGAGGGATTTTGCTGGGAGATGTGAAACTTCCCCAGCCACCTGTTTATCACAGTCCCCTGGGCTTTGTCCTTGCACTCTGCTTCCTTTCCCAACTTCAGGCTCACTTCCAGCTCCCTGTTTGTCTGTTGCTGTTCCCTGGACTGTGAATCCCATGTTTCAGATTCACTTTCTGTCTTAGTCACTTCCTGTGAGGTGAACCTGGGATGAGCTTGTGACTCCTCAAAATTCCCAAAAAGAGGGAGAGAAGCATTGGGAATTCTTTCCAGTGGTGGCAAAACCTGGAGCTGTTGGTTTGTAGCGAGGAGCTGAGCAGGGAGCTGGTTCCCTGTGCCTGGCTCACCTTGCAGCTCCTGGGATGCTCTGTTGCTCTGTCACCTGTGCCATCATCAGAGATGGAAATGGGCTCTCCTTTGTGCTTGGCCAAGGCTTGGGGAGCTCGGAGTAGACTCAGCATCCTGAGCAAAGTTGTCCTGCTTCACTTCTGCTGCCTCTGGAGCTGTTTGCCAGCTGCTTCCTTGTCCACCTCTAACATGGCCCTTCTGCTGATGGGGTGAAAAATACCCCCAACACTGGAATGGGGTGATTTAGTCCCATTTTGGAGGTTGGACTGTCCAGATCTCTGCTGTGCTTGGTCACTCTTGCTCCTCTGTGAGGGCCAGGGATCTCCACGGCCACACTAATGAAAGAGAAAATGTCCCATGTGAGTGGTGAAAGTATCTGGGGTCAGAGCACTGAGGTTGCAAAACCTTTCCCATCCTGTCCACAGGCCTGGGAAGGGAATTGCTTTCAATTTCTGAGTTTTAATTTCTAGTAAGACAGGGAAGTATTTTCTGATTCTTGAGCCATAAATGCTGCTGTAAGTGGATCCAGAACCAGCTTTACTGGAGCTTTATCAGCTTATCTTTAGGAATATGTAATACCAGCTAATGCTGTCAATAAAGAGTGCACCTTAGGCTGCACCTTTATCCTCCTTTTTCCAGCTGCCCCTGGGAGGCAGAGGTATCCCTGGTTTGCTCTGCTGCCTGCTTCCCTCTGGAGCTGGTGGTGTGGTGCAGGTGCTGCTCTGCTCCTGGTGTATTTGGG
The DNA here is from genome assembly GCF_051311805.1 of Agelaius phoeniceus. Classification (NCBI taxonomy): domain Eukaryota; kingdom Metazoa; phylum Chordata; class Aves; order Passeriformes; family Icteridae; genus Agelaius; species Agelaius phoeniceus. The sequence goes on from NC_135293.1 coordinate 4,494,777, forward strand.
TGGGTTTTTGCTCTGGGTGCATGAAGCAGAAGGGAGAGCAGAGGAAGGGATGGAGGCAGCAAAGGCCAGGAAAAAACCCAAAAACAAAACAGCAACTTTTGCAAGTGGGCAAAGCCAGAGCAAAACAATCCATCACATCTGACAGCTTTGACTTCCTCCAGAAAACCTGGCTGAGGTCCCAAAGAGCTGCTGCTGGTGCTGGGTCAGTGTGAGTGAGATGAGGCCACCGTGGTGGTGCTGCAGACACTCCCATGTGTGACCCTGTGCTGATTCAGGGAACTCGTGGGACAGAAGGTGAGCTGGAGCCACCCAGGCAGGAGCTGAGCTGGCCCTGTGGCTGCCCTGAAAGGCCCTGCATTTTCTGCAGGCCTCCCTTGGGGCTGTTTTCTGGCTGCCTTTGCTTCCTTCTCCCTTTTCCTCTGGCTGTGTGATGTGGTTGGTGTTGAGGTGGTCTCCAGCTCCACATCCATGGGCTCGTTCTGTGCCTGGAGCTGTGCTAAGGGATTGAGTTATTCCTGTATCTCCTGCCAGGGCAGGAGAGGCCTCGTGGGCCTCTGCTGTCAGCAAGAAACAATCCTGCCATTCATCCCAACGTGTGACATTAACATAGGGAAAAGGGATGTTTGTCCCTGGGATTATCCATGCTCTGGGAAAGGCTGGTTGTGTGGCCAGCTCGTGCTCCAGCTCAGCCCTGGGGTGTGATCCCACACTTCCTGGGATCCCAGCCCACTGTTACAATGGTGCCATAGTCATTTTATCATCCTAATGCAAATTTCATGCTCCAAACTGATGTTAGCGTTGACTTGGGTGGGGGCAGATCCCAAAGTTAGAGGAAATGGAACTGCTCTGGGCCCAGAAATATCCCTGTCCAATGAAGACAGGACAAGCAGGGAGAGACAAGCAGCTCAGCTGGGACTTAATATAACACCACCCTGCCCTTCCAGCCCTGTAGTGGGGACAGCAAGAGGCCTTCCTGGAGGACCTGGAAAAGTGGGAGCTGCTCCTACTGTGCCATCACTGGCCTTGGGCTCTTCCCTGGCAATTGTTGTGTGTGCAGTTAACCCGTGCTGAGTCGTGACCCAGCTTGTCAGCTTAGCACAGCCCTGCAGAGCCCACAGAGGATTAGCTCTGCCTCCACACGCAGCCCCAGCCTGGCGGGAGGCAGGGACACCTTCCAGCAGCCCTGCAAGGCCCTGACATTGCAATGGATGCAGATGTCACGGAAGGAAGAGCAGCGGGGCTGGCCCTGAGTCAGTAACACCCGGGGCTCCCTGGGGCTCCCTGCAGCCGCTGCTGTTCCAGGGGAACAGTTGGGGATTGCAGCATCTGCTGCCTGACCTTTCCCTCTGGGCAGGGAAGCAGGAGGGGACCTTTTACAGAGCTTACTTTCTCGTGTGGCTTTTCTCCCTCTGTGGCTGTGGAGAGCAAGGCCAGGGGGACAAACCACGCTGGAAATTTGGGTTTCTTGCCTTCCCTCTCCCTTGCCAGACTGGGTTTTCCAGCCTCCCCAGCACTCACTGCCTCACCTGCCCTCTCTCAGCATCCCTGTGCAGTGTGAGCAGTGTCACCCATAACATCCCTCCTGTCACTGCCCATGGTCTGAATGTCAGTCCTGATCTGGGAGCCAAGCAATAAACTCCCTGTTCATCCATCTGCCTGGGATGGATGCTGGTGTCTCACTGCTGGCTGACCTGGGCTCTCTGCTCCAAGCAGCAGCATTGCCACCTGCAGCTCTTGATGGGCTCTGCCAGAGCTCCCCTCATCTCTGGTGGGTCCTCTGCTATCCCAGATACTGCTTAATTTAACAGGGCTTTTCCCTTTATTCCATAAACTAACTCAACTTTGGGATTGTCTGGAATGCTTGGCCTTGCAGGGGCGAAGGAGATGCCAGTTAAAGCCCAGGAGAACTATTTTTGCTCTTTTATTATGCTTTTTTCTCTTCTCATTCATATAGCCTTGTCCTGCTCCTAAACCAACCTCTTCCCCTAAGCCACCCTTTTTCCAGGAAGGGCCTGGAGACGTGGGAAGTCCCAGGAGATCTGTACCATTTCTTACTCGGGAATTTCCAAATTGTGCAGCAGATTGGAATAGCGAGGCCTGGGGGTGGCTGGCAACGAGCAGGACCTTCTTAAAGCTGACTCTGGTGAGAGACAAAAGGCTCTTTGTTTGCCCAAACCTTGGGAACTCAGCATTTCCAGTGTGCCCCTGTTCAGATTTGCTTGCGAAGGCTGCTGCTAAAAGAAAAATGTGGATGTTGTCCTGCAGAGAATGAAGTGGGGTTGGGGTTGGGGTTGGAGGTGCAGCTGGGCTGGGTCGAGCTGCTCCTTCTCCAGAAAGTTCTGAGCAGCTTCAGCTGCAGGGGCTGAGCTGGGGGGATGGACGGGGAAGGCAATGCCGAAGGGAACAGCCGTGGCTCAGCTCTCCTGCAGCAGCATGGAGTGATCCTGCGGGAGGAGGAAAGGCAGAGCTTGCAGAGGGGAAGGATTAATTTTGGGAAAACATTGGCAGCTCCCTGGGCCGGGAGGCTGGAGGCAGTGCCAGACAGGAAGCGGCTGACGTGGAAGTGCCGGCTGGCCGGGATTATGAATGGCCAGGGGTGCCTTCCAGCCACACGGAGCCCTCCTCGCCCTGCCCTGCCCTGCCCTGCCCGAGGTAAGCACGGGGCAGACCTTCGCTCCTCATATCACAAATCCATTCAGAAGAGCAGCTGCAAGTCTGCTCCCAGGAAGACGAGCCCTCGTTTGTTGCCAGACTGGCTCTGGAGGCACAGAAACTGGCTGCCATTAGTGCGGTGCGGCTGCCAGGATTGTTCTGGTCCCTGCTCTCTGTAGTAAAATCTCTCCTTTGATCGGAGCAAACCAGGATCATCCTGTCCCGAGCCACTGAGCTAGTGCAGAGTGGCCATGGGAAGGGATTTGTGAAAGGAGGAGGGGGATGGAATTGTGGAAAAAATGTGCGTGAGCGTCCGTCTTGGCTGTTTTGTGCAAGTTGCCCGTTTGAAGCTGCTTTTCTTCTGTAAATTCAGGTTTTTACTTGAAATGCTCGGTGCATCCAAAATACCTTCATCAGGGCTGCTTTGTCAATCAGAGGGGTTTTGTGTCCTGTATTGGGACCTCTGGCCTGGCGTTGAGGACCCTGGAATGGCTCGGGGAAGCAGGATCGTGGCTTCCCTCTTCTGGGGAGCTCTGGGGGCACGGTGGCTGTCACAAGCTCCCCACCCGAGGCTTACAAGTGATGCGAGGACAGCAGCCTGGCTTCCCGGACAGGAAACTGGACAGTCCCTGATTTGAAGAGCTGCCTTGCTCTCTGGGCTGTGCTGTTCCAGCAGAGGCAGCAGGATGTGGCCGGCCCGGCGCTGGAGTCACAGAGGAGGGAGAGGGAGGCGGCCTCGTGTCTGACCCCTCCCCAGCTGCGGAGCCGCCGCGTTGTGGCCGCCCATGAAACCAACAGGGAGGTTTTTCCCCCTCTTTTGAAAAAGGAAGCTTGGCCTCGGCGCCTGCCAGTGCTGCAGAGGGTGCAGAGCGGGGCTGAGCCCTCTGCAGGAGTGACTGCTGAGGCCAGGAGCACAGGTAGGAGCTTGCTCACTGCTGCCTTGCTGGTTTTCCCTGGCTGTTGTTAAAGCCCTGTGCAGTGCTGGCAGCAGAGGGGAGCATGGAGTGCTGCTGGGGCTGGCACTGATGGAGCAGTCATGGGACTCCTGGAGTCCTTTTTGGGCCATTCTGCCTCTGTAGGGAGGGCAGGATCTGTCGGGAACTCTGCTGGCTCCTGGAAAACTCGGGATGGCTCAGCAGGGTGCAAGGGGAGGCAGTCTCCTGGCGTTTTGGAGGAGCTGACTCTTCTCTTTTCCAGACTCTGAGCTGCTTTTACAAGTGACCAAGAGTTGGGAAGCAGCTGCCTGGGCTTCCTTCCTCTGCCCAGAGCCTGGTGTTAGAGCAAGGCAGCTCCTCATGATCCACCATTCCTGGCGAGGGAGGAGGAATGGCAGGACAGTGCCAACAGCCCTGGCAGCAAAACCAGCCCAGGACTGGAGCTGCACAAGCAGGGAGTCAGAGAAAAGGAGCTTTTGGGATGGGAGGGAAAGGGAGGGCCAGGCCTTGAGCCCCTGGGCAGGCAAGTCAGCACAGCAGGAGCTGCTCCTCCCGTGTCCTTGGGATAAGCTGGAGGTGTGTTTGTGCCCTGGGCAGCCCACGGGGGTCATGGGCTCTGATCCTGAGCGCTGGCCAAGGTCCTCTCAGAGCACCAGTGACGTCTGCTGTGATCTTGGCTGGCTCAAAGGAGGAGGCAACAAAATGTACTGAGGTTTGTTTAGGGGGGAGTGGTTTTCCCCCCACCTTTAAAGCTTGCAGATACCATCCAGGTGCTTTGCATGTCCCATTTCCCAATTGTCTCTAACCTTTCCTTTCCCTTGTGTGCGGGGGCGGTGTCAGCTGTGACTCCTGCCTGTGGAAGTAGGTGTTGTACAGATGATATCATCTCTGAGCAATGTCAGGGATGCTTTGGTCTCTGTGCCTCTTTATTTTTATTTTTTTCCTAGAGCTAAATGTTTCTTTTAGCTCATTGCAGTCAGAGACCGTAATTAAATAGGCTGCATCTGCTTGATGTCTCAGCTACTCATTTTGCTAATGCTTCACACAGATGCTGAATCGTCTGAGAGACAATTGCTCTGTGTTGAGCTCCTCAGTTCTCAGGGATGATGTCTCCATAGGATCAGGGATTTGTTTGTAGGACAAGTACTGCCTCCACACCAAGTAAACTGCCCTGCACAGAGACCCTGATAATATGGGGGGGCTGGGAAATCCTGAGCCATGTGAAAAGTGACAAGGGCAAGGGTCAGATCCTGCCCTGGGATGGGGCAGCCCTGGGTGCAGGGACAGACTGGGAATGAGAGGCTGGAGAGCAGCGCCGTGGGAAGGGCCCTGGGGGTCCTGGTCAGGGGCAAGTTGGATCTGAGTCACTGCTGGGCCCTGGCAGCCCCAAGGGCCACCCTGTGCTGGGGGCACCAGGCCCAGGGAGGGATTGTCCCACTCTGCTCTGCCCTGGGGCAGCCTCACCTCCAGTGCTGGGGGCACTTTGGGCACCACGAGATCAGAAGGAGCCAAAGCTGTTGGAGAGTGGCCAAAGGAGGGACACGGAGCTGGGGAAGGGCTGAGGAGCAGCTGAGGGCACTTGGCTGGTTCAGCTGGAGCCCAGGAGACTGAGGGGAGGCTCCTGGGGGCTGCAGCTCCTGCCCAGGGCAGGCACAGGGGCAGGGGCTGAGCTCTGCTCTGGGACAGGGACAGGAGCCCAGCAAGGGCTGGAGCTGGGCCAGGCCTTGGCATGGAGCTCAGGGCAAGGTTCTTCCCCCCGAGGCTGCTGGGCACTGCCCAGGCTCCCCAGGGAATGGTGCCAAGGCTGCCACAGCTCCAGGAGCTCCCAGGGCTGCTCAGGGTGGGGTTCTTGGGGTGCCTGTGCAGGGACAGGGCTGCACTGATCATCCCTGAGGGTCCCTTCTGACTCAGGATATTCTGGGATTCTATGAAGTCTTTCCATCCCGCTCAGATGAGGAAAATGATTGGTGTTTGTTTCTTGATGTGTGGTGCCAAAGCCAGGGGATGTTTGTTTTTACCCTTAGGTTTTACATCCACATCCATGGCAGGCCCTGCAGAGCAGATCCTCCAGAAAAGAAGCAGGGATGGAATCACTGCTGGGAGTGCTCCAGGGAGCCACATGGAGGGTGCTGCTGCTGCTGCTTTGTGGTTTCTTGTGTGAGAGGATGTGTTTTCCTCCATCTCCAGTGCAGGGAACTCATCACAAGAGCTTCCCTGGACTTTCTGCTGGAAGTAGCAGCAGCCTCAGCACCTGCTGCCCACATTGCTGGTTCTGTGGGGGCCCTGCCTCGGTTCCGGGGTGGGCGCAGTCCCTGGAGCTTCCTGCTCTGCCACAGGATGTGGCCAGGCTGTGACACAGCTCCTGCTAACCAGCACTGCTCAGCTGTCTCCCCACACCCTTCACTGCTTCCTCTGCCACGTCTGGGGCTGGATCACGCTCCAGAGGACACATCTGCCAGGGCTTTGTGCTGGGTTGGCCTCCCCTGAGGTGGCTCACGGGGTCACAGCAGCTGTTTTGGCAGCAGAAGGCCAGGTTGGATGGGGCTTGGAGCAACCTGATCTAGTGGAAGGTGTCCCTGCCCATGGCAGGGAGTTGCAGCTGGATGGTCTTTAAGGTTCCTTCCAATCTAAACCATTCCATGATGACATATCTGCTCTGGATTCACCTCTCAGCCCACATTAAATTGCTTTTAGGGTTTCTCCCAACACATCATATCCCATGTTGGGGTTTGGATCTCTCAGCTCCTGCATGGAAGAGGTTACTGAGCCCATTCCCGCAGGAAATGTTGAGCCTGTTCTTAGTGAGGTGAACTGAAGTGGTTTGGGGTTTCTTCCTCACTGTAATTAAATAAGGAAACAAGAGGCCTTGGCTTTAAAGCTTTTTAATCTTTCTTCAGAGAAGAACTGCTGATTAGCACTGCAGCATCTGTTAGAGACGGGCTCGATTGCAACCACAGTAGTCATGACCTTGAGTTTGGGATGTGCTTGCCAGCATTTGAGGACACTATTTACCTATTGGAGCAACACTCATGTAAATCTGAGGCCTCATGTAAATTTAAGTAGATTCTGCTTGGGGAAAGGGTTGGTTTTTTTTTTTTTTTTTTTTGCTTGCTTGCTTATGAAATTATGGAAACTTATTTATGGTATTTAAGGCATCAGCTTAATTTTTATTACTTTATTCATTTCTCTGTCCAGCACATGTAAAATAATATTTTTGGTACACAAAGCTTTCTGCCTTAAGCTTTCATCAAAGAGCAGCCTGGCACAAATTCTGTGAGGGGCTGGATGTGGGAACAAAGGAGGTATAATTAGCTACAGATAAACAGAGCTGTGTTTCTTGTCAGCATCCCTTCAGATCTCAACTTGTGTCTCACCCTTGGAGCTGATTTTCTACAGTCTGGAAGAGGAAGATGAGCTTCCCCTCATCTTCCAGTTTTCAACTTGTAAACGCAGCTAAACTGAAGTGGGAAATATGTTTATGGTCTGTGTACACCTGCAGAAGAGGCTGTGGCTGCTCTCTCAGGGCTGGTGTTATTTCAGGATATTTGCTTTCCGGGTGCCTGAGCTGTGACTTCTTCTTCTTGTTGCCCTCCACCCCTTGGTTCCTGTCTCTCACTTTCCGTGGCTGGCTTGGTGGGGGCTGCCTGGCAGCAGCTCTGAGCTGTCTTGTGGGCTGGCATGACCTGGCCTGGCCTCATTCCCAAAGAGGGGATGCAGAGGTGAAAATGGGATCTGGGTGAAACCCAGCTGGTTTTACCCTTTGTTCAGTGCATGTCAGCCAAGCAGGTGGTGGCATTTCTACAGCCTTGGGGTCTCATGGTGTGGCACTGTTGGGGTGAGTGGCAGCCCTCTCCCTGGCTGTGGGGCCTGTTCCCTCATTCCCACATGGAACAGGTCAGGAGGTGACTCTGTCCAGCCCCTCCAGCCTCCCCTCCCCTCTGCTCCAGCTGGGGAAGGGAAGGGGGAGGAAGGAAAGAAAGCTGCTGTGGGCTCCCCCCCCTTCTCAGATGTGGGGCGAGGGCCCAGATGGCATCCCAGATCTCTTCCTATGGGATTTAGACGAGGTTTCCTGTTGAGAAAGCTGTTCCTAATCGCTGCCCTTCTGTGCTGTGTTGCAGATCAGGACCAGATGAGCAGAGGGAGGTTTCTCTGAAGATCAGAGTCGCCCCAGCCGTGCCCCGGGAAGCGGCTGTCACCGCTGCGGGCCTGCAGGACGCGCCAGAGGAGGAAAATGTCCCACGCTTTAAAGCAAGTGTTCAATAAGGACAAAACCTTCCGGCCCAAGCGCAAGTTCGAGCCGGGCACTCAGCGCTTTGAGCTGCACAAGAAGGCCCAGGCCTCGCTCAACGCCGGCCTGGACTTGAAGGTGGCCGTGCAGCTGCCGCCGGGCGAGGAGCAGAACGACTGGGTGGCCGTGCACGTCGTGGACTTCTTCAACCGCATCAACCTCATCTACGGCACCATCAGTGACTATTGCACGGAGCAGTCCTGCCCCGTCATGTCGGGGGGGCCCAAGTACGAGTACCGGTGGCAGGACGAGCACAAGTACCGCAAACCCACGGCCCTGTCTGCGCCCCAGTACATGAACCTGCTCATGGACTGGATCGAGGTGCAGATCAACAACGAGGACATCTTCCCCACCAATGTCGGTGAGTTTGGGTTCCAGCTGCGGCTGGAGGGAGGGAGGGAGGGGTGTGGAGCCTTCTCGTGGAGCTCCTGTTGCTGTTTCAGGAGATGCTGCAGCACAGCTGAGTCCTGTAGCAGAGCAGTTTCCCTCTGTGCAGTGAGCTCTTCCCAGCTCTTCTGCAGTGCTGGAATACCCAGATCCCACTGGGATCATGGATACCTCGAGTATCCATACCTCAATGCCTCCAGTGAAACAGGAGGCTGCCCTTGGAGCAGTCAGTCAGTCTCTGAGTGGCTCATGCTGGATGCAGGATGGCTCTCTGGGAGCTGCTGGCCAGCCCAGGTCTGAGGAACAGCTCTGTGTCACCTGGTGATGGTGTCACTTGCCATAATCACCCCCTCTGTTATTAGAGGCCACACTGGCTGCCTCTGCCCCTGCTGAGGGGTGGGATGCTGGCACAGGCCTGGAGGGAAGGGCCACGTTTCATCTACTGCCAGGAATTTGGCCTAAGTCACCTCAATCTCCATATCCAAATGCAGCTTTAGGACAGAGATTGTTGGGTATTATTTTGTGATGAAGATGGAAGAATTTAGTCTCTAGGTTATCACGTAAATACAATTGAGCCTATGCAGTTGTAGCTGAGCTTCCATCTCCTGGGATGGAGGAGATGAGGTGCAGCAGAGCTCCCTCCCTCCCTCCCTCCTGCCCTGGTGTTTTTCCCGTTGGAGCTCTGATGGGATGCAGTTGGTCCCTATTTGGGGCACATCTGCCACTTGAGCATCCACAGGGATCCTCCACTGTGCCAAAATGCTGCTTAAACCTGGTGTGGAGTGGGCAGGGAGGCAAGGGGGGCCGTAAACAGCCAGTTTGAGAGAGCTGCAGCACCAAACCCTCCCCTGCCATTCTTCTCACGCTGCACAGGCTCTGCTGCAGCTCCCTGGGGACCTCACTGGGGGTGTTGGTTCTGTTCTGGGCTGCAGGACGAACTTCCGACAGCACGAGGGTTGTGGTTTGGGGTTTTTGAGTTGTTACTGTCTTCAGCTCAGCTTTAACCAGGTCCTTCAATGCTGACTGAAATGCTGCAGCCCTGGCAGAGCAAGGAAAGGGTTTAACTCGTCCTTGTTCCTCCAGAAACAGTGTGAACTTTACACCCTGATATCCCATGGAGGTGGCTGCATGGCCAGACTGCTCTGCTGCAGGGGCCCAGCCAAACAGTCCTGGAGCCTTCAAAGAGGACCTAAACAGCTTTAATTTTTAACCAAAGAGCTAAAGATGTACCAAAACAAGGGATAACTGTGGGGAGTTAACAGCCCTTTCCTTTGGAAGTTGCTTGGTTGTATCTGGTGTTTTGCACTGTTTATATAAATACATCAAGCAGTAGTAGAAGAAACTCTTGTCTGACTGAAACAATTGCTGGGAATGTGGGCTCTGCTTTCAGTCACAGCAGTGCATCACTCTGTCACTGAAAAAAATCTGTGCTTCGAAAAATGTGATCCAAAGGAAAGGAAAAAGGAGACAAGAGCTGGAAATTACCAGGGACAGAACTTTTGGCTCAATCTGTCCATTTTACCAATTTATTATACCAATTTCCATTATACCAATTTCCATCAATCTATCTATTTTACCAATTTATTTTAGCCCTAAGCAACCAGCTTGAACTTGACCAAAAGTTTTTCATGGCCACTCTTCCCCTCCCAAGGTACTCCCTTCCCCAAGAACTTCCTCCCAGTGGTGAAGAAGATTCTGTCCAGGCTCTTCCGGGTGTTTGTCCACGTCTACATCCACCACTTTGACAGGATCACCCAGATGGGCTCGGAGGCTCACGTGAACACCTGCTACAAGCACTTTTACTACTTTGTGAAAGAGTTCAATCTCATAGACACCAAGGAGCTGGAGCCCCTGGTGAGTGTCTGCTGGGGCTCTCAGGGTCTGTGGCCAGCACAGGGCTGGGGGAGTCACAGAGGGCTCTGGAACCTTCTCAGGAGGCCCCACCTCAAATCCTGCGGTCAGTTTTGGGCCCCTCACTCCAGCAAAGACATTGAGGGGTTGGAGCATGTCCAGAGATAGGAACAGAGGTGGGGAAGGGTCTGGAGCAACTGAGGGAGCTGGGGTTGCTCAGCCTGGAGAAGAGGAGGCTCGGGGGGACCTTCTGGCTCTGCACAACTCCTGACAGGAGGGGACAGCCCAGGGGGACTCAGTCTTGTCCCAGGTAACAAGTGACAGGACAGGAGCAAGCTCTCAAACTGTGCCAGTGGAGGTTTATATTGGATTTAAGGGAAAATTTCTTCACTAAAGGGGTGGGACAAGCATTGGAAAGGTCTGCCCAGGGCAGTGTTGGAGTCATCATCCCTAGAAAAAATGTGTGGCTGTGACACCTGGGGACGTGGTTTAGTGGTGACACAGCAGTGGTGGGGTAATGGTTGGACTTGATGATCTTGAGACTCTTTCCAACCCTTAAGGATTCCATGATTCCCTTCTAAAGCTGGTTGCCCAAATTCAGGACCAGTTGGCCTTGCAGTGTAACTGTCAGGAACCTGGCAGTCAGGATGGGACTGAGATGTGGTGGGGGGAACACAGCCCTGCCCCAACTGGGCAGCAGGGTCACCCCGTGCCTGGGAGTGCTACTGACAGCTACACACAGGGGGTTTTTATCTACACCCTCACCTGGGAGCCTGGGATCCTCCTTCACAGTCCCTTGTGTTCTCTGTCCCTTTGACAGAAGGAAATGACCTCCAGGATGTGCCACTGAGCTCAGACCCTCCTGCTCCCACCTCGGCACCTCCTCCGAGGACTCCGAGCCCCCACCCCAGACTGGAGAGGTGATTCAAGGGGAGAACAGAGACGTTTTGTTGAAGAAATTATATATTTTTAATGAGTTTCAATGTAAAACTGTGATACTGCAGGAATATTTTTTTAAAGATGCTCTAGATTAACTAATTTTTTTATAGTAATTTCTATAAAAAAGAAAGAAGATATTTTGTGGGCCACTTGATGGGAATGTTGGCTCTCGGAGCGGGGAAGAGCTGCCTGAGCTGCCTCCTCCATGTGCCCTGAGTGAGCTGAGCCAGACACTTCACACAGAGCTGTGTCGTGGGGCTGGTGCTGCCATGGAAGCAGTGCCTCCCTTGGGATACACATTTCCCACCTCTGGAGGTAGGGTACAGGACTGGTGTACATGGATCCCCCAGCACCTCTTCCACTGGCTGTGAGTCTGGGTTTGGGGCAGAGCTGCTCTGTGCCCACCTGTCCCCAAGGCCTGGCTCTCCTGTGCTCCCTCTGAGTGAGCTGGGACTGGGCTTCATCCCAAGGCTGCCACAGCTGGGGCTGGTGCTGCTGGAGTGGAAATCTGCCCTCAAGTGTCAGGCCAGCCCTGAGCTGAGCTCTGCACACACAGCCCAGCTGTGGCTCTGCACTGTCCCCATGGGGACACAGATCCACACTGGCAGCTCCTCATGGGAGCCACCAGAGGGAAGGTGCTGGGACAGGCACCAGGAATTCTCCTCCATCCCCTCCCTCCCTCCCTGTCCCTCGTGGTACGCTGACCCTGCTGGGACCATCCTGCTTCCCATTGGGGTATGGAGCCTTCTCCCCTTCATCAGCATCACCATCCCATCCAGCTGTGCACATCTGGGACCAAAATCTCTGCTGTGCAGCCAGAGCCCCCCAGCCTCGCCCGCTGCTTGCACGAGGAGAGCTTGGCAGTGCCCCTGGTAGGTCGTGGGTCTACCTAGGACTTGGGGACCAGTAAGTGACCAAACTGCACCACTAACCAACCACTTCTTCCTTACAAAGCATTCCCGTGCCCTGGAATCTCTGTACGTACGTGACTCTCTCATTTCTCACCCTGCCGTTAGGACACTCGTACAAATACCACTCGTGCTCTGAAATGGAACCAATAAATTATGTTGTATTTACACAGCACACGCCGCCGCCGAGCGTCTCGTGACTGCACCTTCGTCAGAACCTTCCCATCAGCAAAACAAACACGGGGTGTTTGGGCTCCTTGGGGATTGTGCTGGGGAGCTGGGAGCTCGTGGGTGTGTGCTCCTGGCACAGCTCCTGGGGCTTGGTTGGGTTCCTCCTGCTCTCCATGTGCCAGCTCCAAGCTCTGTGCTGTGTTCCAAGGCCATGGGGCCTGACCCAGGGGTTGTGCTGCTGCCTTGTGTCTGCAGTGTCTCTGTACCCCAGGGTTGAGCTGTTCTCCCAGCTCTGAAACTCAAGTGGAAGTGGGCAAGGGAGGGGAATTCCAGCTCACCAACTTGCCAAGAGGCTCCTCTACAATGGGAAGGAGCCAGGGGTGTAGTCATTGAGGCTGGTGGACTAAATTGGGAAAAACTCTGCATTTGGGAGATGCACATTGTTTTCCTGGCCAGGAGGGGAGTCAGGGGCTCCTCAGCTGTAGCTCCTCCTGTTCCCTGCCTGCAGCACTGGCTCTTGCCCATTCCCCTGCCCAGTGGAGGTGCTGGGACCACCCTCCAGCCCTCTCCCAGTGTTTTGTGGGTGCAGCTCAGCTGGAGAACATGCTGTTCCTTGGTGTGGAATATCTCTGGCCAGCCTGGGTCAGCTATCCCAGCCCTGCTTCCCCCAGTTGTTGTGCCCCTCCTTGCTGGCAGAGCATGGGACACACAAAGTCCTTGGCTTAGGGTAAGCACTGCTCAGCAACACCAAAACATCGGTGTGTTATCAGCATTATTCTCATCCCAGATCCCAAACACAGCCCTGGACCAGCTACTGGGGCGAGAACTGGCTCTGTCCCAGCTGAAACCAGGACACCTGCAAGGCCCCAGGTGCTGAGCCGTGGTGGGGCTGCAGGTGGGTGGTGAGTGCTGCTGGGTCAGCCCTCAGAGCCAGGGCAGCTCCTGCTGCAGTTCCTCAGCTTCCCCTTTCACATTCCTGGGGTGCTGTGGGTGCTTTCTGGGGACGTGTGGCACCTGTGACCCACAGGGCTGCAGGGACCTGCCTTCCTCAGCCCCCCTTTCTTTCTGGGGGAAAGACCCTCCCATGCCAGACCAGCTCAGCCAAGGGAGGAGGAGGAGGAGGAGGAGGAAAAGCACCTTGGTAGGAGAAGATGTGGCCAGGCTGGAGGTGGCTGAGCCCGGCCCCACGCCCGGCAGTGCAGGATGTTGCCCAGACAGGTCTGTGGAGCCACAGCTCAGCCTCGCTCTGCCTCTGCCTCGGCAGCCCCAGCCCCACTTTCATCTCCCCAGGCTTTCATCTCGTGTTTACTTGCTCCTGAGCTGCAGCTGCAGTGCTGCAGGGAGCAGGCAGCTGTGAGCCCCTGGGGCTGAGCCCCCAGGGCTGAGCACCCCAAACTGCTGCCCCAGTGCTGAGCACCCCAAACTGCTGCCCCAGTGCTGAGCACCCCAAACTGCTGCCCCAGTGCTGAGCACCACAAGCTGAGCCCCCAGGGCTGAGCTCACCCAAACTGAGCCCCCAGGGCTGAGCTCACCCAAACTGAGCCCCCTGAGCTGAGCCCAGCCTTGCCACAGGGTTTAGCCTTGATCAGGACCTCTGGGCACTTTCACTGCTCATCCCCCTGGCACAGGCTGGGTGCAGAGGGATCACAAAGGCTGTGCTGAGAACCCAGAGAACAGCTTTGCAGATCTGCACTGCAGGGCCTGGGCTGAGCAGGTAGAGTGCCCAGGGCTCCAGCAGCCTCCCCTCTGCGGGGCTGATCCCTTCCCAAAAGCACAGATGGCATCTGCCCTGGAGCTGGCAGCACAGAGGGGGCTGTGGCTGCCGTATGTTCTGAGGGAAATGCTCCTTTCCTGTGCTTCAGAGCAGGGTCTCCTGCTGCTCCCAGGAAGCCATGGCTCGTTCTGATCCTCCCCTGCTGGGCTTCTCCATCCCCTGAACCCTCAGGAGCTTCAGGGCCTCAGTTCTGCCATGAATCTGGATTTAGGATCCTGCCAACAACATCAGTTTGTCACAGATGAGTGATTTAGGGTCACTCAAAGAGTCACTGTCAACACTGTTAGATTTTAATATGAATCTATGAAAATGTGATTTAACAGGGTACAATAATGAGGTTCCCTCTGGTACTTCCTACATGGATGTAAAAGACTAAGGAAAATCAAGTTGGAATCGAGCTGAAATTATTTACTCTGAGACTGAGGATGTAAAAGGGTAAGAGAGACCCTTCTGTTGAGTACAAGGTTCAGACAAGACCCCCCTGCTTCCTAAATTCCTGCTGGACCTTAGGGACAGCCCAGGTCCAGTCTTAGTCTCAGATTTGGACAGTGGTTCACATATGAAGGAATTAAATACATGGATTTCATTGGTGTTAATTCAGGGTGCTGTCAGGAACTCACCAAGGAGCTGTTCCAAGTAAGGGTCTCAGTCTCATCCCAAACCCTGAGATGTGTCCCACCTGCAGAGGAGATCACAGATGTGCAGTCCAGCTGCAGATTAGGGGGAGCTCAAACTGGGCTCATCCAAAGATGTGTTGTTGGTGGAAAGGTCTCTGTTGCTTGAGGCACAGCTTGAGAGGTGTCCCTGTTCCAGGACACCCTGGCACAGCCACACTGCCAGGCAGGGAGAGCTCGAGGCACCCACTGGTGCCTTGCTGGCAGGGGGATGGGGTGAAGCTGGCTCAAAGGGGAAAGTGCAGGGGGCTCCTTGTACCCACAACTTTCATTGTTCCTGGATAAATAAGTCTTGGAAAAGCCACCTGCTCTCCAGGTGTTAATCCCACACAAGGTTCTGAACTCACAAGCATCGATGCTCCCTGGGGCACTCTGCTCCTCCTGGGTTTCCTGGACTTCTCGGCCTGGCTCTGGCCTTTTCCCCTGCTGGATCCCAGTCCAGACCATTGCTGGGTTGGTGGAAGGGTTGCTCACATCCATCACGAGTCCCATCAGGGTTTGCTTAGAGTGGGAAGCTGGGAAGTGGGGGCAGCCTTTGCAGGGACCCTTGGAAAGCAGCCAAGGGGGACCAGGGGCTCCTATGGCACCTGTGGCTGTGTGTCTGTGGGGTCTGTGCCAGAGCCACGTCCTGCTGGGTGAGGACAGGGGTGTCCCCACCTGCCACCACCTCCCTGGGCAGCATTGCTGGGGCTGTGCTGTGACAGAAAGATGTCCTTACACTGCCTGGCCCTGCTCCTCCAGCCCTGGGCACTGTCCCAGAGACAGCAGGGGACACATGGACTGTGTTCCCATCCCCAGGAGGTGCTGCCTCATTCATGCACCTTTTGAGTTGGGGAAACAGGAGCACAGGTGGCACAGGACATGTCCCTGCACAGCTCTGCTGTCACACTCAGTCCCCCAGACCCTGGCAGTGCCTCTGTCCCTCATCCCTGCACAGGCAGTGGATGCTTTCCAAGCTCTGAAATGTGCTTTTTGTTTGTTCTGTGTTCCCTGGACAGCTGATGCCTCTGGAGCCAGATTCCCCAGGGTCCCTGGCACCCCCCCAGCCCTGATCTGTGCCCTCCTCCTCCCAGGCAGGGCCCTGGGTTTGCTCAGCTCCAGTTTTGGGCTCCATGGAGGAGGTGACAGCCGTTGTGGGACAAGGGAACAGTCACCAGCATGGCACATGCTCCCTCTGCCTTGTATGGCACAGGCCAGGCCGGGAGCCAGCAGCTCCAGGAACATGGGCAGGACCTGGAATGCTTCTGGGAAAATGCTGGAGCCAGGAGGACATGTCCCATCCCTGGTGACACTGATACCCAGGGCACCTGCTGCTCGGGCCCCACGGGGATGGCAGCTCCCTCCTCACCAGGAGAAGGGGCCCCAGGATCGTTTTTGGTCCTGGTGAACAAATCCCTGCTGACCTCAGAGGCTGCCAGCACTGACAGGGTGTAACAGGGTGTACAGGCCCTGCTGTGGTTTCAGTGCCCTTTCCAAGGAAGCAGGGGGGAATTTTTTGATGGTTTGGGAGTTTTTCTGCTCCTTCTAAGAAAATGTGCAACGTGCCAGCCTGCACCTCTTCCTGCCACGTCCCTGGGCTTCCCCAAAGTGACCCAGCTGCAGGGGGTCAGGGCTGCTGCTGCAGACTTCCCCCTTCCCAGGGAATTGGGAGGGTGGAGGAAGGTGAAAAGAGCCCGGGGTGTTTGAAGTCCTCCTGGAAATGCTTTTCCCATTTGCTGCTCTCTGCTAAGACAGGACTCCCACTGTGGCACAGCAGGAGCCCTGTTCCTGCCCTTCTCCCACCAGCCCCAAAAGCTCCTGCAGCTCCTGCTCCTTCTTTTGGGGGCTGCAGAGATTTCCCTCCTGGGCGATTTGCTCCATCTTCCCAGTAGATCCCTGGGCCAAGCCCCATCCCAATCCCACCACCTCCATGTCCTTGTCCCCTGGGTTTTGGCTGGTGTGGGGTGTCAGGGACTGGGGGCTGGGGGAGGGAGGATGTTCCCACTGAGCTGGCACCTCCTTTGTAGGACTTTCTGGGGGTGAAACCACCCCAGGTGTGTTTGTACCCTCCCTCAGAACACACTCCCCTGCAGCTTCCATGCTGGGCTCCAGCTACTCTCTCCCCTTATGGCACCTCTTCCAGCTGGGGAAACTGAGGAACAACACCACCATCCCCCTGCTTGTGACCCCTCTCACTCTGCCTGTCCCCCTGCTGTCCCCTGGGACACTCTGGGCAGCTCTGCTGGGGGCTCCTGGGCAGGGGGCAGCCCTGAAATTGGGGGGTAAAGCCAAGCAGGGCTCACCCCAGCCCTGTCCCTGCAGCAGATGGGGACTGAGGGACCAGGGCCATGTCCCTGGGAGAGCCCCAGGGTGGCAGGGGGGGACTTGGGGTGCACTGGAGGCCTGGCAGGAGCTGCCAAAACTTCCCAGTGGCTTCAAGGTGAGGGGGAAATGGAGGATCCACCAGCACAGGAACCAGCCTGGCCATGAGCCCGTGTGTGCCCTGGGCATGGGGGAGGGGTGTCCCCTGTGTCCCTCCTGTCCCCGTGTCCCTCCCATCCCTCCTGTCCCACCCCAGCGCCAGGAGTGTCAAACCTCCGATTTCTGCCCAGCAGGAAATTCCAGGTTTTTTGCAGGATTTTTTCATTTGACTCACAGCCAGGGTTCCAAGTCCTCCTGCTTCCAGGGCCGGGAAGCTGGGCCCTCCTTGGGCCGGGGAAGTAACACACACGGAAAAAAAAAAAAAAAAAAAAAAGAGTTTTATTTATTTTCCCTTCCAAGGCAGAGCAGTGGGGTGGGAGGGGAAGCCCTGCACAGCCCCGAGCAGCGCCTGCCCACGCTGGGGCACATCCAGGGGGGTGGGCAGCCACCCCTGAGTGGCTCAGGGCACAGCGGGTGACAGGGTGGCCGCGATGCCTCCGGCCCCTGCCCTCCCTCTGCTCCTGGCCAACAATAGCCGCCTTCCGGCACAGCCCCGCTCACTTTCCTGTTTTCCCTCGGCCGTCTTGGAGTGTGGGGCTCCAACAGCTCCTGGAGACCCACAAGATGGTGGGTCCTGGTGCGGGGACAGGTGACACCGTGGGGACATAGCAGGGGGCTCACCATGGTCCTGGGCAGAACTGGGACATGGGGAATTCGCTGCTCTTGGCACCCCTGGGGCACTGGATGTGATCAGGAGCAGAGAGGGGGCTCAGATGTATCGAAATTTGTGTTTCTCTGAAAAAAACATTAGGAAGGCCTGAGCTGTGCTCTGTGAGCTGCCAGTGCTGGCCCTTTCCACGGTCCACAGGCACGTGTGTCCCCACAGCAGGAGCCACCAGTGCAGGGACCTGGGGGCCAGGCTGGGCCCAGGGGGGTATTTTGGGGATTTTGGCTGCACCCTGTGCCCAGCAGGAGAGGGAGAGCCCTGGTCCTGTGGGGGAAACACGGGTGGTGCACTGGGATGGACACATGCAGGCACAAAACAACACCTCGTCACATGTAGGTGTGTGTGTGTGCTCATGCAAACACCCCCTGGCCATGCTCTGGCCTTGCACACGCGTGTGTGCTTTTGTGCACATTCCCTGGCAGCCAATTCCACAGGGACCAGCACGGGGAAGGGGAGCCTTGGGAAGAGGAGCCTGTCCCGGTGTCCCTGTGCCCAGAGCTGTTGCCACACGGGGCTGGAGACCTCCCCTTGAGTGTGCACTGAGGGTGTGTGACCAGCACAGGGGGCAAACACGCCAAGGTCACGCCAGGGCCACACGGGGAGCAGGGGTGGGCACTGAGCACACACCAGGCGTGCACAGAGGGCACAGTGACATGTGGGGACACGCAGGGGACAAGCGGGGGACACACAGGGGACACACAGGGGACATGCAGGTAACGTGACACGCAGCCAGCACGTGGCACACGTGGCACACACGGTGAACACGCTGCCACTGCCCCAGCTTACACACCCCAGGGAACCCCCTGGGTTGGGTGAGCCCCCAGCCGGGCCCTGGGTGAGCCCCCAGCCCGGCCCTGGGTGTCCCCCCACGCCAGGCACCCCTGGTGTCCCCAGGGCTGTGGGCCCAGCTGTGCTGCCCTGTCACTCCCGGCTCCATGCCCATGGTGGCGGGCCTGATCTGGGGATGTGTGGCTCCTCAGGAGCCCCAGCAGGGGAAGAGACCGTCCCTGTCCCCCTGAGGACCCCCCAGCAGTGGGGGCACCACCACTCACCCCCCAAACCGGATTAACGGGGGAGCCCTCATGAGCTGCACCAACAAACAAAGGCCCGGGCAGGGCCAGGCCGGTGTGAGGGACGCAGGAGGAGCCATGAGGGCCCGGCAAAGCAGGAATGTGGCAGGTTTGGAGGGGGGGGCCAGGAGCCCACCCTGGGGACCCCACGTCGGTCAGCACCGGGATTTGGGGCGATGCACATTCCCCCAAACAGCCCCTGCAGCGGGGGAGAGGAGGGCGGGGGGCAGAGCGGGGCCGGGGGCTGCAGCAATGGGGGGTGGTGGTGCCGATGGCTGAGGGGGCTCTGGGGGTGCCGATGGCGGCGAGGGGGGGTCCGGGGGTGCCGATGGAGAGGGGAAGGGTCCAAGGGTGTTGATAGCAGTGAGGGGGGGTCTGAGCGTAGCGATGGCCGTGGGGGGGTTCCGGGGGTGCCAATAGGGGGGGGTTCCAGGGGTTCCAATGGCTGAGGGGGGGCCTGGGAGTGCTGTGACAGTGAGGGGCGTCCAGGGGGGGCGATATTGGCGAGGGGGGATCTGGGGGTGCCCATGACGGTGGCGAGGGGGGTCTGGAGGTGCCGATAGTGGCCGGGGGCCGGGTCCGGGGGTACCGATGGTGATGGGAGGAGCCAGGGGTGCCGGTGGCAGTGACGAGGGGGGGCTGGAGGTGCCGATGGCAATAATGGCGGGGGTCCAGGGGTGGCGATGGCGGCGCCGGGGGTTCCAGGGGTACCGAGAGTGTTGGGGGGGCTCCGGGGGGTGCCGGTGACAGTGCCGGGGAAGGGATCCGGGGCTGCGTGATGGAGACAGGGCGGTCGGGGGTGCCGGTGTCGGTGTCGGGGGGGTCCGGCGGTGCCGGTGTCGGTGCCGGGGGCTCTGGGGGTGCTGTGGCTGTCACACGGGAGTCCGGGGGTGCCGATGGTTGTGACGGGGTGCCGTGGCGGTGACGGGGGGCTCCGGGAGTGCCGTGGTAGAGGCAGGGGGCTCCGGAGGTGTCGGTGACGGGGGGGTCCGGGGCTGTCGATGGTTGTGACAAAGGGGTCTGGGGGTGCCGGTGTCGGTGACGGGGGCTCCGGGGTGCCGTGGCGGTGACGGGGGGTCCGGGGTGCCGTGGCGGCGGCGGGCGCAGCCAATGCGCGGGGCGGGCGGTGAAGTCACCGCGGTGCCGCAGCCGTCGGCCCCGGCGCAGCCGCTGCGCGCACCGAGCGCGTCTGCTCCGAGCCCCCGCTGGCGTCACACGGCGCGGGGGGGACAGGACGGGACAGGACGGTCGCACACACGCGTGGGGAGGGGCTCTCACGGGGTCACCGCGCCGGGAGGGGGGTCCTGCTCCCGACCCTGCTCCCCACAGCCACTGGGGACAGAGGGACGTGACCCCTGCTCTGCCCCCCCGCCGGTGCAGGCCGGGCTGAGCTCTGCCCCACTCGTGACCTGAGTGGGCTGGGGGGCTCAGGGGGCCCCCCCTCCCCTGCCACCAGGTCCTGAACACGGATCCGGAGTGTCCTTGTCCCGGTGCAGGGGGGTCCCCAAGAGGTGTCCCTGTCCCCATCCCTGTGCCCAGCGTTTCTGAAGGGGAAGGGGGGAATTGGGGTGCCTTGAGGGGGGGCATTGTCCCCTAAAATGGTGCAGGGGGGTCTGAAGGATGCGGGGGTTGCTCTCCCCCACCCCTGCACCCTCAGTGGGTGCAATCTGGGGGGGACTGGGGGTGCCCCTGTGCCTGTGGGCAGCACAGGGGGGGTGGCAAAGGGGTGCAGCACAGGGGGTGCCAGGTATGGGGGTGCAGGGACCCTTCCAAGGAGTGTCCCCAGCCTCCCCCACAGTACAGGAGGGTGCCGGGGGGGGTCCCGGTCCCCGGAGCAGCACAGAGGCTGCCCCGGTGCAGCGAGGGGGGTACCCGAGGGGGGTGCGGTGTCCCCAGATGGAATCCGGGGGGGTGAGGTCCCGGGTGGGTGCCCGAGAGAGGGTGTGGGTGGTCCTGGGGGGCGTTTGGGGTGTCCCCCTTAGGGAGGCTGTTTCCCCAGTGAGTGCCCGGGGGGTCTTTGTGTCTCCAGGAGGAATTGGGGTGTCCGGGGGGGGCTGTTTGCGTGTCCGGGGGGGTGTTTGTGTCCGGGGGACGGGGGAGCTGTTGCCGTCCCTGTGCCCGGGGCTCTGGGGTGTCCCGGGGGGGGGTTGTTTGTTTGTGTGCCCGGGTGTGGGGGGGGAGCACTGTGTCCTCGGGGGGGGGGGGGTACGATTGTGTCCCGCTGAGTGCCCGGGAGGGGTGTTTGTGTCCCCGGGGAGTGTCGGGGGGGTTCTGTGACCCTGGCCGGGGGTGTTTGTGTGCCCGGGGTGGCCGCTCGTGTCCCCGGCGGGGTGTCCCCGTCCCGGGGCGGCCGGGGGGGTGTCGGCGGCCCGGGGGCGGGGCGGGGCGGGGCCGCGGCCGTGCCTATAAAGGCGGCGGGGGCGGGGGCGGCGCGTCCCCCCCCGGCGGCGGCGGAGCGGCGCGGAGCGGAGCGGGCGGCGGTGCGGGCTGCGGTACCACCAGCAGCGGCGGCTCTGCGGGGCCGCGCCGGTGAGCGCCGGCCCGGGGGGCTCGGGGGCGGAACCGGGCAGGATCCGGGGGGGCCGCAACCGCCTGACCCCCCCCTCATCTCCCCGCAGGTCTCGGCCACCCCCGGACTCCCCTCCGGCTCTGCCCGTCCCTCCGCCTCCCTCCCCCCCTCATCCCCTTTTTTTTTTATTTTGCCGCCCCCCCTCATTTCTCCCAGCAACGCCGCCCCCCGCCCCCCCCCGCAGCAAGATGGTGCAGAAGAAATCAGAGATCCCGGGATTCCACCGCTCCTTCAAGGTAAGGGGCCGCTCCCCGCCCCCACCGGGATGCTCTGGGGGGCTCCGGGGCCGGGCTGCCGGCAGGGCCGGGCTGCGCCCGCATCGCTGCCTCCCCTGCCCGGCAACGGAGGGGGCCCGGCCGCTTCCTGCCCCACCCCCGAAACCCCCAAACTGAGGAGCTCCGGGGGCGCTGCCCCCAAACCGTGCGGGGGGACCCCCCTGTCCCCCCGTGCCGGAGGTTGCGGTGCTGCCGGGGGTTGGCTCAGTGTCTCCCCCCATGCCTCGGGTGGGCGCTGGGATGCTGCAGCTCCCGCGGGGATCCCCCGTGGGTGCCTTGGCTGCACTTTCCCCCCGCCCAGCTGCACCCCCTCGTCCTGGTCCGGCTGCGATGTGGGGGTGGTTTCAGGGCTCCCCAGACCCGGCCCGGTTGGACCGTGCGAGGCTCGATCGCGCCCGCCCCGGGATGCCCTGGGCACCCCAAACCCGGGCCCGTCACCCCCCCTGTCCCACCTGCCGCTGTCACCTCGGGGGGTGCGGGGGGTCCCTGTGGCCCCGCTCCCTTCGCTTCCCCCCTTCCCGAGCCGCCTCCTGGCTGTGGCTTGGGGGGTTCTTTGTTCGGTTTCTCTCCAGCTCCGGGGTGCGGGAGGGTCCCCCTAACCCGCCCCCTCCTGGTGGTGACCCCCGCTCCCGCTCGGGCGGCCTCTGGCCGGGGTTTGTGTCCCCCCGCGGTGGCTGGGGATGGAGGCGGGGGGGACACCTCGGCTGTGCTGATGGAGCCCGTGCGCAGCCTCCCATCCCCCAGACCTTTGTGTGGCAGTGCTGCGGCAGCTGGCAGGGCCCCCTGGCCCCCTATTGCCCCCCTGTGCTTCCCCTGCCCTCCCGTGCACCCCGTGCCTCTCCCGGAGGCCCCGACTCCCCCATCCTGCCGGGGCTCGTCCCGGGGGGGCAGCAGCTGCGGGGCGATGCTGCGCTCCCCAAATCCAGGTTTTGAGGGGGAGGAGAGCTGGGAAAATGCAGCACGGGAGAGTTTTGGTCCCGGAGATCCAAAGTGGTGGTTGTTGGGGGAGTGATCCTGCCCCCCGTTCCCCTGGGGACCCCCGGCCCCCCCAGGGCTGCAGTAAACAGGCGCCTTCTGGGTGTTTCTGCCGGTGGCCGGGGCTGGCCGTGCTGGGGCTGGCAGCCGGCCCGGGCACCGGGCGGGTTTGGGAACGCCGCTGGAGCTGCCACCTCCACCCAAACAGATTTCATAATCCTGGGGAGGAGGGGGCCCTTTTGCCCCTAGCACTGCCCCATCCCACGGGTGGCTCAGGGGAGCAGGAAGCAGAGGGTCCCCATGTCCCTTTGGGTGCCACTGGGGTTCAGCATGGGGGAAGGAGCAGGTCCATGTCCTCCATGGATCCCAGGGTGCAGGAGGGTTTGGAGTGAGGCCTGATCCTGCTGGGTCGGGGGTGTCCTGCAGCCCAGTGGACACGATGTCCATGGAGCAGGCTCTGGCCTCTGTGACCTTGCAGGGAGCTGGGAGGACATGGAGGGGTGGCTCTGGAGCCTCTCTTGCCCTGTGACTTCTCTTCCTCCCCCTCCTACCTCACTGTGGTTCAGGTTTGGGTGGAGATTTGGGGTTGGGTTGGTGTGGGCGGCTGTGGTCCCTCTCATCATCCCCCATGTGCTGGCCCGGGGCTGGCTGGAGGAGTGACCCTGCAGCACCATCCCCATCAGGAGATGTGGTCAAAGCCTTCCTCCTCATCCTCTGCAGCTCTGCCGTGTCCCACCATGGGCTGGTGACCTGCACCATGGGGTAGTGAGCAGAATGTGTCCCAGGAGCTGCTGGAGCATGCTGGGCTCAGGGTGGCAGCTGGTGGTGGCTGATCCAGCAGCTGCCACCTCACTCCTGCTCTTGGCTCCCACAGGGGCAAAACCCTTTCGACCTGGAGTTCGACCAGTCCAACCACCTGGAGCCCGTCTTCAACTTCGAGTGCCCGCCCCGTCCCGGTGAGTCGCCAGGGGCTCCCTCCCAGCGCGGC
Source organism: Agelaius phoeniceus (assembly GCF_051311805.1). Classification (NCBI taxonomy): domain Eukaryota; kingdom Metazoa; phylum Chordata; class Aves; order Passeriformes; family Icteridae; genus Agelaius; species Agelaius phoeniceus. Next base: position 4,518,360 of record NC_135293.1, read on the forward strand.
CTCTCCCACCCTGCCCCTGGGATCTGGGCCCTGAGGGCTTTGGGGGCAGCCCTGGTCGTGCTGGGGGAGCTGTGGGTGGACAGGGATGGCTGACACTGCTGGCTTTGCTCTGGCACAGACATGCCTTCAAGTCAACCCATCGACATCCCTGATGCCAAGAAAAGGAACAAGAAGAAGAAGCGCTGCAGAGCCACCGACAGCTTCTCGGGCAGGTTCGAAGGTGAGTGGGGCTGCTCAGGGACCCCAGGGGCTGCCCTTGGCCTGGGGCAGGGCTGGGCCCTCCTGGTGTCCCCAGGCTGTGTGCAGTGGGGCCAGCAGCTCAGCTGACCTCTCCCCTGGCAGATGTTTACCAGCTGCAGGAGGAGGTGCTGGGAGAAGGGGCCCACGCCAGAGTCCAGTCCTGCGTGAACCTCATCACCAACAAGGAGTACGCAGTGAAGGTAAAGCTGCCCTCCTCCCGCCCTCTACCTCAGTTTCCATTCTGTCCTCCACTCCTGGGGCTCTCCCAGCTCCCAGGACCATCCTGTGCTGGCCCAGGACTGCAGTTCTATGGGCTGGAGGGAAGGGAGAGGGGTGGGGATGCAGCAGTGCTGGGCTGTGGTGGTGGCACATCGACCTCTGCCACCACCCAGCTCGGGCTCCTCGGTGACCCCTCTCAGCCACACTCCTCTCTCTGTCAATGAGGGCAGGCCAGAGACTAAATGAACGCTCAGGATGTGTCTGGGGACTTGGGGCAGGGTGGTGCTGGTAGGATGGTTGTCTTCTGTTCACTCTAGGAAGGTCTCTCTCATGCGGGTGCTGGAGGAGGTTGGCGTGAGCTTTTGGGGTCAGCATGGTGGTCCCGTGGCCCTGCACCCCACAGATTCTGAGCCATGGCAGAGGGGCTCTGGGATGGGCCCTGTGTCAAAAAGCAGCCAAATGCCAGGGGAGCTTTGCCTCCCCCATCGCTCCGTGGGGGCCTTTGGGTGCCCCAGAGGAGAAGCCGAGGCAGCAGGGAGGGCTGTGCTGCTGGAGTGCTCTGTGTGCCCCAAAGGGCAGTGACAGCACCCATCCATCTGCCCTCCCCACCGCGTGGGGTGTCCCCCTGTCTGCCCTTGGCACGGGCAGCGAGCCCCGCCGTGCCAGCACCCAGTGGGGCATAGGGCCCTTCGCTGCTCCAGCGTCACACGGAGCTCTGCTGGCCCCGGCCCCGGAGGGAGCGGCTTGGCACGGCCGCTGCCGCTTGGCACCGGCGCCGGGAACAGCCTGTTCTGCTCCGGAGCCCCGCCCGGCCCCGCGGCTCCCCGTGCCCGAGGGGCAGCGGTGCCCCCGCCCCTCCCTGGCAGCGCTCAGCCTCCTCCTCTTTGCCTCCCAGATCATCGAAAAGCGCCTGGGACACATCCGGAGCAGGGTTTTCCGGGAGGTGGAGATGCTCTATCAGTGCCAGGGACACAGGTACGGGGGGCATCCCCCACGGTGGGCACCGGGAGTGGGCTGGGAGCTGATGATTGGGACGCCCATGGGTCACAGCCAGCCCGCCCTCTGCCCCACGCTCCCTGCCCCTGCCCCCGCTGGCCGCGGTGGAGCATCCCCAGGGGACATTCGGTGGTTTGCCATGACGGCAGGCAGGGCCTCGGTGGCCAAGTTGGAGCCGAGCCGAGCCCCTGCTGTGTGTGGGGCGGGCCAGGAGGGGCTGGGAGCAATTAGGGAGGAGTGAGCCGGGCGCTGCAAGCCCCTCTCCCTCCTGGAATTCGGCCAGGGGGGCCCTGGCCGTGTGGTTTCAATCACTGTAAGCCCAGTTTTCCCATCCCACATCCCTCCCGGGGTCCTGTGCTGGATGGGGCTGGGGGGGGGACCCCAGGAGGTGTTTGGGGGGATGCTGGACTGATGCCATGGTCCCTGCAGAAATGTGCTGGAGCTGATTGAGTTCTTCGAGGAGGAGGAGAGGTTTTACCTGGTGTTTGAGAAGATGAGGGGAGGTGAGTGCAGCCCCAGGGTGGGGGGAGCTGGGGCAGCAGGACCCCCACGAACCCCAGCTCTGCTCTCACCTGGCCACAGGCTCCATCCTGACCCACATCCACCGGAGACGCCACTTCAACGAGCTGGAGGCCAGCGTGGTGGTGCAGGATATCGCCAGCGCCCTGCACTTTCTGCACAACAAAGGTGAGCTGGGACGCCCCAGGTGCCACCGAGGACACCCTGGGGTGCGCTGGGCCCTCCCGGGGGTGTCACTGCCTCCCCCCATCCTCCTGCCCAGGGGACAGTGCCCGTCCCAGCACGCAGGGTCAGGCCCAGCTGCATCACAAGGCTTTCTGTGGTGCAGATCCTGTTCCTCCAGTTTGGTTGGGATTTGGGGCCAGCAGCAAATTTTGCCTTTTGCCAGGGCGCAGGCAGTGATTTGGGGTGGGGAGGGAGGGGTCCCTGTGCCACCCCCAGACTTTACACTATAGCAGTTCTTGTAGGAGGGGGATTTTTACCCTCATTGGCTCTTTTGCCCCCAGGGATTGCACACAGGGATCTGAAACCAGAAAATATCCTGTGTGAGAGCCCAGACCAGGTGAGCGGGGAGCAGCCAGGGTGGGTGCAGGGTGTGCTGCCTGGGGGGGGTGGGCACAGTGGGGTGATTGCTCAGGTGGGGGGTGCAGGAGGGTCCTGCCAGGGACACACACACGCCAGGTCCTGTCAGGGACACACACCCCCCTCCCATATGCCACAGCACAGCGTGGTGTGAAGCATGACACAACCTGGCATTGAGCAGCTGTGGCCTGAAAACACGGCTGTGGTCCCCGGGGGCTGCCGGCTGTGGTTCCTGCAGGATGCCAGGGGGGGTCACCGACCACTCCCCCTCTCTCCCCAGGTCTCCCCAGTGAAGATCTGCGACTTTGACCTGGGAAGTGGCATCAAACTGAACGGCGACTGCTCCCCTATCTCCACTCCGGAGCTGCTCACCCCGGTAAGCGTGTGAAGCCCCCTCCATTGTGGGGTCCCCGGGCACCCCCCAGCTGCCCTGCAGCCTCCAGGAGCAGGGCTATGCACGGACACCCCCCTGCTCGTCGCTGCTGTCGCTGATGCAGCGCGTCCCCCGTCCCCCCCCCGCCGTGGCAGGCGAGATGCGGTTACATAACGCGGGGGGGCCGGGGGCTGGCGCAGCGCCCGGGCTGCCGTGAGCCTTAGCAACAGCCCGAGCGCTCGCCGAGCCTGCCGGGAGAACTGGGTCAGCACCGGGCTGGGGGGCCGCGGTTCCCCGGCTCGTGGGCGAGGGAGAGGGGCCGAGCCTGTGCGGCGCGGCGTGGGCAGCCCGAGAGCTGCCGGGTGTCCCCGTGTCGCGCAGATGCCATCTCCCGCAGAAAGCCGCGCTGCCCTTATCGCCAGCCGCAGGTGCCCCCTGCGCGGTATCGCCCTGCACCCCGGATTCTGGGGTGCGAACGTGCCGGGGAGGGCGGAGCCGAGCCCGTGCGGGGCGCACAACAGCCAGGACACCCCAGCCCCCTCCTTCCTCCGCGTCCGCCTCCTCCCGGGGCGGATCCGAGGTCCTGGGGTGTCCCGAGTTTGCCCATTCTCAGCCGGGATCGGGCTGGGGGGGTTGTTTTCCTGCGGTGGCATCAGCTGCTGGGGCCGGCCCCTCGTCTGGAGGCCTCTCTCGTTACGGGGCGATTATCTGCTGGCTGCAGCTCTTTTCTGCCCTGGTCACGGGGCCTGTGTGGGCTGCGGGTCATGTGCTGGAAAGCCCCAGAGTCCCTGGAGCGATAGGGGAATGGGGCCGCTGGCTCTGCCTCTCCCTGCACAGGGTTAACTCCTCCCGCCCCGGATCCTGCGCGGCGGCTCCGCCCGTGCCGGCCCGGGGAGCAGGAGCAGGCACTGCAGGCTCGTCCCACCGTGTCCCGTGGCCGCTCCCAGGCGCTGGGGCTGTCCCGCCGAGCCGGTTGGGTGGTGACAATGCTGTGGGTCCTGTGGGTCCGGCTGTGCTGCACCGTGGGGGTTGCACCCTTTAGGCTTTTTTTTTTTTTTTTCCTTCGGGGTGGCAGCTGCTGTTGGGTGACCCCAGAGAGGCGGGTCTGTGGCATTCTCTGTGGTGGGAAACCCAGCAGGGCGATGTGGCAGGAGCAAACCTGGGGAGCACCTTCCATTCAGAGGTGCAGCCCCTGAGATCTGGCAGGACCCTCCCAGTCCCCCCTGCCCCGTCTGTCCCCACCCCTGGGGCTCACCCCCTGCCCTGTCTGTCCCCACCCCTGGGGCTCACCCCCTGCCCTGTCTGTCCCCACCCTTGGGGCTCACCCCCTGCCCTGTCTGTCCCCCCCCTTGGGGCTCACCCCCTGCCCTGTCTGTCCCCACCCCTGGGGCTCACCCTGCCCTGTCTGTCCCCACCCCCGGGGCTCACCCCCTGCCCTGTCTGTCCCCACCCTTGGGGCTCACCCCCTGCCCTGTCTGTCCCCACCCCCGGGGCTCACCCTCCCTGTCCCCACAGTGTGGCTCAGCCGAGTACATGGCCCCAGAGGTGGTGGAAGCCTTCAACGAGGAAGCCTCAATCTACGACAAGCGCTGTGACCTGTGGAGCCTGGGTGTCATCCTGTACATCATGCTCAGTGGGTACCCCCCCTTTGTGGGCCACTGTGGCTCTGACTGTGGCTGGGACCGGGGTGAGGCGTGCCACACCTGCCAGGTGAGTGGGGGACCCCAGCAGCGCCCAAACCCACCCCCAGTTTGGCTGCAGCGCTCCTGGCTGAGGCCTTGTTCTTTCTCCCCTTGCTCAGAACATGCTCTTTGAGAGCATCCAGGAGGGGAAGTACGAGTTTCCTGACAAGGACTGGGCACACATCTCCTTTGGAGCCAAAGACCTCATTTCCAAGCTGCTGGTGAGAGATGCCAAGAAGCGGCTCAGCGCAGCCCAGGTCCTGGAGCACCCCTGGGTGCAGGGGGTGAGTGTTGATGTCCCCTCCCCACTCTCTGCTCCCAAAATCCGGGGTGGGGAACATCTGTCTGCACTACCCTGGCTCTGACTGGCTGCATTTTGTTGCAGTGTGCCCCGGACAATACCCTGCCAACCCCCATCATCCTGCAGAGGTGAGTGGGCTCCAGCCCCCTGAATCCTGACTCCACTCCTCAGCACTACTGTCTGTTCCTTCTGCTTTTTGGGGGCTCTGCCACCACTCTGTGTCTGGGCAGCCCTGCCACTTGGGGTTTGATTTTTGGTGTCTGAGCAGTCTGGCATGGCCAGCACGTGAGGAGGGACACCTGGATATTTGATCCCAACCTCCCTCCAGCCCCCCACACCCCCCTGAGCCCGTGCCTCCCCTGCAGGAACAGCAGTGCCAAAGAGCTCACCTCCTTTGCTGCTGAGGCCATCGCTGTCAACCGCCAGCTGACACGGCATGACGAGGACGAGGAGGAAGAGGCGGAGGAGGAAGCACGACCCATCATCATCAAAGCTACCTCACGGGCCATGCAGCTCTCCCCCCCCTCTGAGTCCAAGCTGGCCAAGCGGCGGCAGAAGAGCAGCCTGGCCAAGGCAGTGGCCTCTGGGCAGCACCTGGTGGCCCCGCTGGTCCTGGTGGCCGACCAAGCCTGAGTGGTGCCCCTCACACCTGCTGTACCCCATGTCCCCCCTTCTCCTCCTTTCTTTCTTCCCCTTTCCCTCCCTGACCCCACCGTTTCTGGCTAGTGACAAGATCAGGACTCGTCCCTGTGGCTGGTTTCCAAGGTTTTGCTGATCTTGTAGGTCTGGGGGTGGGAGGGTTTAAGATCTTTTTTTTTTAAGGTATAAAATCAAGTGTGAGGTTGCTTCACCCAGGGCACACTCAAGGACATCTGACAGACACACGGACTTTTGTTTCCCAGCTCTTGGTTTCTCCTCTGACATTTTCCCCCTCCCTGACACCAAAGGACTCTTTGTATCCGCGGCTGCTTTGACGATTTCAGCTCATTTCATACTGTGAACAAAAGACCCTCGGTCGCATTTTCAACAACGGGAGTTGTGTTTTAACCTCGTCCCTCCCCTCGGAGCTGCAGGTTTCTCTCCTTGTTGGGGTAGATCCCACAAAAACCCCTTCCTAGGGGTCTGGGAGGCACCTCCCAGCTGTGGGAGGTGTGGGGAGCCCCTGTGTCCTGTTCTTGGGGGTGTCCCCAGCTCAGCTCCAGGGGGACACAGTGCAGGGAACAGCTCGGGCTGGGGAGAGACGGTGCCAGCAAGGGAGCAGTGCCCAGCCCACCTTCTCTCCTCGGCATCCTGCTTCCAGAATAAGCTATTCACCTCTTTTCTTTTTGCCCTTTTTTTTTTTTTCCCTTTTTAATTACTGTTGGTTTTAAACTGCCAGCTGTGCTTCTCTACAGGGCACAGAGAGATGTCTTCCTTTCCTCCCACGCTCCGGCTGGTGGCTCCCTGGGCATGCATGGGTGCTCTTGTGCCAGGTCAGGTGTTGCACCCCGGGTTTTGGAAGGGCTGGTGGCTGTGCCCCTGGGGGAGGTGCATGGGGGATGAGGTGTTCAGGGTGGCCAGAGCAGCCAGAAACACTCTCTGGGAATTGTGTGCTCTGTGCAAGGCAAGGACCCCCTTACAGAGCATCAGGACCTGCTGCAGGACAGTGAGACCTGCCGTGGCTTCAGGCTGGCCCCGAGGCTGCCGTGGCAGGAGGGTCAGGGGGCACAGAGGGTGCCCAATGCCCCAGGGGTGCCAGTGGGTGAGCAGTCAGGCTGGTGGCAGCACCCAAAGGCCAGGGCACGGGGGAGCAGCCTGGGGACAGCTCGGGATGTGGGGCTGGAAGGTTTGGGGTCAGAGCAGCAGGGTGTTCAGCAGGGAGAGCTGGTGTGGGTGGTCATGCACGTGCATCTCTGCTCACGTGTGTTCAGCCATGCATGGTGTTGTCCTTTCCTTGGAGTTTGCTTCGGGGGGGGAAGGACTCGGGATGCTGAGTTGGGGCGAGGCCCTTGGTTGGTTTCTGGGTCTGTCCAGGGGAGCTCAGGGCCAGACCAACCTCCAGATCCCCCTGACACCCCCTGCTCCCTGCCACAGGCACTGCTTGGGGTTGTGCCACCAAGCTGTGCCTGCTGCCAGCCCCCATCCCGCTGGGAGGGCAGTGCCTCCTTCACAGCCTCCTCCTGTCCTTTCTGACTCAGTGCTTTGAGCTTTATATTTTGCAAAAGCAGCCTCGGCCCATCGTGTGCACAGGTGAGGGTTTGGGAGCTCTGAGCTGGGGAACAGACTTCCCTGGGTCTTCAGCTGAAGACAGTTGCTGTCTCTGGAAAAAAAAAAGAAAAGAAAGTTCTCCTTTTTATTTTAAGACTGCTGACAGCAATACTATGCAATATATGTTGTTTTTTGTTTCAGGGAGGTGTGTGTGTTATCTTGGGAGATGATGATCTCGGGTGTTGATGGAGTTTAGGGCAGGGGCCATCTTCTCTCACCCTTCCCAGCCTTTCTGCTGACCCAGGGGGCTGGGGAGGGTGACTCCATCCCCATCCCACCCCCAAAACTGCCTCGCACTTGTGATCTCCCTCTCCCCTGTGTGTCCCCAGTCCCACTGTGCTGGGTGGGAGGAGCAAGGCAGTGGTGAGGGGAGACCCTCCCCGCAGGCACCAGGACACCCTGGAGAGGCCTCCTTTAACAGGAAGAAAAAAAAATCCATCTTGATTGTACGTTGTTACTTTTTATAGCTTATTTTGTTTTATCAGTTGTAGATAATTCCTTGTTGTCTTATATTAAGAAATACTTGAATGATGTACAGTACGCGATGCCTTGAGCTGGTATTGTGAAGCTATCGTTGATGCTGCACGCTGCAGCCTTTTTTTAAAAAACAAAAAAATCATGGGAAGGGGATGGCAGGGGGATGTCTCCAAAATTTATCTGTCCCCCGTGCTACTTTTGTTGGCAAACTGAGTTTCCCCTTTTCCCCCACGCGTAAGAGCGATCTCTTTTATATCTCTAAATATAAAGTACACCACACACTCTGGGGAAGGCCTGGGTGAGCCTGCCTGTGTCCCGTGAGTGTCCTCGGCCGGGGATGTGCAGCCAGAAGATGCTGTGGGAGTTTGTGGGACTTGGAGGATGTGCTGGGAGCATCTGAGCTCGGCCTGGGCTCGGCTTTGCATTTTGGGTAGGGTTTGGTGTGGACCCGGCGCTCCTGGCGTGGTACTGGGGGGTGCCCCAAGGCCAGGTCTGTGCATTGGTAGAGAATCTTTAAATGCCTCTATGGACTGGAAAACCTCCAGCCTGGCTGGTGGCAGTGCTGGGCACCCCCAGGTGCCCTGGCAGGGCAGGCATGGCTGGGGACACCCTGTGCCAGGGCCAGACGTCCCCTCCCCGCTGCCAGCGCCTCTCCCGGGGCGGTTTCCAGACAGATGCTCCCGTGGTCCAGCACCAGCGACCCCCTCTCGCCAGCACCCTTCCTCCTCCTCTTCCTCTTTCCAAACTTTCCCCCCCATAGAGCATCTATCTTGGAAACCAACTTCAAAAATATTTTTTTTTTTTAAGCTGGAAATGTTAAGTGTTTTTGCTTCCTCCCCTTCCCCCCCACCCTTCCTCCAGCCAACTAACTCGACTTAGAACTGGTTAGAAATGTTTACTGTGAAGCTAACTCTTTTTTATCAAACCAGGAGAAACTTTCTCCACTTTACAATTGATGAAGACTGCCAAAGCTGGTTCAACAAGAGTCACGTTAACGCACTGTTGGTTTGTGCAACAGCTGCCTCTGCTCAGGGGCTGGCTGGGAAATAAAATAAAATATAAAAAAAAAAAAAAAAAGACAAAAAAACAAAAACAAAAAAAGGAAAAAAAAACAAACACACAAAAAGAAGCACTTTACTGTATGTACCAGGTGATCTGATACAGCTGAATTGAAGTTTTCCTTTATAACAATTGTTGATGCCAGAATTTTGTATTCTGTTTTGTAAGAATTTAATAAAAATGCATTGAGACCTATATGGTGGGCAGGTGGCTGTGGCAGGTGGGGCATGTTGGATGAGGGGTTTGGGGAATTGGGTGGCACTCTGTGCAGGGGCTCCTCTCCCCATAATCCTTCCCAGCCCACTTGTTCCTTCCCAGCCTGCTCTGGCCCAGGGGGCTGGGATGTGGCTGGGGTGGGAGGCCAGGAATAGGGGCTGGCAGAGGCTCAGGCCCTGACTCACTTTTCCCAGCGGATGGTGTGATCCTCTCAATCCCAATGGGAGCTGCAGGTCACGGGGCAGGGCTCTGCTCCCTGCCAGCTGCACCCAGCGGCCTTGGGACTGCCCTGCCACCCCCAGAGACACTCCTGGCACATCCTCCCCGCCCCTCCATGGGTCAGGGGCCAGAGGGGGACACTGAGGCAAGAGGAAGGTGTGGTGGGATAGGGAAGGCAGTGGGGACTGGAGGCTGGGGATCAGGGTGTGGGAAAAAGGCTGTAGAGGCCCTGCTGAGCTTTCTTACATGGACAAGGCAAGACCTTGTGGCATTTAAAATAAAAATTTAAAATCTTGACTTCTCCTGCCCTGCTGCTATGCTGGGGGATGGAGCTGGATCCCTCTGGATGCCATTGCCATGGTGCTGCTGCCCTGGCAGAACCCCATCCATGGCACCCCAGCTTTGGGGAATGGGCTGTGGGCTCTGCCATGGAGCAGCTGCTGCTCCCAGCTGTGAGCTGAGAGAGCCCCACTGCAACACTGCTGAGGATCCAGGCTCACTGCTGGGTAAATGCTGCAGCTGCTTCTTGCAGCATCTGGATCAGGACAGGATGGCCCCAGAAGTGTCCCTTCCCTGGCTGTTCCAGGATGGCATGTGCTGAGAACAGAGCTGGGGTTCCCTCCATGCTGAGGATGAGGAGCATGTCCCATCCCATGGTGCTGTTCCTGCCTCTGTTGAACAAAACCATTGCTCCCTCCTGGGCCTGGGGCCACCAGCTGGTGACCCTGGACATTTTAGGAGCATCCAGTTCTTGGCTCTTCTTCCTCTCTTGCATGTTGTTTCATCATCATTGGGCCCTCAGCTGTGTGCTTCAGAAATCTTTCCTCTCCTGCCTTTTGCTCAAGAGGTCCTCAAAAAGATCCAGCTGGATCTCAGACAGGTGTGTCAAAGGATCCAGCTGGATCCCAGACAGGTGTGTCAAAGGCAGCTTTGCTGCAGATTCTGGTTTAACTTTAAATCTCTGAAATTCCTTTACATGGCCCCTCTTCTCCCCTTTCCCCAGTTTCCCCAACCCCAGAAAGTGCCTGGCAGTTGGAAACCATTCCTGAGCACGTGCAGAGAAGGGCAGCTCTGAAAATAACCCAGCGCTGGGTTAAAATAACCTGTGCTGCTCTGGTGCTTGAGCATCAGCCCAAAATAGGCTCTGCCGGGATAAGGGCACTATAAATACCCTGGTGTGGATTTGCTCTGGAGGAAAGCCCCCAACTGCAGCAGGAGCAGTGCCCATGCTGGCCCAGAGGGAAGGGGACACTGCAGAGCCCCCAGGGTGGCCTGGCTGATGTAGGGGTCAGCCAGGCTTTGGGTGATGTGGTGGCTTTGTGCCAGCCTGCCTGGCTTCAGCATCTAATGGAGCCAGCAGGTCATGGTCGGATCTGAGTGGCTGCAGCACTGGTGGGGTCACATCTGCCTTCAGCCCAGGGCCCTGAGGCACCTGGACAGGAGCAAAGATGAAGTGTCCTCAGTATTTTGGGTCTGAGCCCAGCTCTGCTGGTGACAAATGATGACCTGGGTGATTAGCCAACATTTTGATTCAACGTCTGCCCAAAAAACCACCCTGGAGTGAGTAACATGCATTCCCTCAGACCAGGCTGCTCTCCTGAACCGTCAGTGAACCCCAAACCCACACTGGACAACGTGGAGTGGAAGGTGTGAAGTGTATTTTGATGCAAAACAGCTGCTTTGGATCAAAAAAAATATTTAACTTTCCTTTTTATGCTTTTAAAATGTTTTCTGGGATAGGGCAGAGATAGAAAGAACTCCAGTGCATTTTGCAGAGAGTCATGCCTCCTATCCAGGCAACCCAAACCAGCCATCTGGGGTGGTTTTTTTGGTAGGATGTGCCATTTTGGTGTGGTTTTGACTGGTGTGTGCAGGTTCTCCCTCTGAAGTCATCTCAGGGAGTGAGTGCACCTCAGCAGAGCCCAGCACACAGGTCTGGCCCTGCCTGTGTTTCCTGTAGCTGCTCCCTCTGCACCAGGAGCCTCAGTGGCACCAGCACAGCATGGCATGGCCTGTTTCCTCCACTGTCTGAAGGCCCTGGTCAGCCTTGTTTGTGGTTTTGGATGGTGAAGTGTGAATTTTGGAGAGCCATGGGATGCAGGTCTGGCTTTGCCACAGGATTCCAGCTCTGGTGGAATTGCACAGGCAACGGGAGCTGTGGTCAGTCAGTGGGAGCAGAGCAGGGTCAGGTTTTCCCAAAACCCAGGAGAGCTGTGCCCATGGCTGGAGTGGACCCTGGGCCTCAGGAGTCACCTCCTCAGCTGGCTGGAGGTTTAGATCAGGGTTTTGTGCTAAGGCACAGGGTTTGGCAGGTCCCACTTTGCCCTCCTCTGGCTCACACCCGGGATGTCTCTGTCTTTGCCATGCAGTTTTCCTCAGAGCCCCCTACATCCTCAAATGCCTCCTTTGAGGTGAGCTGCTCTGCCAGGGGAGAGCTGCATCTGCCTGGCTTTTGCTTTGAACACACATTTGCAGCTTTTGCTTGGATCACACATTCTAAATGGTTTTTTCTGCCTCCACAAGGTGAAGAAAGGCCAGATGTTCTCTGCTTTCCAACTCTGAGCACTCTGGTCCCACTGGTTTCATTCCAGCTGCTCGGAGCCTTGTGAGACCCTTCATGTCCAGCCCTGGATGGGGTCAGCCTTCACCCCACCAGCTGAACCCCAGCTGTGGTTTCCCTGCCCAGAGGGACTGCTGGGATGAGGCTTTTGCTCACCCTGTGAATGGCCCAGCTAAAACAGCACTGCCTTTGCCCAGGGCCTGATCTCTGAAGGAATCTGTTGGCTACCAGACCTGAAATAATGACACCAAGCCTCTCATAGGAGTGTTTGTTCCCAGGTTTATTTTTGGGATGCTAAAGTCTCCTGTATGACACTCCTCTTTTTATTCCTCTGGTCTAACACACCCCTGATCACCGTGGTGCTGGTGCTGGGTCATGCAGCAAACCTGTAACCCCATCCCACACACCAGGGTGAGTGTCCCACACAGGTCCATTATCCCTGAGATCCATGGCTGTGTTTCCTTACACTGGTCCTGAGTAAAGCCTCTGGCTCCTGCCACAACACAAATCACCCCGATTTACTTTACCACGGGCTGAATAAACAGGATCTGTCAGATGTAGGGTGGCAGGGCTGGCACGGTGAGCACAGCACAGAGCTGGTGGTGCTGGAAGATCAGGATTGATCGGGTGCAGAATCCCCTTCCCAGGTGATGGAGAAGCACCACAGTTTATCGAGGGTGAATTTGCTGGCATTTTGGAGCAGAGAATGCTGTATTGAAGAAACTTCAGCCCATGGGCTGGGCTGGATGATCCTGCACCTCCCAGGCAGGGCAGGAGCCCCTCAGTGGCACTCCTGGAGCTGGATCCGTGTGGGATGACACAGCCCGCAGGCCGTTCCTGCCAGGCAGCAGCCGGTCCAGCCACCCAGCCGGGCACTGCGAGTCTCCAGCTCCCTCTAATGTTTGTGGCCCGAAAGAAGCATCCGCAAGCAGGACAGGCCTGAGCAGCGAGCCAGGCTGCACGGCCCCCAGGGAAACGTGTGACGCTGAAATCGGTGGAAGCAGCTGGGCTAGAAAGGGGGGAGTGATGTGCCGAGGAAATGGTGCTAAAGAGTAAAGGATGCAGCATTTTACGAGAGAATACGGCTGTACTGAATGCCTGGTTATTATTAGTAAATGAAAGATTTCACAGGAAAAATGATTGTTCCTCTGAAAAACACTATTTCTAATACTCTAAATAGATACTCGAAAATGCTGTGTTTCCAACCCTGGAAGTGCTCAAAAACCATGTGGTGACATAGTTTAGTGGTGAACATGGGGGTGATGCTGGGGTAACAGTGGACATGATCTTAAAAATGTTTTCTTATATTAATGATTCTATGGTTCTGTGGTTCTCTGATTTTAAAGGCTCCTACTCATTCCTGCCTACACTGAGACTGTTAGGACAAGAGCTCTGCATAGGAGTTTCCCAAACTTGTGCATGGGAAATGCACCTTTAACAATGCAGCAAGGAACATGACAGCACAGAATGCAGCAGAAACGGGTATTGACAACACAATATACAAAGCCAGGCTGGACTCAGTCAAAATCAGTGATGTAGCAGCATTGCTGTGTCTGGCCATAGTGGCTCATGGGGAGATCCCAGAGCTGTGCGAGGGTCTGGAAGTGTTAAATCCACACCATCCACACAAACAGCACACCATCCACACAAACAGCACACCATCCACACAAACAGCCTGTCTCTGTGTGCTGCAGAAGCTGTAACACCAAGGCCCAGGAAGCAGAAGGGGCAGCCAGGCCATCTCCCCTCTGACACATGGACTCACAGAGCACACGCCTGCTCCTGACTGGGTGTGTGTGCAGCACAGATCAGGGGATGGATAACAGAGAGAGGGGGAATGTAATTACCCTGCAAAGAATAAATCACTTTAACGGTTCAGTTACTGAGATCACAGCGAGGCAGTGGCACAGCCTCTTAATTAATCTTCTGCTTTGCAGCCGGCTCCTGCCCCCACACCATCTCCACCTCACACTGCCTGGCAAGGAAATGCCATCGGTGGGGACAACACTGGCCAGTGGTTTCTGGCTGAGCAGGTCCAGCAGGAGCAGCAGGTGAGGGATCAGGGTGCTGTGGCTCCCAGGTTTGTGCAGGGTAATGCCTGTGGTGGGCTTGGTAATATGGTGCTCCAGGCCTGTGTCAGCAGCAGCCAGTAACTCTGATTATTGTGAGGAATTGCTGGGCATGCAGCAGGGGCCTGGGAATGCTGGAGGCCTGCAGAGGAATGGCTGCTGTGTGAGATCATGAAGGGAAAACCCTCAATTCACCTTCACCTCCACAAGGCCCAAACCTCCCTGGCTCCTCACCCCCAGCACTGACGCCCTTCAGCCCCTTAACTCTCAACATCTTCTCTGTGAATTGCACCCCATTTCTCATCCCTTCACAAACTGCTCTCTGGGCTCCCTCATCCTCCTCAGAATAACCCCTTTCACAGGATGCTCCCCTTATCCCTCAAAATTACTCCTCAGAGATTGCTCCCCTTTGACCCCCTCACATTGCTCCTCGGGGAATGGCCATTATCTCCAAACTGGTTCTCAGGGATTGTTTCTGTCACACCCCCACACTGTTCCTCAGGGAACCTCATCCCTCAAAACTGCCCCTCAGGGATTGCTTCCCTCACCCCCTGCCCCCCTCATTGCTCTCGGGAAATCACTCCCATTTCCCTGCTCCTCCTCCTTCCACCCCAGGGATGTGGCCTCCTCCTCCTCAGGGATCACTCCCTCATCCCCAAAACTGTCCCTCAAGGATTGCTCCTCTTGCTGCCCCTTCCACATTGCTCCTCAGGGAAATGCTCCCTTTTCCTTAAAACTGTCCCTCAGGTTTGGCCCCTCATCATCTTCAGGGATTATTCCCTCATGGATCATCCCTTTACTCCTCCTCAGGGATCACTCCCTCATCCCCAAAACTGTCCCTCAAGGATTGCTCCTCTTCCCACCCCCTCCATGTTGCCCCTCAGGGAAATGCTCCAGGCCTCAAAACTGTCCCTCAGGTTTGGCCCCTCATCATCTTCAGGGATTATTCCCTCATGGATCATCCTTTTATTCCCCTCAGGGATCACCCCCTCGTTCTCAAAACCTTCCCTCAGAGACTGACTCTCACCTCCTCAAGGCTCACCCCCTTTGTCTCTCAGACTGCCCCTCAGGGATGGTCCCCATCCTTTTCAGGGATCAGCCCTTCAGGGATCATCCCATTACTTTCCCTAAGGGATCATCCCCTCATCCCCCAAACTGCCCCCAGGGATCGCCCATCAAAATTGTCTTTCTCATTCCTCCACACTGGTTCCTCAGGGTCTCATTCCCTCTTGCCCAAAAGTGCCCTTCGGGGATTGCTCCCCTCTGCTGCTCGTCAGGGAAATGCCCCGTTACCCTCAAAAGATCCCCCAGGGATCGCCCCCTCATCTCCAAAAGTGCTCCTCAGGGATGGACCCTCATCCTCCTCAAGGATCGCCCCCTCAGGAATCATCCCCTTAGGTATCACCCCCTCACTCCCCCTCGCATCGCCCTCCATCCTCCCCCTCCGTGCCGGCCCCGCCCGCCGCCCCACGCCCTCTCCCCGCCCCGCCGCCGCCTCCGCCGCTCCCCCGTGCCCGGCCGGCGGCGGCGCCCGCCCCATGCGCCGCTGCTGCCCGGCGCTCTGCATCCGCACCGCCATCGACGCCACCGCCATCGACGCCACCGCCGACATCTCCGCGGCCCTCGCCCCCGTCCCCGTCCCGCCTGCCGCCGTGTCCCGCCCGCCGCTGCTGGTGCTGGTGCTGCTGCAGCGCCGCCCCGCGCCGCCCGCCCCCGCGGCCCCGCCGCACAAGATGGCGGCCGGAGGGAGCGGCGGCCCCGGCGGCCTCTCCTCCTCCTGCCCGCAGCCGCCGCCGCCCCCGCCGGGCAACGGGGCCGCGGCCGCCGCCTGCACCAACGGCGCGCCCGCCTCGCCGCCCGGCCTCACCTACAACCAGAGCGGCGCCGCCAACCCGCCGGCGGCCAGCGGCGGCGCGGGGGGCCCGGCGGCGGCGGGGGCGGCGGGGGCAGCCGGCGGGGCGGGCGGTCCTGGCGGGGCGCTGCAGCGGGAGCCGGTGTACAACTGGCAGGCGACGAAGCCGACGGTGCAGGAGCGGTTCGCGTTCCTCTTCAACAACGAGGTGCTCAGCGACGTGCACTTCCTGGTGGGGAAGGGCCGCGGCTCCCAGCGCATCCCGGCGCACAGGTGGGGCGGGGGGCGCGGGGGTCCCACGCGTGGGGGTCCGGGAATGCGGGAGGGATGAGGGGTGTGGGGGCACCCAGCCCCATGGCCCTGCGGGGTGGCCGCGGGTCCCGGGCCTCGGGAGGGTCATGGGGGCCGGCCCGATGGGCCTGGGGTCGTCCCCTCACTCTCCCCACACTGATAAAGGGAATCGCCTGTTTATTTGACAAAAGTGCCCCTCAGGCATCGCTCCTCCTCCTGTCAGGGATCACCCTCTCAAGCCCCAAATTGCCCTTCGAGGATGGCTCATCTCCCCCTCCTCCCCCACCCCCCCGTTATCCCCTGGGGGAATTGCTCACATATTCCCTCCGGGAATTGCATCTTTTCCCCTTCACTTCCCACCGGAGATTGCTGTCCTCACCCCTCTATGTTGTTCCTCAGGGAATCACTCCCTTATCCCCCAAAACTGCTTCTCAGTGATTGCTCCCTTTGCTGCCTCGTGTTTCTCCTCAGGGAACTGTCCCCTTATCCCCCAAAACTGCCCCTCAGAGAATGTCTCCTTATTCTCAGAACAGTTCCTCAGGGATGGCCCTTCATCCTCTTCAGGGATGGCCCCTCATCCCCAAACTGCCCCTCAGCCATGGCCCTGGGAATGCTGTGGGTTCTCCTGCAGCCTCGGGGTGTGATGTGCCATGGAGGGGGGTACAGTGGTGCAGGGTTTGAGCTGCTGCACCTCCCCTGTGAAGAGAGAAAAGGGGGTCACATAACTGCACCCCACATTTCACCCCCTGCTCAGGGACACGTCCTGAGCACAGGACCCCCACTGTGGTCAGTCAGTGCTGTCCCAGATCTCTCCTAGCCTTGGGTCAGTGTTGTGCCTCTCCTCAGGGTCACCAGCTCAGGATGCATCCAGGGTTTGGGTGAGAGTGTTTTATCCAGAGGGATGGAGTGAGTAGGACAGGCGCAGCATGGAAAACCCCACATCCCTGGGTGTCACTTGGAAGTAACTCTTGGTTTGGTGGGAAGCAGAGGAGAGGAGGAGTAGTCTCCCTCATCTGCCTGATCCCTGCTGACAGGGATCACCAAAATCTGTGAGACCACTGGGGGTGGAAATGAAGGAGCAATGGTTCAAGACCCCAAATTTCAGGTGGAACATTTTAATTTTAAAATGACCTTTATTGAATCTTTTCTGAAGCCCTGTGTTTTGTGGGTTAATCCACTACCGTGAAGAGCTGTGTTGAGAATGACACCTGGGCCTGAACAACCCGTGGTGGTTAATGCTTAGGGCTGAGCTGCCATTTAAGAATTTGCAGCTCAGAGGAGCTGGGAATCGCCTCCACCTGGATGATGCAGATCTGATGTGGCTGATTGACATTCAGCTGGTTCCTTGGGGGAGCTCCAGTGAATCCATGTATGCCACCCTCTTCGTCCCAAGGAAGAGCTCAGAGATGGAACCAACTTTAACTGGGTGAGGGAGGTTCCTTGGTGTACCTGGAAGTGGTGCTTGGCAAAGGGAGCCTTGTTCCAAACAGTTTCAAATTATTGCTTTTCTCCTAAGTGCTCATGTTACTGGAAGTTCCCCCTTCAGATTTCCCCCTTTTCTCTCACTTTAAGAACAAACCACACTTGTTCTAGGCTGGTTTTAGAGTTTAGGGTGTCAGCTTTGCTCTCTTATAATTTGAAGCTTAATTAGTATTTGGGTAAGCTTGGTCCTGTCCTGAGAACTAGGCTTGCTGGGTGGGGACAGGTGCTGTTCAGCCCAGAAATAAATGGAAAATAAATGAAGATTTGAAAAAAAAAAAATCGTCCCTGAAGTGAGATGCTGCTTAATTGCTATGAAATTCATCTGGTGCTCTGGGTGGTAAAGATAGAATGGAGTGTGTCATGGTGTGACATCCCACCTAAGGGTTCTAGAGATTTTAGTAAAACTTGTCCGTGTGATGTTACAGCTGGGATATCCTGGTGATTTATGAAGTACTGTGGTTATTTCAGAAATAAGAGAGCCGAAAATAAAACCACCCAGACCCCTCCTGTGCTCAGTTTTCCCACAGCACCTCTACAGCTGAAGATACTTTGGGTTGGAATTGAGTTGCAAAGCAGCCATGGGTTCAATTGGAGAGGTGCTGTTTTGTTTCAGTGGCCAGGGCAGGTGTTGGTGCTTTGTCAGATGTCTGAAATCATAAACTCATGGAGTTATTAATGCTGGAAAACACCTTTAAGATCATCAAATCAAATCATCAGCCCAGCACCACTATATTCACCATGTCCCCAAGTGCCACATCCATGTTTTTTGAACACTTCAGGAATGGTAACTGCACCACCACTCTGAGCAGCCCATTCCAGTGCTTTACAACTTTTTCTGTAAAGACATTTTCCCTAATATCCAATCTAAACCACCCCTAGCACAATAGTGCACAGTTCCCAGGTAAGTATTTCTGCAGTCTGGTTTAATTGTGTAAATTTTTAAACCAGGCCAGGTACCAAGCATGGGTGCAGGAGGAGCAACTCCTAAATAGAGTTCTTGGACAGCTCCTTGTGGTGCCTTAAGGAATGGTCTGCAGCATCCTGCCTGTCATCCTTGATATGACTTCATGGTGTGCTGGGAATGGCTTTAGCAGCAGCCTGGGAAGCACAAATAACCCAAGAGATACAGTCCTGTGGGAGCTGGAAGTGATGGTGATTCCTGGTCTGTCTTCTCCTGGATGGAGCTGAGGGAATGTGGAGGGTTTGTAGGTTGAGGTAATGAAGTGGGGTGTGCCCAGTGAGCACAGGTGATGTTGTCCACAGGTGCTGGTGCCAGAAGAGGTTTCTGACAGAGCTGTAGGTTCAGGTGTGTTTCTGAGTGCACCTGGAAAATTCAGTTAATGGCCCTGATCTGAAAGGAGGGGAGATTTAGATTAGGTATTGGGAAGGAATTGTTCCCTGGCAGGGTGGGCAGGCCCTGGCACAGGGTGCCCAGAGCAGCTGGGGCTGCCCCTGCATCCCTGGCAGTGCCCAAGGCCAGGCTGGACAGGGCTGGGAGCAGCCTGGGACCGTGGGAGGTGTCCCTGCCATGGCAGGGGTGGCACTGGATGGGCTTTGAGGTCCCTTCCCACCCAAACCAATCTGGGATTCTGTGGCTCAGCAGTTCGAATCAAGCCACAGAAACAGACAAAAGAAACCTCCCAGAGCAGCTAAGAGCTGCTAAGCAGCTAAGACAAAATAAAACATTCATTTCCTGTGTGAGAGCCCAGTTTGAAGATAAAAGGTGTGAATGGGTTTGACTGAAGGGTCACCTGTCCAGCTATCTGCAGCCCTGAGAAGATCAGGTGTTTCCCACATGGAGGAGACTCCAGACCCTGTGGAAGTTCCTTGCCTACCTTGGAGCAGGCCCTGTCTCTGAGCCTTCAGCTCATTCCCTCTTGCTGCTGAATCAGCCATGAAGAAGATGGGATGGCCTTAAATTTGTTTTTGACGTCAAGGCCAGGCCGAGCAGCTGCCTCGAAGCTTCATGGCACCAGCATGGCCAAGGTCAACACATTGATTAGACCCAGCAGTAAGAGGGGAAGGTTTTTTGTCTTTCTCCAGATCTGCTTCAACGAGCACAGTATCAATGGGATTAGAAATGTCTAAACCTCGTCAGCCAGGAATTCCATGGGTCTCATAATTAAACTTGTTAATTGGCCAGAAAATAGGGCCTGAGAGTGAGCAGGGCGAGCATGTGGGGATGCAGCCCTGTGTGTGCTCCAGCCTGGGAGATCTACAGCTTGGTGACAGCCTGAGTAAGACTTGGCTGTTGTTTCCAAGAGTCTCTTCTGAGCCCATCCTGGCTTTTCTCAGGCATGCATTCACTCACAGTTCCTGTGTCCCATGGCTCCTGCTTCCATGCAGGGCTGCTCCTTTCACCCAGGGTCTGCATCCTCTGCAGCCAGCACACCATCATCATCAGCAGCAGCTTCTCATCACCTCTGGTGGCACCGAGCTCCAGCATGTCATGTGTTGCTGTGTTCCTGTGCCAGCTCTTCTGGAATAGATATTTTAAGGTTTCTCTGCAGTGGTACAGATGGAGGGGGGACCTGTTCAGCAGCAGTGGGGTAGCTGTGGGTTTGAGTGGTTTCTTTTGTTATTGGTGTTACTGTAGTGCCTGGAAAGGGAGCAGCACTGCTGGGTGTGCAGATGAAACCAGGTGACAAGGGGTGCCAAGGTGAGCATGAAGCAGTGAAAGTTGTGACAGGAAACAAAATAGCAGAAGGAAAGACATTTTCTTGCAGGCCTTCCACAGCCTGTAGTCAGCTTTGGATCCTTTTGAAGACAAATTAACCTCAAGGAAGTTCCTGTGACTCTTACCACTGACAGTCAGTTTACTTTGGCTCTTCCTGGTGTAGAGGGAATGAGGAGAAATCAGGTGTTGCTTTCTTAATTCTTTAGTTCTATTTCTCCTTATTTCTCTGCCTCCTTTCAGTAGTCCACTCTGTTTTGGCCACAAAAGTATTTAAAAATAACTCTCTGTTGGATTTTCCCATCTAAAACAAATCCCATCTCTTCCTGCTGCAGACCTGCATGGCTGGGGGAAGCTGGTGGATGGTGTAGGAGGAGTGGTGAGCATCCCTGCTTTTCCTGGAGTGTCTTTAGAGCAGCTTAAGAAAACACTGGAGAGAGAGAGGGATTTTCTTATGTTAATTATGTTCTCTTAGTGTTTTAAGGGAACTTCAAATGTGGAGTCCTGGGTTTCTCTGGCACCTCCCAGGATCCTATTAGGGCTCAGCAGTTTACAAAATCTGACTGATTTGTTCCCGACTGAAATGGAAGCAAACATTTGAGAGTTTTTTTAAATGAATGCCCTTTTCAAATAGCTTCTGAAAGCTCTTGCTCATTGAGGACCTGTACTGTGCTGGCTGTGAGAATGAAAATTGGAGAGTGCAATTAATATATGTTAATTTTTAGTATCAGACAAAGCCGGCAATTGTTTTGCCACCATCGCTGCTTTTGGAGGAACAAGGATTTTTGTTTCATCTGGCAATTCTGGTATTGTGAGGAAGGTTTTTATTTTTCTTGACATTTTTCTTGAGAATGGTTTGACAGAAATATGCATGTGTGTACTTTTTTGTAACCACTGTGGTTTGTCCCGAGCTCCCTGAGCCCATCAGGAACAATGAGCCAGCTCGTCAGCCAAACTCCATCACAGCAAATGAGCCTGGCACATCCATGGAGCTTCACTCCATTGTATCCCTGGGAAGCCTCCTCTGGATGGGAGGGGAGGGAAAAGCGAGAAAAGAAAACATTGTTTAAATGGAAATTTCCTACTTTTAAAAGTTTACTTAATTTACTTAATTTCCTGTTAAATCTGACTGAAATTCCCCCGTAGTGCTGGACTTTCCTTGGGCTGGAGGTTTCTGCCCCATGCCTGCTGTCTTCTGTGGATTTCTGCCTGCAGTTCTTGCTGCTTCTCTGGAAGTGTGCATCAAACCCCTGCAGCAAGAACCTGGAATATTCCAGCTTTTTCCTTTTCCTAGTTGGTAGAAAAGTGGCTGTAGTCATCTCCTGCAGCCTGGGCTGCTCTGCTTCCTTTCTGTGCTGAGTTGTGACCTTCAGTTTAACTTCAGGGAGCTCCGTGGTGGCAGACACAGGAATCCTTCATGGCAAAAAGCTCACTCCTGTATTTTTGAGCAAGAAAGTTTTCAAAATGGCTTTCTAAGTCCTGAGGCAGGTACAGTAGTTTAAATGTACACAGGCCCCTCAGCGGCCCAGGCCTGGGCCTCCTCCTGAAACAGGAGATGTCTGTTGGGAGAGGGGATCATCTTGTTTGCATGGGAGTGCTGGGACATAACTTTTGGTATCAAACCTGTTTTGTGCAAGTTCCTGCTTTCAGTCTCTTTAGAGCTGTAGCATCCTTCTCTGTGCCAGTATTACCATGTAAGCTCCCAGCAGTGCTGAGGTTTGTGTGCACCTCTCTGTGCTGGTTTGCTCTGGGGGAGGTTTGTTCTTCCCTCTGGGCTGAGCCCAGAGCAGGTTATCCATGGAAGTGCTCAGCACCATGGGGAGGGCAGCTCCCTTGCCAGGGCTTGGGCTCTGCAGCTCCTGGTGCTGCTGCTGGTGCAGTTTTGTGTTTTGGGAGCTTGCTCTGCCATCACCAGAGATGTGTGCCTGGGCCTGTGGGTGACAAGTTTTATATAAGTGTTTCCAATAGGTGACTGTGGGGAATTGCAGCAAGACTGGGGCTCTGTTTACTGGAAGAACTTGAACTCCTTAACTTTGCTGTTCCTTTGCTTCTCAGTGTTGGGATGACACATAGGCTCCTACAGGGGCTTTACAAAGCATGTGTATTCTATTCCATAATTCCCAAAATCTGGCCTGTGGGGAGCCATTCCTGTGCTGTAGGACAGGGCTCAGAAGGAAGTTCCTTGCAGCTTTGGTGCTTTGCAGCAAGCCTGACCCTCCCTGCTCTTGCAAAACACTTTTGCTTTAACTCCACAAACGATTTGCCTTCCCTGAGGGTGGCTTTGGAGATAAGCAACCAGCCTGGGATTATTTTGGAATATAAATATGATTTAACATAAGGTTTTATTTGCATGTTTGTTATTTTTCCACGTTAGGTTCGTGCTGGCCGTGGGCAGCGCTGTCTTCGATGCGATGTTCAATGGTGGGATGGCCACAACCTCCACAGAGATTGAGCTGCCTGACGTGGAGCCTGCTGCCTTCCTAGCTCTGCTCAAGTAAGCTGCTTCTAAAGCACAGCATAACTGGGATGCACAGATTTAGTGTAGCAAAAAAATGGTTTTAATGAAAGCAGGGAAGTATATGTAGAAGGGAGGTTGTTCATTTCCAAAGTGAAGTGCCTCTTTGATCTGTTCAATGGTATTTAACTGCTGGGGGTAAATCCCTGTTTTCTTGGGTAAAAGTCTACTGCATTAAAAAAAAGTATATATATAAATATATAATATTGGCCATTGTGTTACAGCTTCTTATTCACTAATTGGTTTGGTTTCATCCTAAATGCTCTTTGAGAGAAGAGGGGAAAAGTGATCTTTTGAAAGCTCTGTAAGTTACAAACACTTGGAGCTTGTTTAGGCCGTGAGCAAGTTGTAACAGGTAAGCAGGGGTGTGTAATAAATCTCAGCCATTCCATGTGGTATCAGCCTTTGTGTGGGTTTTATCCCTCTTTTGGAGAGCTGGGTTTGAATTTACATTGCCAGTGTGTGTTGCAAGTCCGTGTGCTGGAGGAGGAGGAAGAAGGGGCTGTAACATCCTATTCACCAATTCCTTTAAGCTTGGCTGGTGCTGTACAACATCCAGCAGCAATCCTGAATGGATGCTGGAAAGTCATTGTCCTGTTTCTATAGGATTTCTGTAACCTACTTCCAGGGGTTTCCAGTCCTGTGCTCTTGACATGTTCCCCACTCGCTTCCTACTGGGAGCAGTCACTATCTATAGCTCTGGCACACTTTTTGCTTTACCTTCAGAAAGTGCTTTGGTCGTGCCTGTGCTGTCTTGGAATATTTTAAAATTGATCTGGGCTAGAATGAAAGGCCAGAAAGAATTGGGAGCCCCGAGCCCCTTCCCCTTTGGCTCGCTTTAAAGCAGGCACCAGCACGTGGGGAATCCCTCTAATTGGTGTGTGCCTATCAGCCATGTGGATCTCTCTGGAGTGCAGAGCTTGTAACTATCTTTAAATCAAATTCACAAATTCACTAGGTATTTGTGAGGCCCAAATATCTAGTGATTTAGAGGCAAAAGTCCTGATGTTTCCCTGCCAGTGCTGAGATTTCAGCACTTGATTAAACAGAGTGATTTCAGAAGAGAACCCATCATCTCAAAAGACAGAAGTTTAGGTGGATTTCAACAGAAATATTTACATTTTTTTATGGAAGAAGTCATAGTTGGATAACCTCAGTGCCTCTGAGCTGTGCCCATGGTCCAGTGACATCTGGGGTGCTTAAATCTAGAAATGAATTTTTAAATTGCTTTTAAAATGCTCAGAGCTTGTACCAGAGGATGTTTGGGTGCTGCTTTCCAGGAGACAGCTGACCAAGTATGTGGTATGAGTTCCTGGAGTAAAACCAGTCCCTCCAAACACTGATCTGGAATGGCAGCTGATCCTTACATATGTCTCTGGACTTGGTCCAAGCCATGATCTAATGCTGTAGGAGCAGAAGCTTATCCAGGGACCAAGTGCCCATCCTGAATGTTCTGCAGAAGGTCCCATCTGGATGCTGGATTGTGATGGAGTTTGTGGGCTAGTGACCTTTAATAGGTCTGCTGTAATTGTGTAAGACTATTATTATTATTATTATTATTATTATTATTATCATTATCATTATCATTATTATTATCATTATGTTAACCCAAAGATGAGAACACCTCTGATGGTCTGGGTTTACAGTCTAAATGTTCTTTTAAATTGATACTGGGTTTTTTCACAGTATCACAGTTTTTTACTCTTGTCTCTCTTGTTACCCACTGGACTGTGGTAAATAGAAATACTGACACAGTTACTGAAGTAAACAAATAACTGGTTTTGGAGCCACTGTTCTGTTAATCTTGGAATAGAAAGGATTGCTCGGTGCAAATGGGGCTGGGAAAGGGTGTGTGCAAAGCACATTGATTAACCTGTGGCATGATGCTGCTATTGACAAATGCCTGGAGCAGCACAAAGCCTGCTTTCAGCAGTGAGAGTGCTTCCCTGCCTGTGGATCACACTGTTGATGCTTCGCTGAATGCCATCCTGGTCTTCTCTAGCTGGAGGAGAGGAGCTCCTCTGCTGCAGATGGGAATGCTGCCTGGCATCCCCCTGGATGAGCCCTGCTGCTGCATGAAGCTTCCAGGAACAGCAGCCACACAACCTGCTGCTGTGTCCCCTTCAGAGAAATGCAGAGCAAAACATTGCTGGAGTTTGCAAAATATCCCCTGGAATAGGAGTGCCAAGCACAGTTAACACAATATTGCATCTCTGTGCTTTGTGTCCTTGAGATCCTGACTGGCAAATGCTCCACTGGTTAAAGGAGATACAGTAAAAAAAACTCTGCATGAGCTGTTCAGCCTGGAGAAGAAAAGGGTCTGGGAAGAGCTCAGAGCCCCTGGCAGGGCCTGCAGAGGGACTGGGGACAAGGCCTGCAGGGACAGGAGCCAGGCAATGGCTCCCAGTGCCAGAGGGCAGGGCTGGATGGGATCTTGGCAATCAGGAATTGTTCCCTGGCAGGGTGGGCAGGCCCTGGCCCAGGGTGCCCAGAGCAGCTGGGGCTGCCCCTGCATCCCTGGCAGTGCCCAAGGCCAGGCTGGGCAGCCTCTGGGAGGTGTGGGAGGTGTCTGTGCCCATGGCAGGGGCTGCAACAAGACTGGTCCCTTCCCAGCCAAACCATTCTGGAATTCTGGAATAAGGACTAAACCACTGCATCACTAATTTTCCTGAGCTCAGCCTCAGTTCCTGCTGTCTCTGGTCAGTGAGTTCAGGTACAAGGGGGCTCAGTCAGGTTTCCTTTGTTTTTCACATCATGAATGTGCTTCCTTGTTTTGGCCTAACAGTGAAGGCTGGTGCTTTGCTGCAGCATGGCAGTCCTTGTTTTTCACTGCAGTTAACTCTTGCTTTATGCTGAAATTACACTGTGAGCTGTACTTAAACATCTGTGTCATGAAATGGAACAGTTCAATCTGTGAAGAGATGAGAGAGTGTGGGTAAAGCACCTCATGTGCAGTAGATGGGTATGTCTGAGTGCTTCTCAGCACTTCTGAATTAGTAGTGTAAAATGGAGTTTTTCTTCTGAGGGAGGCAGGCAAGATTGAATCTTTGCCCTTGTTTATTCTAATTGAACAGCCAAAAATATGAATTTTAAGGGGTGCCCTTGGCCAGAGACTGTTTTAGCCTGGTATAAGGGGTAGGCTAAGAGCTCACTGGTGGTGAGATGCAAGCCAGTTTGAGCTGCTTCTTCAGTGGAAATCCCAGCTGTTAAAAGTTATACTGTAAAATGTCTGCTAAAAAAAAATCTTGGTAAACCAGAGTCAGTGGAAAGGATGTGAAAACCCTTCTACCTCTCCAATAGAGGAAATGGACCAGAATGACAGGCAGAGAGGCACAAACATGTTTTCTATGAATTGAAGAGGTTTTACCCTGTTACCTTAATTCACCACAGCAATGTTTGTTTGCATGTTTGCAGATTTCTTTACTCAGACGAAGTTCAGATCGGACCAGAGACTGTTATGACAACACTTTACACAGCTAAGAAATATGCAGTTCCTGCCCTTGAAGCTCATTGTGTGGAGTTTCTTAAAAAAAACCTCAGAGCAGACAATGCATTCATGCTATTAACTCAGGTGAGTTTGTGATCCTCTGCCTTCAGCAAGGTCCAGCACAGTCAGAAAATGGGAATTTTCTGGGTGTTCCAGAGTTGATCATCCAAAGTGGAGCAGCTCTGGCTTGCTTTGAATTCTTCCTCACAGGAGTCCAGCACTGCTGAGCAGGTTCTTACAAAGAACCATATACAGCAAACGTTGCTGCTGTTTCAGATCTTTCTGTTTCACTGTGGCAGGTGGTTCCTTCCAGAGTGTGAGCTGGGGATGGAGTTAACAGGGTGGAAAGATTTCATCTGCCAAGAAGAAAAGTGGAATGAGAGGATTTCCGTGTGTTACAGAATCAGGACTGGTAATGCTGAGCTTTCTCTCAGTGCTGTGTCTGGCTGCTCAGCCATTCCTTGAAGGACTTTTGTGCAATACTTTTCCTGAAGTGGGGGTGAAAGAAAACCTTTTCATGAATGCTTTGGTTTATTTTCCTGGGAGAGGAGCAAGGTGCTCTCTTCCTCAGCCTGTTCCAGCTCCACCTCCTGCACTCACAGAGCTGGAGTGTCAGAGCAGCTGTTCCTTGGCCCTGGGTCTGATCCAGTCTCTGAGGGCTGGGCTCCTCCACCTTCCACTTGACTCTTGAAGCAGCAAAGTAGGAGACAGTGTTTACAACTTCTGCTGAGTTTGGAAAAGATCAGACTTTGCATCCAGGTTGATTAAATGAGCATCACTCATCCCCATTTCCCAGCCCTATCTTCTCTCTCTGGCCCTGTCACTCTCTCTCAGACAGCTGATGCCATATTGGTGACATCCACAGTGCTGTCATCTGTGAGGTGGATGGCACTGCCAGGGACACCCTGTTCTGGGTGCTGTAGGAATAAGAAGGACACAGGCTTTGTGTGTAACTTTCTTTCCTTCAGGGAATGTGCAGACTGGAGTAGCTCTGGAGGATATTTCTGAGCAGCCAGCTCAGGAAAGCTGCTGTGATGTCTGATGTTAAACAGAGCTTGCAGAGGAGTTTCCCAGCTGCACTGAGGTGGGAACCAGCACACCAAGGTACCCTGGCTCTGAGGCCTTGCCTGTCTCACCAGCATTCCTGTCTGCTGGACTTTTCCCCTCATCAGGAGTACAGGTGTCTCAGGCTCTGCCTGTAGGTACCATGTGGATGGCAGTGGCTACACCAGCAGTTGTGCAGATACTGAAGCAGTGCTGGCCTGAAGTAGTCACTGCTGAGCTCTTTGCTCAGGATTAGGCTGGGGTTTTTTATTTATTTTTTTTAGTTTAAATATTTGGATCAGTTCTCAAAGTAATTCCCTGTCACACTGGTGTTTGTAGATACTTGTCACTGCTTAGGTTCAGCTACTGCTGCAACACTCCCTGCCTCCTTCTTCACCCATCCTCTTTAACCTGGCCCTTTTCCGTGTGCCATGAACAGATGAGGCAGCCCCTGAGACGAGGGGGGATCCACACTGCACTTCCCAGAGGCAGATTCAGGACTTGAAGGCTCTTGATTGGGCGATGGTAGCCAAATCTGTGCTCCATTGATGCATGCTGGGGCAATTGCAGCTCCTTGGCTGCAGCTTTCCCCTTCTTTGGGTTCAGCAGTTGCAATCTGAAAGATCAGGAGCTGTTAGCCAGGAGCTGGGAACAGATCTTTGCCATAGACTGAAGTTTTGAGGAGGAATCTTAGGCTAGGCATTACCTCATGAGGGGTTAGAGGTGTTGGCTTTGGTGGTATTCCTTATGCAGAGATTTTGTGTGGCTTCCTGTGTCTCTGCACTTGAGTTTGTAGCTTTGGCAAGGTAATATTTCGGTTTATGGTGACTTCCTTACAGGTCACAAAGGTCCTTCTTTGGCAAAGGAGGAAGGTATCCTTGTGCTTCAGGTGCCAAAACCAAAATACTGCCTGGCACTCTCTCAGTAGCACTGAGGCACGTGAAATGCCAGATGGGGAAAGGCTTTCCTGATGCCTTTTGTTTGTGGCTTGTTCATTCATATAATCATCAGTGATGATTCCCATCTAGTTCACTATTTCTCTGTATCAAGTCTGAGTTGTTTGAGGCAGGTCTTGCTTGAGAAATGTGCCTGATCTTGATGACTGGCTGCACCTCACTGAAAGGATCTCTTCTCACAGCCCTCTTGTTCCTGGTCCTGCAGTGTGAAAACCTACCTGTTTTCTGCTTTCACTGCATCAAACCAACACCCTCTTCAGTAAATTACAGACCTGAGATAGATCTTGTAGAAGACACTGCCCTATAGTCTTGAGATCATGGACCTGAGATCCCAGGGAGAGCCCCATACCTCCTTTTGTGTGTGCCTGCCCAATCTGCTGGTCCAGCAGCTGTGTCACTGGCTGTCTCAAGCAACTGCTGATCAGTGGCAGAAATATCAGAGGCAAACAGCTTTCCTAGTGAGCTCTGATCCTCTTTCATGCCAGACACACATCCAAGTGTCACTTTGATCAGCAAGGAAATAAAGCTTGCCTGGAGCTGCTGTGGGGGAGAGCTCTGTGAGTGTAACTGGAGTCCTCACGTGTCCAAAGAGCCACTCCAGTAGTAAAGTCTGAGTCAGTCCCAGCTCTTGATGCCAAGAGTGTAAAGGCACTGGCAGCCCTCCAGCCCCTGGAGCAGGTGACAACTGCTGAAGTTTCCCTGGGCCCTCAGAAATTGTTGTTTCAGCTTCCTGTACTTGAGGTCTCAGCACAAAGATTGGCCTTGCTGAGCTCTGCGTGCCACAAGTGGGGGTGAAGCAGAAGATGCTGGAAGGCACCTCCTGAGTGATGGAATTCCCAGCCCAAGAGTTTTAAGCCTTACCTGTGGCAGTGAGTTCAAGTCTGGTGTATTCTTGTTAGGTGTGAAGTCAAGGCACTTCCTTCCTAAACAGCAAAACCAAAGCACTGAAGTAAGAGCTCATTTAGTGTTTTTTGTGTGTTCCACCCATTTCTGCTTATGCTGGGCACAGGGCTGCTAACACGTGGCAGTCCAGGGTGATCTGAAATGGCAGCAAAATTGTTACAAGACTTCACTTAAGGTGGGCAGAGAAAATCTGAGCAGCTCTCCAGGCTGTGTAAGGCTTTTCTTGGAATAGTAACCTATTTTGGGACAAATTCTTTAAGGTAACTGGATTAGAGTAGCTCTTTCTGTGGAAAACATGGAAATGCACTGAGCAGGCTGTGTACCCTGTAGGGCTCCCCAGGACACACAGGCACTACTGCTACAGCTTTTTCTTGCTAATGCACAAGATCAGTGTGGCTGTTCTTACAGAATAAGCTATCTCTGCATTATTCCTACAGCAAGCAGGCCTGGAGTCACTGGGCAAAGCTTTCTTGTAAATAGAAAAATGAAGTAAAATTTGCCTGTGCTCAGCTGACAGGGTCAGTGTGGTGCTGGAGAGCACGATTGGTGCCTGCACCCAGGCTGTGCTGAAACAAAGACGTGCCTGAAGACATGCACAGCTGAACCAGGGCTGCTGCCAAACACAGAATTTTCTAGTGTTTGCCTTGTCATGCTTAACTGCTTGTGAAAGGCCCAGTGGATTCCTGGTG
Source organism: Agelaius phoeniceus (assembly GCF_051311805.1). Lineage (NCBI taxonomy): Eukaryota > Metazoa > Chordata > Aves > Passeriformes > Icteridae > Agelaius > Agelaius phoeniceus. The sequence goes on from NC_135293.1 coordinate 4,548,012, forward strand.
CAGTCAGGCATGGTATTGCTAATGAAGATGGGCTGTGGGAGGGGAATGGGGGTTCTTAGAGTAAACTTGAAAATACCTTTTCTGTTAATACTGCTCTTTCCTGCCTAGGCCCGGCTGTTTGATGAGCCCCAGCTGGCCAGCCTGTGCCTGGAGAACATAGACAAGAACACCTCAGATGCCCTCAATGCAGAGGGGTTTACAGACATTGACCTGGGTAAGCTCTTTTCCACCCCTCCCTCTCTCTCCCTGCTTTCATAACCAGCTTGTCTCCAAAGTTGTTACAGGTTAATAATGCTTGGCACTTGTGGCTTGGCTGTTCAGGAGCAATCAGTTGAATAGTCTCTGGCACAAAGTGGCTGGAGACAGGGAATTTGCCAAAGAGTTTGCTGCCTTGCCTGCAGAAATACCCTGGAATCTGCTTACTTTGGTGCAACTTGAGTTTTCTGGGCATGACACAAAGCCTGCTTCCTGTTGATGTTGGCAGGTTTTGGGTGGGTGTAAACTTGCCTTTTTTTGTAGAGTTGGCTTTCTTCCCCAAGTCTTTGTCAGGTTTTGGAGTTAAGAAGGTGTTGTGTTTTTGGAAGCAAGGACTGGCTATTTTAATTACCGTCTGCAGTTTCCAAACTTGCTGGGCACAGTTAATGAACATTAAAATTCAGGCTTTAACCTTCTTCTAATGAGATGGGCTGTGGAGGTAAGGCACGGGTCACCTTCTGGCTTTCATGCTGCTTGTTTCATCCAAATTTGACGTCAAGCAAGTTGCAATTCATCCTCCTGCACTTGCATTAACATGCCAATTCAATGGGCTCTGTTTACTGCTCCAGTGAGCTCCTTGCTGATGGAATATTCAGATAAATCTTCCTCAGAGGCTGCAGGCAGCACTTTTGGGAGATGCTGTCGGCTCAGCCGCTTCCCCTTTTCCCTTGGCTGTGCACGGGGTACTCGTGGCAGGGTGCAGGGGGCTGGTTTGGGGTTCAGAGGCTGAAGCTGTGCCTGTTGTGGTGCCCTGCAGACACGCTGGTGGCAGTGCTGGAGAGGGACACGCTGGGCATCCGGGAGGTTCGCCTGTTCAACGCCGTCGTGCGCTGGTCCGAGGCCGAGTGTCAGCGGCAGCAGCTCCAGGTGATTCCAGAGAACAAGCGGAAGGTTCTGGGCAAAGCTCTCTCCCTTATCCGCTTCCCACTGATGACTATTGAGGAGTTTGCAGCAGGTAACTCAACCAAGGTGTTTCTGGCAATCCTGGTCTTTGCTTTCCCTCAGCTACAGAGAGTCAAGTCACACCAAAGAGGGTTTTCTCTGTGTATGCTGTAGTGATTTAAATATGGGGTTCCCCCTGCATTCCTCCCCATTTTCCCTCATTCTGCCCCTAAAAGGCTGGAAAGGGACATTTCATAAGGGCCTGGAGTGATAGCACAAGGGGGAATGGCCTCCTGAAGGAGGGCAGGGTTAGACTGGATGTCAGAAGGAAATTCTGAAGTATAATAACACATAATTCTGTAGTATTCCAGTGCCACGGGGTGTGAGGCCCTGGCACAGGGTGCCCAGAACAGTTGTGGCTGCCCCATCCATGGAAGTGTCCACAGCCAGGCTGGACAGGGCAGCCTGGAGATGTCCCTGCCTAGGGCAGAGGGTGACACTGGATGGGCTTTAAGGTCCCTTCCAACACTCTCCTGTGATTCCATGATTACAAAATCTACTGTCTGAATCTCGTTTTCATCCATGCCCATTCTCTCATTTTAAAGCCTGTGGTGCTCCCCTGGGAAGAGCAGGGGGCTCACAGCTGTGTTTGCTCTCACAGCATGGGTGGATGGTTACTGTCCCGTTCAGCTGAGAGCAAAGATCCAAACTGGGCTTCACCTGCTCCCCTTCCCAGCCATCCCGAGTGTTTAAACTACACAAAGCTGATGAAGTTGCAAATAATTGGTGTTGATCATATCCTGTTCCCAAAGAGAAATGGGAATGTTTCTCCCCATCCTCTGCCTGTGGTGGTGTTGGCCCTGTTTTGCCAATGCTGTTCTGAGCAGAGCCCCATGTCTCAAAACCTTTGAAAATGTCCTTTGAGCTGCAGGCTTGGTGTTGTTTAGTCTGTGTCTCAAAGTATTTTTCAAGTTTACATTAAGATCTTGATCCACAGAGATGTCTAACTCATTTCACAGCTTGGACTATAGATTGCCTTGTTTTCCTTTCATTGCTTGTTGTCTTTCACTTCATCCTCTGGGGATTCCCCGGGGATTGGAAGCTGGCAATTGGCTTAAAGAGTTTTCATGCTAAAAAGACCCAGTGGAGCCATTTTCCAGACTGTCACTTGTTCTAGGCTGCAGTGCTGTGTACACAGGAGCAAACAGGGGCACTGACCCCTTCCTTTGCAGGTCACTTCTCAGGGCAGTGCTGGCATCAGCTGCTCAGTCCTTCATGTCCCTGTTCCCACGTGAGGAGGGCTGTTAGTAAGAGGAAAATCTGGGCTTTACACTTGGTCCCCACTGTCTGCTTGGCCTGTCACAGCTGTGATGTGGCCTTAGGGAACGTGGTTTTCCTCAGTGAAGCAGAGACCTTTGTCTCTTTCTGCAGATCTCATTTCTTTCAGTTCTTCCTTGCGACCTTGTATCATTCTCTCACTGCAAGGAAAGTGTTAATTTTGGCATGTTAGGGTTGAAGGCTTTGAGCTGGGAGTGCCAGTGCCCCTCCCCATGTTGTCTGTCACAAACTGCCTGTCCTACTTGGACCTTTGTGCTTTAAGAGAAATTCTAAGTTTTCTCCATCCACTTTAACCTAAAAAATGAACAAAATCCCCAAACCTGGGGGACTGCAATGATCAGCTGTTCCTTAAACAAGGAATTAACTTGGAATTCCTTCAGCTTTGTCCTTTTTCTGAGTTTCTTAGTGACTCTGATTTCTCTGGTGATCACAGCAGAGACAGAGGAGAGAAACCTTTCCCCTCCACACCCCACTCTCCCAAAAGCCAAGAAAAGAGGGAATTTTACAGCAGTGGTTTCACCAGTTTATTGTATAATCTGGTATCAAACGTGGGGTTTTGCATGAAGATGTTTTAACTGGCAAATGTGTCCCTCCCTCCCCTTAGAGCAGGTAATTTGAATCATTGAGAAGTGAGTTGCAACAACACAGGATAAGTTCAGACACATCAACGAGGCTGATTTTTTGCTGAACAAAGTATCCAGAAGTTCATTTACCTTTAAGGAGTCGACTTCTTGAATTCTTGAGTCTCTCCCCATTGCATCATTGGACCAGGTTATGCCTGGGTAATATCAAGCTGAATTTAACCAGCTACAAGTAGTTTTGGACCTACAAGGAGCTGGGCATTTGTTCCCCACGTTAAAGGACATTTAACTGCTGTTGTTTCCCCACTACTCAATGGTCTTGTTTCTGTTGAAAGCCTTGTGCAAACAGCTGCAGAGAAGCTTTTGAGTGTTGGGCTAACAGACTAATTTTATCCAGTTTCACTTTTGAAAGTATTTCAAGTAGTTTGCAAAGATTGAGTTTAGATCAGTGAGTTGGTTGCCCAGAGCAGCTGGGGCTGCCCCTGCATCCCTGGCAGTGCCCAAGGCCAGGCTGGACAGGGCTTGGAGCAGCCTGGGACAGTGGGAGGTGTCCCTGCCATGGCAGGGGTGGAACTGGATGAGCTGTAAGGTCCCTTCCAACTCAAACCAGTCTGGGATTCTGTGATCACTCTGGAAAAAATGTCTTGTTACTGGAGAAAAGATGAGAACATGCCCCAGCTCTTGCTGAAATCATTAGCATTTTTCCCAAGGTTCTACAATAAAGGTATTCAAATGCAAGATGTGGATTAAATGCCTGAAGGAATGAGCTGAACCACCTTTGTCTTGAGTAAAAATTCTCTTGAACTTTTTGAGTTGATGGTAACTGTATGACAGTCCCTCTCCCTCCTCCTCATGGTCCTCCATTGTCTGAGGAGGTCCTCCATGGTCCTCCTCCTGTCTGAACCACCAGTGTGGATGTTTGGAAATCCCTGTCTCTTACCAGTGGTGGCATTTCCAGGAGTGGGGCAAGGACCAGCTGTGTACTTTTGGGTTTTTTTTGGTAGCCCAGTGCATTTGGGCTCCACAGAGCTGGGCAGTTAATCACAGCTCCATGTTCCATGAAGGCTCTGCAGCCCATGACTGCCCTGTGGATAAAGGGCAGCACCTTTGTCTGGGATTTAATGTCCTGATGCACCACTGGGATCCCATCTGTGATGGGGGTTTAGCCTGGAGCCAGCTGCAGGTCAGACTTGTTTCCTCATGAAAATCCCAGAGGATTCCTGCTGCTTATGCAGTTCTGGGGCCCCCAAGGTCAGAAGGGTCCAAAGCTGTTGGAGAGTGCCCAGAGGAGGGACCTGGAGCTGGGGAAGGGCTGAGGAGCAGCTGAGGGCACTTGGCTGGTTCAGCTCCAGTACCACACCTGTCCAATCTACCAGAATAAAAGCTGGGTAACAGCTACATCTGCACAAGCAAGAGACAAAAAACACCTGTTGAAGCTAAAAAAAACATACTGGTACAAGAACACTGAAAATTATGCTACTGTGGGCACTGAAAAATTTTGAGCAAAAAGATGACAACTTTTAATTTCCAGGAAGATGGGGCTCTGCAAAAACCTTTTAACAAGGGCAAAATAGGGAGGAGAGAAAGAACTAATTCAAACATGTTCATGATTAAGGAGTTCCTTCAATGTCTTAAGATCTAAGAGGTTATACCTACAATACCAGAAGGGTCCAAAGCTGTTGGAGAGTGGCCAAAGGAGGGACACGGAGCTGGGGAAGGGCTGAGGAGCAGCTGAGGGCACTTGGCTGGTTCAGCTGGAGCCCAGGAGACTGAGGGGAGGCTCCTGGGGGCTGCAGCTCCTGCCCAGGGCAGGCACAGGGGCAGGGGCTGAGCTCTGCTCTGGGACAGGGACAGGAGCCCAGCAAGGGCTGGAGCTGGGCCAGGCCTTGGCATGGAGCTCAGGGCAAGGTTCTGCCCCCCGAGGCTGCTGGGCACTGCCCAGGCTCCCCAGGGAATGGTGCCAAGGCTGCCAGAGCTCCAGGAGCTCCCAGGGCTGCTCAGGGTGGGGTTCTTGGGGTGCCTGTGCAGGGATGGGGCTGCACTGATCATCCCTGAGGGTCCCTCCTGACACCAGGACATTCCAGGACCCTGTGGTTCCCTAAGGCTGACAGCAGTGCCCCTCCCTCCCCTCTGCAGGGCCTGCCCAGTCGGGGATCCTGACGGACCGGGAGGTGGTGAGCCTGTTCCTGCACTTCACCGTCAACCCGAAGCCGCGGGTGGAGTTCATCGACCGGCCCCGGTGCTGCCTGCGGGGCAAGGAGTGCAGCATCAGCCGCTTCCAGCAGGTGGAGAGCCGCTGGGGGTACAGTGGGACGAGTGACAGGATCAGGTCAGCTCTGCGCCCATTCCCACCCCTGGACTCGTGTTCCTGAGCTTCCCACTGCTCTAGCTCTAAACACTCAAGGTTCTGTGCTAGACCCCGAATTTCCCCCGTGTGAGCCCACAGGGAAGGTGTTCTGCTGGGCAGAACCAGCCCTGATGCACTGACCTCCATGGTGCTGCCACTCTGCATCTCTGTTGGCAAAGGTTTCCAGGAAACGTGGCTCCCAGCACAGGCCCCTGGAAAGGGAGGGAAATAACCCCCCAAGAGCTTCCTGCAGCTTAGGGGCACATAAATGAGTTGTCACCAGTTGTTCCCCTGCCATGCTTTGGGGGGGACAGGTAAGCAGTGCTCCATCAGGTTGGTCCCTGCTCCTGCTGTCAGTGTGGAGCACTGAAGTGTCTGGTTGAGGCCCCTTAACCTCTCCTGTTGGAGAGAGGGGTTGGGGTAAGGTTCTGCTGACACCCAGTTTGTTCAGACCTGAGCTTGTGGACAACCAGCAGAGCCCAGTTCCAGTGACAGAGACTGGCAGGTGTGGCTGGAAAATGGTGTTTTGCAAGGGTTGTGTTCCCAAAGCAGAAAAAGAGAGCAAGACAGGAGGGAATGAGGAAGCCTTGGGGTTCTTCCCTGCTTTGTTTTCATCGTGGGTGGAAGGGGACTCACAGCAATGAAGCTCTTCACAACTTTTAAGATGGTTCAGTTGCACTGGAGCTGTTGGTGAGATCCTCTGGTCCATTCCCCCCTGGCAGTGGGAACTGCTGCCAGCTCCAGACACTTCCTGCTCCCACCTCTAACACTCACAGACATTTTGGAGTTTGGGTTTGACTTGAGGTTCAGCTTCTGCAGCATCAGGGTCAGTTCCAACACTGAATATTCCACGCTGGCTGCAGAGCTGAGGCTTCCAGCCTGCCCCAGGTGTTTGTTCTGGAAACACTGCAGGGCTGAAAGAGTTGGTGGATGGATGAAGAAATGCTGTTGGCAGGTTGGCAGACCCTGAGGCTTCTGCTGCCTGAGAAGGTGGAGCTGTAGTGGGGCAAAGACCCTTCCCCTTCTTCCTTGGGCAGCAGGGATTCCTGCACTCAGGAGTGGCTGAATCCTTATGTCTGCTCTTGGTCAATTTGGAATGCAGCAAACACCCAGCAGCAGGTGAACAATTCCCAGGGCTCAGCAGTGAAATCCCCAGTGGTGTTTGCTGGGCAGAGCTCTGTGAGTGGGCACTGCTCCTCACCCCCAGGCTGCCCTGCCTGGGCCTGGAGGGCACTTGGGGGTGCTGATGTTTTGCCACAACTTGGAAACACTTCCTGAGCCTGGACCCTGAATTTGAGGATGGGATTGTGCAGCTTTGTGTTTCACTGGACCAGTCAGAGGTGGGAGTGTGCAGCTGATGGTTTCTGTGCAGGGTTTCACCTCTTAGTAAGGGCTGCACTTAAGTCTGTGTAGGTTTGATTAAATCAGAGATATAAAATCAGCACAAGTGGAGATATTTGTGTATCAGCTTTGTACTGGAGCAATAGAGGAGTGGCAGGTTTGGACTGACTTTCCTGCTCTGTTCCTGCAGGTTCTCAGTAAACAAAAGGATATTTGTAGTTGGGTTTGGATTATACGGATCCATACACGGGCCAACAGATTACCAAGTAAATATCCAGGTAATTCTCTCTGCTACCTTAAAAACCCCGGCTGTTTTAGGGGCTGACAAACACATTTTAGTGAATCTGTAACAAAACCTGAGGTTCAGAGGGACTGTGTGTGTCCCTGGGCAGGGGGGCTGGCAGATGTGGCAGGGGCCAGATGGGGCACTGGGGATCAGCAGGATTATTGCTCTTGATTTCATTGCACACGTCATTGCAGCATCTCCCCAGCTCTGCTCCAGCTTTGGGGCAGTTGGAGGCAGTTTGGGAAGCAGCTGTGCATGATTTCCCACCCTGAGCATGCTGGGAGAGGCTCAGTTGTCTCAAGTCCATGATGATCTTGTCCAAAGGGCAGGTGGAGCCCGTGGGTGCTCTGTGCCTGCTCTGGGTGCCCCTGTGCCACCCCAGTGTGGGTCACTGCAGGAGGACTGTCCCCAGGAGAGTCACTCCAGCACACAGGGCTGGTGTCATGAGTACAGGCTGTCAGCATTTCTTCTTGGCTGCCAGGGCTCATCCTGCTGCCCTGAGCTCTGGGGGGAGAAGGGTCTAAGCACAGTGTGGGCTTGCAGTGCTCTGCCAGTCTGGGGGTGAGGAGGGGACATGAGCCCACAGCTCTGTGCTGAGCTCAGAGGGGCCCAGAGCAGCTGTGGCTGCCTCAGCCCTGAAAGTTCAAGTCCAGGATGTGGCTTGAGGCAACCTGGGACAGTGGTGGCATCCCTGCCCCTGGCAGGAGGGTTAGAGACGGATGAGCCTTAACATCCATCCCAGCCCAAATTCTGTGATCATTAAGGTCCATCCCAACCCAAATTCTGTAATCATTAAGGTCCATCCCAATCCAAATTCTGTGATCCTTAAGGTCCATCCCAACCCAAATTCTGTGATCCTTGAGGTCCATCCCAACCCAAATTCTGTAATCATTAAGGTCCATCCCAGCCCAAATCCTGTGATCCTTAAGGTCCATCCCAGCCCAAATCCTGTGATCCTTAAGGTCCATCCCAGCCCAAATTCTGTGATCATTAAGGTCCATCCCAACCCAAATCCTGTGATCATTGAGGTCCATCCCAGCCCAAGCATGGTTCTGTGGTTCTGTGGCTCTGTGATCATGGCATGGATGGGTGACACAAGTGATGGACAGTGCAGTCATCACAGGGCTGGTCAGTCTGGGAGTGCCTGGGGCTCAGCCTAGCTCAGGGACACTCCTGTGGGCAGTGTCCAGATGAAAGCTGACCCTTCCTGTGCTGCAGATCATCCACACAGACAGCAACACGGTCCTGGGGCAGAATGACACCGGCTTCAGCTGCGACGGCTCCTCCAACACCTTCCGGGTCATGTTCAAGGAGCCTGTGGAGATTCTACCCAACGTCAACTACACAGCCTGTGCTACTCTGAAGGTACCAACAGGGTGGGGGCAGCTGCAGGCAGGTGAGGGCACCTGCTGTAGCTCATCAGTGCAACCTGGGCATTGCTCTGTGTCCTTCAAGGCCAGTGGTGCAATCTCCAAGGTCTCTGTGTGTCCTGCTGCTGCCATGAGCTCCTTCACCCCCAGCATTCAGAGCTGGTTTTTTGTGACTGTGTTCACAGGGATCTGAGGATGAGGGAAGGGACGAGGATCTGACTCCATGTTTCAGAAGGCTTGATTTAGTATTTTGTGATATATATTATATTAAAACTATACTAAAAGAATAGAAGAAAGGATTTCATCAGAAGGCTGGCTAAGAATAGAAAAAGAAAGCATGAATAACAAAAGCTTCTGTCTCAGACAGAAAGTCCGAGCCAGCTGACTGTGATTGGCCATTAATTAGAAACAACCACATGAGCCCAATCCCAGATGCACCTGTTGCATTCCACAGCAGCAGATAACCATTGCTTACATTGTGTTCCTGAGGCCTCTCAGCTTCTCAGGAGGAAAAATCCTAAGGAAAGGATTTTTCATCAAAGATGTCTGTGACAGTTTTTGACTTGTCTCACAGCACTGAGCAGGTGTTTCACTGGGGAGGGGATGGGGTGATTTTTTTGGTGTGGTTTTTTTGAGCTGTCAGTCCTGCAGTGTGTAATCCAGAGCCTGCTGCAGTGGCCTCAAAAAGTTCATATGTAGCTGTTGAGACCTGGTTAAACTAAGTGTTAAATTCTGATAGAGATGGGATTGAGGTCAGAATACCTGAGGTGCACATCCAGGAGGAGAAGGGAGGAACTGACATCCCAACAGCTCCAAACCCACCCAACCCAGAGATCCTGGGCAGCAGCAGGGCCCTGACCTGTCCTTGTCTTCCGTGACCCCTGCAGGGTCCAGATTCCCACTATGGAACCAAAGGACTGCGCAAAGTGATCCATGAATCACCAACAACGGGAGCCAAAACCTGCTTCACGTTCTGTTACGCGGCTGGGAACAACAACGGCACCTCCGTGGAGGATGGACAAATCCCAGAGATCATCTTCTACACATAGTGCCACTGCCAGCCCGCCCTGGACTCGGCTCTTCCCTGCCACCTCCCAAACCAAATCTCTGGCTGAGTTTGACCACACCAATTGGAGCCACACTAGCCAAAGGTCCCAGTGAAATCATTTCAAAGCTCATCTTCTGCCTTGTGCTAGTGCTGCTGCTGCTCTCAGGTGCCAGGCCAGCTGGTGTCCCAGTGCAGCCCAGCTGGTGTCCCAGTACCATTTGTACGTTGTCTGTGGCTTGTTGTTTTTCACTCCTGATTAACCCTATCTAACAACGTGCGTTTTTTGGACTGTAATGAATGTAGATGCTTTTCCACCGGTCAGAAACAAGGCAACGAGTGGCTCTGGTTGTGGTTTCACTTGCCATGAGGAGATGGTCCTGCAGACAGACTCGGTCAGGGCTGGGTGGCCTCAGCTCAGCAGTCCAGGCCACACTGCAGGGCTTGGCCAGCCCGTGTCCAGCACCTTCCCTCCCTCCCAGCAGCCTCAGCACACAGAGCCGCCTTCAAACTCATGGGAAGTGGCCTTTTCCCTGAGGCTTTGCTGTTCCAGCACTACACAGGCTTGGAGACCTCAAAGCTGAGCTCCTCTGGAGGGACTGAGGCATTTTCCTGCTCTCCCCACCGATCTGTGACAATCTTCACCTCGGGCAGTTGGTGGCAGCGAGGTGACCTCCCTGCAGAGTGGTGAGGGGCAGCTCCTCCTGCATTCTGAGTCCCCGTGGTGCTGCTTCCACACCCCTGGCACTTCCCAGGTGTTGGTGATGCTCAGCTCACCCCTGAGCAGCCCCAGCTCTGTTGTCACTGGTCGTTGTCCTTTGCAGAGTGCCAGGGTTTGTCAGCTGAAGCAGAAGGGCACCTGCCTCACCTGTTCCAGGGCATTCCTGCAGTTTCCATGCACGTTTCCATGCATTTCCCTCTGTTCCTGTGCATTGCTGCCTCACCCCCGCTGCCCTGATGGAAGCTGGAGGAGAGGCTGGATGTGCACCTGCCTGTTACCTAGAATGCAGCAGATGGACAAGGATTTACCAAATGGTTCAGGAAAAGGTGAAATATTCTCTGTGCTGGTGTGTGTTTGCACACTGCCTGTCGGCCAGGCACAGCAGGGGGATCACAAACATCACCTGCTGAGCTGTGGAGCTCGGTGACCTTGAAGATACCCCTTGTTCAGGCCCAGCTGCTTTTCCCCGTGGCTGGTCCTGGGCTGCCTGACCAGCCCCACCCTCACTGCCCACGAGTGAAGACCACGAGACTCTTCCTCCCCTCCTCTGGAATTAAGCTCAGCCTGGCAGGAAGAGCAGAGCCAGCAGAGTCTGCGTGGGACTGGCTGGGGTGGTGCTGCCTCAGGGCCCCTTCTCCAACCTCCTGCTCCAGCACACGGAGCCACTGCCACTCTCTGGGCAGCTGCTGCCCCTGGATTTCACTGCTGGAAGTCGAAACCTGGCTGTCCTTGGCTGGAGCACGGCTTCTCCTCCTCCTCCTGCTGCCCCAGCCGGGATCCTGGGGCTGTGCTGCCTGCAGTCTCCTCCTCAGCCCTGCAGCAGCAGCCTGGGAATGCCCTGCACCTCCTCAGCAGTAGCTGTTAGAGATGCCCAGAGTGTGTTCTGTGCTCCAGGGAGATGGTGTGAGCTGTGCATTGTCAGCTTGCTTCCAGGTGGGATGGTTCTAATATGGCCAGTACTAAAAAAATAGAAAAAAATAGAAAAAAAATCCCAACCTGGGTCCACGACCTGGTGACTGAACCCAACTCAGTGCAATGCAAACAGGGCTGTGGGATGGATTCACAGACTCTGTGTCCGTCAGGCTGTCTGTGACTGTGCCTGCTTCTGTCACCACCCCTCTCCCAAGGGTGGTGGCAATGTCACTGCTGGCAGCCAGGGCTCGTGCTGGGGTAGCACCTTCCCAGGGGCTCTGATCTGGGTTCTGCACCTCGGGGCATCAGGTACAGGTGGAAAAAGTGGAATAATTGGAATTTGAGAGAAGCAGAGCTTGGCTCTGTGAGCAGGGCTGGGGCAGGCCCTGCCCAGCTGCAGGGGGACCTCCCTGGCTGTTCCCTGGAAGTTCTGTTGTTCTCATGATTATTTTGTTACACAGATTCTCGTCCCAAATCCCACCTTCCTGCCCTCCCTGCCCGGGGCAGGTCTGGCAGCTTGTCCTGTCACGGAGGGAGAGGAGTCAAACTCTGAACTACAGCTGAGCAACTTCTGTTCTTATGGCTTTTCTGCAGTTTGATGCAATTCTGGCTTCTGTAGATAGATGAATGTAATTCCTTGTTGGACATGCCTGTTCCCAGCAGTATGAGCCATTCTGTTGTACCACGTCACCTTCCAGCAGAGCGGGCCCCGCCCGGCTCCTGTGCTCTTTGATGAATGTATCCGATGCTCTCGTCCCGTGTTCACACTCTGCTTTTTGGCCAGCTTTGTGATTTGTAAATAGGAAAACAATAAAGACATCGAGGTTGTCTTTATGAAGTTTGGAGAATGATGGCTGCTGGAATGGTGGGGGGAGATCTGGGCCATGCTGGCTCCTGGCCCATCTCCCCCAGCTGAGGGTGTGGGGTCCTCAGCTTCCCATCCATGGGCTGTGGGATGAGCCAGACCCTTGGGGCTCCTGAAGCCTGGCAATCACTGCTGGGGAGTCCAGACCCTCAAGCTGTGAGGTGGTGGTAGGAGGGCAGCAGGATGGCACAGGGTGGGAGATGTCATTTTATGACTGAATTTCTTGAACCTGAATTGGAGGTTTTTGACAATTAAATGCACTAAAAGCTGCCCCAGCCTTTGGGGGTCCAGGCCTGGGGGGGAAGGCAAATCCTCTGGCCAGTGATTCCCAGCACGGAGAGGCTTTAGGGGCTGCTGGAGCAGGGATGAGGGCTGGGCTCTGCTCCTGTGCCCAGCACAGCTCCCGTGGTCCCTCAGCTCCATGGAGGCATCAGAGCCCTGCCCTTTGCCCGAGGGAGCAGTGGGGCCGTGGTGAACGTGAGCCCCGGGGCCAGGGGCAGCTTCCCAGGGCTCCAAACTGTGCTGGAGCTCGGCCTGGGGGCCCCGCAGTGCCCGGAGCAGGGGGAGCCCAGCCCAGCCCGGGTCCCTGCTGGAGGAGCACCGGGCTCAGCTGGGAATCGCCCTCTTGCACCATCACCTTTCTCACTCACGGGCTTTGCAGGACTGCCCACGGCCATCGGCTGTGCTGCTGTTCCCTGATCTGTCCCCCCGAGATTTTCCTTCTGCTGCTCCAGGAAAGGCTCCTGGTCCCCCCTGCGAGGGGCTGGGGCTGCTCCCACCCACTGCTGAGGGAGCCTCCGACAAAAAGGGGGTGCTTGGTCAATGTCCTCCCCCTTGGGAGTCACACAATGAAGCACAGAAGAACGTGTTGGGTTTTAAAGATTTTTTTTTATTTTATTTTTTTGTTTTTTATTAAAAAAAAGCCCCTAAATTCTATGGCTTCCAGGAAGCATCAGAGAAATTGAAATGCCATATCTGTACACTTGGTTTTAAAGCAGTAACTAAACTCGCAATGGAACAAACGCTCTCACGTACAATCGCAGTATTTGGACTCCTCGCTGGAAGGACAGAGAGTCCCGGGCTCGGGCCCGGCCCCGGCGGCCGAGGGAGCGCGCACGGAGCCGGGCACGCCGGGCACACCCTCGGGGCCGCCTCCCCTTCCCCTCCGCGGCTCCTCTTCGGCCTCTGCCGGGGCTGCTCTGAGCCGACGCGCTGCCAAGGGACCACTTCCAGTGAAAATTTTAAGGCGATTTTTAAAATTCGTTTGTTCGCCTCGCTGGGGACACGAGGTCAAACGTTGCACGTCCCCTTCCCGCCGTGGCCAGGGACGCGGCAGCAGCTGGGGCCGCAGCCCGGACAAGCCAAAGGCGGGGTCAATCCCGAATTGAGGATGAAGAGGGGCCGTGGGGAGGGCACGGCCCCGTGGGAGACCCCACGCCCCCCCAGCCCCTCCACAATGCGGGGTCTCCAGCCCCCCGAGATGGTCAGTTTGGACAAATGTTTCAAAGCAGCCACAGATGGTCCCATCCCTCCCCCGCCCCCCCAGCACAGCCTCAGCCCCTTCTTTGGGGCAGAACATCAGGGTTTTGGTAAAGATAAGTGTGTGTCCCCCCCCCAAAGTGTCACGATCAATACACACGACAGCGCACGGGGTCATTCACGTGGGGAGCTGCAGTGCCCTGGGGGTGCCGAGGAACGCGGGGGTGCGGGGGGTGTCCGTGGGTCAGTTCCAAAACCTGCATTTCCCCAGCCCCAGGAGAGGCCGGGAGGATCCGGGGGATGCCCTGGTGGGGATTCCACCGCTCCACCCCGGCCCGGCCCAGCCCCGGCCCCCCGGGGCCTCGGGGGGCTCAGGCTGTAAAACCAAGAGGCCATCAAGCCGTGCCCACACCTACAGCTCTCGTGGAAACATCCAGCCCCAAGACATGGCAGCACCAGAGACGAGGCCGCTTCGCTTCCCCTCCCTGCTTTGCCACCGCCATTCATGGGTCCCTTTGGTCTCGGCCGTCCCCGTCCCTGTGTCCCCCAGCCCCTGGGAGTCTCGGACCTGCTCTCGGCGGGACCGGACGGCGCCTGTATTGCTCGCAAAAGTGCATCGTAAATGAACTGTAAACGCGTTTCCTCTCCCCGCCCCGCGCGGCCCCGGCTCTCCCCGCCCGAGCGGGGCCGCTCCGAGCCCAGCGCTCGCCACTGACCGAGGGGACCCGGCGGGGACGCGGGGCGGGGCCGGAAGGAAGAGCAGAATTCGGTAACACTGAAGATGACGGTCAAAGACTGACGACTCAGCACTCTGCACCGAGACTCACTTTAAATTAACTTAAGAGACAAAGAAGCAACAGAAAAAAAAAATATTCCTCCTTAGCCCACTGCTCTTGAAATTGTCTTCGTCTTCTTCTGACAGCGACGGGTCAGAGTCTGTAGTTGATCCCCATTTCAGACCGGTTATAAACTCAAAGCAAGTGACGCCGTGGGTTTTTCTCTTTTTCTTTTTTTTTCTGTTTGACGGACGCAGGAACTTCAGCGAAGTTGGGCTTGGTTCGAGTAAACGGCCACGAGTGGCGGAGGAAAGGACAAGCAGTTTGGGGAGGCCCCGCTCCCCAGCTGCGCGTGGGGCGCTGGGGGAGCCCGTCCGGCCCGGCCCCCCCGTCCCCGTCCAGCCCCAGGGGCCGCGGGCTCCGCGGGGCAAGATCCAGCCACGGCCAGAGGGAGAGGAGCCGGCGCTCGCCGCTCCGCCCGGCCCCGGCTGCTCACTTGCGACGCTTGGTGGTTTTCCTCTTCCTTCTCTTGAAGAAACAGCAGCACCTGGGGACAGAGGGGACCCGTCAGCACGGAGGGTGCAGCAGCAGCCCCGGGGTCAGAGAGGACAGAAACCCCTCGGTGCCTTGGTGAGCTCCACGTGGGCAGAGCTGCTCCACCAAGTGCCCCTGGTACACGGCGGGGGCTGGACTGGGAGCACCGCAAGTGACACCAAAAGTGACACCTGCCACAGCAAATGGCACCAACCAGGGGGGTGACACTGACCATGGCACACAAGGCCATGAGCCAGGGCCAGGCAGGGACTCCAGAGAAGGAGCAGTCCCAAACCCATCCGTGCCCCTCTGTGCGGGAGCCTTGGGCAGGGCGAGATGGGAAGGGCTGGGGTGGTGGTGGCCCTGCAGGGACACCTCTCACGGGGTGCCAGGGGACAGCTGGGCTGGAGGGCACTGGACAAGGCATCCTGGGGCAGCTGCTGAGCCCTCCTCCAGCCCAGCACTGGTGAGGGGCAGGGCTGGGGCCTTACTTTGTATCGTCTGTCACCTCCACCTCGGTGGGGGCTGTGATGGGGGCGTTCGAATGTCCTGCCGTCGGGTCATCTGTGTTCAGCTCTCCATTGGTGGAGCTCATCACCTGCGGAGAGATGAGTGTCAGCGGGGGCAGCCCAGGGGTCTGCAGCCCTTCCCCTCCTGAGGGGCACAGGAGGCACCCAGGAGACCACCCAGCTCTGCCCAGGAGCACCGAGGTGCCCTTGGTGGCAGATGGTGCCCTCAGCCAAACCGCAGTGCTCAGCCTCGGTGCTCCCCAAGAGCCCCATCACAACAGAGAGCTCTGAGCCCCTCAGAACAGCCCTGGAAGGATCCCAGCTCCTGGGAGCCCCTGCACCAGGAGAGGGGCATGAGAGCAGCCAGCTCCAGAGTGGGTGAGAGACAGGGCCTGGCAAAGCTGACAGCTCCAAGGAGCCCTTCCCACAGCTGAGCATCTGGACACGACTTCTGCTTCCCAGCACCAAGACTCAGCCCAGTGCCTACCCTGAGGGCTCAGGCATCCCTGAGCTCCTGCCCACTCACCAGGGCAGCAGGGTCAGCCACAGTGCCAGGGCCAGGAGGACATCCAAGCCACCGAGGCAACTGTGGGATGCCCGAACTGCCATCCTGTGCCTGCTGCCCACAGGCAAAGCCAGGAGCTCCCTGGGGATGCACAGGCCAAACACTCTCCAAGCTGCTCGGCCCCAGCAAGGACTCTGGGCCTTCCCCAGCCCCTTGGAGGAGCTGCCACCCAACAGGCAGTGCCCAGGCAGCAGGGACAACCGACAGGCAGTGCCCAGGCAGCAGGGCCACGTCAGGCTCCAGCCCCTGACACCAGCACAGAGACCCCTGCACATCACCCCACAGTGCCGGGCGCAGGCGGAGCACGGCAGGAGGGTTTGCAGAGCAGGACTGGGGAGGAGGAAGGGGATGAGGGACAGGAGGAGCGAGGCAGAGCATGAGCTGGGCCCTCGGAGTGCCCGGGCCTGCCTGGCACCACAGAGCGCCCGGCCCCATGATGGCAACAGCAGGAGCTGTGCCCAGGCCTGGGGCCAAGCACCAGCAGAGTCCCCGTGGAGCAGCAGGAACGAGCAAGAGCAGCGGGGACGGAAGCAGAGACAGAGGAAGCGGCGCAGGCCCAGCCAGGGGACCCAGCATGGATGTGCCACCATCCATGAGGGAGGGACCCCCAGGCCCAGGCAGGGCTGAGCGGAGCGGGCAGGAGGCGGCGAGGGCGGCGAGCACGGGGCTGACGGCGCCAGCACAGGACCAAGGCAGGGCCACGGCAGGGGACACGGCCAAGGAGTGCCCAGGAAGGGAGGAGAAGCAGGGCTTGGAGCCAGGGCTCCAGTCAAGGAGGTGCAGAGAAGTCCCTGCTCAGACGAGCGGCACTGGGGGCAGAGCAACGCTCACCCAGCTGCTGTGCTGCAGTGTGCCTGCCATCCATCCATCCATCCATCCATCCATCTTCCATCCATCCATCCATCCATCCATCCATCCATCCATCCATCCATCCATCCATCCATCCATCCATCCATCCATCCATCCATCCCTATCCATCCATCCCTATCCATCCATCCCTATCCATCCATCCATCCCTATCCATCCATCCATCCCCAACCACCTCTAATTCCCCTGGCAGCACCAAGGGAGCCCAGCAGCCCCCAGGAAGCAGCACCAGCCTCGTCTGTGAGCCGTGAGCATCCGGTCACACCACAGGGACAGGCAGCACGTGGGCAGGACCCCGGGATGTGCAGCCCTGGGGCGGGGGAGCGGGGCTGATCCCGGCTCCGCGGGCGGCCACGAGGCCCAGGGTGGCTCCGCTCCCTCCCGTGCCCGCCCTGCCCCAGGAGGTTTCATGTACCTGCACGGACCCCCCGAGCCTGCCGGCTGCCAGGTGAGCTCCCAAAGGCTCCTCGGCAGGCTGCCCACCGGCCTGAGGATCCCACAACTCCGTCCCCTCGGGCGGCTGCTCGCGACAGGCAGGAGGAACAGAATGAAAAGAAACAAAAGAAAAAGAGGGAGAATGGGGAAGAGAAGGGAGAAGTGGAGGGAAAGGGTGGGAAAAGTGGCAAAGGGAGTCGAGAAAATAAGACATGCAAAAGCAAAAACATGACCGGAGCAGCTCGAGTTGGTGATTGCGGAGGGCACCCGTGCAGCACCATCCCGGCGGCTCCCAGAGCAGTCCCTGCGGTGACAACGGGGGTCTGTGTCCCCCTGCCACCTACACACACACCCCAGGGCCAGCCCCACGCAGCCCCTGGAGCAGGGCCAGCTCCAGCAGGGCTGGGGGCCGTGTTTGGGAGTGGGCTGGGGCAGCAGAGCCGGAGCTGCAGCCAGGCCCAGGTGACGCCGCATCCCCAGGACGACGCAGGGCTCGGGAGGGCCTGTGTGCCACGAGCTGGGCCAAACCCTCCCCCAGTGAGCACAGCACGGCCCCAGAGCTGTGGGGACACCCTGTGTCCCCAGCCAGGGCTTGGACACCCTGTGTCCCCAGGCTGGACACTGCTCCTGTGCTCTGGGAGCTCTGTGCTTTGCTCTTCCCCCTGCTCTGGAGAAGGGACATCCACCATGGCACTTCCCTGGGGTGCGGGCACACAGCAGACCTTACTGGGAGTCAGCTCCCAGAAATGAGCCAGAGGTGATGGATTTGACATTTTCCTCTCCCTGAGGAAGCCCTGCCAGGCTCCCTGTGCTGGGCAGGAGCAGCCTGGGGAGGACAGGGCACTGTACCCCCTGCTCCAGCCCCTTTGCAGGTGCTCTGCCCCCAAGGAGGTTTGGGAGGACAAGGGTTTGTACAGGACTGCTGGAAACACATGAGGTTTGCTCTCAGTGGCAGCAGTGCCAGGACACGTGTCCTGCACTAGGGCAGGACAGGCCACAGCACTGGAGCAGTTCTGAGCAGCCTGGACCCTTTCCCATACAGCTCTGCCTGATCCCTGCCCCGGGCTGGGCTCCCTGTGCCCTGCCCGTTCCCAGAACAGAGGCAGCCCCAGCATGGGACAAAATGCAGCCAAGCTGCCCCCCAGTCCTGCCCTCCCTTGTCCCATGTCACTGTCCCATCAATGGAAGGGCATCACAAGCAGAGCAGTGAGTCTCCCCATGGAGACAGTGAGCAGAGGTGTCTCAGCCTGCACCAAGCCCACACCCCAGGCTGGACCCTGCCCCTCACCAGCTGATGTCCAGGCCTGGCACCCCCCAGTCACACTTCAGCCCCCACAGTGCCTCCTCCCTGTTCTGCCAGGCCACAGGGACATTGCCCTGGGCCCAGGTGAGCCACAGACCCAGTGCTGTGGGAGGGAACTCCTCCCACAGACAGCACTGAGGGAAAGCCATGTTCCAGTCCCTGCCACCATCCCTGCTGGGCTCCACGTCCCTGGAGCTGCAGCCTGAGCTGCCCAGCCCATGGTCCCCTGCCCCAGGCAGGCTGTGCCATTGCTCACCTGGTGTTTGGTGTGTGGCTGTGCTTTGTCTCTGTTCGGGGGCTGCACCTGCACCTCGCTGTGCATCGTGCCAATGGGGGTGGGCTGGGGACACAAAGGACAATGTCAGTGCAGTCCCTCCCAACACCCCGCAGCCAGACCCAGCCTCTGGCCAAACATCCAAACCCCCCAGAAGCAGGGCCTGATCACTGCCCCTGCCCCTGCCCCAGCAGTGCCATGCTTGGTATCTGGCTGCAGTGAGCCCAAGGAATGCACCCATGGCAGTGAGGTGAAAGAGCTCAGCTGTTGGGGTCCCCTTGGCTCCAAGAGCCTCAAATTCCTGTGTCCCAGCCCTGGAGCTGTGACTGGTGAGGAGGGTGAAGCTCATCCCTGGACACAGTGTGTGGCTGGGATGGCTGAGAGCCACCTCCTCCCTGGCTGCTGTCCTGCTGTCCCTGCTCCCTGGGGTGCCTCCCCCTGTGCCCCCAGGCCCTGGGCTCTCACTCACCAGAGGTTTCCCTGCCCAGTCGTATTCGTAGTCGAACACGTAACCGTTCCTCTCGAACAAGTCCGTGAAGAGCTTCCTCAGGTAGTCGTAGTCGGGCTTCTCAAAGAAATCCAGGCGCCGCACGTAGCGCAGGTACGTGGCCATCTCCTCTGTGGGGACAGGGGGCTCAGGGGACAGGCACAGGGGGCTCAGGGCAGGGGGCTGGGCTGGGCACAGCTCTCACCTGGGAAGTTCTCACAGAGCACCTCCACCGGGGTGGCTCTTTTGGTGTCACCGATCTTCTGGTACCTCTCCTTTAGTGTGTCGGCCTGGCAGGGACAAGGGGGGTCAGCACAGGGGCCAGGCACTGCCCTGGGCTGTCACACCGTGTGTGATTGCTTGGGCCCCCTTTCCCAGGTAACTCCTTCCCAGGAAACTCCCTCCCCGGGCAGGTCTGGAGGACAAACCCCAGGGTTTCCAGGACAGCCACTGTGAGAGCAGCTGGGAGGACACAGGGAGACCTGCAGAGCACTGCAAGGGCCTGGCACAGCTCAGAGCTGGCAGGGTGCTAACCCTCCAACACCCCAGGGGCCAAACCTTCCCCCTGCCCATGCCAGGGCAGAGCCACACCCACAGGAAGCCATGCCCAGGGGCAGCAGGAGCTGGCAGTTACCTTGAGGCCTTGCCAAGGAAGGCTCCCACGGAGGAAGTACATAAACATGTGCCCTAATGCTTCCAGGTCGTCCCTGCGGCTTTGTTCTGCATGGAGAAAGAGACATGGGTCAGTTCCCACTAGAGCCACTGTCCCTGTGCAGCCCCCAGGTCCTGCAGCACCCTGAAGAGCAGGAGAGGCAGCTTGTCCCCATGCCCACCTCTGGCACCCCTGCCCTGCAGTCCCTCCCTTCAGCAGGAGGCAGGGCTGGCTCCTGTGCCCACACACCTTTCCCCAGGTGGGTGTTGATGCTCATGTAACGTGCTGTCCCTGTCAGGCTCTTGTGCTCTCGGTAGGGGATGTGTTTTTTGGTCTCGGGGTCGATGTACTCTTTGGCCAGGCCAAAATCGATGATGTGGATGGTGTGCTGCCGCTTGCTGCCCGGCCGCCCCACCAGGAAGTTCTCAGGCTTCACATCTCTGTAGATCAGGCTTTTGGTGTGCACATACTCCATCCGTGTGATCTGGGGCAGGAGGGAGGTGTCAGTGCCAGGGCAGAGCCCCACCCTGTGTCCTGCACACCCCTGCCCTGGGCCCTGCTCTGGCCACCTCTCCCCTGCTCCCCTCAGCCCCAGCCCCAAGGATGGACACATCAGCTCCTTCCCACCATGGGACACAGCCCCAGGCCAGCACATCTTTTATGAAAAATCACAGACATCTTTTATGAAAAATCCTTTCCTTAGGATTTTTCCTCCTGAAAAGCTGAAAAGCCTCAAAAACAATGTAAACAATGATTATCTGCTGCTGTGGAATGCAACAAGTAGATCTGGGATTGGTCTCATAGAGTTGTTTCTAATTAATGGCCAATCACAGCCCAGCTGGCTCGGACTCTCTGTCCAAGATAGAAGCCTTTGTTATTCATTCCTTCTTTTGCTATTCTTAGCTAGCCTTCTGATGAAATCCTTTCTTCTATTCTTTTAGTATAGTTTTAATATAATATATATCATAAAATAATAAATCAAGCCTTCTGAAACATGGAGTCAGATCCTCGTCTCTTCCCTCATCCTCAGACCCCTGTGAACACGGTCACAGGCACACACTGAGATGCTCTGGGCACACTTAGAGGCTTGTCAAGGCTCAGAGAGGGGCTGAGAAGGGTGGAGAGCTCCCCCTCAGAAGGGACCAGGTGAGCCAGGCTGGGTTGTGCCAGCATCTTCCCCCCATTCCCCATGGGATGCCCATGCTGCCTGCCCATGGTGCCCACACACCCCCTGCTCCCCAGGGCAGCCATGCAGGGCTGCAGGGGAGCCATGCAGGGCTGCAGGGGAGCTGTGCAGGGCTGCACTCACCAGCTGGATGGCAATCATCAGGACAGTTTTGAGTGTGAAGGTTCGATCACACAGATCAAAGAGATCTTCCAGGCTGGGTCCGAGCAGCTCCAACACCATGGCGTTGTACTTCCCACAGGGGCCAAAGTAGTAAACCTGAGGAATTCCTTCTGCAAGAGATGGAGCAGGGGCTGTGCAGGGGCTGCAGCAGGGCCACTCTGTCACAGCCATGCCACTGCAGGGGGGATGTCCCTGCACAGCCAGCCTGGCTCCATCTGCATCCCTGACTCTGCTGCGGGGGTGGTGGGGGCAAAGAACTAAATCAGAAGAGATCAAAGATGAGACAAGGCATCTGTGTGAAACCCTGTGGAGCAGATGGGCAGGAGCTCCAGCTGGGGGTGAAGTTGCAGAGTCACATTTAGGGAAAGCCTCTCTCCCAGCAGCTCCCCAGGGCAGCCCAGCCCGTACCTGCATTGCCGAGCTGTTTGTAGAACCGATACTCCAGGTGCAGCTGGGGGGCCCGGGATTTTATGGGTTCCTTGGAGGAGAGAAAGGAAAACAGTTATGTAGGAAGATGTTTAGGGGGTCTGGGTGTCAGACACATCTTTCACATGCTGGCAGGAGCTGGACTGAGAGCATTTGGGGTTGGGAGTAAGTGGTATAAAATAGAGATGAAGCCTCAGGGGATGATGAGAGAGAATCAGCCCATATGGGAGCCAGATCATCTCATCCAGAGAGGGGAAAACATTAATGGGATCAGGTACCAGTGGGGCCACCCTCTCTGCTGCTGGCACTGGCTGAGCACAGCACAGGCCATGCTGAGGGCTGGGAGAAGCAAGACTCAGCTCTTCCCTGCCCAGACCTGGATCGCCCCAGCTGCAATGATGTGTGCTCCCAGACTGCCCTCAATTCCCAGCACAGCCACCCAGCCACCACATCCATCACATCCCAGCCCAACACCATGGGAGAAAGGGGAGAGGCCTCCTTCCCAATGGCTGGAACATCCCCCACCCCGACCACGGAGGAACTCCCTGCTCTGACAGCCACTCACCAATTTGATAGCTACGTATTCGTTTGTGTAGAGATTCTTCCCTGCGGGGAGAGACACAAAAAGGAGATGAAAAGCAGATCCTGCATCACCCCCACCACACATCCACGGCTGTCCCTGAGGGCTCCTGGGCTCAAAAACATTCTGAACAGGTTCTGCAGCTCCCACAACACCTGAAGGAGCCTCAAGGCACGGGGAGCAGAATCCACTGTGGGGAGTTGCAACACGCCTGCTAATTATCCCCAGGTGGGGAATGTGGATTCCTCTGGGATGGGGAGGCTCCTGGGGCTGGAGCCAAGGCTGATGGGAGGGGGCAGCAGCAGGGATGGGACAAGGCTGAGACTTGGTGCTTCTCCAGCCCCCCAGGGGGAGGGGGCTATGGAGGGATGGCCAGAGTTGGGGGACACTGAGGTATGGCCAGGGGGAGCCTGCAAAGGGTGGCAGGGAGGAGGGACACCCAGGAGCACTGGCACAAGTGGCACTGGTCTGAGGGCACCACAGGCAGGTGGGAATCTGTCCCCCAGGGCTGGGGTCACTCCTGGGAATGGCACAGGAGTGTGTGAATGAACCTCATCCCTGGGGATGGTCCTGCCCACCCAAGGGCACAGGGGAGGCCAGGAGCAGATCCATGGCGTGGCCCAGACTGTATGAGGAGCTGAAGGCTGCAGGAAGAGCCCAGGGCAGTGAAGGAGCAGCTGTGGCACCCAGCACCCTGTACAACACCCCCAGAGGGCTCCACACCTGCAGAGGACTTTTCACACTATACCCACAGGAAGGTTGAGCTCAGGGTGCCTCCACATCCCCCCAAAACCAGGGGCTGAGGAAAAGAGGACACACCTGGGAAGCAGCAGCACAATCTCTGCCCAGGCCCCTAAAGGCCAAGATTAAAGGTGTGCAGGAACAGCTCTGAGTGCTCCCTGTGCCTGCAGGAGCCCGGGCAGGTGGGGGTTAAGGGCAGCAGGGATCCCCAAGCCTGGCATGTGGGTATCTGATGGAGCTGCATCTGTCTCCTCGGATTTTCTCCAAGCAATTTGCACAGGGAACAAGCTCCTCCTGGCCTAAGATTTCATCTGCTCCCACTGCTGCTCTCCACCTGAAGCAGCCATAAATCCTGGCTGGGTGACATCAGAGGCAGCTGCTGAGCGCCAGGATTACGGGGAGAGGGATGAATGGGAGATATTAATGGAGCAGCTCCTCCCAGGGATGGGCTCTGCAGCCAAGGAGGGGCTCAGTCCTGCTGCCTCCCTGACCCTCTCCCATCCCAGGGGACTCTGCCAAGCCACTTTGTCTGCTGCTTCTGCATAAAGCAAATCCCTTCACAGTGATTAGGGAGGAAGGGATTTGGGAGGGAGGGAGGGAGGGAAGTCTGGTGAACACAGCGTGTGCCACATCCAGGGGTTTGTCCCATCACACACTGACATTTCCTGGGGAGCACGTGGGACACCCCCAGACCTGTGCACAGCTCCACAGGGCCCTACAGTGCAGTCCAAAACAATTACTGCTGCCTTCAGGGCAGCAACATGGGATCAGAAAACTCACAGCTGGATTTTCCCTGAGGTCAGGCAGGATTTGAAGGGGGAAAAATCTAACATGGCAGGAAAACTGCCAGAGGCACACTGCAAAATGGACTCAGCAGGGAGGGAGAAGGGATGGAGGCAGGAGAATCCCCAGCAGTGGCATCTGTCCTGTCCCCACCACACAGTCAGTGGTGGCACAAAAAGCTACCAGAGTGCAACAAGGCTCTGGAGCTGGCAGCATTCTCCCAGCCCAAAAATGAGTCAAAATAATTTGGTGCTCCTCTGGTTCAGCCCTTCCTTGGGGGCTTGGACACAGCTGATGGACAAGATGGGGAGCAGAGAGGGTGTGGACTGGTCAAATCACCACCCTCTGCTTCCCCTTTCTGAATTAAAAAAGGTGCAAATAGCAGAACTGGCCTGTCATGAGATTAATAAACCAAGAGAAAAGAAAAAGCAAAAGAGCAAGGAGGGAGAATTCCTTCCATGGCAGGGAATTCCCCACTCCAGCTCCTGGAGCCACCCCCTCTGCCCCAGTGTTCACAAGGGGGCAACTCTTGACACCCAGAGCCCAGGGAGTGCCTAGGAGGACTGGAGCAGGCAGGACCTGCAGCACAAAAGGTGCTTTTGAAAGGAAATAAAAGAGAAAAGTGGTGAGATGGCTGGCAGAAAGCAAATATTTGCACTGCAGGGGCCTTTGCCCGGCTGGGTGCCAGAGGTGCCTCCAAACGCAGCTGGCAGCACCTGCAGGATGCAGAGAGGGATCAGAACAGGCTGAGGGCAGCCAGGCCTGGGGCTGGGGCTGGAGCTGCCTCTCTGTGCTGGGCCTGCCCAGGGATTTGGCAGCAGAGCCCAGCACCTGCCCCTGCACGTCAGGAGGAGCCTGGCTCTGCTCTGGCTCCCAGCTGGGTCCCCATCCCAGCAGCTCAGAGCCACGGAATCACAGAGGCATTAAGGTGGGAAAAGACCTTTCAGATCACCACTCTGACCATCAGCCAGCAGCACCACCATGTTCACATTAGCCCATGTCCCCAAGTGCCACTTTCACACATTGTTCGAACACTTTGTGGGTGGTGACTCCACTCCTACCCTGGGCAGTCTGTTCCAATGCTTCCCAACACTTTCTGAGAAGAAATTTTCTCAATTTCCAATTTAACCTCCTCTGGCCCAGCCTGAGGCCGTTCCCTCTGCTCCTGTCCCTGTTCCCTGGAGCACAGCCCGGCCCCTGGGCTGTCCCCCCCGTCAGGAGCTGTGCAGAGCCACAAGGGCCCCCTGAGCCTCCTTTGCTCCAGGCTGAGCCCCTTCCCAGCTCCCTGAGCCCCTCCTGGTGCTCCAGACCCTTCCCCAGCCCCATTCCTGCCTCTGGACATGCTCCAGCCCCTCCCTGTGAGGAGGAAAGTGAGCACTGAGGCTGCCCCTTGCCCATGGCACAGCACTGTGCCCACGCTGGGCACCTTTGTGCAGCAGCAGCACAGAGCTGTGCCAGGGCACCTGGATGAGAAATTGGCTGTGCCAGGGCACCAGGATGGGAATTTGGCTGTGCCAGGGCACCAGGATAAGAAACTGGGTGTGCCAGGGCACCAGGATGAGAAATTGGCTGTGCCAGGGCACCAGGATGGGAATTTGGGTGTGCCTGGGCACCAGGATGGGAATTTGGCTGTGCCTGGGCACCAGGATGGGAATTTGGCTGTGCCAGGGCACCAGGATGGGAATTTGGCTGTGCCAGGGCACCAGGGTGGGAATTTGGCTGTGCCAGGGTACCAGGGTGGGAATTTGGCTGTGCCTGGGCACTGAGATGGGAATTTGGCTGTGCCAGGGCACCGGGGTGGGAATCTGGCTGTGCCAGGGTACCAGGGAATGAATCTGGCTGTGCCAGGGTACCAGGGAATGAATCTGGCTTCCCAGACCTGGGAATGCAGTGGAAGAACAGGGGATGAGGCAGCCAGGCCCAGCCCTGCCAGCACTGCAGCACCAGTGACAGTGGCTGCACCAGGCCAAGCAGTGACAGATCTGTGGAATGCTGAGCTTTAACACCATCAGAAGAAAAATGTTATTTTAAAGCTTGACCTTCTGTAAAGGAGGCTCTGAACAAGCAGGAGGAAAAGCAAGTCTGAGCCTTCAGCAAGGGAGGGAGGAGCAGCAGGAATTGTGTGGGTTCCTCTCTCCCAAAGCCTCCAAAGACACCTGTGGCCACCTCTGGCACGTGGTGGCTCTGTGGCTCTGGCCTCTGGGAGGGGGCTGAGCCCTTGGCCACACTCAGGTGTTCACAGGGAGGTCTCTGCAGAGCCCAGGACAAGAAGGGTGTCATGAGCAGGGCACTGGGCCCAGACACTTATTCAGAAGGCACCTTTTGTGGCCCCAGGTAACTCCCTGGGAGGCTGCAGGACAGGCCTGAGAGCCACAGCTCAGGAGAGCTTGGGAATGTCCCCAGCACCTGCAGTGACCCTTCAGCTGGCATGGCCCTGGCCCAGCTGCAGCACTGAGCTGCTCCTGGCTCACACACTGCACACAGACTCACCCCCTGTGCTCTTCCCTCCTCCAAAATCCCCAGTTTACTTTAAAAGATAATTAATTTCAAGCTTTTAATTTTGAAGGAAAGCAGCTGCTGTGGCTCCAAGCTGCCAGCAGCAATGCATACAGCAGGCTGGGGGAGAGGGGTGGGCACTGAGAAGCTGCAAAAAGCACATTTGCACAAGTTTACTGCTGGAAGAACAGAAGCAGCAGCTGCTGCCAGGTCCCCCATCCTTCCCTGCACCCTGCCCTAGGCTGAGGCTGCCCTGGGGCAGCTGCATGGCCCAGCCTGGCAGGAGCAGCAGCCTTGGGCCAGGCTCAGGAAGGGGCCCTCAGGGAGGGTGCCAGGACTGAGGGCAGCTCCTGCCTCTGAGGCAGCTCTGCACCAGGGCAGGACCTGCCCAGCACCCAGGTTGGGCTCAGTTTTCACCTTTCTCCTCAATGTCTGGGTTTTCCTCCTCTCCCCCTACCCCAGCCCATCCCAAGCACTCCTGAGTAGCTGCCAAGAGGAACCTGCCCCAGCAAAGCCTCTCTGTGAGTGTGCTGGTCCTGCTCTCAGGTGCAGGGAGCTGGCAGGGCTGCAGCTGGGCTGTGCCCAGTGCCAGGGCACACGAGCCACCAGCCACACTCTGCCACCAGTGTCCTGCTGCCTTGTGTTCCAGAGGGCAGCGTCCCACCCTGCTGTGGGCACCACGTGGGCAGGGGCAGCTCAGGGGGCTGCAGGCAGCAGGCACTGCCCTGGGATGCTCTTGGAGGAGCTGGGCTGGTGCTGGAGCACAGCTGGAGGCTGGCAGGGGGAGGGATGAGCACTCAGCAGCTCAGGGTGAAGCTCCAGGATATAAGAAGGTAACAGGAGCCAGCACCTGCACAACATCAACCTCTGTGCCAGAGGGCTGGGGCAGCCACCCTGCTCCAGCTCCCCAGCCATGCTGGTCCAGTGAGGAACTGGCTGGCAGCACTGCCAGGCTGGGACTGGCACCACGTCCCTGCACTGCCCAGGATGCCAAGGCCAGCAGGGACAGGGAGAAGCAGGATCCAAATGCACAGCCCTGGCAGCCACAACTCCTGCCCACGTCATTCCCCTTCTGGCTTCCCACTAATGCCTTATGCCAATTGTTTTTTTAGATTTTATCTTTAAACAGATCACTTGATTTTAGACACCTCCTACATGGGTGGACATTTGTCTCTACCTGGGACAGCTGAGCTGAAGCACCCTAAGGACAGATCACCATGTGCCCCTTGGTGTGGTGGAGAAATAGGGCAAAGTGGTCCCTTTTTGAGGAAGACAATGTCCCCTTCCTCCCTCCCCACCACTGGGAGCTGGAAAAGTCACCTCCAGGTACATTTTTTCAAGATCTCATGGCCTTTATTATGAGAGCAAAAAGGCCAAAGAAGATCTGGGAGCTTTTAAATACTGAGCTGCAGTTTGGCCTCTAAAGCTTCGAGGACTGAATTCTCTATTCCTAGGGAAAACTGAGTGCCCAGCAAGAGCTGGGGAACATCCCTGCTCATGCCACCACTTCACAGCAGGAGCCCTCTGGTCCCTTGCCATTCATCTGCAGCTGGAGGAATCCCTAAATCCTGAAAGCATTCCTGAGCCCTGATGCAGTTTGGAGGCACACCTAAGGAAGAGAGATGTGATTTTAGGAGAGAAGCCACATAGCTGTGGCTTCCACTGCTGTGATGAGATCTCGTGCTCAGGCCTCCAGCATGTTATGGCCAGGCACTGCAGGGTGTGACAGAGCTAAAAAGCCACGTGAAGGGACTGGAAGCTTCTCTTGCTGGTGGCAAGGACAAACTCTCACTGTGAGAATCGACCACTGTGGAGCCCTGGAGCGAGAGCTCGCTGCTTGTCCCTGCAGCCAGCAGCAAACTGAGCCCAACTGCTCCCAGGTCCCTGCAGCAACCTCACTGCCAGCTTGACAGACATTGCTCAGATCCATGTCAGACTCGTGTCCCCTCACTGAAAATGAGGGGAGGCCAAGGCAGGGGGGTCACACTGACCCCAGCTCTGAGCACAGCAAAGCAACAGAGCCCCAGCCTCCTGCCTAAAGCAGGATCCTGGGATCCAGCTCACCCAGAAACACAGATCCACTGCAGAATGCTCAGTGGCAAGCAAGGAAAAGGAGGTGCAATGACACAGGTGGAGCCTGCATGGCTCAGGGCTCTCTGGGAGGCACTGGCAGCAGGAGTGGCCAGATCCACCCGGGGAACTGAAAGGAGCAGCTGGTGCAGCAAAATCCCCAGTAGCTCTCCTTCCACAAGCCCTGGGTCTGGAGGAAGGCTCAGAGCTCCTCATGACAGCAGGAGAGACAGCTGAGCAGGGGAACTGCTTGGCTGGATTTTCACCAGAGCATTTCCCCAGCTCTGCAATTACACAGCCGGGAAGTGCGGGGAGGGGACGGCTGAGCCTGGCACCAGCCAGTCTGTCACACAGGGGAGAGCTGACATTAACTCCCCACACTGGGAGGGGGAACTGACCTCACCCCAGCCAGGGCTGCCACAGCTCCTCCCCAGGCCCACGGTCAGGGCAGGTTTAGCTCAGAGCTCAGGGCAGGTTTAGCTCAGAGCTCGGTTTGAGAAGGCGCTGCTTAAAATATCACAGAGCAACAAGGCTGTGGCTGTCCCAGGCTCTGGGGACTGCCTCTCTTCCCTCTCCCCAGAGCACAAGCCCCTTCCCAAAGCACTCACCCCAAGCTGGCAGGGACTACACCCACACATTCCTGGAGACATCCAGACTGTGCTGCTGGCACAGAGGTGCCTGGCCCTGCCTGATGCCAAGCAAAGGGTTAACAGCTTGCTGAAAGTCTCCAGGGACATTCCCAGTCCTGAGAGAGGAGCAACCTCCCCACCCTCCAAACAGAAGTTTGCCTGAGGAGTTTCCTGATAAACTTGGTTCAAAATGGAAAATGACTATGGAAGATGCTTGGGTTTTATTCCTCCCTTTCTCTGGCCTGCACAGAATTTCAGGAGTCTCTCAAATAACCAGTTTCAACAACTGAAGAATTTACCCAGGATAAAACATGGATTCTCCTTCCTAGGTGTTTGTCCCAGCAGAGGGAAGATCCCTCAGGCCCCCATGCTCCATCCCCTGTCCTGAGGCACAGCGAGAGGGCAGCACCCAGAGCACAAGTGGGCTGAGATTTGTGAGCACACAGTGGCATCTCCTGAATCCTTCCCCACTCAGTGTTCCTGGATTTGGGGGACACCCAGATCTCCATGGCCACCACTGCTTACAACAGACAGATCCAGCCTGTAGCATTCTCCCTGGCAGAGCCAGAGAGCAACAGGTATAGGAGGAGAAGGGAAACACTGGAATCAGTCCTTTGGGCTGGGCTGGGCCTTGGCAGACCAAGCACAACGTGAAAGGATGAAGAAAGTGGAACCTCTGTGACAGAAGCGGGGCAACGCTTCCACTCTGTGTGCCCGGTCAGCACCCCTGTGCCCATGGCCACAGGCTGTGCCAGCTGCTCCTGCTGCACGAGGAGGATGCCAGGGCAGTCCTGGCAGGAGTGGGTACAGGGAGGACAGAGATGACCCTTCTCACCTAGACGGAGCTCCCCGAAATTGCCGCATCCAATCTTCTTGCCGACACGGAAGTTGGGACCCACCATTAAGACTCCCGAGTTGGTTCCAGCACCCCGGCCTCCATGACCACTCCTTCCTCCACCTGTCTTGGACATTCTTTTACCTTCCTCCAGCTCCCCTTTCCCTCCTCTCTTATCAAAATCCATAAGTTTGTGATACCCCGGCCTCTCCACGGTTACGCTGCTGCCATACAAATCCCAGAGCTGCCGAAAATGGAAGGGTGAGGAGGAAAGAAGCAGGGTTCCTCTTGGTTAATACAGCATCCCGGGGAGCGCTGGGAGGGTGGGGGCTGGAGAACGAGGGGCAAGAGGCCGTCCAGGGCTGCTGGGCTACTGAAATGTCAGTGCTTCCCAAGGTCCCGCCGGGACTGGCATCATCGCCGCTCACAGGGAGGTCTTTGGTGGAGAGAACATCCTGCACACAGGCTCCTCCCAGCGCAGCTCCTCGGTGTCCCAGCTGTGCAAAGAGAGAGGCAGAAAATCACTATGAGAAGGCAGAGAGCAACAGAGGGCTCTGGGTTCCTCAGAGTCCCTCCAGCACCTTCCCTGCAGACAGGTAATTCCTACAGCAGCGACAGTGCTGCAGCTGAGGGGTGGGAGAAGCTGGGATAAACATCAGCTCCCAGAGTGCCCCATGCCTGAGATGTTGGTTTACATGAACAAACGAGTTTAAAAAAGCTTGGTCAGCTGGAGGTGAAATGGTTGATAAGTGTCTCCACGTTGGAGCCAGCCAAGTGATGTGGGGACAGAACTGTCCCCACAGGGAAGGGCTGCTGGCAGCTTCTGGAAGCATTCAGAGGCACCAGCCAGGGACTCTGAGAGCCCCCAGGAACAGGGGACACACGTGAACCCAGCATTGTGGGGCTGCCCATGGAGTGAAATTGATTTCACCTGGCTGGATCCAGGGGCAGGGGCCAGTGGAGCTGGAGCACTTCCCACTCCAGCAGCAGCTCCTGCTGTGCTGGGCCAGGATCCTGTGCCAGCAGCCCTGCCCAGGACACTCAGGGCACCCACCACAGCCCACCTGGGCTGGGGGAAACACCCACTTGGCAAACAGGAACTTGCTAACATCCCACTGCCTCCTCCTCTGCTCTTATCAACCAACCTTGACTGGAATTGCCAATCTGGGAGTGAGGGCCCTGGGCTGCAGCCCGGGCCAATGCTGTGACACTGGCCAGAGCAAATGATGCTCATGGGGTGCAGCACCTTGCTGCCTTGTGTGCTCCCAGTGAGGCTGCTGGAAAGCCCCCATGCTGCTGCTGGGGTTATCTGGGTTCCTCTCCACAGGCAGGAATCAGCTCAGCCCCCTGAACCAGGGAGCTCCTTCTTGTGTGCACAGCCCTGCTCATGGCTGGATGAGGTGACCTTTAAAGGTCCCCCCAACCCAAACTATTCCATGATTCCATGACACTGGCTCCACACACCTCCCTGTGCAGCTGCCCAACATCAAGGCCAACCAAAGCTTTGCTTCCTTCTGGACACAAGACTGGGATGAAAAGAACCATGGAGCTGCTCTGTGCTCGAGGAACCAGGTGCCCAAGAGGGATCTGTGCCCTCCCTCCCTGCAGCATTCCACCAGAGAGGGACTGCCCTGCACTGGGGAGGGCAGGCTGGGTTCCTCCTCACAGGGGTGCCCATGTGGGAGGCAGGAAGGACAATCAGGAAGCTCAACGTGGACAGAGGGGGTCAAACAGGATCTGGGCACACACTGGGAGGGCACATGAGAGACCCACACCTCCATTTCCCTCCTGCCCTGGTTTTGCTCCCAGCTTGACCCTTGCCATCCTCCTACCCCTCCTTTAGCCTGCCCCCTCCCCAAGCCCCTGTGACACCACTGAGAGCCTCCCAAGAGCTCCCAGGGCCACCACAGACTCCGGCTGCCCCCCTGGGTTATCCAAGCAAACCCCCCCTCCAGCTCCAGGAAATGAACACACTGCGAGCTCTGATGCTTGGCCAAACCCCGTAAAACTTTTTATTGGCTCTCAATAGCTATTAATAACAAAAAAAAACCAAAAAACCAACCCTTCTCATGCTCAAGGATACAGAGGGAAATGTGGGAGCTCTAAGAACAGCCCAGGGAAAAAGACACCAAAGCCAGAGCTCGGCAGGGGGAAGGACTGGCTGTGTAAGGGTCCAGGGGCAGGACAGCCCCTGAGGGGAGCGGACACCAAATCCTCACTCTCCAGAGCATCCTGGCACACTGCCACTGCTCTCCAGGAGGGACCAGAGCTGCTCCAAGGGTGCAGAGTGCTGGGGTGCCACTTGTGGGACCTGCCTGCTCAAGCACAGCAGAATAAGGCTTTCATGCATCATGGGAGCCCCCTCCTGCCCCCACAGGCTCCAGCCTTGATCCAACAGCCCTGGAGCATCCCTAGAGCATGGCAGCCTGGCTGTCTGAGGCCACAACACACCAAAAACTGGACAGCATCCTGCTGCACAAGGGAAACTGAGGCACGGGGAGCGTTCCATCTCTCACAGAGCTGGGCAGCCCCGGGCTGGCTGCTGCCCTGGTGCTCCCTTCCCCCAGAGCGCGTCCGTGCCAGCAGGAAGCGGCTGGGAGCGGCAGGAGCAGGGCTTCCCTCAGCTTTGTTCTGCCCCAGCCCCGAGCACGCTGGGCCCACACGTGACATCCTGCTCATTCTTCACTCCCCCGATGATTTCCGCTCGGGTTCAGCTCATGGGGCTGCCCTCCCGACCTCCTCAGGACACCAGAGCTGCTCCCTCACAGCTCCCAGCTCCTGGAGCGGGCAGTTTCACCCTGGTGTTCAGGGAGCTGCTTTCCCTGGATGTGGCTCCACCACAGGCGGGGAAAGGGGAGCAGCTGGTGATGCACAGCCCTGCTGCAGCTCCAGAACCTGTTTTCCTTCTGAATCAGACCTTTATGCTCAGTCCCAGGGGATTCCAGGCCCAGACTGTTTGCACAGAGTCAGGCGGCCGACAGCCAGAGCTCAGGGAGCTCCAGCCCCAACGCTTGGGATTATTTTCTTTGAAGAGTTATGGGCCAGCCTCTGCAAGGGAATTTCAGACAATGAAGTGAGGCAGAAGGGAAAAATTCAATCCTGTTTCCTGTGAGCACAGGGAGACTGTGCTGCCCTTTCCCAGCCTAGAGAAACGCAAGGAGCAGCACAGCACAACTCTGGTCCTGCCTGTGGAGCCTCAGGAGCTCTCCTGGAGGGGCCCAGCTCCAAACTCCAATTTCAGGCAGCTGGGCCAGATTGACACCCAGAGAGGCCCCAGCCCAGCCCCCCAGGCTGGGACTGCCATGCTGCAATTCCCCCTTTCCCAAGCTGAGCAGCAGGAAGTCCCTAAACCAAATTCATGTGAGTGAGGCCAGGCAGTGATGCTCCCTCACACTCTGCCCACCAGCCTCCCCCATGGATGAGCCAAGGGCTGGGAAGAATTTATTTTCTCATCCCAGGAGTGCTGAGGAGACACAGTGGCTGCCTGGACCTCAGGACAAAAGCAGGACCCACCTCTGTGCAGTGTCAGTGACTGCTCAGGTTTTCCACCCTGTGCCATAAAAGGATCACTGGCCTTTAAAATTGAGAACAACCTAATTAGAAACAGAAACTTTTGGTAAAATCCCAGGACTCCCACTGCTCCAGAGCAAAAAACCTCTGTGTTTGTTAAAACACAGCAGCCTTTGGACAGGCAACAGGGACCCAGACCTGACCCAACCTCCCTAGGCAGCAGCACCAGGGGGGAAGATTCCCTGTATAAAACTGATTTCACAATGTTCCATTTTGCACAGGAATCCTCTCCCAAAAGGTCACAGCGAGGCAAGCAGCCTCAGGAAAGCACCTTCTAGGCTGGATTTGTTGGCCTGGAATCAAATCTGATGCAAGATGAGACTAAGGAAACTTGTTTCTCTCTTTGGGAGGGAGCGGGATAAATAAAGAAAAAAAATGAATTGTCCTGAAATTTGGCAGAAGAAATTCCAAAGCAAGCTGTGGTCTTAAAGCAAATAAGCAGTGCCCTGAGGTGTTTGCAGTGCCAGGGATCCTGGAAAGGAAACAAACTGCAGGCAAGTGCAAGTGCCTCAGCACCCCAAACCAGAACCTCAGAAGCACTGGAAGTGCCATAAAAATGGAGCAAGCCCACACACCCTGATTCCCAAAGAGGGAGTTCACAGTGCTTTTGTTGAATCATTGGGTCCTTTTTCTTTGCCATCTGGTTTTAAGCAGGTCAGAGCTGCTCCAGTCACATTTACAAGTTTTTCCCTGCAGATGTAAGGGTGAGAAAAGGGGAATTGGGGTTGGGGGGAGTTGTTTTTTTTCCTTAAAAAAAGAAAAGCTGCAGTTCTAGTGCCACCCCTTGTCTCTGTGACTTGGACCAAAATATCAAGGCTCGGGAAGTTCCTGCTCACATTTGCAAGTATAAGATGCTGAAGAGTTGTATTTTTAAGAATTTTTTTTCCTGTAGAATGAAACCCTGTGGCTGCTGAGAAGGCACTTGTACAAACCATCTGGGGCACATTGTTCTCAGCCCTTTATATGAGCACACACACCGTGTTCCTGCCCAAAGAGGTTACAGCTAAATGGGGCAAGACAAAAGAGGGGAAGAAGAGGGAAAAAAATAGCAGCCTGGAGCAGGGAAGTGGCTGGGGAAGGTCAGGGAGCAGGTCCATGGTGCTGCTTGGAACAGGGCCCAGGTGTCCTGGAGCAGCCATGCCCTGGGTGCTGCTCCCTGAGCCCCAGCAGCCTTTGGGATGGTTCTTGGAGCTGGTTTCCCCATGTACTCTGCACTCTGTGAGCAGAAGGGAAACACAGCTGCATCCAGATGAAAGAGAAAGGAAAGCTTCTTGAGAGCACAAAGAGAAAAGCCCTTGACACTCTGCAGCTCCAAGTACAGATCACTGCCAATTAAAGGCTAAAAATAATCACAAATACCCCAATGTCCCAAAGGATGACCCATCAGCTGGCTCCCAGGGCAAAAATCCAGACCAAAAAGCAACCAGTGGCCTTACACAGCTGAAACCAAATCCCAATAAATTCTAAAAGTTAAGAGGCTGAGCTTAGAGGAAGATCAGAAGTCTTAAAACAAAGCAAAATCTTAAAACATCTTTAAGAGTGAGCCACAGACGGTCCTAGATGATGTCTGCAAGGGTTTGTTGTTAAACACATGTTCCAGCCTGCAGAGCTGCAGCCAGCCCTGCTCGTGATGGAGCAGGGAAAGCTGTGCCACACACAGGTGTCCCAAAGTGTCCCAGAACAGGGGGCATGGAAAGCCTCAGCAGGCTTCCCACCACAGCCCTGCCATGGGCCAAGCTCACAGGGTTGGCTCACATCAAGTTTCTCATCCATCAAAGTTCCCAAATCCCTCTCTCCAGGACTGATCTCCATCCATTCTTTATCCAGTCTGTGTTTGTGTTTGGGGTTGTCCCAGCCCATGGCAGGACCTTGCACTTGGCCTCGTTGAACTCCATGAGTTTGGCACAATCCCACCTCTGCAGGTCCCTGTGGATGCCCCATCCCTTCCCTCCAGCTCCACACAGCTCTGTGTCACCAGCAAACCTGCTGAGGGTACCCCCAGTGCCACTGTCCATGGCACCAGCAGAGATGTAAAACAGCACTGGTGCCAGTACCAACCCCTGAGGACACTACTGGTCACTGGTCTCCACTTAGAGTGTGACCATCCAGCCATTCTCCACCAAGTGAGCACCAACAGGCTCCAGAGAGATCTCCTGAGCTTCCTCCACCCTTGGATACTCTCCTCCTCAGTTATCCTGATTTATCCAGCAATTATCCACCAAGTGAGCACCAACAGGCTCCTGAGAGATCTCCTGAGCTTCCTCCACCCTTGGACTCTCCTCTGAGCTGGGCACAGCAGCTGAACAGGCTGGAACTCAGGTCCATGGGTGTGCTGTTTGGAGAAAACTCATCCTGACCCCACAAAAGGAAGTTTCCTCCATGGGTTTGAGAGGCAGAGGGGCTGTGCAGCCCCTGGTGCTTGCTCCACCTGGGACTTTCACCAGCGACAGCTCCAGTCCAGGGAGATTCAAGCAAACCAAGCAGGACAGCAGAACATTCCTTATGGCAAGGGAAGGCTGGCTTGTTCTGGCCCCATTTCCTCTGGATGCCTCAGAAAACAGGAGCTTCAGTGCTCTGAGTGAGGAACTCCAGTGCTCTGAGTGAGGAACTCCAGGAACCTGGTGGAGGTGGGAGTTCTGGATGTGAGCGTCTCACATCAGAGCTCTGAGAGCTCGATGGAGGATGGGCTGCACCACTCTGGGGACAGCACCTGTGGAGGAGCTGGAGCAGCAGGGCAAGGGGTGAAAGGGCCTTTATCCATCCCAGAAATTCCCTTAAAAACCAAGCAGTCCTGGAAGCAGCCACTTTCTCAGCAGTTTCTGCCACGTGCAGCCACAAGAACATCAGAACACAGAACACAGGCTGGCTCCAGAAGTGATGGCACCCACATCCTCTTGATCTCCACCCTTTTTTCCAGCCTGCAGCGAGGCAGGAGCCAGCCCAGCTCTGTTTACTCCTGCTCCTGTGTAGGTTGGTGTTGGTGTCAGCACAACAGGAAGCTCCTGTTCAATAGTTTGTCACTGAACTGCTGATGCAGGGCCATGGGGGAGCCTGGGCAGAATGTGTGGCTGCTCTGAGAGCCAGGGGAGCCTCAGAGCTCAGCTCCAGGGACTCCAGAGCTCCTGGCTCTGCCACCCCTTCCGTGGTGATTTGGGTGTGCACTGAGCCCCTGGCCCTTCACATCCTGCCTGTTACACTGGGATAACTTCCCTGCATCCACCTCCTCCACCTGAGCTCCCTGGAGAGATGCCTGGCTGGTTTTCAGCTTTTGAATGGTGCTGAGAGCTCAGCAAGCCCCCCCTGCCTGCTTCAAGGCATCTGCAGGGACAAGAACCAGAAGTGAAGGAGCTGCTCCACCAGGCAGGAACAGCATCCTGTGAAACCCACCCAGCCCAGCTGTGCTGCTGCTGCCTGCACACAGGCTGGGCAATATCCAATGGTCACAAATGCACTGTTTGGATCCCCAGAGCCAGCTGGTCCCACAGAGCAGCCCCAGCCCAGCCCCCTGCCCCTGCTGTGTCCCTCACCCCCCAAACACAGACCCAGCTCACCCATGTGGTGCCACCAGGCTGACTCATTGATGACATGGCACACACAGCTCTGTCACCACTGCCACTGCACCAGGAGTGTCTGGAGCACTGACAGTGCTGGCTGGTTTCCCTCTCAGCAAAAAAAACCCCAGCAGGGTTTCACTCTGGTGCCCCAATATTTACAATTCAGAAATCTGCATGGGCAGTTTGTCCAAAACATGCTTTTATTTCATCCAAATTCTTTCTTGAAAAGAAGACAGGAATAAAGCTGAGGCTAATGTTTCTACCAGAATTTCTTCTAGTGTTCAGAGGCAAAAAAAAAAAAAAAAAAAAAAAAAACAAAACCAAAAAAACCCAACAGAAACAACCAACCCACAAAAACCCTGAATTGTGGCAGCAAAGCTTTTAATCCAACATGATCCCAGCATCCTTGTTCCAAACCTCTCCTCCCTTCCTGGCTTCCCAGCTCTTTTCTGAGAACACAGTGAGGAGAGAGGATCACACCCAGCTCCCAGAGCAGTGGGCACAGGGCACCCTGGGCACCTCCAGCCCAGCCACTGCCCCATGGCCAGGATCTGCCCCTTCCCTTGCATGGCCCCAGGGATGGACACAGCCAACAACGCTCCCAGCACCAGAATTAAAACCATAAATCCACTCTCAGAGCAAACAATCAGACACATCATCACCTCCAGCCACACCAGTAACACAGAACAAACAAAAGTGACTTCAGCAAACGAGGCAGGAACGTGCTGAGCCTGTCAGAAGTTACCACATGCAGGTGCTGCCCTGCTCTCAACACCTCAGGGTTTCACCCAGATATCCATCCCTGGCTCTCAGCCACATCCATAAAAACATCCAAGGCACAAAACCACCAGGATGTAAAAAATAAAATTTAAAATAATAATTAAAAAATAATAAAGCATTTGGTTTTTTCCCTAGAGTTAAGCTGTGCCATGAAGAGGACAGATTTTTCTTTCTGGCTTCCTTTTCCAGCTCTCATGTCTATTAAACTTTTCTCTAAATTAGAAATGTTCTCTTGTTACTGGTTATTCCCTTCCCCAGGAGACTTTTACGACACTGTGAACTCTGGTCAGCTCTAAACCTACAACAAATCAAGCTCCAAATTGTTTCAAAGTTATTTTCTCCCAGCCTCTGAACCCAAATATGGCTTTTTAATGGATTGCTATGAATTTTCAGTAATTTTTTTTTAATGTTTGTGCCACTCCATTCCCTCTGTGAGGGAGCTAACAATGAAGAGAGCAGAGTTTCAACAAGGCAGCAGGGAAATGCTTCTGCTGAAGGGGGGGTCCTGCTTCCCACCTCAGAGTCTCCCCCACAAACAAATTCTCACAACAAACCAGTCATGATTTTTGTGTGGTTTCACAGAGATCTCTAAAGGACACCAGGTGACATGCAAACCCACCAGGCTGCCTTAAAAGCAAAATCTCAGCTGTTCCTCAAACTCCAGCCCAAGCTCCTGCAGCCCATGAGCTGGGAGTGCCCACGGACCCTGTGCAAGGGCTCCTCAAGGGAGTGGAAGCAAAACTCAAACTGTTCTCCAAACACAACAGAATCAAAAAGGAAGTAAAAGATGGGGGCAGACCATCAGTAGCAGAGTTTTCAGTTTCCAACAGAACCACAAGGCACCACTCAAGAGCTGGTGTGATTTCCCTAAATTGGTGAGATCCTAACCCAAGAAATTTCCTCCTCTCGAGATGAGCACAGATGGGCTGCACAAGCCACGAGCCAGAACACCCCTGGAGCAGCAGCTGGAGAACTTCACCCCAAAGTCCCACCACAGCTCAGGGGGGATGAGGAGAATCCCTGCCTGGCAGCACTATGTGTGCAGTGTCAGCTTTCCAGCAGCAGGTCAGCAGGAGTCATTTTGCATCCAAAAATATCTGAGGAGGAACCAGGCTCCTCTTCAGCCAACAGCACTGGGACTGTTGGATGAACATTTGCTCCCTGCACATATGAGCAGAAAGAAATCAATGTGCTATGGACAGTCCAAATGCAGAACTCAGATCCTCAACATCCAAATTCAGAACAACCCAGATCTTCATGTTTTTGAAACCAGCCTACAGAGTAAAGACACTCCTAAATCTCTTAACAGCCACAAAAAAAACCCCTCATGAAGCATCTCCACTCTTATGAGCTGCCAATTCACTCCCAGCCCAATGCACAATTTCACTCTTTTCCTTGGATCCTCATCCAAAGCAGCTACACCTGGATGGAAAATATTAAACTGTGCTCCACCAAGGAGCCGGAAATGCCACGTTGGAAATTTCAGCAGCAGCACAGGAACCAAGCAAAAAGCTGAAAATACTTCTCTAGGAAAAATAATAACAGTAAATACACACACGCTAAAATAAGACCAGATCTGAAAACTAGTCTGGAAATAACAAACCCAGCCCAAGTCAGACAAACCTATCCATGAACCAAGTGCCCAAGAGCATTGATTCACCTTTTTGAGTTCATCAGGCACAAATTTAAACTTCCAGCTGCAGAATTCATAACCAGAAAACACACTGAAGCTCTGCAGAAATGACTTGAAAGGAAGCAGCTTTTTGGTTGACTTTACAGACCCCACAAAAAGGCTGATTTTGATTTACACCTTTTCCAACATGACTGTGCCCAAGGAAGCCAAGGGCAGCCCTTTCCCAGTTCTTGGCCGTGCCCATCTTGGGATGCATTCCCCATGTGGGACCCACTGCATGGGAACAGGAGGAACACCAAAGCCCTGTGGGTGGTGGGACTGCAAACCCTTGGCTGCAGGAGGGAATCAGGGAGCAGTTGGTACCTGATTCCCACCTTCCCACCCAGCCCTTCCATGATACCTTTGGGATGTTACCATCACCCTCCTCTCCAGCATCCCCTCTCCATGACCAGTAACAGCCATCCTCAGGACTGCTGGGCCAGGAAAAGTTGTGGCATGGAGCTGGAAAATGTCAAGGTGAGCAAATGACCCAGCTCCAGCCCACTGCCCGTGCCAGCAGCACTCTGGTGTCCCTGCTCACACGGGACAATTTCTGTCTGGGGAACTGCAACTTGCTTTGCTCTTACCGTAAGAGGAAGGGCCCAGGGAGCAGGCAGGTAACCAGAGCAGGAAACCTCCTTCTGAACAACAAATTGCTTTCTGCCCATGCAGAATCTCTCACCAGTCCAACGCAGAAAAGGCCAATCAGGATGTCAGATTGGTTTCGGTTTTACTAAGCCAGAGTTTATAGCACCGGAAGAAAGGAAGTTCACTATGGACAAAGCTGAGTCCCTGCTTGGGAGACCTTAAAAGGAGAGCAGAGTCCAGCTCCCAGTGCTTTGTCCCTTCCCATCTGCTCCAGCGTTTCCGTGGGACACGCGCAGCCACCCCGGCCAGGATGTGACGCTTCTCTGGAGCCCCGCTGGCCACGGCAGGAGCTGGACCCACTCAGGTATTCCTTCCTCACACAGCCCCTGACTCAGCCCTCAGCCCCCACTCAGGTATTCCTTCCTCACACAGCCCCTGACTCGGCCCTCAGCCCCCCCACTCAGGTATTCCTTCCTCACACAGGCCCTGACTCAGCCCTCAGCCCCCCCACTCAGGTATTCCTTCCTCACACAGCCCCTGACTCAGCCCTCAGCCCCCCCACTCAGGTATTCCTCACACAGCCCCTGACTCAGCCCTCAGCCCCCACTCAGGTATTCCTTCCTCACACAGCCCCTGACTCAGCCCTCAGCCCCCCCACTCAGGTATTCCTTCCTCACACAGGCCCTGACTCAGCCCTCAGCCCCCCCACTCAGGTATTCCTTCCTCACACAGCCCCTGACTCAGCCCTCAGCCCCCACTCAGGTATTCCTCACACAGCCCCTGACTCGGCCCTCAGCCCCCACTCAGGTACTCCTTCCTCACACAGCCCCTGACTCGGCCCTCAGCCCCCACTCAGGTATTCCTTCCTCACACAGGCCCTGACTCAGCCCTCAGCCCCCACTCAGGTATTCCTTCCTCACACAGCCCCTGACTCAGCCCTCAGCCCCCCCACTCAGGTATTCCTTCCTCACACAGCCCCTGACTCAGCCCTCAGCCCCCACTCAGGTATTCCTCACACAGCCCCTGACTCAGCCCTCAGCCCCCCCACTCAGGTATTCCTTCCTCACACAGCCCCAGACTCGGCCCTCAGCCCCCACTCAGGTACTCCTCACACAGCCCCTGACTCACTCCAGGGGTCTCAGCCCTCAGCCCCCCACTCGCCAAGGCAGGAGCTCAGGCCATGCCCATCTTGGGATGCATTGGCCACTCAGGTATTCCTCACACAGCCCTTGACTCACTCCAGGGGTCTCAGCCCTCAGCCCCCCATTCACCATGCCAGGAGTTAGACCCACTCAGGCATTTTCAGGTATTCCTCACACAGCCCCTGACTCACTCCAGGGGTCTCAGCCCCTCACCATGGCAGGAGTTAGACCCACTCAGGCATTTTCAGGCATTTCTCACACAGCCCCTGACTCAAGCCAGTGGTCTCAGCCCTCAGCCAAGTCTGGCAGCTCTGCCATGGGGTTTTCCATTTAAATGAAACAATGCACCCCCAATGCTGCAAGCTCCAGGGAGACACCGGATACTAATTAAATCCATGCTGCTGCTGGGAAACCCAGCTGCAGAGAGGAACCAGCTGCCTTCCAAAAGTCCACAGCAGTTGGCCAGCAGAAAGGTGTTTACCAGTCCCAGGGCTTCCGCTTCTCCTGCTCCCCCATCCATACATTTACGTTTACATTTTCCAACCAGTCCCATCCTGCCCGGTTCTTGCACAGACTCATTATCACAAGCGTGCTCATCTTGGGAAGGAGCCAGCAAAGATTTCCTTTCTAGTCAAGACCCAACATTGCTTTGAATCCACTCATGCCCAGAGCATAAAGACTCAGCTGCTCCACCAACACCAAATCTGAGAAGTTTTGGAGCAGAACAACCCAGGCAGATCTGACTGACACACTGGGAAAGGGCAGGTCCCCAGTGCTCACCTCCTGCAAAACCTGAGCTTTGCTTTCATGCCTGGTAACTCTCTGCAAAAGAGGCTTTGCCTGCAAGCAGGTGTCCAAAATCTGTATCCCAAATCACTGTGTGTGTTCACCCTGGGAAACACAGAAGCCCAAGGAGATCTGCTGAGCACAGACTACAGAGCCCACAGCACTTTCAGGGCAGGCAGCCCTACCCTGTACCTCAACCTCTGCCCTGGATGCTGTGGGAAAAATACCCAAAGTCTTGACAGCTCATAAAAGGTTCCCTTTTGCTTCCCTGGGAGGTTGAACAAAGACAGATCCAAGTGCCTGCCTGCCCTGCAGGACCATGGGGATGCAGCCCAAGGGCAGCTGGCTGATGAGGAATGGGAGCTGCATGAGCACAGCTGGAACAGGCATTGCTGAGCCCTCTCCATCCCCAGCTCCACAGAAGCTTCTAGAGCAGATTGAGCTTTCAATTCAGGTGGCAGCTCTAAGACTCCCTTGCAAAGCCTTTCTGTGAAAGGGATGATCCTAACGTGTCACAAACACACAAATTCATCACCACCACATCGCCAGTCTGGCCATGACAGTCGCTGTGCTGGGCCACAAGAACCAGGCAAGAAAGCTCTGCATTCAGACGTCAGGTTTCTGAGCAGGCAAGTTCTCCTTCCACCTCCTCCCCTCCCCAGAGCTTGCAGCCTGCTTCACAGTCACCAGGCAGTGGGAAAAA
Organism: Agelaius phoeniceus; assembly: GCF_051311805.1. Taxonomy (NCBI): domain Eukaryota; kingdom Metazoa; phylum Chordata; class Aves; order Passeriformes; family Icteridae; genus Agelaius; species Agelaius phoeniceus. The sequence continues at coordinate 4,590,539 of NC_135293.1, forward strand.
ACAGGCTTCCAGACAAATAGATAATTTTCACCCAGCAGCTGGGAACAACAGCTTCCATTTCCATCTGAGGCTGGAACACCTCCTCCTGCGCTGCTGTAGCCTGAAATAAGGTTAAGACCATCTCTACCAACACACACTACTTCCCCAGCCATGTCCCTAAATACTCCCACACCCTGAAAGCCAACACTTTCCATAAAAACAAGATGAAGTGCTGCCTTTCCCTCGATAAGGGATCTTAATGCACTTCCGGCAGCACGCCCGGGAATGGATGTGCAAGAAGAGCTGCCACCAGTTTCCAGGGAGAACAGGGAAAGAAAGCTCCCTCCCCACCTCCACTGCAGCCAGAGGTGTGCTGCACCTTTCCTGAGAGCTGCCCTGGCTGCAGAGAGCTCCAGCATGGCCTGCAGGATGTGCCCAGCTCAAGGACAAGGCTGCTGCAGGAGGATTTGACAGCAGGTACACACACAGGCAGCAGCAGCAGCAGGAAACATCAGAGGAAATGCCTCTGGCTCTGAATGCCCAGCAAAGCAGAGAGGGGAACGCTGCAGCAGCTGGGAGGCCACAATGTGCCCATCCAAGAGCTGATCTGAGCCCACCTGCTTCAGCATCTCCTGGGGCCATGGGCACAGGGAGAACAGCACAGAGCTGGCACTGCTTACACACCTCACAGGGCAGGAGGGACAGCTGTCCTAGCAAGGGGACACCCACTTCCCAACACACTGGGATGGGCTTATTTCCAGCCTGGCATCCAGGCCACTTGTTGCTAAACTTCAGGGTCTTCCCTCCCTCCCTCAGTTGAATTTTCAGTAATACACGAGAGTACACACTTGTATTTAAACATTAGTGCCAAGGCAGATGGTTGGAATAACCAACAACCAGAGATCTCTGAATCCCAGTCCATGAAATGAGTTCCTCCCAGCACAGCAGGGGGATGGGAAGGCATCCTGCTCTCCCTGCCCTGGGGCAGCCCAAACACCACCACAAGGCCAGGCCATCACACACACAACTTGTGTATGGTGCCATTGCTTCTCTCCACTGCACTGAAAGCAGAGCAGGGTCCACACTCTCCACTACAAACTACTGAGAAGGCCCTACAGCAAAAGCTTCCTCCTTTAAGCAACCACAGACCCCTAAGGACAGAAACTGAGGCAGGACAGCACAGCAGCCATTCTCACAGGAGAGAATGCCCAGGAGGGGCTGCAGTGCCATTGTCACCCATTGCCACAAGCTACAAGCGAGTCCCCACCTGTGGCAGGCAGCCCTGGACCCTGAGCCATCAGTGCAGCCAGTGCATGACACATCATCTCCCTGCTGACACAGCTTTATCAGCTCCTTTATCAATTCCCACGCATGGGGAGCTGAGAGCAGCTCTCAGACAGTGAGAAGGGGATCCCCTGCAGCCCCAACACCCTGAGGTATGGCCTCCTCTGCCCCATGGGACTGCCTGGAGAAGCACTGCTGTCCCCAGCCAGCCCCGCTCCTCTGGCAGCCACCCCGCTGGTGTGGTGGCATCTCTGGAGGGGGACACTGCCCTCAGGATGATCCAACCTTGTCACAGCAGGATGAGCCTCCAGAGGAGCCTCCAGAGCCATCCTGGGGTGCATGAGTCAGAGGGTCTGAGCACATGGAGGGGTGGGATGTCCCCCACACACCGTGGGAGAGCTCCTTGTGGGACAGCTCTGCTTCCAGAGCAGGAACCACTCTGACATCCCACAGGCCAGGAGCAGCAGCAGGGAGGACACAGGGACATCCAAGGGCTGTCAACTGCTGGGAGACGTGCAAGAGCAGAGGAAGAACATGTGCAAGAGCAGAGGAAGAACATGAGCCATTCGAGGATGTCCTCAGAGATCCCACAGCCTCGTGTGCTCCTTCTGGCATTGGGAAGGATCAGTGGAAGGCAGGGCAATGGGATCAACATTTGTTCTCCAAAGGATAAGAGACATTTCCCAACACCTCTCCCATAACAAAAGCACATTTCTGGATGGATGTGTCTCCCTTCCCTTCCTCCTCCAAGCCCAAGCTGGGTCTGAAAACCCTTCATGGGTCTGGAAGAGATTTCTTTCCCACAGAGGAGCCTGACTAAAAACCAGCACAGGCAAGCCTGGCACTCTCCTCCTCACAGAGTGGGACACCACAGTGACACACTGAGGACTTGCTCCCCCCACAGCCTTTGGACCAGCTCCTAAATAAGCTCAGGAGCAGGAGAAGGGAACAGACTGCTGCCCTGACTCACACCACAGGCCTCCCCACAGCACAAATCTGAACACCACTGAACAGCCCAGGGTATTCCAGCTTGCTCCCAACTTCCAGGGAACAGCAGATCAGAATTTAGCAGAGCTAGAAGTGGTTTCATTTCCCTTCCCTGCAGCCTCTAATGAGCACAGAATGAGCAAAACCACTCCCTCCACTCTGTCTGCATGGCATCCTTGTGTGTAAGGCACAGGCAGGAGGGGAATCCCAACAAGGAATCTGAGGGATCCCATCAGCACATTGCACCAGCCTCACAATTTCTGTGCCAGGGACACAGGTGACGTTCACTCTTCTGGAAAGCACCATCTCTGGAGGGCAGCACATGCCCACTGCCCCAGCTGCTGCATGGCCACAGCAGACTGCCTTATCTGAACCACAGCTTTCCAAGCAGCCATGCATGAGAAAACCCCCTCTGTTCCTGGAGAGTCCAGGCCACCAGGGAGAGCAGATGATGTCAGGGGTGGATGCTGCCACTGCAAATTCTTTACATGGCACACAAGGTGGGACACCCCAGAAGAGATCCCATTTGCTCTCCTGTGTTGGCATCCACACCGTATGGCTCCGGGGTTGGACACACACCTCCTTCTCTCCCAGCAGGCTGGGAAACAATCCAAGCAGCAGCATTAGCCATCTTATCTTCCCAATGTCCCTCGTCACAGGCTCCAGGGGCTTTCCAGACCAATGCTCCCCCTGCTCTCACACTGCTCCTTGCAGCAGCTGGCTCAGAGTAGGTCACCAAGAAAGTGTCATTACAGAAGAGGGAACTGAGGTACAACACTGCCACATGTCACACAGAAAGCAGTGGCAGAAGAGGCAGAAAATCCCCAAAGTCCCCAAAGGCTGCTGTGCCCTCTGAGGTCACCTGCAGGGATAACGGCCCTGACCACAGGTGTGTTCTCCAGGCAGGGCAATAACCTGGCACACAGCAGTAACCTGGCACACAGCAGTAACCTGGCACAGGGCACAGCCCCAGGAGTGGGTCAGAGGCCTGACCTGGAGATTGCCAGATTGGTTTCAGATTTGTTTCCTGGTTCACATTTCCAGGAGGTGGATGGAGCAGATGCCTGCAGCCAGCAACTCCCTCCTCCTCCTCCTCCTGTCCTCTGCCACCCCAGGCAACCTCTTCAGAGTGGCTGCCCTTCTGCCAGGGTAAGATGGACAGCACCCAGCTCTGCCACTCCAGGGCTGTCACCACAGAGGTGTGGGAAAGGAGGGAGAGCCTCCAACAACTTGGGAGGGTGAGTTGTTCTGTGCCATCCAGAGAACCAAATGCAGAGCCAGGGAGGCACTGGGAGCACCCAAAAGCTCAGCCAGAAGAAGGTGGCACCCATCAGTCCAGCAGCTCCAAGCAGCCCGAGTGAGGGGCTGGGAATTCTGTGTGGCAAAGCAACCAGCTCCTGACAGGAGAGCCAAAGCTCACCTGGGTGGCTTTGAGAAACCAGAGAACCTGTCACCTTCATCAGCACAGGCTGGATATCAGCAGGAATTTCTTCTTAAAAAGGGTTGTTAAACATTGCAAGGGGCTGTCAGGGAGATGGTGAAGTTACCTTCCCACTCTTGAAGGTGTTTAAGGAAAGACTGGACGTGGCACTCAGTGCTCTGGGCTGAGTGACAACGTGGGGATCGGTCACAGGTTGGACTCCATTTCTGGGGTCTTTTCCAGCCTAAATGATTCTGGGATTCTGTGATCACTCCCATGGGCAAGAGCTGTGACACAGCACCTCAAGCAGCAAGGCTCCTTCCCAGCCCTGCCTGGGACCAGGGGAGGAAGAGGCAGAGACAACACGCAGCACTGGAGGAATGAAAACCACAGTTTCACCTCCCACCTCCAAGATGTGGGATACTCATCCCACGAGGAATGGGGGCAAGGGGCGAGTTGAGTATTCTGGAAGGTGTTTTTAATGAGCCATGCACACCCCAGCTACAGTTTAAAGGGGGAAAGAGACCCACAAAGAGCCCAACTCAGCAGATTCGGAACAATTCCAGCCTGGCTGCCAAAGGCCTGAGCTGTGTGTGCCAGCAGGGTTCCCTGCTCCTCAGCCATCTGGGGACTGTCACTCTGCACAGATCTGCTTGGCCTCCTGTCATGTGTAGCACTCCCAACCCCTTTTCTGTCAGCAGGATCTGGGTTGGCAGTAACACTTTTAATTGTAGGATTTTTTTTTTTTCCCTTAACCCATATCCTCTTGACAGAACCAGGTTAGGAAGCAGCTGCACTGGCAGATCTGGGGTGGCCTTTTGCAAAGCAAGGCAAGGGAGAAAAAGGGGTGCCTGGATCCAGTTATCCTTTCAATCACCAAACTATAGTTAATCACAATTTCCCCTCCTCTCCTGAGGTCACAGAGAAAGGGGGAGCACCACCAGCTCAGCTCTGTCCCAGCTCCAGAGCAGGTCCCTTGTCCTGGAGATCCCAGAGCAGGGTGGGTGGAAGGGATGTCATTCCCACTGGTGACAAGGGTTGTTTCCATTTCTGGGTGGCAGAGCTGCAGCTCTGCCAAGCTGAGCTGTCCCACATTTTTCCCTCTGCTTTCTTCCCAAGGCTGCTCCAAGCCCCATATATTTCCCCTCAAATGACTGCCAAACCACACAGATTTGGGGGGACAAGAGGGGAGGGAAGGGTAAGCATCCAGTGGGGCAAACTGGGAAACTTCTCCCCAAAGAACTTCCAAATTCTGTGTGCTCTGACACCAAAAGCACTTCCCTGCTGCAGAGGAGCAGGAGCTGACTGGCTGCTGCCCTGGCTCCCAGCTCTCCTCCCCAGCAGGGACAGCACTCCAGGGCCACAGGCAGGACCCACAGCCCAGACCATGAGGAGGAAAGAGCAGCACCATGTAATTAATGTTTCCTGCAGAATAACTGGGGCAGAGGGATGCTCTGTGGCATGACAACATCCATCAGCTTCCCTGCAAGAGCCAGCAGCATCGTGAGGGAAGCAGTGAGTGATCCATGAGGCGTTCATCTTCCCACCCCCTCTACTACAGGACCATCAGCAGCTCAGTCCATTACAGCTTTCCCTGCAGCCTCTCAAAGGTATGGCAGTGACCTGCTTATTTCACAGATGGGCATGGAAGCATCTGTGATCTCAGAGAAAAAAGAGGATAGAGAACAGTGATTCACAACTAACTGGAGACTAACTGGGACAAATTCCTAAGGCCCAGCAAGCACCCCAGTCTGCTGCCTTGCAGGGAGGGAAAAGTTTCAAAACAGAGGGACCAGAGACCTACATCCCACTGCTGGTCACACCACAAGCTGTGCAGGATCTTTTCACTCCTCCATCCCTCAGAGCATCAGCCTCACAACCCTTTATTAAGCATTGGGCCAGCTTTGTGGATTAAGGATTTGGTCTGGTTTGCACCAACTTCCACATCAGAAAGGCACATTCCAAAGGGTTTTTTCTCACCTTCCCTCATCCCCCATTGTGTTTCTGCAGGGGATGAGAAGGCCAAGACTGACATAGGAAGAGCACAGGACTGACTACAGCTGGAGAGGTGCTGCTGTGCACTGGGAATCTTTCAAGGGGTTCATCCCAAAGATTCTCAGCTACATCCAGTGCAGTCCTGCTGGTTCCTCCCTTCCCCTTACCTGCTTCTTTTAACCCTACACAAAGAGCTTGATTTATAGAATCAGAGGGATCATTCCCATGAAGGAACATGTAGGATACACCCTCAGGAGGACCCATTTCATCTTGCTGCTATTAATACCTGAAACATTATTTGCACGAACAGACTGTCCTTTCTCCCTTGTTTCTGGGCTCTCACTTCTCTGGTTTGTCCCAGAAATCCCAGCCAACACACGTTCACCCTTCTTTAGTACACACTTCCATCCAAAACCCCAAATTCTCCTTTTTTTTTTTTTTTTTTTTTTTTTGCAGTTAATTACTCATGTTTCTAGTCTACATCACCTCTTTCAACCCCTGCAGAGAGGATACAGCTCCCCTGGCTCCCTCATTCATTAGGCAGCCAATTTGTGGGCCTAAACCCATCAACTCTCATTATGGAAAGAGACCAAGACTTGCCACAGCTGCCCAGCATCCCACTCTCCTCTGAGCTGGATGGGGCTCTCACTCCTTTTTGTTTCCCCAGCACCAAAGCTGGGACTAAGAGCCACAGCCATGCTCTGGCTAGGCTTGGCTCAGCTTCAGGCTGGGCCCAAGGGTTGCTTGCAAGCTTTTTGCCACACAAGCACAAAGCAGTTCCCAACCTTTCAGAGCTGTGCTGAGCTCTGGCCAGAGGAGCTCAGGCAAAGCCTTCCCCTCACAAGCAGCCTCACATGCCTTTGGTTTTGCTTCAAGAGGAAACATGTTTTCCCTGTATCCAGGCATAAAACAGCACAGCCCAGCCAAAACCATCCAATCAACAGCACAGAGCACGACAAGTCAGGGCACAGGGTTACCATGGAGCTAAGGAAGCCCAGACTTCCCAGGCAGACCCAGAATTCCTCACCTGCCCTGTGTGCAGAGAGGGGCTGGGAAGGGCATCAGGCTCCTGTCAGTCCCTGTGTCCTCACACACCACAACCAGCCCGTGCAGCCTGAGGTGCCACCAAACCCTGACCTGAATTCTGACATCCACCAGCACACAGCCCTGGGAGAAACGTGGGACAAGCTCAGCACTGAACCAGCAGCTGGCTTTACTTAATTTTTTGGGGCACCCTGTGAGAAGGATCACACAGAAAGGTGAAGGATCACACAGAAAGGTGAAGGATCACACAGAAAGGTGAGGAGAAGCCATGAGCACCTCATCAACCAGCCCAGGGAATGGGAAATCCTGCCATTAGCAGGATCCACTGCAGAGGATTTCACAGCTAATGAACCTGGTCACCACAGACCACAGCGAAAGCAAAAGCAGCAAGGCATTTCTTTTCTGATAAGCTGCTTTTATCAGGAAGTTCAGCCTGGCTGCCCACAGCAGCCCCAGCTGGAGAGCAGCTCCCAGCCTGTGCCTTTAAATCCCCTTGGCAGCACAGGACTGGGGCTGAGGGAGCAGACACGCCCTGTGCTCCAGCGCTGGAGCACACAAACATTTCCTCCCAGCCATTCCTCACCGCGGCTCAGCCAGAGCTGCCTCCTACCTGCCAGGGCCCTGGAGAGGGAACACAGGCTGTGCCACACACACCTGGACATGCACAGACTTCAACTCATTTCCTGAACCCCTCCTGCTTCCCCGCCAGCTCTGGACATTCTTCCCTCAAACTTCTTCCTTAAGGCAAATATTTGGAGTCTAACAGGCATTCCTCATGGAAGGCACAAGTTAAATATTGGCCCTAAAACAACAACAAGTGCCTTTCAATGATTCTGGCTGGAGAAGCACCGCTCTGGACTTTGATTTCTGGCTCTGAACAAAAATAGGAGCAAAGCACTGAGCGTTACACTCTTCTCCTGGGAGAAGTCAGATTTCAGGCTCTGCAAGTGCCCTGCCAGGACCACAACCAGCAGTGGGAACTGTCCCTGCTCGTGCTTTCTCACACCTCGGGTGTCTGCTGTCACCCAGCCAAGGCTGCTGCAGTGCATCCTCTGCACCGAGCACAGGACCAGTCTGAGTCTCATCTCCAGGTCTGTGACTTTATATCCTCAGAGAGACACTGGAGAAGACCTGCTGGGAACCATAGGTGCCACCCAGGGCATTTGCACACCTTGTGCTGCCTGCCTGTGGCTGCCCACCTCTCCATCCAGCCATGCCCAGCTCCTCAGTGCAGAGGATGCTCCAGGCTGTTCCTGCTCTGCAGGCAGCCCAGCCCCTGACAGACGTGCTGGCTCTTGTAAGAAAACATCCCAGCAAGGCAGGAGAGCAGTCAGAGAGATGGCAGCACAGTAAAAGGGAGAGGGAAGGGTGAGGAGGAAAAAGAAACCTGCACTGAGGTCAGTACACCTGAAGCCTGGCAGCACTCAGGTCCTGGGATGTCATGGGCACTTCCCACACGGATCAGGGGAGCAGAGCTGAGCCCTGCAGAGCCAGGTTTGCTGCATCCCAGAGCAGCCCTGTGATGTCCAGACTCTGCTGATGATCCAAGCCTGAGTGGAGGGGCTGCTCCATCAGCCCCAGTGCAGGCAGGTCCCAGAGAGCCCCTGCCAAAACCACCCCAAACCAGAGTCTGCTCCAACACCAGGGCTCTGCCCACTGCTTCTCCAGAAAACACCTCAACAGTTACCTGAGAAAGGTTACACGGCACAGATGTGGTACACACTCACTCACACTCACAGGGTTTGCTCTACATCCTGCTAAATTCAGCATGGGGTGTGTTAAATGAGCTTCCCTTTCCCTCTCCTTTGGACCCTGTAAGCCCAGGAGCTCCTGCCCAGCTCTGCCTGCTCTGAGCAGGCCTGGGAGGCAGGAGAGGGACTGAGCAGTGGAGAGCTGCTCCTGGCAACATCCCCATGGCTGTGGGAGATGGAGAGCTCTGATGGTCTGCTATGCTGGAATTCCTCTCTAATTCCTTCCCAAGACACTTATGATGGCACTTCAAGCTGGGGAATCTGCTGGGGGTTCTGACAACCTCTCAGGGAGATCTCCTGATGAGGCAGACACCCCTCTGAAAACAGCGTGGGTTTAAAACCAGCTGCGAGTCACCCTGGAGGAAATGTTAAAGCTCTGAGCACTTCCTATTCCCTCCCCAGCCACCAAAGCCCATGGAGGGACGAGCTCCAGCAAGTTTGAGCAGGAATTCCCAAGGCTCAAGGTAGAGACCAGCCTGTACCTGTGAGCACCAACACCTCCTCATCCCCCAGCACACTGAGCCTGCCCTCCCAGAGCCAAGTGCAGCTCTTCAGCTCCTGGCTTTGAGCAGCCCCTTCCAGCACAGGGACCCCACCTCTGCTCCCAGCACCTGAGTCCTTCCTAAACACTCCCTGTGCTGGGCACCACCAAAGCCAGCCTGACTCAAAGCAGCATCGCCTTGGGATGAGAGGAATCGGCAGAGCTGGGGGCGAGGGGATTCCAGAAAAGCCTCAGCTTGCCCCTCGCCCACACACACAGCACAGAAGTTGCTGGAAAGCACCATCCTCTCCCCACATCAAACCAGGGAAACCAAGCAGAGTATAAACTTCATCACTGCCAACAGTCCCTGCTAAAAAAAGGATAAGAGAAAAGGGTTTTTTGCTTTGTTGTTTGTACCTCGGTGCTACCTCAAAAGCAGAAAGATTTTTTTACCTGAAAACATTGGGCAAGGGCAGAGTCTGCAAGAATGGAGCTTTTGTAGCACAAACACAGCTCTGTTCGGGTTTAAATTAGATTTCCACTGACCTTTTTGAGCCCATCGTTCAGCCACCCACACCCAAGCAGCCCCTCTTAGCAAGACTCTGCAGCCCCCAGCCTGGGAAGAGGAATAAACCCCCAGAGACTTGGCTGTGCTCCCAGGGAACCCCCACACCCCTCCCAGCACTGCTCCTGCTGCACAAACTGCTCAGCTGCAGGGCTGCAAAGCTCCTCCAAAGGAAAGCTGCACAAAATCCAAGTTCAAGCTCAACCTTAACCCCTGTTTATTAACTTAAGAACATCCCTCTCAGGGTGACAAAGCCCGTGCATCACCTGCCAACTGTCTCATTCACCACTGGGAAAGCAAAGGCCAGGCTTGCCTCATTAAAAAGCATTACATAACATTAAGTAACAAAGGGCTACAGGACATTCTTTGCTTGGTGGACATGTAAAAATGAATGACTCAAAAATTAACGCTCCTTTCCTCCAGACTCCAGCACCCTGGGAGGCCAACAGCACCTTATTTCCAAGGCAACAGTGTCTTTCTTGCCTCATCCCAAATCCTGTTCTCACATCCAACTTATTGCCACCACTGCCCTGCAGACACTGAACAACCCAGCCCTGCCCAGCTCCCATTCAGAGCAGTCCCAGGCACCAGGGGATGTGTCTGTGCTGCCTGTGGCACTGGGACCCTGCCCCAGCCTGGGGTCAGCTCAGCTGGACCTCGCTGGGCAGGACTTTGGGCTTCCCCCCGTCACCATCTCAGTGCAAGCCTTTCACAGACAGGACTGTGAGAGCACCTGGTTTCACTGTCACCACAAGGCCTCCAGAGCTGTGTTTCCCACGAGTCAGGAGGATTCTGCTGTTTCAAGTGCCAGGGGCCCCATGCAGTGGGGAAAGCAGGTGACAGAAGGGCAGTGCTTGGAAAGGCCACTGCCACCAAGCTCCCAGCAGAACACAGCCTCCATAGCACTGGGAGATCCTCCTGGAGACACAGAACTTCTATCCACCATCTCACTGGAGCCAAAGAAGCCAATTTAAAGTCTTTACAGAACTAATTGAATTCCTCTACTGCAGGAGCAAACCCTCCTTACTGTGGGCGGTCGATGAAACCAGAGACTTCCTGCTGCCTGTAGCATTTTGAAACACCCTGCAAAGCCTTACCTAGAAGTTTCAGCTTACCTGAAGAGCCATTTCCTACACCACACAGGCTGATGGTGGGTCCTGATCTGTCTCTGCACGCTCTGAAGGCAGCAAGTGGAAGGCAGAGAGAAGTCCTGTGGTTTTACAGCCACTGCACCATCTCCCTCCTGCCCCCACGGGGCTGGGGGCTGTGAGTGGGGGGTCACAGCTCTGAGCACCACAGGTGTCACCCAGGAACCTGACAGGGTGGGACAGACAAGGCAGGGGTGTGCTGGAACACTTCAGAATGGAATCACAGAATGGTTTGGGCTGGAAGGGAGCCTAGAGCTCATCCAGTTCCACCCCCTGCCATGGGCAGGGATGCTTTGCACTACTCCAGGGTGCTCCTTTGATCCAACCTGGCCTTGGAACTTCCAGGGTCAGGGCAGCCACAGCGGCTCTGGGTAACCTGTGCCAGGGCCTCACCACTGCCACAACCAGGAATTTCTTCCCAATATCCATCTAACCCTGCCCTCTGTCAGGGGAAGCCATTCCTCCTTGTCCTGTCACGCCAGTTCCTGATGCACAGGCTGCTTTTTCCAAGCCAGTTATTAGAAATAATGCATCAATGTAACACGCAAGGGAGGGGCTGCCCACAGGAAGGGCTGCAGGGCTACAGCCTGGGCAGGAATTTAGAATTCTTCAGGAGGAGGAGGGCAGCTGGTGTGAATCAGGGAGTCTGACAGAGGACCCTGAAGCTCCACACTCAGCTACCCCAGCAGAAAATCATCTTTTCACCTCCCTCACAAGCAAAGCTGCTGCTTCTCTATAGCAATGAACCTACCAGAGACAGCAACTGCCAGCAGGAAGTAGAAACAGCCTCTCACAAAACCCCAAAACTATTCACACAGCTTTTCTAACAGGAAGATGACTTGTTCTCCTGCAGAACCCCAGAGCTGCTGGGACCTGCTCTCCCCCCCAACTCACAGGTACAGCTGGACAGAAGCAGACTCCTGGTCACACCATGTCTGGGCCAAGGAAGGAGGCTCAAGTTCACAGCTTCTCAGTGCACCCACAAGGAGCCACGTCTGCCCAGTCACAGCCCAATTACAGGGCTGTGGGCAGAGCTGTTCCCACAGGCTCTCAGCAAAAAGCTGTGGCAAACACACGAAGGAAGCTCCTGTGCTGGCACCCAAGTCTGTCCCTGCTCAGCAGCACTACAAGGGAAGAGGGTCTGACTCCTCAAACTGCAGTGGGAAGTCCCAGGAGCAGCACAGGGCAAACGAGGCCACTGCCCTCTGCTACCAAACCCCACAGTGCCGGGCCCTGCAGAGCCAGGGGAGGGTCTCCTCCCCAGCCCAGGGGCTGCAGCTCTCCTGCTCACCCCACAACAGCACATCAGGGGCTGCTGCTCACCCGAGGCTTCCCTCAGCCCTCCCACCAAGCCTTCAGTGCCTGTGGAGCTGCAGTTCCTGTCTGAAGGCAGAGATAAACAGCTTCCTACCCCCCCTGGATCAAGGGCCAGGCACACACCTGGAGGCACGGCCAAGCACAGGAGTGCTGCTCCAGCACAGCCCATCCCAGCTCCTCCTAGCCAGGAAAACAACGGGGAGGGGGTGGGCAGGGGGAGACAGCCCCAGAGCGCAGCCAGGCCCCAGTCCAGCAGAGACGTTTATTGGCAGCTGCTCTCAGACACTGTTGTGTCTTCCAGCCCAGAGGGGCTGGAGGGGGGGAGGAAACACTGATTGTCCACGAGCACAACCCTCATGTCATTCCCATTGATCCGCTGAGTCACTCCCGTATGAACAGTTTTGACAACAGCCGGGCTGCACAGGAGCTCTGACACGGAATACAAAACGAGGGGCACGGTGAGGCTGCTCCTGACAGCAGCACCAGGAACCTGCTGAGCCACCAGGGCCAGGAGCTGCACCCAGAGCAAGGGCAGAGCTCACAGCTCCATCCAGGGAAGCTGCTGGACACGGAGCACACAGCTCCATCCAGCACCCAGCTCCATCCAGCACCCAGCTCCATCCAGAGTGCCCAGGAAAGCTGCTGGACACCAGCTCTGCCCTGCAAACCACACCAGCTGCACCCCATGGATGCAGGGGCAAAGCAGAGCAGCTGCTGCTCTGGCAAAGGAGGAACACAAGTGATTTTAAAGTGATCTATAAGGCCTCAGAGAGGAGATCAAACCCCTAAACCACCTCTCCAGGCTCAGGGATCTGAGCCCCCCCCAGATCTCACATTCCCACAGACCTGAGCATGCTGGTGTTGGACCAGTCAGCACCACAACCCTCCCAGCACCCCAAAGCTGCTCAGGAGTGATAAAACACTGACCAAACAACGTCCCTATCTGCAACGTACCAAATTAAAACAAAACCAACAAATCTTTGGCAAGGTCCTCACAGCAGCCAAGCCTATCCTGCCACGGCAAAGGCTCCCCATGGAGGCCTCCTGCCCTAATTTGCAGCAATTCTTTGTCAGACCACTGGCAAACACCAAACGTTTGCTCCAATCTGTTACATAAGGCCCAGTTTTTAAACCTGTGTGCTGGCCGTGGGGAGATGGGGGCACACAGTGTGTGGCAGCCTGACAGGGCAGCCTGGCTGGCAGGTGAACTCACACACCCCTCAGCACGCACTTCCACACCTCCAACCACTTGTTGTGTGGAAGGAAAACAAACAGATTAGTTAAGGAGGCAACTTCCAAAGGTTTTACACGCCTTTCAACCCGGGTCCAGGCTAACTTGAACTGTTTGGAACAGACTGATATCACGGCAAATCAAAAGGGGTTTGTGAAACTTTGCTTTTTAACTTTAAAATACAGCAAACACAGCAAGTCTTCACGCTGCCGAGTGCACAAAAGAAAAGGCACCTTCCTGACCATCCCCACAACTTCCCGTTGTTTGCTCCCCGAGATGCAGAGGCAGCTCCCTGGCTCAGCTCCCTCCTGCCAGCCAGCGACAGGAGCCACGGGCCTCCCGGCAGAGCCGCTCCTCATTTGCAAACCTCGGAACAGCTCAAGTCGGCTCCTGTCTGCTGGGGGCAGGAGGGGGAGGGCACTTTTCCCTTTTCTCGCATTCATCCTCACCCGCTTCGCTGAAGAAAAAAAAGCCGTTTTAAATACCAGCTTCAGCACGGTCCTTTCCCCAAATAAACACTTCCCAACCTCTCTGGAGAGAGGAAAGCCACATACAAAGGAGCCAACATGCTGCGAGGCTGGGGCAGGCTGCGGGGACGCGGCGGGGCCCATCCGACCCCATCCCCGCCGCCCGCCCGGCCTCGGGGGCACCGGGGGCTCGCAGCCCTTCCCCGGGGCCACAAAACCGGCACGGCCGGGAGGGACGGGGCGAGGCGGCCCTGGGCCCTCAGACCCCGGTCCGGCGTGACCCCAACGCGACCCCAAAGCCTCCCCCAGCCCCCGATCCCAACGTGACCCCCACAGCCCCCCACTGTCCCCCGGGCCAGACCGAACCCCCCTCAGCCCCACCGCCCGGCGACCTCCCCAGGCCGAGCCGGGGCCTCCCCCGGCACCCCCGCGACCCCCAGAGCCCCTTCCCCTCTCCGGGCCCCTCCCGCCGCTCAACCCCCCCCGCCACCGCCCCGGCCCCGCCGCCCCCGCCCGCGGCGCCGCCCGGCCCGGCCGCCCCTCCCCGGTGCCGGCCGAGCGGAGCGGAGGCCGCAGGGCCCCCACCGTCCCCCGGTGCTCCCCCGGTGTTACCTCGGCGGTCCCTCAGCGCCGGGCGGCGGCGCCGCTGCCCCGCGGCCGCTCCCCCATGGCGGCGCCCCCGGCCCGGCCCCGCTCGCCTCCCCTCCGCCGCTGCGCCAACGGCGTACGGCCCGCGCTGCGCCAACGGCGTACGAGCCGCGCCGCGCCCGTGCGCGCCCGCGCGCCAGCGGCGCAACCGCGCTTCGTGAATACGGGCGGCGGGGCGGAGCGCGGCGCAAGCGCAGCGGGCGCGAGGGTGGCGGCGCAGCGGCGCTGGCGTAGGGCGCGTTCGGGAATAGCGGCCGGCAGGCGGCGGCTTTGCGGCTTTGCAGCAGCGCCGCGCGCTTTACGGCAGCTCCGGTTAACCCCGCGCTGCCTGGTGCCGCTGTCGGGACAGGCGCCGCTGTCGCGATAGGGCCCGCGCTGCCTCAGCGCCCTGCGGGGCCGGAGGGAGCGGCTCTCACACGGGGAGCACACCGCGCTGTAGGGGGCCCTGTAGGGTCCGGCCCCACTGCTGGATGTGGCTCCGGTGTGGGTTATCGCGATGCTGTCGCGATATGGATGCCACCGTGCAGGTGGGGCACGGGCCTGTTGCAGGGAACGGCACGGGGGGTATGGACCCAGTTACAGGGGACTGGTCCTAATACGTGAGTGAGCCCCGCAACGGAGTACAGCCCCTTTTTGGGGTACGGCCCCTGTTTTGGGGTAAAGCTTCTGTTTTGGGGTACAGCCCCTTTTTGGGGTAAAACCCTGATTTGGGGTACAGCTCCTGTTTTGGGGTACAGCCCCTGTTTTGGGGTAAAGCCCCTGTTTTGAGGTAAAGCCCCTGTTTTGGGGTACAGCTCCTGGTTTGGGGTACAGCCCCTGTTTTGGGGTACAGCCCTTGTTTTGGGGTACAGCTCCTGTTTTGGGGTACAGCTCCTGTTTTGGGGTACAGCCCCTGTTTTGGGGTAAAGCCCCTGTTTTGGGGTACAGCTCCTGGTTTGGGGTACAGCCCCTGTTTTAAGGTACATCCCTATTTTGGGGTAAAGCTTCTGTCTTGGGGTACAGACCCTGTCTTGGGGTAAAGCCCCTGTTTTGGGGCACAGCCCTTGTTTTGGGATACAGCCTTGTTTTGGGATAAAGCCCCTGTTTTGGGATAAAGCCCTTGTTTTGGGGTACAGCCCCTGTGTTTGGATATAGACCCTGTTCTGGGATCCAGCCCCTTTTTGGGGCACAGCCCTGTTTTGGGATACAGCCTTGTTTTAGGATAAAGCCCTTGTTTTGGGGTACAGCCCCATTCTGGGGTCCAGCCCCTTTTTGGGGCACAGTTCCCTCATCCCCACATCCATCCCCACTCCAGGCCCTGTGGGGCAGCCTCGGGACAGGGACTGGGGCTGTGCAGAGGGGGCACAGCTGTGGCACCCAGCCTGTGGGGACAGAGGGAACTCGGGGTGGCATTTTACAGCACTGTCACCTTTTGGGGGACATCAGCCCTGAGCAAAGTCACTCTGAGGAAAACAGAGGCACTGCCTTGCAGGGAACAGAGCTCCAGGACTGGGATCTGCTGGGACAGTGTGGTGGTTTTAGTTTGAACTGGGCAGAAATACTAATTTTGTGTAATTTTGGTTTGCTAATTGGAGATTTCCTTATTTTTTAGGGGTTTTTTGGAGATCACCTGCTGTGAGGTGTCCTGACCAGGGACACAGACCCCACTGCCATCTCTTGAAGCCTTTCATTTTCTTCTGATTGCTCACCTGGGGACAAACACTCCATCCCAGTGTCCCCTCAGCAAAGGAGGGCACAGCCAGAGGATCATTTCCTTCTCAACCCCCAAGTTTGAGGCTTTCAGGGTAAGGCTGGAGGGAGGGGATACCCCTGTATGACCCTGCTGGTCACATCTTCATCACAGCATGGAGCAGATGCACCCAAAATTATTTTCAGGCAATGGGTAAATGAATTTGTGTGGGTTTGGGGGACAGCATCACCCCAAGTACCCATTTCAGCATTTCCAACTGCTTGAGTTGGTTCTTTCTCCTGTCACAGAAATGTTCCAGGGAAAAGCTCTCCCCACAACATTTGGCTGGAGGACTTTTCCCTGTAGGTGTTTGCTCCTACAAAAAAAAAAAAAAGCTGATTTTAGAGCATCAGGAAAATTCTGAATGCTTGAATTCCAGCTGGTCCCATCCTATTCCTGTGTTGTGGCCTGGCTCAGGAGGGTGCTGAGATGCTGTGACCCATGTCCTGCCCCTGGAGAGGATAAAATCACCTCTGGAGAGGATAAAATCACCTCTGGAGAGGATAAAATCACCCCTAGAGAGGATAAAATCACCCCTAGAGAGGATAAAATCACCCCTGGAGAGGATAAAATCACCCCTGGAGAGGATAAAATTTAAAATCACCCCTGGAGAGGATAAAATCACCCCTGAGGAGGATAAAATCACTCCTGGAGAGGGTAAAACCCCCCTGGAATCCTCCCTTTCCTATCTGCCCCATCCCACCCCCCAACTCTGCAATTTTGTGGTGATTTCACACACTTTGAGAACTCACAAGTTGCTTCAGGCATTTGGCTGGAGAATTGAACCACCCTCTGGAGCAGGAGAGGGGGGAAGAAAAGAGTTTGGATTTTATTTCAAGGCAGATCTCCAGCGATGAGCACACGGTGTGCCAAAGGCCTGCAGAGACAAGAGCAGCTCATGCCACAGAACCAGCACAGGGAGCAGGAAAATCCAGGGAATTTCTGGTGGGAAATCATCCAGCCAGGAGCCCTGGCCCTCTCCTGTGGGCATCAGACAGTTTGGGCTCATTCACAAGCAGACAACACAAAGGGAGCACTGGGACTGCACAGGAAAATGAGGAATGAGCTGCTCCAGGGTGGGTGGCAGCACCTTCCCAGCTGGAACTGCAGAGGGACAGAAACACAGCAAGAACCAGAGGAAAGGGAAAGCCAGGCCCTCCCAGTGCCCCTCACACCCTGATGGAGCAATCCACAGCTTTTTGGGAGCTCTTCAGGGTGGGGGACTGAGCTTGGCTGCACAAGGACCCCCATTCCTGACAAACCCTGCCTGGTCCTCCTGCAGAAAAAAAAAAAAAAAAATCCCCTCATTCCGAGGGCCAAGGTCCTGCTTGAGCAACAGCTGGAGCTTAAAATGTGCCTCATGCTCAGATTTTGAGGCCCTGGAGCAAGAATTTGAGGGAAATCCAATTCATCCTCATGCTCAACACATCAGGGCACAGCAGCAGCTGTAGGGAAGCACTGTCAGAGAGAGGAGGATGGTGAGGGCCAGGCAGGGGGAGCCTGGCACGGGGCTTTGGAGACAGGCAAGACACTGAGATCAGCAGATGTCACATCAACAGCTGTGAGGGACATGGCTCTTCTAGGATTAAATATCTGCCATGGAGTGGGACTGGGGTATGACACCACAATATGGTGATTTCCATATTCCCACCTGGAGCTGTGTCCAACTCTAGGGCCCCCACACAGACCTGTGGGAATGAGTCCATGGAGATGCTGCAAGGGCTGGAGCCCCTCTGCTCTGGAGCCAGCCTGGCACAGCTGGAGGTGCTCACCTGGACAAGAGAAGGCTCCAGGGACACCTGAGAGCCCCTGGCAGGGCCTGAAGGGGCTCCAGGAGAGCTGCAGAGGGACTGGGGACAAGGCCTGCAGGGACAGGAGCCAGGCAATGGCTCCCAGTGCCAGAGGGCAGGGCTGGATGGGATCTTGGCAATCAGGAATTGTTCCCTGGCAGGGTGGGCAGGCCCTGGCACAGGGTGCCCAGAGCAGCTGGGGCTGCCCCTGCATCCCTGGCAGTGCCCAAGGCCAGGCTGGACACTGGGGCTTTAGAAACCTGGGACAGTGGGAGGTGTCCCAGGTGTCCCTGCCATGGCGGGGGGGGGGAATGGGATGGGCTTTAAAGGTCCCTTCCAACACAAACATTCTGGGATTCTGTGATAGCTTTGGAAGAACATTTTGGGCAATAAATTCAGCCACATCCTAAAGGGATTCAACTCACCTTCACTGTCCAAGCCCAATTACTCCAGGGGTAAGAGTCTCCTTCCAGGCAGTAAGTGGTGAAAGCAGACACCAGCACTGCCAGGGGCCCTCTGCACTATGGAAAGGCCACAAAAATGACCCCATGGGAGATGGGACTTTTCTCCACACCTCTGCTCTCCAATCCTTAGAAGATGGGAACAATGGCAGCACCTTTGATCAAAGCTGCATCTCTAAGAGTACAAACCACAAGAAGCCACTCACACCAGTCCCCAGCACAGAGGATGAGCCTCATCCATCAATGTGCTGTTCTTTCACAGAGAAAACAACATGCAGTGGGAGACTTTGGAGGAACACAGAGATTTTGCCATTTCCCTCTGCCAGATAACTCTGGTTACCTAGGAACAGACACTTCTCTGCTGCGGCCAGTTCTCCTCATCAAGCACAGGATGAGCATTTATTGTCTTGTGATCAGGAGAAAAACACAAACAAAACCCAGAGCTCCACAGGTGACATGAAACATCACACACAGACACGGCACGTGACGCCCGAGCACACCAGGAGCCAGGGCCAGGTTAATGGTGTTAAGAACTTTTAGAAATCTAATAAAATCTAATAATGTAAACATTTAAAAACATACAGAGGAGTCCAAAAAAAAAAAAAGAAAAAAAAATTAAGCCATTTGTTCAGGCAGCGTGTTGGACTTTCTGGAATTACGGTTTCTGGCATTGAAGAGGAGGGAGGGGATGGGATGGAGCTCCCACCTGGAGGTGCATTGATCTCCACAGGGATCTCAGGCAGTGCAGGCTAACAGGGTGTGATTTTGGTGTCCAGCTCCAACCATTCTGGTGGGCAGGCTCCCAGGCACCCCCTCTCCTTGCATCAAACATTTTCAGTGTGACTGAGGGTGGGTGCTTCAACACAGCCCCCAGATTCTCCAAGGGGAAAATCCCAAAGAGAAGAAGGATGTGGAGCCCCCAGCAACACTTCTCCTCTTGGCTCCTTCAAAACCCCCAAGTTGACACACTGAAATGGGGCAGGTATCAAATGGTTTTGAAGAATTTTGGCAAGAGGATGGCAAAGGGCAGGACTGAGGGACATATCCTGGCTGCCAGGTGTGGCCAATGCCACCTTCAGCCCTCACCCCCTGGTGCATCCATCGTATTTCCAGGGAGTCAACGCCAGGCAGTTCTTTCATCACTCCGATGGCAAGCGACAAGGAACACTTAAAATTACACTTGACACTAGACAAAGGCACCTAAAAGCTTCACAATGCCATCAGGTCATGTTCTGTTCGAAAGCTCCAAGAGCTCCTCCTCCCAAGCACATTGCACACTCTCCAGGAAAAACCCCTGGTGTTGGGAGCACGTCCCAGAGCCAGTGCAGGGTTGCTCCTGCAGCAGGGGTCAGCGTGGCTGTAAACGGAAATTTGGGGAAATCTGGGGTTGCTTTTGCTTTGGCCCTGGTAACACAGGGGTCATGCAGACTCCAGACTGTGCTTCCCTCATTATTTACAGTGTGACACAGGACAAGTTAACAGGGAAACAGGGAATTCTGCAGGGGTGAGGGGGAAGCAGGAGCTCTCCTCTGTGAGCCGTGATTTCATTAGATAAGGCACATGTAGAGAAAAAATTTCAAAAGACCACTTGCAAATCAATTCCACCTAGCTAAGACCATGTCCCTGTCCCTTTCCAGGAGCCAGCTTTGTTTTCCAGTTGCTCAGTGTGAATTTTGGGAATTTGGAATAACCCCATCAACAGCCTGCCAAGGCAGCAGGCTCCAGCTCTGATCCCCAGGGTGCCCAACCCCTCCTAGGTCTCCCAAAAGGAGCACTCTGGATCATTAGCCAAAACTTTGAGAGCCAAAGACTTGGAACACTCACTCCCTATAAAAAAATTGGGAACTGACCTCCCAGTTTGGACAGGTTTTAAAAAATTCACAGCAGGCTGAGGGGGAAGGGGAAACTGCAGCCTTTGCTGCCTGGATCGCTGTAGGACACAGGGAATTGGATGGCTCAGGCACAGAATGGAGATGAATGACAAGGTGGAGGATAACCTCAGGGAAAACAATCCCTCTCAACAGCTTCATCCTCCCTTCAGCTGATGGCTGGAAAAAGGCAGGAATCTCTCTCTTATGGAAGTCCTGCCAGCCAACATCAGCCATGAGGACTAACAAGCTTCCCTTGGTCTCCCAGACCCCACTGTAGTATCTGGAGTTCAGCTACACCAGCAGAAGGCAGAATTAAACTATTCATTGTAACAGAAAGCATTTCCAAACCACACTGGGGCTCCAGCACAAAACCTGGCTGGAAGTTTCATGGTGGGGAAATCTCGTGCTGAGTCCCTGTACCAGGGTGAACATCACCAAAGCCCGGTGTCAGCTCTGCACTGGTTTCCACTGGGCTTTGATTCAGGCTTTAGCAAGCAATCACAAACCTAAGGAGATGAATCTGCACCTTTGGAACACACAGATCCAGCAAGAGGTTTTGGCAATAGGGAAAGCAAGAGCTGCAGCATCACAACAGTCTGAGCCAGGCAAGGAGGACTTGTGGGGACTTCCCATCCGAGGACTCACCCAGGGCATCTCTGTTACCTGCAGGATCCTCCCACGGAGGGTGGAGCTTTCACAAATCACTTCAGCCTCACCAGTACCAAATAATTTAAGTGCTGCATTTCCCTTAGAGTGAAAAATTCCACATTATTCATCCAGGAGAGTAAACATCAGTTGCTACTAATGCTCAGATTGCTTTTGCTACAGACGGTGTGGTGCTGTGCTGGGCATTCCATGGGAGCTGAGCAGGAGCAGGGGCAGGAGCAGCTGAAGGAGTGTTGCCATCGTGGGGAAGCTGAGCCTTTTCCAGGGATGGTCAGGAGAGGATTCCCTCAAGCAAGGGCAGTGAAGGGTTTGTTCTCAGTCTGCAACGAGGCAAATACTGGTGACTCAAGGCAAACAAAAAGCTTTCTGCCATGGCCGTGCAGTGCAGTGCAGGTGGGAAGGGCTGAGAGCACGGATATTCCTCAGGCATCAGGAGACAAGGACCAGGAAGGTCCTTGAGATGAGTGGGGTGCTTGGGGGGAATGCAAATGATCTTTTCCAAGAACAAGAATAAAAAGACCAAAAAGGAGAGACTCCAGGCAGTTTGCAGCTGTTGCTGCTTAAGGCCATTGGTTTGCAGAGGGGTAGTTGGGCACTGTGGGATACTCTGGCAGGCTGTTCCCAGAAAAATTGCTGTACTGGGCCTCCCTGCTGGGAGGGTTCCTCCATGCGCCGCTGTTCCACTCATCTTGAGCCTTCTGGAAGCTTCCACCAGCCCCTCGGTAGATTTTATGTACCTAAAAGGGATAAAAGGGAGGACAAGAGGAGAGTCAGCACCAGGAGCCCAGAGCTGAGCCCCTGCAGAGCCACTTGGAACAGGATTTGCTCCTGTCTCTGTGAAGAGCTGCATTTCTGAGGAGCAAAGCACAAGAAATGCAGTAATGCAGTGAACAGAGGTGGAGATAGAGAACATCAACCCAAAACTTGAACACATTCCAGCTGCATGGCCAGGATTCAGATGAGGGATCCCACAGCAAGGCAGCCAGCCCAGGCCAGGGGGTTGAAACCTCTGCAGCAGAGTCCAACACCACTGCTGCCACAGAGCTTCTGCTCTCCATGCCTGCCCCAGCTTTCCAGAGAGCCCTACTACAAATCCTTGTTTCTGCAGAGACCCAATTCCCACCCTGCCACCTGGTTCCCACTGCAGGTGCTTCACCATTGACCATCCCAAGGAGCAACAATCATGGAATCACAGGATTGCTGAGGCTGGAAAAGACCTCCAAGACCACCAAGTCCAACCATCACCCCAGCTCCACCCTCATGTTCACCACTGGCCCATGTCCCAGGGGCTACATCCACACATTTTTGGAACACTCCCATGGATGATGATTCCACCACTACCCTGGGCAGCCTGTTCCAATGTTTTACAATCCTTTCTGTGAAAATAAATGTTTCCTAATATCCAATCCAAACCTCCCCCCTTCACAGAGCCTCAGGTTGCTCCACATGAAGCTTGCTTTGCATGACACAAAGCAACATCACCACATGACACCGTGACAATTTCCAGCCTGAGCTGTCTTGTGCTGTCTTGATTTGTCCTCCAGAAACTCTGAGAGACATCAACTGACTGCACTGTGCAACCTTTCAAAGCACTGATGGCTTGTGGTGGCTGCTGAGCTGCCTCTTCACATTATTGTGATACACAGCAGGGATTCTCCAAGGCACAGAGAGATCTGAAGACTCCCAGAATGGCTTGGGATGGAAGGGACCTTAAAACTCATCTCATTCTGCTCCTGGACACCTTCCACTGGCAGAACTTACCCTTATAATGCAGATGAACATGGCAACTGCTGACATGGTGAACATGATGGCAGGGAACAGCATGAACACAGCAGCTGCCACACTGGTGCTGAAGAAGGTGATGGCTGCCAACCATCCACTGCAAGAGACAGAAAAAGAGACACAATAACATTATAATCTGCTTTTCCAAGTGTCCTTGTTATCAGAAAAATTGTTGATGTGCTTAAAAGGCCCTGGCCCAGGGTGCCCAGAGCAGCTGGGGCTGCCCCTGCATCCCTGGCAGTGTCCAGGGCCAGGTTGGACAGGGCTTGGAGCAGCCTGGGACAGTGGAAGGTGTCCCTGCCATGGCAGGAGGTGGAATGGGATGGGCTTTAAGGTCCTTTTCAACCCAAAGCATTCTCTGTTTCTGTGATTCATAACTCAGAAATTACAAGGCAGCTTTTAAGCTTTTGAAAATGAAACGAACAATGAAGACAATTGTCAGAATTCAATGCAGGTATCATCTCCCTGAGATCTCAACTCTCACTTGCCAGCATCCCTCACTAATCCAGTCTGAGAGCTTTAAGGGACAGCCAGCTGCATGGATTTTGGGAAGAGAAGACATATTCCCAAGGTGCTTTTGGTTGTGCACCTAGAGACCAGAACTGGGATCAGGGAACACCAGGGTCCTGTGATTTACACTCCATCTCCATTCCTTTCCTGGTAAAAACCAGGTGAGACATCAGCAATTCTGAAACCAGAGTGTTAAATGGAGTGCTAAGACTTTCCATTACTTATAGTTTCAGCAGGAATTGCTCTCAAATCTCTGTAGACAGGAAGTTAAAATGCCAAACAATTATAACACAACCAGGGACAGACACTAACAAGCTCTCATTTATTTTAGGAGAACTCTCACAGTACTTCTCATAGGCCAACAATGAGTCACCACACTCAGCTCACCGTGTGCTGCCAACACTGAGGGCAATGCTGAGCCTGACATGGTAAAAGAAATGGTGAAAGAAATGGACACTGAGGGAAGAGGCTACAGAGAGCAACCAGGTCAAGATCACAGAATGATCTGGGTTGGAAGGGACCTTAAAGCCCAGCCAGACCACATGGGCAGGAACACCTTCCATTAGACCAGGCTGCTCCAAGTCCCAACCAACTTGGCCTTGATTTCTGCCCAACACAGCAATGAAACCCCAATGGTGTCCTGTGATGGTGTTCACAGGGGTCTGAGGATGAGGGAAGAGACAAGGATCTGACTCCATGTTTCAGAAGGCTTGATTTATTATTTTATGATATATATTATATTAAAACTATACTAAAAGAATAGAAGAAAGGATTTCATCTGAAGGCTGGCTAAGAATAGCAAAAGAAAGAATGAATAACAAAAGCTTCTGTCTTGGACAGAGAGTCCAAGCCAGCTGACTGTGATTGGCCATTAATTAGAAACAACCACATG
The DNA here is from genome assembly GCF_051311805.1 of Agelaius phoeniceus. Taxonomy (NCBI): domain Eukaryota; kingdom Metazoa; phylum Chordata; class Aves; order Passeriformes; family Icteridae; genus Agelaius; species Agelaius phoeniceus. The sequence goes on from NC_135293.1 coordinate 4,614,557, forward strand.
AGACCAATCCCAGATCTACCTGTTGCATTTCACAGCAGCAGATAACCATTGTTAACATTTTGTTCCTGAGGCCTCTCAGCTTTTCAGGAGAAAAAAAATCCTAAGGAAAGAATTTTTCATAAAATATCATGGCTACAGTGCACCCCAAGAGCAGATACAGCTATGCCACTGGGGAAATCAGAAAACTTCCTCCTCTCCACCTTGTACAGGCTCCCATCAGCCTCTCCAAGGCCATGGAAGCAGCCAGAGGCCAGAGCTGCTGGGCCATTCCCACTTACCACGCTCCCCATCCGGAGAAGCCGATCGCCTGCAGGACCGTGAGGAGGAACTGAGCCCCAAAGATGAAGAAAAAGGCCATGAAATTAAAGGAACTGTCCGACCTGTGGAGGAAGAAAGGAGGTCAGGAGGGCACTGGCACCTTGTGCTGCTCCACACCCATGTCTGACCCCACCACCACATCCAAACCCTCCCCAGTGGTGACTCCAGAGGGTTCCCTCCATGGCTGTGTGCTGGGAGGTTTCTCCCTTCGCTGGCAGTGAGAGCACACAGCTCCATGACTCAGCAGCACAGATTGTCTCCCAATAATCTGGCTCTTGCAGTTGCCCTCCCCAAGGAATTGCACGTATGATGACACACAGGAGAGGCTGAGGGACACGAGTCTCCTACACAGAGAGTCTGAATCATTCTCTGACTGAATGCCAGCCCAGACTCACACCTGCCCAGCTCTGCCCTGCCAAGGAGGCATGCAGGAGTCTGATGCTGGCAGGCAGAGCTTGGCCATACACTAGAAATGATCACTGAGCAGGAGAATTCCAGCTGGGAATGTCTCAGTGTCTGCTTGTCATCATGTTCCCACACCCATGGTAAATAATCCAGCACCGGGACATCACAGGAGGGAAAACAGTCGTGAGAGAGGTGGGTGGTACCCTGAAAACTGAGGCACACTTCCCATCTCTGCAGGCTCCTCGTCCTCAGGATGTACAGGTGAGGTCCTTGAGTTTATGCAGGTACAATAATTAGCATGAAAATGACCCCAAGCAAGATGCTGACCACAGACAGTCACAGTCTCTGTCATGGGTGCACTGGGACCTGGCACTGCCCTGCCCAAGTCTGGGCTCTGCCACAACACATTTTCATCCCATCAAACCAACCACATCAGGCATGTCTGAAGTTCCTCTAACTATCATTTTTAATGATACAAATTATTCTCATACTCTAAGGAACTCACAGGGCCAATGATTTATCTACAGATCTACAAAAAACGCTTCAGGTGCTTATGAGGCAGTTTGGTACAAAGGAGAGTTAAGAAAAGAGCTCCAATCACTGCCAGCTCCTGCTTAAACCCTGAAAGCATTTAAAAGCTTATTATTTTAATTATTTTTATTATGCTAATGGTTGTCAGTTTTATAATTCTAGCCCCTGATGCCTTGGGAGGAGATGAGGGAGGTGAGGCACGTTGAGAAGCCTCCAGCCAGAGCCACGCTGCTCAGAGCTGCCCGTGTGGGTCTGGTGTCTGTCACAGATGGTGGCTCTGGAAGGTTTGTTATCCTTGAGTATCCTCACAATCCCACCCTCCAAATACCACCCTAGAGTACAGCATTGAGAAAGGAATACTTTAGGCAGGGCCTGCTGACAGTGGTGCCTGTCAGAATCCAATTAACAAGGATTAGGCTCGAGGCTGAGCCTTCAAACAGACTCTTGCAACTCCGACCTGAAGGGGCTGGAGGAGTCTTCATTTGAAAGGATCTGCAGGAATTAGTGGGGATACAGAGAAAAGGTGATTTCTCATCCAGCTTTCTGGTGCAGATTTGCTACAGCTTTGCCCTAGCACCAAAGCTCTGCAGCTAATTGAATTTGGGATGCAGTAGGATGAGGAAGGTTTTACAGAAGCATCCTCACAGCACAGGGTGCCAGCACTGAAGGGTGGCCTCCTCCAGGACAAGCAGGGCTGATTTTGCCTCTGCAATCACCACTTGTGATCCCAACAGTGCTGCCTCTCCTCAGTGACTTCCAGCCCAGCTGCTGTCCCAGGGGATGATCCCTGGGCTCCCCACTCTGCCCCTGGGGTTGAGTCTTTTTTTAACTGCAAGTCTCTGCACAGAGTAACCTCAGGGACCTCTCAGCATTCATTGCATAAACACATCCAAACAACGATCAAGGAATAATGAGAAATGGCCCTTGTGGAGCCTGGGGGATGTCAGCAGGGAGGAGTAATTTTTCCCAGACTTTAGAATGGAAATTCCTCTTTGAACAGAGCTCCAGCACTTGGAGGCCCTGGGGCTTCTGAGCTCAGGATGGGGACAAACTCCAGCCCCACAGGGCAAGAGTTCAGAGCTGGGATTTTCACGTCATTTGGAACTTTGAGACAATCCAACCCTTCTCTTTCCAGCAGAAATGATCCTTCCCTATACTCCATGATGCCACTGGTGATTTAACAGCATCCAGCATCCAGTGCCCAGTGCTGTGGGCACACAAAGCATCAGCTCAGAGTGCATTTAAACAATTAATTTATCATGGGCTAGACAGGACCCACCTGTCAGCTCCCATTTCCATCAGCTGCTTTTGCTGTCATCCAAACCAGCTCATCACAGAGGCTGGTGAATAATCAAAATCCAGAGTATCCTACCAGGAACAGCTTTACCTTCAGAGGGCAAACCCCTGACTGGTGTGTGGGCTGTGGTGGTGGCACTGGGCAGGCCCCTCCTTTCCCTGTGTCAGGCTGGGAACTGCTCAGGACCCTCCTAGCTCTGCCAGGCTTTACACATCAATGTTTGAGTGATGCCTCGTGGTCCACAGCAAATGCAAATGATTATTAATTAAAGCAAAAATGTAGGATGGCTTTAAATATTTGTGGAGTTTCAGAAGGACTGACTCCAGGGAACTGCTTTTATCTAAAAAGCTAAGCAGACAAGCTCTCAAGTAGCTGGAGACAGGAATCAGAAGAGTTCTCAAAAACTAATAATAGTCTTCCATCAAAATAAGCCTCAATGAAGCTTTACCAAATTAGTACCTATTTTAATGCTGCACTGAGATGAGGGTGCTGCTAAGTTTGGGATATTTAAGTAAAATATGAATTTAACCCTCTTAGAAGTGCCAAACTTATGTGACCCTCACCTCCAATCTTATGTGACCCTCAGTCCTGTATCTAGCATTTAAAAATAGCCACATTCTTCTTCATTTTGAAAGTAAACAAGACATGAGGTGCTGAACCAGGGAAACAACCAGAGAATAAAAAGAATAACAATAATAACCAGGGAAACAACCAGAGAATAAGAAGAATAACAATAATAACCAGGGAAACAATCAGAGAATAATAACAATAACAACCAGGGAAACTTCCAGAGGGAACTGCAGCAGCAGCAGCAGCCCCTCCTGGGCTGGCACTCACCGAAAGGCTTTGTAGGCAGGTCGGAACCAGCAGATGTAGCCACAGGGGCTGAAGAGGACGAGCCAGAGGATGGCCAGGCCAAAGTTGGCCCCAGAGCCTCCCCCGATCCACCAGGCCAGGCAGGCGATGAGGTTCACGGCCAGCGTGATGCAGTAAACTGGGGAGAGGGTACAGCAGAGAACGTGGGCTGGGGGACTTCCAGGATTTTGGGAGACAAGAAAACTAAAGATAACGGCTGGGGCTGTGTCAGGGGGTTGGCATGGAGCTCAGGGCAAGGTTCTTCTCCCCTGAGGGTGCTGGGCATGGTCCCAAGGCTGCCAGAGCTCCAGGAGCATTTGGACCCCGCTCTCAGGGGTGCTCAGGGATTGTTGGGGTCTCCTGGTTAACACCAAGAGCTGGACTGGTGGTCCTTGTGGATCCCTGCTAACTCAGCATAGCCCAGGACTCTGTGAAGCCCCCAGGGTTACAGTGGGAAGGGTCCCTGGGGCAGCAGTGCAGCTGCTCTGAGCGAGGCACAGGCTCCTGTGTCACCTGGGGCTGGGAGCACAGGAACCTCCAGCTCCAGAGGATCCTGCAGCACAGGGATGAGGGAATCTTTTACAACCTGCCAAAGCATGGAGAGCTGTGGTAGCAACTGATGTGACCAATACAAGACTCAGGCCAGTGTTATGAATTACGAGCAAGGTTTAATTTCCATTTATAGCAAACCCCTTTGTGAGAGGAGAGGGGGGTGACCCCAGCCCTGCCCCTGCCTCTGACTGACTCTGTGCTTCTGGGGCTGCCTCAGGAGCTCTCTCTGAGCCAGCTCAGGGCCCTGCAGGCTCTCTCTCTGCTTCCCTGAGCCTCTGAGGAAGCCTGGATATCAGCCTGGGGGCTTGGCAGTGCTGCCTTGAGCAAGGGGATAAACAAACTCCGATCAAGCTGAGAATACGGGACCACAGGGCTGGCTTAGAGGCCTTTGCACATCCCTGTTCCTGTCACTTGGATAAAAAGGAACAGTTGACAAAGGCCCCCAGGGCACAGCAGTGCTGCACTAGGTAGTAGCATATGAAGGGATGCTGCTCCCCATTTTCCTGGAGCTCACATCCCTGGAAAAGGGGATCAGCCCCAAGCCAGGGGCTCCCACAGCTGTCCCTGCATCCCCTCAGGCTCTGCCAGGCTCAAAGAGGCCAATTTACAAGCTCCTGTTTTGGAAAACTGCTGGTGATTCTTGAAACCCTTTGTGGTAACCTGTATCAACAAGCACAGAAAAGGAGAAGGTGGAAGGTCCAAGCACCAAAGGGCCTCCAGCAGAGCCTGGTGATGAACTCATGGTGACACTCTGCACCTTGGCCTCAGCTACTCAGGCAAAATCAAACCCCTCCATTTCCCTTCACCTGTGCCAGGGGAACGTGTCCTGCCCATGCCCCACTCCACTCCCTGCCATGGCTCTGCAGCTCCTCTGCTCATCTCTGCCTTGGTCCTCCTGGGCACTGACCCACCTAAACAACTGCAAGGTTTTATGGTCACAAAATCACACTGACAACACAGTCAGGGGAACAAAACCTATACCCAGCTGCTACTTCTGACTTACACATGGCCTGAGAGCAAAATAAAACATTGTTTTACTGCAAAGAAAATGTCTTCTGAGTAGCCAACAAAGCTTTGTACACAATGGTTTGGATGTGTCTTAGTGTTGGGGGGAAGAATATCAGCTATTTAAATTAATTAATTCTATGTATTTAAACTAACAGTTTGTAGATTGCCCATCCCGGGAAGTGTCCCAGGCCAGGCTGGACAGGGCTTGAAGCAGCCTGGGACAGTGGGAGGTGTCCCTGCCATGGCAGGGGTGGCACTGGATGGGCTTTGAGGTCCTTCCAACCCAAACCATTCAGGGATTCCATGAATCAATGATATTTCATTTACACACCAATTAGCTGTACTTCTCCAAATATTCACTTTCAGAAGCTATTTATACTCCAAAAGTTACTTATTTTAAAATACCCAATAAAACAACACCAAGCCAGGGGCATCTGCAAAGTTTTAAGGAACTTTTGGCTCTCCCTGTGCCTCAGGTCAGTTTGTTCTCCAGCAGTGGGAGCTCTGGTACAACCTTCCCCAAACCTCCCTCCACCTTAATCCAGAGCTCACATCCAATTAAAGTAATGAGCAATCACCCTTCCAGCAACGACTTGTGTGTTTCTACTTTTCCAAACTGCCCTTTCCTTGTTTACCTTCTTCCCTTGACACATCTCTCTCCAACCCACTCCAAATAAAAATCAGGGAGACCCCCAAAGGAAGTGCAGTGCAGATGGAAATGTGAAACTCCTGAGTGCAGGAGATGGAAATGTGAAACTCCTGGTGCAGATGGCAGCACTCCTGGCCATGCCCAAATCCCTGGCTCTCCTCCAGCCTTCCATTAACTCGACTGAGGGACTCTTTGTTTTGGGAGAGGGGAGGACAAAGGAGGCTTTAGAGCTTCCACATCGCACCAGTGAGTCTGGAGGGACAGGCAGCTTCTTCAGGCAAGAAAATTACAGAGCTCATTGCAGCAGCTCCACATAACCAAAGAACAATGGAGCCATGGATTATGCCATTATTTATGCACACAAATCTCTCTCCTACACACATCCCGTGCATCTGGAATAAAAGCCACGCCACCAAATGCAGAGCTGGCAGAAAACAAGCTTTCCTTCAGTGAGAAGGGTAAAGAGGATGACAAGCATTTGGGGGGGGGGGAAAAGATAAGCAAAGCAAAAAGATTCTTAATCTTGCAAAGCATTGCCTGTGGTTTCCTAGGCCTGCCACACTGATTTCATTCCTTGCAGAAGAATGGTCAATTTTCATTCCTGGTTCCTCAATGGCTGAGGCAAACAACAGGAGCCCAGGGCCAGGAGCTGTGTTCACACAGGGTATCAGCACCTCACCAGCTGTGACAGGAGCAGCTCCCAACTCCAGCAGGATGTTTGGGGGGCTCTGCAGAGCCAAGGGAGAGCCAGCATGCAGCTAGAAGATACTGCTTCCATTGGAAAGGGAAATGTGGGGATAACAGGGAATTTTGGCCTTTCTAGAGCGAGGTGGGGAGCAAGGTAGCAGCAAATGAGTCACATTTATTTTGTCTAAAATTCTCCTATTCCTCTTACTTTAGGAGAACTGAGAATTTCCTTAAGGCAGCTATTTTGGGGAGTTAAATAGGGTTTACAAAAAGGCTGGAGAGGGACTTGGGACAAGGGATGGAGGAACAGGACAAAGGGGAATGGCTCTCAGAGCCAGAGGGCAGGGCTGGATGGGATCTTGGCAATCAGGAATTGTTCCCTGGCAGGGTGGGCAGGCCCTGGCCCAGGGTGCCCAGAGCAGCTGGGGCTGCCCCTGGATCCCTGGCAGTGCCCAAGGCCAGGCTGGACAGGGCTGGGAGCAGCCTGGGACAGTGGGAGGTGTCCCTGCCATGGCAGGGGTGGCTCTGGGTGGGCTTTGAGGTCCCTTCCAGCCCTAACCAGTCTGGAATTCTATGATCATTTGACATTAATAAAGACATCAAACATGGTCTGCTTTCTCCCTCAGATTTACTATTAGACTTTTCCAGCACTGATACCCTCCTTTCTTCCACATCCCTCAAAGATTCAAGGCACAGCAGCTTAAAATTCAGGTATAAAGTTATATTAGAATATTCTAAGGGGGATCATTGCTCCCCATCAAAACTTTTAAGCACATTAATCATTGAGATCTATGGGGTTATACTGCACAAATACCTTTTTCCAGCACAGGTGTTTTTATTCAACTTACAGATCCACACATGATAGATTCTCTTCACCAGGAACTGGTAATCGATGGGAATTTCATCAGCAAAATTCTGGTAGAAACATGGTTTCAGAGGGATGAACTTGGGGAGTGGTGGGAAGTTATTCACCTTTTCTGGAACACAGAACACAGATTTCAGCTGGGAGCAGAAATGTGTTATATCCTCCACACCTTCCCAACAGTGCTGCACGTTCATCCTCTCCCCAGACCACAAATATATTGGTTTTCTTCCTTAGCAGTGGACAGGACATTTGTTCTAATACACACAAGGCTGAGAGAGGGGAATAGGAATGAGCTAATAAACATCAGATGGATTTAACACCTTTACACATCACTGTGAAGTTGTGTGAAAAGTGCTGCAAGAAAAAAAAAAACAACTTTAAATAAACTCCAGGATGAGCTTCCTCAGGAAGGGGGAGGTGTCAGCAACATCTGGGGGAAACAGCTGCACAGAGGTGTTCACTTACAGCCCTTCAGAAATCCACAGCAAGAGGAAAGAAAGGCTGGGGAGTGTCCAGACAAGCAGATCTACCTTCAGCCACCAGCTCTGAGCATGTCCTGGCCATGGCTCAGGCCTTAGGACCTGCTGTAGCCTGGGGCAGTAAGGAAGGGAGGCATCCCCAAAGTGGAATTGTGTACCCTGGTATCATCCATTCATGGAAATAAGTCAGAGTTGGGAAGGAATTCCTGAAATTCCTGGCCCTGGCACAGATGCCCAGAGCAGCTGGGGCTGCCCTGGATCCCTGGCAGTGCCCAAGGCCAGGCTGGGCAGGGTTTGGAGCAGCCTGGGACAGTGGGAGGTGTCCCTGCCATGGGACAAAGCACTGGATGGGCTTTGAGGTCCCCTCCAACCCAAACCATTTTGTGATTCCATGATTCTGTGTCAGGGATGATCTTGTTTTGAAAACATACAAGATTTTTAATGGAAAATGGTACATTCAAGTTTTTCCTGTAAGGTTAAGCCATAGGGAAAAAATAAAAAGCAAAGAAAAAAAGAAAAAGCTTTGCATTCAGATACAATAAATCAGCAAATGCTGCCAAAAGCTATATGGTAGAGAAAACTCTACCTTGGGAAGAATTTCTGTTTTAAAATCAAGTAATTAAATGCCTAAATCCTCTGCTGCTGTCAGCTCCCAGATTTGTCTGTGTGTGCCTGGATGTGTGCTCCTACATGTTTGGGAATGTTTGCTCTTGCCTTGCAGAGCTGATTAAAGTTTGATTCCAGGGCATTGTGACTAATTGTCTCTAGCCTCCTTCAGCCCCAGTAAACAGAATTAAAAACAACCAGAGGAAGAGATGAAGAATGTCCTGGGAAAACCTCCAAATGGCACAGGAGACAAGAGGAAATGTCTGAACAAGAACTGTCAGCACAAGAGTTCCCCTTCCCTTCCCATTATCTCCGGCTGAGGAGACATTTTGCAGGAGCAGCTCCTCAGCTCTGTTTGAAGGTTGGCAGGGAAGAGCCTGGAGCTGCAGCCAGGCTTGAGGAAGGAAAAAGGCTTTCCCTCATGCATATTTTCACACAGAAAATATGGTGAGAACGCCCACTGGGAATACATCAGAAGTAGCTATGGAATAATGTCTGAAGCCACCAGCCCAATTTGACTTCTCCTGATAAAAACAAACATCCAGCTCCTCCTCATCCATCCCCCTCAAACCCACTTTACATTCATTCAGATGCCCTCCAAGCTGGTTTGAGTTACTGGTTAACACCACTGCTGACTCCATCCCATGGACAGCTGATGGCCCACGAATGCTTTCAAAGTCCACAGGAATTTGGACTCCTCTGCATTAATTTTTTGTTTGCTGTAAACACCTAATGGGATTTCTCCTGCACAGTGTGTCCCTGCAGCCTAGGAAGGGATTTAACAATGCTGGATCAAGGGAAAGGGAGGGGACACAGCTTTTAAAGCTGACAGGACAGGTCTCTAGGGAAGCCAGGAAAAGCAAGATTAATCAAATGCAATAAAAGCAGATTCTCTAATTTATTTTTTTTTTCTGAGGGGTGAGGAAACTTTTGTTCTGTCCCTCTTCAACAGCTGAAGCTGCAGATTGTTCCTTTGGTTCTGCTCTCTCCCATTTTCTGTCATGGTGGGGCCAAAACCAAGCAGCCACTGCAGTTTGTCATTTTTCAAGCTCATAAAATGGTCCAAACACCCCAGGATTGTTTGCTAGGTACACAAAGCTGGGGATTACACCTCTTCTCTGCTGCTGCCCAGCTGCTGCCCACCTCCTCCCACCCAGAGACCCTGCAGTTGCCAGCTGTTCTGGGATACCTCTGAGATTAGACAAAATAAATTACATGAAAATATCCCCTTTCATGTCTGACTGCAGAGCTTGGAGTGCTACAGTTCTCCCATCAAGGCTGGGATCAACACATCTGATCAGCAAATGCACCCCATGCTTTCAAAAACCAAACTGCATCACCCATGAGCAGCAGCTGGAGGCAAATTCCAGACTTCTTATTTTAAAAAAAGGTTGGAATTGTGTTACTAATTTCACTGCAAGTATAATTCAGATGGATTAATGTCAATAGCACAGCTAGGAACACTGTGGAAAGCCTCTGGAAAGAAGGAATTATTCTCATGTATTTTATTTCTGAATCAATTCCACTCTCATAAAACTTTCAAGCAAGTCACAGCTGAACCTTTATCACCTGAGCAGAAACCTCAGGTGACAAATCAGGAGGACACAGCAGGAAAGTGAATGTGACCAAGGCAAGAGAAGTAGCTGAAGAGCTTTAGGGATCACCAAGGTCTTGGGAAGGGACACAGGTCACATTCCTGACATGTTACAGCCACCACAGCATCATGAACAACTCTGAAACCACTCTCCCTGCTGGCTGCACCTGAGATGCTCTTACCTGCCATTTCTAATACTTGTGTTCCCTGGTGAGCTTTCAGACAGAGCAATAGATCTGTTGGAGAAAGAGAATCAGGTCAGCACATGGCACTAAGCAGCACCCAGAGAACCTCCTGGAACTGGGAATGTTCCCAGTGTGTGACAAACACAAGCCCAGGGTTCCCACTCATGTCCATCACCCAGAGGAGGAAGGCTGGAGCCTCCCAAAAGGATCCTGATTTCTCCTTGTGCAGAGGAAGCTCTGTGTCCCAGACTCCAAGGCAAGATGTACTCTGTTACCATCTGGATGGCAGTTGGCTTTTGTCAAATGGGCAGTTTTTCCTTATCTCTCTCTCTGAGTGATCAAAATCACTCCTCCCTCAGGGCAGACATCTGCTGATAACAGCTACTGAATGTCCCTGCATGGCTGATAAGAACTACAGCATCCCATTGGGAGATGTGAGCCCAGAGGGAGGAGCCAAGCATTGCTACCTGGATAGAATCTGGAGATTCTGGAACACCAGCCAAGCATTCCTGCCTGGATATAATCTGGAGATTCTGGAACACCAGCCAAGCATTCCTACCTGGATATAATCTGGAGATTCTGGGACAACAGCCAAGCATTCCTGCCTGGATATAATCTGGAGATCCTGGAACACCAGCCAAGCATTCCTGCCTGGATATAATCTGGAGATTCTGGGACAACAGCCAAGCATTCCTGCCTGGATATAATCTGGAGATTCTGGAACACCAGCCAAGCATTCCTGCCTGGATATAATCTGGAGATTCTGGAACACCAGCCAAGCATTCCTACCTGGATATAATCTGGAGATTCTGTAACACCAGCCAAGCATTCCTGCCTGGATATAATCTGGAGATTCTGGAACACCAGCCAAGCATTCCTGCCTGGATATAATCTGGAGATTCTGGAACACCAGCACAGCTTCTGCACTGGATTCCCCAGAGGAACAGCAGCTGCCTCTGCCACTGGATCTTCAGAGGAAGATTCCACCCTTCTCCAGGATCCCTGCTCCAGCAGAGCCACCCCTGACACTGCAGGAGGGCTGAGCCACAATTCCAATGGTTCTGCTGCCAGCACCCTGACCCACAGGGTGTCAGGTTGGGTTCTGACTTTGTCAGTGTTGTTTGGTTTACTGCATTGTTTATTTTATCCTTTTATTTTCTTCCCTATTAAAGAACTGTTATTTCCTGCTCCCATATTTTTTGCCTGAGAGCCCCTTAATTTAAAATTCATAGCAATTCAGAGGGGTGGGGAGGGTTTACATTCTCCATTTCAGGGGAGGCTCCTGCCTTCCTTAGCAGGCACCTGTCTTTCCAAACTGAAAGACTCTGGCAGCACCTCATTCAGCCACTTGGAAGGTTTGTATCATCCAGCAGCAAACAAAAGTGCCCCTGGCACTCCCTGGCAAAGGCTGAGGATGCTCAGGGAGCCCCTGCCAGAACACCTGCAGCTCCCAGGGCAGGCACACAGGTCAGGGTGGGACCCAGCAGAGCTCATACATTGGAAGAGAAATGTGTAGAGCTCACCAGACTTAATGCCTCATTTAGGTGCTGAGATGATTTGTTGGCTCCTGGCTCTCTGTGGTGCTTCCCAACTCCTGGAACAAACAGATAATCCCTGTTAGCTGGGCATTAAACTCCTGCTTAACAAAAAATAATCAGCTGGAGCCAAACCCATCACCCCTTGTTATTTTAGAAATCCTGCACAAATGCAGATTCATTCTTCCTGTTAGCACACTGAGTGTGGCTGTAGCTCTGGCAGAAGCCAATCCTGGGAAGTTTACCCAGCATGAGCTGTGTTGCTGATTTTGGCAGAGCTGATCCCACAGATGAAATACACAGAGAGGTCTTTGCTGACTTTTAATTCCACCCCTTCTTCCTTAAGGATAAAAACACCATGTGTCCCTACCTGCAAATCCCAGAATGGAAACACAGAACACACAAACCAACCCTGCAAACCAGCACTGTGGAGTCTGACAGAAATTAAGGCAGTCTAGACTAAAATCTGCCCCTAAAAACACTGACAGCAGCTGCAGCAGCAGTGGGGTCAGATCAGCTACACTGTACCCAAATCCCTCAGGATTTACAGCAGCTGCTTCTGCTGCACCTCAGTGCTGTTCTCAGGTAAAGTCTGGAGGCTGCAGAGTTTTGCACTGGCACAGCTGTTTTCTTGGGCTGCTTTTGCCTTTCTTTTCTTTTCTTTTTGAGCTACTCTAACCCAGCCTGTGGAGACAACAGCACCTGGGACTGTACCAGCAGCCTGCTCTTCCTCAGCAGAGATGTACAAGCTTAAATATGCTTGCACAGAGGAGAACATATTCTTTCCCTGGAGCAGTCTCTAGGAAGCCCCAGTGTGGGGACAGGAGGCTCTGTCCCCATCCCTGCCACAGCTGAGGCCTCAGGGCTGTCCCTCAACACCAACACTGCCCAACAGCATTTTCTACTGGCTGGTTTGGAAATGGGAGCCTTTTGCTTTGCATTTTTCAAATGTGTGAATAGAAAACAAAGGATGAAGATGGTTAGGAACATCATTAAAACTTCACCCCACCCTTCTGCAGCTGCTCCCAGTTTTGATCTGGGAATTTCAAGGGGAGAACAAATGGCCCATGAACACCAGCTACACTAAAGCACTTAGAGAGAGGAATCCTTTACTGAAGAATGAGCCTGCAAATAATCCTCTCCTTCTTCTTCTTCAGAGGATTATTTTGCTACTGCACTTCAGTGTTGGTGTCCTACAGCTGCAGAGAGGTGTTTGTCCACTGGAAAAAGGATCAGAAGGAAAGAACTGAGGGGGACATTCCTGGCTTGACAGACCAGACAATGGGTTTCCTGCAATGGCCAAACAATGGTTTTCCTGTGCCCTCCTCTCAAGGAGACCTGTGGTGCTGTGGAGAGGTTTTAGCTCAAATAAATAAATAAAACCCCCAGATAAAGCAGCAATCTGGTGAAGCACCCCCTTCCATAGAAAGATGTGCTTTGGACCCACAAAGCAGCATTAAGAACAATTCTTTCAGCAAGGATAAGCACACATGGCCATGTTTTACACTGAGTAATCCCTTCCTGAGATGTACTGACCTTCCCAGCTCCTGGTAAAAGGAAAGGGAGCTTCTTCCCAATAATTTCTTCCCAATATCCAATCTAACCCTGCCTTCTGTCAGTTTGAAGCCATATCCCCTTGTCCCTTCACTACACCCTCCTATAAACAGTCCCTCTCCAACAGGTAAATCAGATCTCTATTCACCTGGATATTTTCAGTTTAATTGGGAATAGATGAAGTCCAAAACCCTGCACCCACTGCAGAGATTTTCTTCATCTATAACCCACTGCCTGTGGAGGGAGGAAAATCCCACACATGCTAAGGAAACTCTGGTGTGAAGTGAACTTCCTTTTTCCACCGTGCTCATCTGTGGTCAATGAATAACTCTGAAGTTCACAGTCCAATGCACATGACTCAGGAGTCCACTGGAGACACTTGGAGCTTTTGTTCACCAGGATCTCACAGACAAAATGCCCTGTGTCAGGTCCAGGGACAGCACTTCCCTCTCAAACCACGACACAAACACCAGCAGTGCTGCTTTTCCAGGCAGACAACACCACGATTCTTTTGAATGTGACTGCAGTGTGAAACGCTGCACCTCCTCAGATTAGGGAAAATGTTGTGAAGGAATTCCTGTGGGAATCTGCTTTGAGGCACATTTTGAGTATCACAGAATCCTGGAATATCCTGAGCTGGAAGGGACCCACAGGGACAATCAAGTCCAGCCCCTGTCCCAGCACAGCCACCCCAACAACCCCACCCTGAGCAGCCCTGAGAGCCTGGATGTGGCACTGGGGGCCAGGGTTGAGGGGTTGGGGCTGGGTTGGACTCGATGATCTTGGAGGTCTCTTCCAACCCAGTGATTCTGTGATTCTGTGTCCAAAGGCTCCTGGAGCTGTGGCAGCCTTGGCCCCATTCCCTGGGGAGCCTGGGCAGTGCCCAGCAGCCTCGGGGGGCAGAACCTTGCCCTGAGCTCCATGCCAAGGCCTGGCCCAGCTCCAGCCCTTGCTGGGCTCCTGTCCCTGTCCCAGAGCAGAGCTCAGCCCCTGCCCCTGTGCCTGCCCTGGGCAGGAGCTGCAGCCCCCAGGAGCCTCCCCTCAGTCTCCTGGGCTCCAGCTGAACCAGCCAAGGGCCCTCAGCTGCTCCTCAGCCCTTCCCCAGCTCCATGTCCCTCCTTTGGCCACTCTCCAACAGCTTTGGCTCCTTCTGATCTCGTGGTGCCCAAAGTGCCCCCAGCACTGGAGGTGAGGCTGCCCCAGGGCAGAGCAGAGTGGGACAATCCCTCCCTGGGCCTGGTGCCCCCAGCACAGGGTGGCCCTTGGGGCTGCCAGGGCCCAGCAGTGACTCAGATCCAACTTGCCCCTGACCAGGACCCCCAGGGCCCTTCCCACGGCGCTGCTCTCCAGCCTCTCATTCCCAGTCTGTCCCTGCAGCCAGGGCTGCCCCATCCCAGGGCAGGACCTGACCCTTGCCCTTGTCACTTTTCACATGGTTGGGGGTTGCTGAGCCTCCTTTGTCAGGGACTCTCTGTGGGGTCTCTCTGCCTTCCTGGGCTTCAGCAGCTCCTTCCAATTTGGTATCCCCAGCATTCCTGCTACTGCAAACGCTACCCCTCAGTCCCCTGCTTTATTCTGCCCATGTCAAGTAGTTTTAAAAGTTTGTTATTTCTCCTTGCTGTTTTCTCCACTATCACAGAAAGGTGGCAGAACACAAGCAAAAGCCAGGCCAGAGGAGGAGCAGTAACAGGGAGGTGGGAGAGCTGAATTCACTCTTGCTTTGCCATAAACCCACCAAGTGACCTGGAACATGTCCCCAAGACCAGATTCACAGGACACTGGCTCCTCTTGTGCCTTGCAGATGTCCCAGCCAATCCCAGAAGAGCCCAATATCCCAAGCTTTCCATCCAACAGAGCCCCCAGTTTCTGAGTCCTTGCTTTAGGATATTTTCTGTACTGCCTTTGTATTTTCATTCTGATTTGATGACTCTGCTCCCAGGAGACAAGTGACAGGACAAGAGGAAATGGCCACAAGTTGCTCCAGGGAAGTTTTAGGCTGGAAATCAGGAGGAATTTCTCTATGGAAAGGGTGGCAGGCCGTGGCAGGGGCTGCCCAGGGAGGTTTGGAGTCTCCATCCCTGGAGGTGTCCAAGGAAGGTCTGGATGTGGCACTCAGTGCTCTGGGCTGGGGACAAACTGGGGATGGGGCACAGGATAGACTTGATCACCTTGGAGGTCTTTTCAATCTTTAAGGACTCTGTGATACAGCAAGGCCAAGAGCTTCCACACAATCCTGACTCCAGGTACAGGAGCTTCCACACAATCCTGACTCCAGGGTACAGGAGCTTCCACACTATCCTGTGTACTCCAGGGCACAAGAGCTTCCACACAATCCTGACTCCAGGGCACAAGAGCTTCCACACAATCCTGACTCCAGGGTTTAGGAGCTTCCACACAATCCTGACTCCAGGTACAGGAGCTTCCACACAATCCTGACTCCAGGGTACAGGAGCTTCCACACTATCCTGTGTACTCCAGGGCACAAGAGCTTCCACACAATCCTGACTCCAGGGTACAGGGACTTCCACACAATCCTGACTCCAGGGTACAGGAGCTTCCACACAATCCTGTACTCCAGGGCACAGGAGCTCCCACACAATCCTGTACTCCAGGGCACAAGAGCTTCCACACAATCCTGACTCCAGGGTACAGGAGCTTCCACACAATCCTGACTCCAGGGTACAGGGGCTTCCACACTATCCTGACTCCAGGTACAGGGGCTTCCACACAATCCTGACTCCAGGGTACAGGGGCTTCCACACTATCCTGACTCCAGGTACAGGGGCTTCCACACAATCCTGTACTCCAGGGCACAGGAGCTTCCACACTATCCTGACTCCAGGTACAGGAGCTTCCACACAATCCTGACTCCAGGGTACAGGAGCTTCCACACAATCCTGACTCCAGGGTACAGGGGCTTCCACACAATCCTGACTCCAGGGTTTAGGAGCTTCCACACTATCCTGACTCCAGGGTACAGGGGCTTCCACACAATCCTGACTCCAGGGTACAGGGGCTTCCACACAATCCTGACTCCAGGTACAGGAGCTTCCACACAATCCTGTACTCCAGATACAGGAGCTTCCACACAATCCTGACTCCAGGGCACAGGAGCTTCCACACAATCCTGACTCCAGGTACAGGAGCTTCCACACAATCCTGTACTCCAGGATACAGGAGCTTCCACACTATCCTGACTCCAGGGTACAGGGGCTTCCACACAATCCTGACTCCAGGGTTTCACCCAGAGCCCTTTGCCAAGAGCACACAGAGGGACAGGACCCCAGCACAGAGCAGAACTTTCTCACTCCCTCATCAGCAGGGATTTAACAATGGAAACACGAGCAGAATGAGGAACCTGGGCACAACACACAGTCCTGACAGTGGTTCAAGGTGAGCCTTGGGGAGGACCATCAGCCTACCAGGCTTTCAGACCCCACCCTGAGCCAGCAGACCCCAGACCTTTCAGAGGAGCCTAAAAGGAACGAGAGCCCCACAGGGATCCTGGAGATGTGGGTTTGAAATCACCCAGCTCAGCAGAGAATCAGCGCAGCCTCTGCTGCTCCCAACACAAGCAAACACCTTTCTCATGATCTCTCCAGTTGAATTTAAAGACAAAGTGGTGGCTCTGCACTGGTTTCAAGGCAAAAGGCTGGGTTTGAGCCTCTTCCAGATGCCCAGCTCTCACCAGGAACTTCCCAGAGGGCCCAAGGCAGCAGCAGCCACTCCAAAACAATCAGCTCAGCACTATAAACCCAGAGCTGACACAGCCTGGCTTTGGCAGTGCTTCCTCTCCCTGACATACCCCCAGCCCCCACAGGGTGGGACACTGTCCCTGCACTGACATAACCAGCCAAAAAATAACTCCAAAATCCACCCAGCACGACCAGGGAGAAGGGGGAAACTGTATGACAGCAGTGCCCTGAGAAAAGGAGCAGGGGACAGTGAAGTTACAAGGGTTATCCCCCTCCCACATCATTCCAGGAGGCTTGTGGGGACTCCTGGCTATACAGGGGCTTCTCTGCCCCATCTCCCCCATCCTGAAGCTGGGCACACAGCAGATGTGGAAGCAATTCCCCTCAGAGCTCCCCCAGCCTGTTTACACAGCCCTGTGCTGCCTCAGTGGGTGGGCAGCAGCCTTAATTTGCCTAGGCAAAACCCACAGCAGACAAACATTGATTTTGGTACAACCACATCCAGAAGTGAAGCGTGTCTGCTCAGGAACAGAAGCTCAGATGGCTCAACAAGGCAGAAAACACAGAAACACCCGTGCTTAGGACACCAGCCTGTTCCACCCCTTGTCACCTGCTCAGACTGGCCTCACGCAGAAGAATTGGACTGCAGACAGCAGCAAAAATATCAATTAGCCCAGAATAACTGAAATGCAGAAAAATCAATCCACCAATTGCTTAATTTCTAACCCACTACTCTCTTCATTGCAGTTTCTTGAGAGAGTTACAAAACGCTGAGATTAGAAATTAGAAAGGGAACTCAGAAGGGGAAATAAAACTACGACATGCAGGTGCTGTCTATCGAGGGCAACACACACATCTGCGGTACCCGAACCACACCGACCAGCGAGGTTCACCCTGAGAACCCCTGCAGGAGTCACGAACCTCCCCGGCAGGAGCGGCGCCGCTGTGTCCCCCTGTCCCCGTTTTGTCCCCCTGTCCCCGCCGTGTCCCCCTGTCCCCGCCGTGTCCCCGGGGCCAAGCCGGGAAGCAGAGGCGATTCCCGAGAGGCGATTCCCGAGAGCCCTCGGCAGCGGACGGAGCCGGCAGCCCCCGGGGAGGGCACACGGGGCCCGGCCCCTCCCGCCCGCTGCCCCCGATCGCGGCTCCCAGCGGGGCTGCCCCCGATCCCTCCCCGCCATGGTTGGCCCCGATTCCTCCCCACAGCCGGCCCGGCCCGTCCCCCCGGAGCTGTCCCCGATCCCGCCCCGGAGCTGCCCCGGGACCCCTCCCCGGGCTGAGGGAGGGTCACCGGCCCCCTTGCCCCGAGACCCCTCCCGGCGCTCAGCTCCCGCTCCCCCGCCGCTCCTCCGTGTCCCCCTGCTCCCCTCATCCCCCAGCTCCCCCTCCCCCGGCACTCCCCCGACCCTCAGCTCCCCCTCCCGGCCCCCGGTTCCCCGCAGCCGCGCTCCCCCTCCCCGACCTCCTTCTCCTCCATCCCTCCGCCCATGTCGCCCCCGGCCCGCCCGCTGCCCCCGGCCCGATCCCCCCGCGCCCACCTCAGCGAGCGCCCGGTCCCGCTCCCCCCGGGCCGCCGCGGGGCGCGCTGGGAAACAGAGTCCCGCCAGTAGCCGCCGCCGCTGCGCGCCCCGCGCAGTGAACTACAACTCCCAGTGAGCCTCGCGGCACACACCCACCGCTATCATGTGAGGGGCAGGGCCGAGGGGAGGGGCGGTGGCGCGAGACGGCAGCCGGGAGGGACAGAATTGTCCGAAGTACCGGGAGCGACCCTGCCCGGGGGACCGGCTCTGGGGGCCGGGACACGTCCGGGAGAGCGGGAATGTTCACCGGGGGGACAGAGGGATCCAGGGACACCTGAGAGCCCCTGCAGGGCCTGAAGGGGCTCCAGGAGAGCTGCAGAGGGACTGGGGACGAGGCATGGAGGGACAGGAGCCAGGCAATGGCTCCCAGTGCCAGAGGGCAGGGCTGGATGGGATCTTGGCAATCAGGAATTGTTCCCTGTGAGGGTGGGCAGGCCCTGGCCCAGGGTGCCCAGAGCAGCTGGGGCTGCCCCTGCATCCCTGGCAGTGCCCAAGGCCAGGCTGGACAGGGCTGGGAGCAGCCTGGGACAGTGGGAGGTGTCCCTGCCATGGCAGGGGTGGCACTGGATGGGCTTTGAGGTCCCTTCCAACCCAAACCAGTCTGGGATTCTGTGATTATTTGACATTAATAAAGATATCAAACATGGTCTGCTTTCTCCCTCCTCAGAATTACTATTAGACTTTTCCAGCACTGATACCCTCCTTTCTTCCACATCCCTCAAGGATTCAAGGCACAGCAGCTTAAAATGCAGGTATAAAGTTATATTAGATGAGCTTTAAGGTCTCTTCCTGTGAAAAATGCATATTTTATGATTGACTTTTCTTAAATATTCAAGTGAATATTATATGTGTTGTGTTAGAAAGTAATGCTGTATTAATTCTCTTAAGTACTGTGTTAAATATAGTTGTAGGTTATAACAAAATGTTAAAATAGAAACTTTGCTATGTAGGATACTTTTTTCCTAAAGAAAGGACTCACAGTGAGATGGCAGCCACAGGACACCTGAATCTTTCAGAGAAAGAGAATTTATTGCTCCATTATCAGAAGAAATGAACTTCTTCCCACCTCCCATAGTCAGGATGATGCCATTAGGATTAAGAGGAAGAAGTTGAAGATGACCAGACAGAATCCTGTGTTTGAATGGAATTTATGCATCATGTGTGAGGTGTATGAATATGCAACAGGCTATTGTTTTTATGGGTTAATCCTCTGTTAACATGGGTCCTTTTTCAGGGCTTATTTTGCCCAGAAAAAGGTACCTGGGCATCCCTAACTCTTTGTTTCTATTGTCTCACATTGTCCTAATTCAAATTGTCCAAAATTATTATTACTGTAATTATATTACTATTTTTATAACCTTTTTATTAATATTAAACTTTTAAAATTGGCGTTTTTCACACTTCCAACAAACCCAAACCATTCTGGGACTCTGGTACAGCTTGGACCCGAGAGCACAGAAGAAATTAAAATTTTTCCAATTCAAGACCTTGAAGGATTCATTTTCAGTCTCACTCTTTGCTAAAATTTAAAATCACTATTTCCAACAATATTAACATTATTGTTTGTGGGGTTTTTTACTTTACTTTTTTTTTTTTACTTTTTTTACTTCATAAAACAGACTCTATTTTTCTTCCTGCAAATTTTGTGCAATATACAACAATGTACCAACAGAATGCACCTCAGTAAAAAAGTTGTCATCCATACATTATATTACTTTTTGTTTAATGTTATGAAAAATTCCAACAACAGTTTTGTCCTTAAATTAGTATTTCTTCCTCCCCTGCCCTCCCTTCTTAAGCTGCCTGGTCTAAAAGAGGAATTTTATTTTGTTTATTTAATTTTTTTTCTGGTCCCTTCCAGCCTGAGCACTTCTAGAGCTCCTTAAGTCCTTATTTTCACCACATTAGGCTCCTTAATATAGCAGGGATCCCTCTCCAAGCTCTCAGCTCTGCAAATCCTATTAATTCGGGTGTGTAAAACCCCAGCTGGACTTAAAAAGACATTTCCAAGCGCTGGGGCCGTGCTCTCTGTCACTGCCAGCTCCAGGGAGCGGGTCAGGCTCATCCCTGTGCAAACTGGCCCCAAAATTTCCCCAAATCCCCCCGAGCTGCCCTGAAATCCATCCGGATCCTCGACACGCAGGGAGGATTTTGGGTGTGAACCAGCAGAGGTCACTCGGCCCCAGTAAATCCAGTGCTGCTGGACCAGTAAAACAGGGAGCGTTACTGGGGGACAGCGCCAGGGCCACCCCAAACTCCTGTCCCATGGGATCCCCTCCCTCCTGACCCCCGACTTCAGCTCGGGAACCTCCTTGGCAATTCCCAGCTTCTCCCTTGGAGATATTTTCCCTAAACATTTTTTTTGTTTAAAGCCATGCTTTGCTTTATTATTTTATTTTCTCGAAATACAGCAAAGAAACAGGATTTTTTGGGAAAAAAAAAAGACAAATATTTTTAAAATGAAAACCAAAATGTCACTGTGCAGCAATCCAAGGATCTGGAGCTCTCACATATATATAATATATAATACATAATACATAATACATAATATATAATATATTATGTATTATATATATTATATATTATATATTATATATTATATATTATATATTATATATTATATATTATATATTATATAATATATATTATATATTATATAATGTATTATGTATTATGTATCATATATAAGATATATGTATATAATATATATTATATAATATATCAGATATTATATATTTTATATATTATATATTTATAGTATATTATATTATATATTATACATTATATATATATATATATATATATATATATATATATATATTCCCTGGACACCCCAGGGAGCCCTCAAAGTAGATGATGGCCTTTCCCAACACCTCTCCAAGCTTTCCCAAAGCCTTCCCAAGCTTTGCCCAGGGTTTATCCTGCAATATCTGAGCCCCAGATGGGTGGGAAGGAGGAGGAGGAGCTGTGTTGTCCCCTGGGAATGGCTCAGGGCAGCACTGGGAGCTGGCATTGCCTGACCCTGCTGCTCCAAGGATTCTTTTTGTTATTTCCACCTTCTCCACAGCTCCTGGCCAGCCCAGCTGTGTGCTGGGGACACAGCTCTGATCTGTCCAGCGGGGAATGGGCATCCAGGTGAGGTTCACAGGGGAAGCAGAAGGAAATGAGGATGTGTCTTCACACCCAGTGATCCCTTTGCCCCGTGTGCACCCAGAGCAGAGATTCAAAGAGTCCTGGAATATTCTGAGTTAGCAGGGACCCTCAGGGATGATCAGTGCAGCCCCTGTCCCTGCCCAGCCACCCCAACAACCCCACCCTGAGCAGCCCTGAGGGCTCTGTCAGTGAGGGGCTGGGAGCACAAACCCTGTGAGGAACAACTGAGGGAGCTGGGGATGCTCAGCCTGGAGAAAAGGAGACTCAGGGCTGCCCTCATCACTCTCTGCAGCTCCTGAAAGGTGCCTGTGCTCAGCTGGGGCTGGGCTCTTTCTCCAGGAACTG
Organism: Agelaius phoeniceus; assembly: GCF_051311805.1. Classification (NCBI taxonomy): domain Eukaryota; kingdom Metazoa; phylum Chordata; class Aves; order Passeriformes; family Icteridae; genus Agelaius; species Agelaius phoeniceus. The sequence continues at coordinate 4,636,447 of NC_135293.1, forward strand.
ACAGAACCAGAGCACACAGCCTCAACTGTGCCAAGGGAAATACAGGTTGGGTAGCAGGAAAAAGTTTTTTACAGAAAGGTGATAAAGCTCTGGAATGGCTGCCCGGGGAGGTGGTGGAGTCCCCATCCCTGGGGGTGTTTAACAAAGCCTGGATGTGGCACTGGGTGCCAGGGCTCAGTTGAGGTGCTGGGGCTGGGCTGGACTCAATGATCTTGGAGGTCTCTCCCAACCCAGTGATTCTGGAATTCTGTGAATTCTGTGAATTCTGTGTCCAAAGGCTCCTGGAGCTCTGGCAGCCTTGGCACCATTCCCTGGGGAGCCTGGGCAGTGCCCAGCAGCCTCGGTGGGCAGAACCTTGCCCTGAGCTCCATGCCAAGGCCTGGCCCAGCTCCAGCCCTTGCTGGGCTCCTGTCCCTGTCCCAGAGCAGAGATTAGTACCTGGCATCCTTGTTAAATCCAGGACATCCATGAACATCCATGTATAATGCCCTGGTATATCTGAGGTATTCTTTCTTTCCTAGGACTGGGAACTGTTTGGAAATTATTCCCAAATGCTCCTTGGCTGTCCCTGATTCCTCCCCACAGATGCACCATCCCCCCAGACCTGTGTCCACTCTCCTGTCCCAAAATGTGTCCCTGGCACTGCCAGGTGCAGTCCCTGTCCCTCAGCTTTGCTGTGCATTAAGTGAAGCAAGAACACCTCCCAATGCCTGAAATCTGCCTTTATGTCCAAATCCTGAACAGGATGGATGGGATCTTGGCAATCAGGAATTGTTCCCTGGCAGGGTGGGCAGGCCCTGGCCCAGGGTGCCCAGGGCAGCTGGGGCTGCCCCTGCATCCCTGGCAGTGCCCAAGGCCAGGCTGGACAGGGCTGGGAGCAGCCTGGGACAGTGGGAGGTGTCCCTGCCATGGCAGGGGTGGCACTGGATGAGCTTTGAGGTCCCTTCCAACCCAAACCAATCTGGGATTCTGGTACAGCTCAGTCTTTAACCCATGGAAGAAGTTAAAGCATTTTAACCCATGGAAATTCAAACTTCTTAACCCATGGAGGAAATTAAAGCTTTTCCCATCACTTTGAGGGATTCACTTCCACTCTCCTTCTTTGCTAAAATTTCAAATCATTATTTCCAGCATTATATATATATTTTTTTAACCTTGTGAAACAGACTTTATTTTTCTTCCTGTAAATTTTGTGCAATATACATCTCTGTACCTATAGAACACACCTCAGTAAAAAGGTTGTCATCCATACATTATATTACTTTTTATTTAATGTTATGAAAAATTCCAACAACAGTTTTTGTCCTTAAATAAACGTTTCTCCCTCCCCTGCCCTCCCTTCCTAAGCTGACTGGTCTGAAAGAGGAAATTTTATTTAGTTATTTTCTTTTCTTTAAAAAAATAGAAATTACAATCTTACAAGACAGAACATTCAATGAGAACAGAAGCATTTTCCTAAATCTAAAAAGTAAAACATTTCCATAAAACCTGTTGGTATCTACAGGTAGGTAATGTGTGGAGGGGTGGCAAATGGAAATAAAAGGTTTTCCATTTCTTCCTTTCATTCATAGAGATAAAAAATAACATAAAGCCGACCAAAACTTTATATATTTTTCTCTTTTGCACCAACATTCACAAGAATATATATTATATATATTTTTGATCCATCTTTATACACAGTGTGAGGGTTCTGTGGGTGGAAATGGACACTCAGCTACACTGCCAGAGCAGACAAACAAACACTAAATTAATCTTGGTCTGGAAAGGAGCCACAGCTGGCGGCCCAGGGCTGTTGGAAAGGAACATCCCATGTTGGGGTGGGAACATCTCTGGAGCACCAGAGCCATGGGGGGCTCAGGGCTCCTGGGCCCCCTCCCCACTGGCCACAGGGGAGAGGGAAATCTCCCTTTTTTGGGCATTTCTGCCCAGGCTTTGTCATTTCCCTGCGAGCTCCGAGCTCTGGGTGGCCCAGCAGGGGTGAGGAACCTTGGCACAGCCCTGGCCAACCCCAAGCAGGGGCTGCCATCCCTTGCCATCCCTTTCCACCCCTGCCATCCCTTTCCACCCCTGCCATCCCTTTCCACCCCTGCCATCCCTTTCCAGGCATGGCACCCATCCCAGGCCAGGAATCACCAAATCGACACCAAATCACTTTTATATCCCCTCCCAAAAAATCATCGAATCAAGTCGGTTCCTCTGAAGAGAACTGAAAAGTGCAGGTTCCTGCAGTTTGGCAGGTTGAGTTACACGTGTTTAATACTTCCAGTCTTCCCTAGGTTCCCACGGGGGGGGCTCTTATTGCTCAGAATAATCCAGAATCTCTCCCCACGGGCTCTGATGTTCCCAAATTAAGGTGCTTTCCTGGGTTCTTTGCCGGATGAAATGAAGTCGGTGGCATTCACCATTGCTGTGTGTTGGGTTGGCTGACGAATACTGAGGGCAACAAGAAGGGTGTGTGCTTTTTTTTTTTTTTTTAAATTTCTGTTTTTTTCCCCAAACGTTCCCAACCCCCCACGGGCTGTTCCCTCCGAGCTCAGTCACGTTCTGGGGCTGCTTTTCCCGGGAAGTGAACGGTGCTGTCGGAAATGATGCTTCCAAAAAAACAAAAAAAAAGGCACAACCCTCTGGACATAAAAGGCAGCACTGACTTCTCTCTTCTGTCCAAGCTTTGGAGAGGGCAGGAGAGGAGCCGGGCACATCCCCACGCTGTGGACGCTGCGCTGGACAGCAGCACATTGGCACTGGACGTCGCGTGGGGCTGTGGGCTGAGGGCTGGCAGCCTTTTCCCAGAGACCTGGCTCCAACAGAGAGGGAGCCAAGGCTGGCAGGCTCCAATCTGCTCCCAGAAGCTGCTGGGATGTGGTCAGCAAAGCCGTGGGAGTTTGCTGCTGGGATATGGTCAGCAAAGCCACGCAGCGGCTGCCGGGGAGGAACGCGCTCCTGAATTCCCTCTGCCTTGGAGCCGAGCAGAAATCCCATGGGAGAGTCTTCCCTCGTCAAGGTTGGTCCATGGTCTTCCCTAGGAGGTGTTTTAGCAAAAGCAGGAATATCCCTCACGTTGCTTAGAAAGCTGCTTGTTTGGTTTGAAGGGTGCAGTTGTGGATCCAAAGGTTTTGGCTCCTGCTCGGGGATGGTCCGAGCTGCCCGAGGATGGGGTTGGGTGCACGAGGAATCAGCACAAAGCAGGAAAGGAGCTTGGGATTTTAGCCCTTTGTCAGCAGAAACTGGGGCTGCCTCGGAGCAGGTTTTTCCCTCGTAGTTTTTTGGAATTTGCTGCAGTGGGAGCAGGAGCAGGGACGGAAAAATCCATCTGCAGAGCCACCGAGTCTCTCAAGCATCCCCTGCTGCCGTGGCCGAGAACAGCATCATCCCACCAATCCTTCCTTCGTCCCCTTTTGAGCCTCCCAAAAGGAGCATCAGGTCCCAAACACCACATTCCTTCCAACCAGCCTTATTCCTCGAAGGGAATAAGGACCTTTCACTTTCCTTGGCTCCAACAGACAGTTTCTCCCCCTCAAAAGCTCCTAAATCCTGCAAACTCAAGAGCAACTCCCAAAATAACAGTTCTAAGGAGCTCATTGAGGGCAAAGCCTGGGTCCAACTCAACCTGCAGCCACACCTGGGCTCCTGTGTGTGGTGTGGGAAAGGGGAACCTGGGGATGGGATGGAGAAAGGGTCACAAACCTTGCTCTGGGTGCTGAACCTTGGGGCAGTTTTAATGGGATTGATAAGAGAACTACACACAGCAGCAGCAGCACCCAGAGAGCCACCACTGCTGCGGCCACCACGGGGACAGGGACAGCCCTGGAGCCCCTCAGTGGCCACGGGTGCCTCTGGGGTGGGATGGCCAGGATTTGGGCTCTGGCTTAAGTCCCACGGGCCTGGAAAAGCTTCTGGGATGCACAGAGGTGGCACGAGGCAGGTGAACCTGCTGAACCAGCTCCACAAATTCAGGTGGTCGCCCAGCTGGCCAAGGAGCTGGCTGGGAATTTGGGAAAATGCTGTGATGCAGGGCATGGAGACCCTGCAAAACTTTTCCCCTGCTGCACTGAGCATCTTTTCCCTCAAAGCAGCTTCCCCCACAGGAAAATCCTGTGCTGAGTCCCCCGCCAGCCACAGCCAGACCTTTCCTGGCCAAGCTCCCGGGGTCCCGCTGCACCCGTGGGAGATGAAATAAAGCAAAGGCTCTGTCCTTTCCCTCTCCTCAGCTGCAGCCCCAACCCGACCCAGCCGAGTCAGCATCGCCCCTTCTTTATCCCATGCCTGGTGTTCGGGTTAAAAAAAACACAATAAAATAAAAATAATAATTAAAAAAACAAAGAAATAAAAATGGGAGGTGGAGAGTGCAGCTGGGACAGCGGGAAGGGCACTCCCTCCTCCCGTGTCACCAGGAGCAGCCTGTCCCTCACCACTGCCAGGAGCATCTCCTCTCCCAAGCAGAGATTTCACATTCATTTCACTGGTATGGCAAAGTCCATTTGCTTTTTCCTTCAAGGTGCTTTACATTCAAGAGCTATTGCAATCCACAGCGAGGAGACGGGGCCAGGGAGGCACCGCAGCCACCCCGGGGGTTTCTCTTGCCTTTGATTATTTGATTTAAATAAATTGCCCCAAACCTCTGAAGTGCAGTTTGTCTCCAAATTTTGGGGAACTCCAAGGGGGCCGCTGGCTCCTGGCCTTAGCTCTCCCGGGGGTCGCTGTACTGAAGCTCAGAGTTGAAAACCTCCTTGTAGAGGGGGGGGAAGTTCATGGCAGTCTCCGGGTGCAGGAGACGGAAAAATTCCAGCTTGTCCAAGTGCAGGTTGCAAATGGTCTTCATCAGGGGCAGCTTGGAAACCATCTGCAGGGAGAGAAGGAGCTGGTGACCACTGGGATGCTGTGTGTGGTGGCCCTGATGCTGCTCTCCCCCCCCTTGGGGACAAGCAGGGGTGTTTGGGGACCACTCGGTGTCCCCTGCACTGCTGTTCCCCCTTCCCTGGGCACAGGGGATGGGTTTGGGGATCAAACCTGGCACTGGGGCACCAGCACACTGCCCACCTTTGGGCAGCCTGGCAGCAACCTGGCCTCACCCCAAACCCTCATCTTTCCACACTGGGGGCTCCTCCCCACCCCAGCCCTGTGCAGGGCAAAGCATTCCCAAAATGGCTCTTTCTCCTAAAACAACCACCCCCATTTCCTGGTGCACTGCCAGGTTCAGCAGCACTGCCTGCACCACCAGGGAGATTCACAGCCCTTGGGAGGAGAAATTCTTCTCCTCCTCTGACAGGTTTGGGGTCTCTCTCTCCAAAATGTGTGTGGCTTATGAGCCCTGGCCCAGCCACATCCCCCAGCTCAGACACCCCCTGCACCCCTGGCTGGGTTTGCTGTGCCCCTACCTTCGAGAGCTTGTCCTCAGCGGAGTGTTTCTTCTGGATCTCGTGCTGCAGGGCCACATAGATCTTGTCCTGGAGCTTCTGCACCTTCTTGGACTCGGTCAGCCATGGGCGGTCTGCAGGAGAGGAAGGACAGAGTCACCACTTGCTGGATTGGGTTCTTTTCTGACTTAGAGATGGGGCAACAGAGAGGTGTTTTAAGAACTTTTATTTTATTTTTAGTAAATATAATATATGTATAATATAATGTAATATAATGTAATATAATATAATATAATATAATATAATATAATATAATATAATATAATGTAATATAATATAATGTAATGTAAAGTAATGCAATGTAATAATATAATATAATATAATATAATATAATATAATATAATATAATATAATATAGTTTTAAATATATGTTTTACTTATAACATATAATATATGTTATAAATCATGCTATCACAATTAGAAGCTAACTATTAGAACACTATCACTATTAGAGGCTAATCCATGTCCCACAATCACAGGGTCAGAGCCACCACATGGCCAGAGTCACCAAGGGTCCCACCCAGGCACAGAGCAGTGGCTCTTTTAACCTTTCCTGCTCCCCAGGATGGTTTTGGGGACACTTGGCTCCTCTCTCAGCTCCCCACCCCACCATGGGTGACAGGTTCCTCTTCCCACCAAGGAAATTTGGCAGATGCATTTTCCCCCCAAGTTCCTTTCCCAGGAATAACTGAAATCACCCACCAAGGAAGGTTTCTGGGGGCAGCTCTCCCCACAGGACACCCCCAGATTTGGAGCCCCCCAGTACCTGGGGAGAGCAGGACAGCAGCAGTGAAGAGGGCGAGCTCCTCGTCCGACAGCTGCAGGCGGCACAGGGTCCTGCCCAGCTCGAAGACGGCACCGATGAGGTCGTCACAGCCTGGGAGGGGACAGCAGGGACACCTCATTGTCACTGTCACTGTCACTGTCACTGCTCTGCCCACCCAGCAGCAGAGCCCAGCGGCACCCGGAGCTTGGAAAGGTTTTGGGAGAGGAGATGGGTGGGGAGGGGGGTCCTGGACACTCACCTGGCAAATTCCAGCCTTGTCTGGGTTCCAGAGGGAGAGGGACAGGGAAAAGAGAGGATAGGGGGAGGAAGAGGAGGAGAAGAAGGAGAAAGAAGGAGAGAGGAAGAGAGGGAAGGAAGGAAGGAAGGAAGGAAGGAAGGAAGGAAGGAAGGAAGGAAGGAAGGAAGGAAGGAAGGAAGGAAGGAAGGAAGGAAGGAAGGAAGGAAGGAAGGAAGGAAGGAAGGAAGGAAGGAAGGAAGGAAGGAAGGAAGGAAGGAAGGAAGGAAGGAAGGAAGGAAGGAAGGAAGGAAGGAAGGAAGGAAGGAAGGAAGGAAGGAAGGAAGGAAGGAAGGAAGGAAGGAAGGAAGGAAGGAAGGAAGGAAGGAAGGAAGGAAGGAAGGAAGGAAGGAAGGAAGGAAGGAAGGAAGGAAGGAAGGAAGGAAGGAAGGAAGGAAGGAAGGAAGGAAGGAAGGAAGGAAGGAAGGAAGGAAGGAAGGAAGGAAGGAAGGAAGGAAGGAAGGAAGGAAGGAAGGAAGGAAGGAAGGAAGGAAGGAAGGAAGGAAGGAAGGAAAGAAAGAAAGAAAGAAAGAAAGAAAGAAAGAAAGAAAGAAAGAAAGAAAGAAAGAAAGAAAGAAAGAAAGAAAGAAAGAAAGAAAGAAAGAAAGAAAGAAAGAAAGAAAGAAAGAAAGAAAGAAAGAAAGAAAGAAAGAAAGAAAGAAAGAAAGAAAGAAAGAAAGAAAGAAAGAAAGAAAAAGAAAGAAAGAAAGGAGAAGAAGGAGAGAAAGAAGGAGGAGAAGGAAGAAGGAGGAAGATGGAGAAGGAGGAAGATGGAGAAGGAAGGAGGTGAAGAAGAAGGAGAAAGAGAGCCCCAAGGGAGGGGCAGCAGGAGCCCTTACCGAGAGATTTGAACATCTGCATGCCACCGAACTTGCCCTCGAAGAGGATGGTGTTGTTCAGGGGGTTGAAGGCGCGGATCATGCGGATCAGGAGCACCTCGAGGCAACCTGATGTAGGCAGAGAGAGCGCAGACGAGGGCAGGGCAGGGCAGGGTGGGGAAGGTCAGGGGGGTTTCCGTCACCCCAGGACCAAATGTAAGAAAGAGGAAAGCCCCCAGTGCACGTTTGAGGTCCAGATTGTTCATTCCCAAGAGCAGAATGGGTATTTCAACAAATCCAGTTTGGGTTTTTGGGATTGGTTAGGTTTTTTTTTTAGGTGTCCAATTGTGACCACAATATTTCACCAAAGGGAAATATTATCCAGTCATTGGCAGCCAGGCACAGAGAGACCGAGGTCGTGGTGGAGCACCGAGAGAGAGGAAAGGGTGAAAACAAAATAAATAAAAAGAAAATGGAAGGAAGAAATGAAAGAATGAGTTAAACTCCAGCGCTTCAGGCACAGCCAGCTCTGGCTTTGGGGTACAGCACCCTGCTGGGATGCTGGCATGTGTCCCCAGGGCTGGGTGCTAATCTCAGCTCCCCAGCTCTGACAGATTAGAAACTATGAGGTTGTCCCAGTGTTTTGGGGATTTTGCACATTCAGCTCCCTGGCCTGGGCACGGCATTGCCAGCTTGGGCAGATGGAAGGGTGGGGGACGTGGGTGTGCGCTGCCATCATCCTCCTCTTCCCAGTCTCTTGCTGGGAGAAGAGGCCAATCCTTTTCTCTCAATCCTCCCTGCTCCTGTTTGAGTTTGGCACCCCTTCTCCCAGAGGAAAACCTTCTGTTCTCGTTTCCATCCCAGTTTCTGGGTGACATTTGGATGAGGGCGGCCGTGGAGAAAAGCCTGTGCCCAAGGCAGGCACTCGCCACGTGCCCCCCTTCACCATCATGGATGTGGCCTGCAGCTCCTCCCAGCCCAGCACCTGCTCCCCCAGCACTGGGAGAACTGGGGCAGCCGGGGGGGGGGGGGACCCCCAAAAAGAAAAGCACCAGCCAAGAGAAAAGATGGGATTTGCTTCTGGCCCCACGGCTGCCGCTCAGGAGAGGGGTTGGGGGTGGCAGGGGACAGTGGGGACACGCAGGGGGTGGCAGGGGGCCAGGGGGGCTCCCCCCTTACCGGCTTTCAGGAGGATGATCTGGTCGTTCTGGCAGAGCTCCATGAAGCCGTCGATGCGCTTGGCAAACTCCACCACGTACTGGATGGCGTTGGAGATCTGCAGCGAGCACTGCTGCCACATGGCCTCGCAGCTCTGTGCCACAGGGGACACTCTCAGGGAGTGCTGGCACCCCTGCACCCCAGCTCTGTCACCCCCAGGGCAGGAATGAGACCCCAGTGCTGTGCCATCCATGGGGGACACTCTCAGAGCTGACACCCCTGCTCTGTCAACCCCAGGACAGCGATGAGACCCCAGTGCTGTGCCATGCACAGGGGACACTCTCAGGGAGTGCTGGCACCCCAGCTCTGTCACCCCCAGAGCAAAGATGAGCTCTGTCACGCCAGGGCAGGGCTGTGCCATCCACGGGGGATGGTGGCATTGGGACACCTGGGGTGGGAGCTGTCACAGCAAACTCCCCCTCTGGGCAGCTCCCAAGCACTGACAGAGCCCTCCTCAGCCAGCAGAGCCCCAGGGGACAGTGGCTGTGCCAGGGGCTGTGGCAGTGGCACTCACCTTGCTCTGCAGGGCACGGACCTCCTCGGGGGAGTAGAGGCTCCACGCCAGGCGCTTCAGCTCCTCCGTTGTGTACTGGCACGTCTCCAGGTGGGACTTCACCACGTTCTGGGCCACCCGGTCTGCAGGGGAGGGGGGACAGCAGGAGCTGAGACCTGGGCCCCCCAACCCTGTCCTGGCCTCTGGGGCTGCTGGGCTGAGGGCTGGAGGGGTGGTGGGGCTCTCACAGGGTGCCACAGGGTGCGAGGACAGATGGGGCAGCAGGGGCTGAGCCCAAAGCAAGCAAGGGATGTGCCACAGACCTAGGGTGTGCTGAGCTCCACAGGGAGCCTCGGGGCTGCTCCAAGAGCTGAGGCTGGGCTCTTCCCCTGGGATGCTCAATATCCCAGGGATGCTCTTGGTACCCCCAGGGATGCTATTGTTATACCCAGGGATGCTCAATACCCTAGGGATGCTACTGGCACCCCCAGGGATGTTATTGGTGCCACCTGGGATGCTCAATACCCTAGGACTGCTACTGCTACCCCCAGGTGTGTTATTGGTACCCCCAGGGATGTTATTGTTCTACCCAGGGATGCTCAATATCTCAGGGGTGCTCAGAATGGTTTGGGTTGGAAGCTTAAATCCCATCCACTTCTTCATCTTAAATCTCATTCCAACCCCCTGCTGTGGGCAAGGACACCTTCCCCTAGACCGGGTGTGTGTCCCCAGGGCTGGGTGTGTCCTGCAAGGTGCTGGGGTGGCAGCAGGGATGCACCCCAGGGATGCCCTGGGTACCCCCAGGGATGCCATCACTGTATCCCCCCGGGCAGGTTTGGCTCTGGGGAAGGACTCACTCCCATTCCAAGTGTAAGTGGAGGGATGGATCCCTCCCTCCTGCATCCTTTGACTCACTGACTCATCCTCGTGGCCACACACCCCCCACACTTGCCCTGCCCTGCCCTGGCACTCACCAATCTCCAGGACAGAGATGTCAGGGGGCAGCTGGGCACCCTCCAGCGCCCCGTGTGCCAACAGCGCCGGCTCCAGCATCAGCTCGTAGAGAGATTCCTGCTTGATGAGCGTGGCATCAGCCACGTCCAGGCTGGACTGGTCGGGCGAGGGCTGTGCCGAGGCCAGCAGGTCCAGGTTGTAGTAGGTGCTGCTGCCATCAGGGGTCAGGGGGAAGTCGAAGAGGAGCCCGTCGGACAGCGTGGAGATGTCGTCCAGGTCCGAGAGGCCGCTGCTGACGCTCGTGGTGTAGACGCGGCTCAGGGCCTCGGGCTCGTCCTTGGCGCCGCCGCTCTGCTCCTGGCTCTGCTGGTGCTTCTGCACCTCGGCGTAGAGGCTGTCCCGCTGCTTCTTGGACATGCGGCCGAACTTCACCGCTGCCCCGGGGGGGAGAGGCGGCCGCGTCAGGGCAGCTTCACGCAAAGCCGCTGCCCTGGGAAACGCCCTGGCTGCCCTGGGAGCGCCTGGGCTGGGGGCTGGGACCCCCCTGGATGCACCCCCCCCCATCCCAGACAAGCCCTGGGTCAAACCAAACAGAACCGATTTCGATTTTCCCCCCGAAAACACAAAAGCGTTTCTTGCTTCCCAAACCCTCCTCGCACCGGGCTGGCCCTGCGGGGGCAGCAGCTTCATCCTGAGTGCCTGACACGCTCCGAGGAGGAGCAGGGGACCCCTGGGGACCCGGGGCAGGACTCACCGTCGCGGGACATGCCCAGTGCCAGGCATTTCTGCAGGCGGCAGTGCTGGCAGCGGTTGCGGTTGGTGCGGTCGATCAGGCAGTTCCTTTGCCGGGAGCACGAGTAGCTGGCATTGTTCTGCTGGCTCCTCCGAAAGAAACCCTGCCCGGGATGGGATGGGATGGGATGGGATGGGATGGGATGGGATGGGATGGGATGGGATGGGATGGGATGGGATGGGATGGGAGGAGTTGAGAAGCGGCCGCTGGAAGGCAGGGCCGCCCCCTGCCCGCAGCCGGCCTCCCCGGGCTCACCTTGCAGCCTTCGCAGGTGATGACACCGTAGTGGATCCCTGAGGATTTGTCTCCGCAGATCTTGCACGGGATCACCTCGATTTGGGCTGCGGTGGATGGGGAAAGGGGGGAAACCACGGGGTTAATGATGGTCACTGCTGAGAGGGAGGAGAGGGATGGCTGCGGGCTGGCTCAGCGCCTGGGGAAACTGAGGCACGAGAGCTGGACCCAGCGGCAGCTCAGCCCTTCCCACAGACCCACAAGGGTTCTTGCACCTCAGAGAGGTCCCTAAAAGGTTCACACAGGGTGTGGGGAACCCCCATCCCGCAGCAGCAAGAGCCAGGGTAGGAAAGCCCTTGGAAGGTTTCTGCCCCAGCCTGGCCGGGACCCTGTTTTGGAATCACTGCCTTTATTTTTCAACCATTGTGTGCACCAGGACAGGGACAGCCTCGGCACAGGGACCATCCCATCCCTGCAAATGCTCTGCTGCTGGAGGTGTGCCCCAAGCAGAGGCTCTGGGCCCCCCCATGCCCCCCAGCAGCTCCTTTGAACCCAGGACCGATATAGCCACCCCCAGCTCAAGGTCCCGGCCCCTTCCCCCCACAAATCCGCTTCCCTCCCGCTTCTGCTTCGCTGGCACTGAGCTGCTAATAGGCTTCGTCCTCCTCATTTTCCAGCTGCCCCAGATCTGGGCCGGCTCTGCCCTCCCGCCCCGCGGGGGGGATGCTCGGCACCCCCGGGGCTGTACGTGCCTCCCGGCATCTCTGCACCCTCTAATCCCCGCTGCAGCCCCCGCAGCCCCGGCCGGGCTCGGCCTGGCGGCGCTCTCGAGGGTGCTGGGCAGGCACCGCCGCGCCAAAATAACCCCCAGGGCCAGATTATGGTTATTTCCAATCTCCTGGGCCTGTGCAAATCCCCGCGCTCGGGTAATTCCCTTCTGCCTCTCCTCTCCCCTGGGAGCCATCGGTGGCTCTGCTGGAGAGCTGTGCTCTGTAGGGCCACCTCTGTGAGTGACAGCCCCAGTGCTCAGCCAGTGCCACCTGTACCTGGCAGGGTCCTGGGGTCCCTTAATGCTTGGGGGAGGCTGGGACGGGCAGTGAGGCCTCACTGGGCAGAGGGGCAGCCGAGGTGCCATCGGTCCCCCAGGGATGCTCAGTACCCCAGGGATGGCCTTGGTCCCTCCTAGGGATTCTCTCTGTCCCTCATGGGAGCCATTGGTACCCCCAGGGATGCTGTTGGTACCCCAGGGATGCTATGGGTACCCCCAGGAATGCTGTTTGTACCCCCCCAGGGATGGCTTTTGTGTCCCCAGGGATGCTATTGGTACCCCAGGGCTGCTGTTGGTACCTCCCCAGGGATGCTCAATATCACAGGGATGCTGTTGGTACCCCCAGGGATGCTCAATACCCCAGGGATGCCATAGGTACCCCCCGGGGATGCTGTTGGTACCCCCAGGGATGCCCTTGGTTCCCTCAGGGATGCCATAGGTAACCCCAGGGATGCCCTTGGTACCCCCGGGGATGCTGTTGGTACCCCCAGGGATGCCCTTGGTACCCTCAGGGATGCTGTTGGTACCCCCAGGGATGCCCTTGGTACCCCCAGGGATGCCACCACTGCATCCCCCAGGGCAGGTTTGCTCTCCCCGGCTCTGGGGAAGGATCCACTCCCATTCCAGGCATAAGTGGAGGAACAGATCCCTCCTGCATCCTTTGACTCACTGATTAACCCAGTGCCCCACATGCACCAGCTGGTTTTGGGGCTCACCCCTCCTCCCCCGGGCAGCTTCCCCAGGGCTGTGTGTTGTCCCCCGACTCGAGGGAGTCACATCCCATCCCTGCCCCTCCCCACATCCTCTGCCTACGCCCCTGCCGTGCTTTGAGCCTGAGCAGAGCTGGTTTCCCCGCGGTGGGCAGGGCAGGGATGTCCAGGGCATCCTCACATCCCCCGCAGCTGCACCGACACCGCAGCGCCTTTCACAGCGGCACGGAGGCACCAGAAGGGCCACTCGTGGTCACCCCCAAACCACCCCCCAGCTCCCATGACCAAAACACCCCCAATTCCGCGGATCCCGCTGCCATCTCCCGCCACTCTGCCGGACCGCAGGGACCGCTCTGCTCCCCACCACCCTGCCCGAGCCCTGTCCGGGATGGGAGCGAGGTGGTGGCACGGCGGGGGGCACAGGGAGGGGGTGCCACCCCCGGCAGGAAGCGGCGTCGGGCTCGTTATGCAACGTTAATTGCAGCCGCCGGCAGCGCGGGTGATGCATCGCGCCCGCCGCGCCCTCACGCCCGCGGCCGATACTCCGGTCCCCGGAATTACCGGCAAACACCGGGGCTGAGCGCGGCCCGGCAGCCCCAGCGGAGCCCCAAAAACCCCAACGACCCCAAAGGCTTCGTGTGCCGGTGGCCAAATCCCGCCCCACAAGAGCCCCCCGGGGCTGGAGCTGAGGGTGATGATGATGATGATGACGCTGTCCTGATGAAGGACAAGCCCCGACCGCCCGCCGTGTGCCCGCAGCCTTTTGGGGCTCTAATTACCATCCTGCTAATTACCCGGCCGTGCCCGCCGCTGGCACCTGACCCGCTCTAAGACGCTCGCCCCAAATAACTGACGTGGAGATACGGCCGTAACCTGGCGATGGCAATTACAGCCCGGCACGGTTAATTGCTGCTCTGATTGGAAACCCGGCTGAATCACCGAGTCTGCTCCTTCAGTGTCCCCTCGTGCCGCGGCCAGGGACCCCCGAGGCGGCCGGACCATTCCCCATCTGCCCCGCGACCCCAAAAACACCCCGGGGGCAAATCCAGAGGGATGGGAAGGAAGGTGGGTGTGGGTGGGGTGGCCACGGCAGCTCCGGCATCCCCCAAATCTCACTGTGATCAGGGAAAACATCTCAGTAGACCCCAAATCCCGGATATTCCTCCACCCCAACCACCCCACCCTGTGCCTCAGTTTCCCCACTGGAGAATTTAGCATCTCCTCCCACCCCAACCGTGCGAACGGGGGGGGACATTTAGGAGGGGCTGAGCCGGGGGAGGCAGCAGGGAACCTCCACCCCGGGCCCGATGGGGCTAAAACAGGGAATCAGGATAAAAGAAACAACGAAAGGGTTAAAAAAAATAAGTAATAATGATCTCCAGCCGGCAATTAAAATGTCCCGGCGGTGGTATTTGCTCTCCTCCCACTGTAAACACTTCTTGCCCAACTCCCGGCCCGCTGCCACCGGCCGGCCCTTATGTAAGCGGCCCGGTGCGGCCCCGGTCCCGGCCGTGCGGGGCGATGCCCCCGGTGCGGCGGTGCAGCCCTCCTGTCCCTCCTGTCCCACTGACACACTTTCTGCCCGTGGCCACGCCGCTTGTGTAACCACGGCCCTTAACCCTTGCGGGCCCGCGGCCGCTCCCGCGCCGGGCTGGGCTCACACCGACCTCCCGCCCCCGGGAGCGGGAATTTTGGGGTGTTTTGGGGTGATACCTCCAGCTGAGAGCACCCATTTGCCACCCTGAGCTGCAGCTGCAGGCGAGGGGCACAGGTGTGTCCCTGGTCGCCTGTCACCCCCCAGACCTGGCCGTGTGTGTCCCCTCCAGGCCAGCACTGCTCCCCCTGCCCGTGCTGGAGGCTCCTCCATGGTTTCGGCAGAGCCAGAGCCGCCCTCCCCGAGCAGGAATGGGCCGGGCACACCCTCCCCTCCATCGCCTCCGCCCCAAGGGCGGGCATCTCTTGCACCCCAAAACAAAACAAGGCAGGCCCTGCAGGGTGCAGCCATGGGCGCTGGACCCCTCTCTGTGGTGCAGGGAGGAAGGTGGCCCCATCCTCATCCTCATCCTCCCCCTGTCCCTCCCCTCGGCCCTATGATCTCACTGCTGTGGGGGAATCACCCCAAAACCCTCAGCACCCCATTAAGCCTTGGGATGTGCTGTGACCCCACTGCTGCTGGAGAATTTTTGGAGCTGCCTCCCCCTCCCCATCGGCATAGCTGGGTGCCCCTGGCTGTGGGGTGAGGACTCCTGGGAGGGGTTTGTTTTGGGGTGCGCTTCAGATCCCTGCACAGTCCCCCAGGGTGAGCCTGCACAGCTGTCACCCCACAGGGGCAGAATGTGGGCACCCCTTCCCCTGGGGTGTCCTTACTGGAGGCAGTGGGGCAGCATCCCAGCTCTGAGTATTTCAGAGGTGGCTCTGTGCCTCTGGGGCCCTCCCTGCCCCAAATACCCCCCAGTGCTTCCCCAGTGCCCTGGCTTGGTACCCAGTGAACCTGCTGGGAGAGAGCTCTGTGCCCCATCCCTCTGCCAGGCTCCATCGATGCTGCAGGATGGGCACCCCTGGGAGTTGGCAGCAGCCCTGCAGCCCCCCTGGATCCCCCAGCCCAGCCAGGGCACCGGGGTGCTCTGATGCTTCCCCTCCACCACCTCTCCCCTTGCAGGGGGACTCAGCATCCCCCTGGTGCAGCCAGAGCAGGGAGAGGAGGGCGAGTCCAGGCTGCACAGGGACCCACAGGGACCCACAGGGACCCACAGGGACCCATAGGGACACACAGGGACACACACAGGGACACACACAGGGACCTACAATGCCACCCCATTTCCCATTCCTGCCCTAAACCCCAGCTCTGCACCTGCATCCTCTGCAGCAGCCTCCAGCCCCAGAAGTGACTGCACTTCCCCACAGCCAGCGTCCACAGTTGTGTTTTGCTGTTGGGGCAGGAATAAATGAGGAAATAAACGGAATTATCACCCCTTTATATCTGCTGTTGGCTTTGCTATTAAACAGCCTCCAGTGCTGCAGTGCCTCGGGGTCTCCCAGCACCCCAACACTTTGGCCATGGCCGCCAAAAAATCCCATCCCTATTCCTGCACCCCCGGGAACCCCAAACAAGGCAGGCCCGTGCCGGGTGTTCACAGCCCCGGCTCCAGGCACAGGAACACCGGGGCCAAGTGGGCAGCAGGGAAAATTCAGATGACACAACCACGGCCCGTGCCGGGCTGGGATTCTGGAGGGAGAACTGCTTTCCTAAGTGATCAGCAACGATTTCCTGGAAACTTTGGGCCAGAACAGCGCTCAGCTGTTCTCACCCTGCCCTGGGGCAACCCCTGGCCACCTTCCCTTGCAGGCACGCGAACGGAGCTTTTGCTTTCTCCCCAATCTCCAGCAAAGCGCTGCTTTTCCCTCTCCCATGGTGCAGTGTGTGCCCCCAACAGGGAAATGGCAGCTCGGGATGGGCGATGTGGCTCCCCCGGGGCCGCTCCGGTTCAGCAGCTCCGGTTCCGCAGCTCCCGTGCCACGCCGAGCCGTGCCAAGGCCAGCCCCGCAGCCCTTTGCACTTTGCCTGCTGCACAAGGGTGGCAAAGGTGAGGCCTTTGCGGGGAGGGGGGACCTGCCAGCCCGGGGCGGGGACAAGCCGGGCTGCGGTGGGAGAAGCCCTCCGGCAGAGCTGCTAAACCGGGGGGGAATTATCTCCCTGGGGGCTAAAAAAAGGCAGGAGAGCAGCTCTGCTCACCACATCCGATAAACCGGGCTGATTTAGACATTAGCAGCTCTTTAAATAGCCGCCGCGAGTTCAAAGTTAAACGTGACAGGGAGCAGCGACAGGGACTGTGGGATGGGGACAGAGACCACCGACCCCATCGCTGCTCTCCCCTCTCCCGGCGCTGACTCTCCCTGGGGTTATCGGGGTGGGGGATCCCAAATCCCGTCTGGCCCCCCATAAAGGCAGAGCACAGCTTTCTCCTCCAGGTTCGGTTTTTGGGAATGGAGGCACGGCCGTGCCCGCGCTGCGGTCCCGGGACAGGCGCGGCCGTCGTGCGGGAGGGCCCGGTGGGTGCCGGCCGCGCCAGCGTGTGCACGCCGCCGAAACGGGCAGGGAAGCTCCTCCTCCGCCCTCTCTGATTTTTTCCAATGACAGATCTAGGTCACTAGGACAAGTCGCAAAGGCTGCCGAGCCACCGCACGCTCCTCGCCACGCTGCTTGCAAAACAAGTGAGCAGGAGGGCTGGAAATCGTATAGGATTATACAAGGCAAAGCCTCTTCCCCGGCCCCGGCGCAGCCGCGGCGCAGGGAAGGACAGGAGCGAGGAGCTGCTGTGGGCCCCCGGGGAAATGGGGCAGAGCGGTGGCGGTTTTGGGAAGGAAAATGGAGATTGAGTCAATTTGGCGTCGCCATGCGGCATTTGGGCTTCGAGAGGGATGAGGACGCGGGACTGCGGGAAAAACGCCCGGACTGGGGGGAACGGTGGGACATCAGCAGGGTTCGGCCCTAAATTAGGGTCGACACCAGCAATTCATGGGGGGAAAGAAAAAATATTTTTTAAAAAGGAAAAGTTCGCCCAGTTGCTAATTAAGCCGGTGCTGGCTGTGCAAGTGCTACGTAAGAGCCAGGCGTGATCGCAATTAGGCAGGCGATAATGCTTCCCTCCGTCCTCGTAAAGGTGCAAAGCCAGGATGTCGAGGGGCAGGAAGGGGATGTGGGGGGCTCGCCTCGCCCTCCTCACCCACCCCAGCCCCACCGTTACACAAGAGTGAGGCGGGGGCAGAGCCGCAGCACCCGCGGCGCAGGGAGGAAGCAGGATTTGAGGATTTGAGGAGCTCGGGATGAACGTCCTGGTGCCCACTCCCCAAAATGAGCCTAAGGACGTGCACCCCCCAAAACACACCTATGGAGGGGCACCAGGGAGTCCTGGCAGGGCTCGGGGCTCGGGGAAGGCAGGGCATGATGGAAAAATGGTTTAAAGGAGGATGAAAATCCCAGCCCAGCATGCTGGAACGGAGCTGAGTCCGGCCACCGCTGCGTCACCATCACCAGGCCCCGCCGGATTGTCCCGCTGGAGCCTTCCTCCCTCCATCCTCCTCCTCCCCACCGCCTGCTCGGCAAAGCAGAGGGGTGGAAAGTAGGAATTGCCTTTGGTAACGGGTAAAACCAGGCAGGTGCTGGCACAACTCACCCCTGCCCTGGAAAAGGGGCACCCAAAATTGCACCTGACCCCTCGCCCGTCCCTGCGGGAGCCTCCCAAACTGCCCCCTACGCCGTGGGGAGGGGGAAAAGGGGGAAAAAACTACAATAAATCCAGCCCTGGTGGGAGCAACATATTGAAGAGGAGATTAAGGGGTTTAGTGCGGGGAAAAGCTTAAGAGTGCGTCTAAGCCGGCGTCGGAAAGCAAAGCAAAATAAACAAGAATTTTATTCCTAACGAAAAGGGAGCTGGAGGAGGCAGAGCGGCCCCGGCGGGGCTGCTGCGGGCTCCCCCCTTGTCCCGTTCCAGCGGGGCTGCTGCGGGTCCCCCCGTGTCCCCGGTGGGGCCGCTGCGGGCTCCTTCCCATCCCTTCCGCGGGGCTCACACGGCTCCCCTCGCCCTCCTCCAGCAAAGTTGATGCGGATCCCCCCTTGTCACTGTCCGGGCTGACACCGAGTCCCCCGTCCCCCACGGCGAGGCTGATGCGGCTCCCCCGTATCCCCGTCCGGGCTGACGTCGGGTCCTGCCCGTCCCCCTCGGCCAGGCTGGTGCGGTGTCCCCGATCCCCACCGGCACCAACTTGTGCCGCTGCCCCCCGCAGCCCCCGGCCCCCCGGACCCACCTCGCATCGTGTCCGCCGCGCTCAGGGCGCCGGGGGGCGCATGGGGCGGCGCGGGGCTCCGGAGCGGCGCGGGGCGCGGCGGGGAGCGGCGGCACCGGGAGGCACCGGGCGGCACCGGGAAGCACCGGGCGGCACCGGGCGGCTCTGGCACCTGCCCCTCCGCCGCGCCGTGACCCACTTCTGCCCGAGCATGCGGCCGTTCACATGACGAGCCCGCCCCGCCCCCCCCAATCGGTTTCACTTCCAGCCCCACCTCCTGCCCTTCGTCCTCCTCCTCCTCCTGCTCCATCCCCATCCCCGCCGCTCCGCCGCCCGGTGCTCGGCGCTGCGCGGGCGCTGCCGGAGCCCGCCCGGGAGCGGGGTCTGCGCGACCCCCGCCCGGCCGGGGCGGCTCGGAGCTGCCCCCGGGGCTGCCCGCCCCCGGGAGGGACGAGCCGTGCCCGTCCTGCCCCGGCTCGCCCAGGCACGGGGCCGGCTGCGTGTCCCGCTGAATCACGGCTGCCTTGCTTCACTTCGCGCCCGTGCAGCCCCGCCGTCCCCGCCAGGGACCCCAAAAAACCCCGGCAGGACAGGACAGGACAGGACAGGGCTGGGGGTCTTTGCAGAAGGGGCAGCACCCGGCACCGGGGGGTGTGGGGAGCACGGGGACCCCCCTGTGGCTGCCCAAAGTGGCCATGCCAGGGTGCAGATGATGAGATCTGGGGGCACATCCCAGCTGGGAGCCCTGCGGGTCAGGAATGGCGCCGTGGAAGAAGAGGGAAGCTTTGAAGGTGGCAGGGAGGCATTCCCACCCCATCCCTCACGCTGGGATGGGCACAGGTGGTTTTGGGGCCCGGAACTGTACCCTGGATAAGGGACACTGCCCTAAGAGGTGCAGAGATGCTGGCTCTGGACCAGGCCTCGCCGTGCAGAGCCCGAGGTGCCAGCACAGGGCAAAGTCCCCTGGCTGGGGTTTGTGGTGCACCAGGTCACCAGAGTCCTCCCTGGTGCCACATCACAGGGGTGGAGGCAGCTGGCCCTGGCAATGCTGGGCCGGGGTTCAGGTGCCAGGGTCAGTGCTCAGCAGTGCCCAGCAATGCCTGGGGACAGTGGCACTGGCCTGCAGACCTGATGGGTGTGGAGAAGGCATCTGCCATAGGCATGAGCACTGCTCCCACTGCAGACACGGATCTGGCATCCACCATGGGCATGGACCTGGTATCACCACAGCCATGAATCTGCCATGAGCATGAGTGAGGCATCTGTCATGAGCATGGCATCCAACCGTGGTCACAAGCATGGCACGGCCATATCAGCCATGGACGTGGGGACAACATCCACCAGAGGCACAGATGCAGCCACCATCACCATCACCACACATGGCATCACTGCCTCCTGTCTGGATGGCCTCCTGCTCTCGCAGCTGGGCCCTGAGGGGACACCTCAGCCCCCCAACGCTCAAATCAAACCATTCAATGGCAGCTGAAGGGGGCAATTTCAGCCCACATCCACCCCAAACGCTGAGCTGAGCCGGGGGTGCAGAGATGCCGATGGGCCGCTGGCAGAGGGGCTCCCCTGCTCTGGCACAGGCAGGTGGCAGTGGCAGGGGGACGCTGGGGCTGAGCCGTGGTGGCATTTTGTGTTTTGTGTGCTCCCATCCCTGCGCCGAGACCCGCCCGGCTCAGCTCCGGCTGCGGCGGGGAGGGGGCCGGGGCTGGGGGCGGAGGGGCCGAGCTCGCTCCAGCGCTGCTGTCTGACACGATTTTGCTGACGGCGATTGGGAGCGGGTTCGCTGCTCTCGCCGGTCGGATTCGCTCCTTCCTCCCGGCTTCCCTGCCTGCTCCGCATGGATGGGCACGCAGACGGGACGAGGGCCGACGTCTCGCCTCGCTCTTGGCAGGCTCCGCTCGCAGCGCGGCCCCGGATGGAGGCAGAGCTCCCGGCCCGGTGCGCATCCCGAGCGGCCCCGGCCGGGGGCAGCCCCCGCGCTGCCTCCCCCGGGGTCACGGGAGCTGCCCCAAGCAGGTCACCCTCATTAGCCCCATTTCGGATGGGGAAACTGAGAGCGGGAGCAGCGCGGTGACTCCTCGTGGCACGCAGGGTCCGGCCCCGGCCGAGTCGCCCCTCCCTAAAGGCGGTCGCCGATTGCGGCTGTTGGGACAATCGTGGCTGAATCGCGGCAGAGCGAGAGCGAAAAATCCTCCCCGAGTGCTCGGCGCAACCCAAAAGTATGAGGTTACATAAGCGGCACCACACCTGCCGTGAGCAACGCGGGACCCACGCAGCCATCCACGCACCCGCTCCCGCCGCCGGCCCTTTAACCCTTCGTGTGCGGCACCCCCCGCTCCGTCTCATCTCTGTTCACATCCCCCTGTCTCTTCCTGCATCCCATGGGGCACCCACAGGTTCGGGAATGGCCCGGGGAAAGGCCCAGGGGAGAAGGAGATGCTGCAGGGTCACCTGAGCATGTGCTGGGTGCTGCAGATCTGGGATTCAGCCCCACGGTTTTGAGGCCACATGGGCGGAACCAGAGCACGACCCCTTTTTCTCGTGATGGGGTCTCACCCCATGGGCTTGGCTGGGTTTAAATTGGGGGAATTTTCCTCACTCCCAGGAAAGCCAGAGCAAGGTGGAGCCAGCTCACTGGTGGCTGAGCCCCTGGAGTAACATTTGCTCCTAAGAGAGGAGCAGCCTTGACCAGGGCTGTTTCTGCAGTGGAGGTCACATAACATGCCCTAAAAACCCTCTCCCCCTCCCCATGCAGTGACAGGAGCTGGTGCAGCTCATTCACATCTGCCTGGGGCAGAGACCTCACCCCAGCATCTCCTGCTGCTGCTCCTGCTGATGGGAACAGTGGGGCTGGAGGGCCAGAGCTGCCCTTGGTTCCTGCGTGGTGCCAGGCCCAGACTCTGTGCCAGGAGCTGCACCCACCGGGGCAATGCTGGGGGACAGGTCCAGCGGGGCTGGATCCAGCCCAGCCCAGGTGGCACCAGTGGCAGAGGACAGAAACGGCCACCAGGAAGGGACAAGGACCCAAAAACTGACACTTGCCACCATCCAGCTCTTCTCCTCCTGCCCCAGCCCCGCTGCCAAATCCTTGTGATCAGGGCCAGGGCAGACGGCGGGGCCCTGCCAGGCTGTGGCAGCTCTGAAGTGGCCACCAGGACCAGCGCAGCCGCCCCGGGCTGGCCCGGAGGTGAGCAGGAATTCCGGATGACACCATCGCGCCTTAATCACTGTTTGCTCTCCCTCGGGCCCCACCCAGCGAGAGGGAAACCTTCTGCCAGCATCGCCCGTCCCACACCCAGAGCCCCCCACCCAGAGCCCCCACCCAGAGCCCCTCACCCCGCTCGGGGCTGGAACAGCGGCCCCAGGCCCGGCGAGCCCCGGGCTGGCCCCGCCGGACCCCGCGGTGTCCCTGCCTGGGCTCCCTGCCAGGGCACTGCCAGGCGCCTGCCGTGACTCAGTTTCCCATCTGGAGTGGCTGAGCTGCCCGGCAGGGAGTGGGGCACGGGGTGAACACACTGATGGGGGCCTCAGCACTGGGGTCCCCACAGCTCATCCTCGGGGGGGATGTGCCCAGGGCAGCCCCCAGGCTCAGGGCTGGGCAAGAGGGATGAGGGTCCTGTCCCTCAACCTCTGGAATGGATGGGGGTCCTGGGGGTCCCTCAGTCCCAGGGCTGGATGAGGGTCCTGTCCCTCAGTCCCTGGAATGGATGAGGGTCCTGTCCCTCAACCTCTGGAATGGATGAGGGTCCTATCCCTCAATCCCAGGGCTGGATGAGGGTCCTGTCCCTCAGTCCCAGGGCTGGATGAGGGTCCTGTCCCTCAGTCCCTGGGCTGGATGAGGGTCCTGTCCCTCAGTCCCTGGAATGGATGAGGGTCCTGTCCCTCAGTCCCTGGGCTGGATGAGGGTCCTGTCCCCCATACCCAGGGCTGGATGAGGGTCTTGTCCCTCAATCCCAGGGTAAAATGGGGGTCCTGTCCCCCAGCCCCAGGGTGGATGAAGGCCAAGCCATGTGCCCCACACTGGTCTGAGGGTGAGGGCAGCACTGGAGGTCGGGGGGGCTGCAGCAGAACTGCAGCACCTGCAGCCACTGAGCCTCATTGTGCCCCCCCAGCTGTGGGGGTGGAACAGGGGGCACCCCCTGCTCAGGGGCTGGGTGTCACTGCTTTGTCCTGTCCACGGTGCCAGTGCCACCCTCCCTCCCCCCCTGCTGCTGAAGTGCCTCGGGGCTGCAGGATGGGGGTCCCTCACTGTGCCAAAGCAAACGGGGCAGTGCCCTCAGACCACCCATCCCAGTGCCCTGTGCCAGCTGTGCCAGGCCTGGCAGGCAGTGGGATCAGGCATGGTGCTGGGCACGTGGCCCCGCTGCAGTGCTGTGAGTCACTGCACCTCTGCTGCTGCTGCTTATGCAAAGGCTGGCACAGCACGGGCTGTGGGGCCAGGGGTAATGGGGCCATGGAAAATGGCTGTGCTGTGGGGCTGTGGGGTGATGGGGTGGTGGTGTGGGGCTGTGGGGCCATGGGATGGGACTGTGCTGTGGGGCTGTGGGGCTGTGGTGTTCAGGAGCCATGGCATGGGGCTGTGGGGCCATGGGGTAATGGGGCCACAGAAAATGGCTGTGGTGTGGGGCTATGGGATCATGGAATGAGACTGTGCTGTGGGGCTGTGGGGTCATGGGGTGGTGGTGTGGGGCTGTGGGATTATGGAATGGGACTGTGGTGTGGGGCTATGGTTGTGGGGCTGTGGTGTTCAGGGGCCATGGCATGGGGCTGTGGGGCCATGGGGCTATGGGATCATGGGGCTGTGGGGTCATGGGGCTGTGGGGCCATGGGGTGGGACTCTGTGTTGGGCTGTGAGGCCATGCTGTGTGGCTGTGGTGTTCAGGAGCCATGGCGTGGGGCTGTGGGGTCATGGGGCCGTGGGTGTCATTCAGACACACTGTGAGTGCAAAGCAGAGCATGGAGAAGGGGGAAACTGAGGCAGCAGCGGCACGCACCCCTGAGTCCTGCAGCCCGTGCGGGGCTGTCCCTGTCACCGCCCGGGGCCGGGAGCAGGGGGACAGCAGGGCCAGGTGTAACCGGAGCCCCCGGGCTGGCCTGGCTCGCTCACGGCTCACGTAACGCCTGCCCGGTGCTTATGCAATTGCTGCTGCCATGTGGCTCTAAGGGACACCGAACGCCGGGCAATTACCCGGCCCCTAATCAGCAGCGACGCAGGATAACGAGGCTAATTGGAGCCGTGGCCAGCAGAGCTGCCGGGGGAGGAACATTCAGTCTCCCCCCGCACCCCGAGGGGTGTCCCAAGCAATTAGTGACTGCTGAGCCTTCCTCAGGGGCTGCGGGAGGGGGAACCGTGGCCGGGCTGGATCCCACTGTGCCCCGGGCAGCGGCTGTGGGTGCCCACTGGGGTGGAGCACGGCACCTCCATCCCTGCCTCATCCCCATCCCTGCCTGCATCCACACCCCTGCCTCATCCACACCCCTGCCTGCATCCCATCCCTGCCTCATCCCCATCCCTGCCTCCATCCCCATCTCTGCCTCATCCCATCCCTGCCTCATCCACACCCCTGCCTCATCCCATCCCTGCCTCATCCACACCCCTGCCTGCATCCCATCCCTGCCTCATCCCCACCCCTGCCTCCATCCCCATCCCTGCCTCATCCCATCTCTGCCTCATCCCCACCCCTGCCTCCATCCCCATCCCTGCCTCATCCACACCCCTGCCTGCATCCCATCTCTGCCTCATCCCCACCCCTGCCTCCATCCACACCCCTGCCTCCATCCACACCCCTGCCTGCATCCCATCTCTGCCTCATCCCCACCCCTGCCTCCATCCCCACCCCTGCCTCATCCCCATCCCTGCCTCATCCACACCCCTGCCTCCATCCCATCCCTGCCTCCATCCACACCCCTGCCTCATCCACACCCCTGCCTGCATCCCATCCCTGCCTCATCCACACCCCTGCCTCCATCCCATCCCTGCCTCCATCCCATCCCTGCCTCATCCACACCCCTGCCTGCATCCCATCTCTGCCTCCATCCACACCCCTGCCTCATCCACATCCCTGCCTCATCCCATCCCTGCCTGCATCCCCATCCCTGCCTCATCCCCATCCCTGCCTCATCCCATCCCTGCCTCCATCCACAGCCCTGTTTCATCCCCATCCCTGCCTCCATCCCATCCCTTCCTGCACCCCCATCCCTTCCTGCACCCCCATCCCTTCCTGCATCCCTATCACTGTTTGTATCCCTGTTTCTTCCTGCATCCCTGTCCATCTGCACCCTCATCCCTGTCTCCATCCCCATCTTTGTTTCCATCCCTGTCCCTCTCTCCATCCCTGTCCCCGTCTCCATCCCTGTCTCTGTCTCCATCTCTGTTTCCATCCCTGTTTCCATCCCCATCCCTCTCTCCATCCTTGTCCCCATCCCCATCCCTGTCTTCATCCTTGTCCCCATCCCCATCCCTCTCTCCATCCCCATCCCACACTCCTGTAGCTCACTGATGCTCCAAGTAGGTCACTGGGCCGTGGTGTTGTGTGACCGTGGGTGGCTGCAGGGCCCCCCCTGGGGGGCTTGGGGATCCCCTTGCCCCTGGTTTCCCTGGCCCCAGGCCCAGCCCTGCTCACCCCTCTGGGCTCGGTGGTCCCTGGGGAGGGGCAAAGGCAGCTTCTCCCTGGCGCAGGCTGCAGAGCCCTGACCCCCCTCACTGCACAAATGCCACCCAAATTGGCACCTGAAGGATGGTCCTGCCCTTCCAACACCATCCCCTCCCTCCCTGGAGCCCCAGGGGCTCAGCCCAGGGCGAGGGGTGCAGGGGCTCCCCGGGCAACTCCCCCTGGCACAGCCCCAGCTCGGCACCGTCCGGGCACCGCGCGGTGCTGCCGAATCTCCAGCGTCATAATTAGGAGATAAACAGGAAAGAGGAAAGGGGCAGATTTCATATTCCGCCCCGATCCCCCCCGGGACAGATAAAAGCGGAGTGGGGGGACTCAAGGGGGCTTTTTTCCCACTTGTTTCTGCTGAATCAAACATTTTTCCTCCTGCTTAGAAGATTTCCTGACTCCCCCCGTTCCCCCCGCTCCTGCCTTAATGAGGTTTTGCTGTAAAAGTCTCCGAGCCTCAACCATGGCCTTGAGTTAATCTCCAGGCACCTTCAAAGCTGGGTTGTTCCTGCCCCCCCCACCAGCCCCTCCTTCACCTCCATCTTTTTGAACTTCCCAGCCACAAAATTGCTGAGTTTCATGTGATGCTGCTTCCCCCATGCCCGATGGTGAGCACAGGGGTCCTGGGACAGATGGGGGCACTTGACAGTGACACAGTCCCTAGGGCTGGGGCAGGGATGGGGAATGGTCCCTCCAGGTGGAAAAGCCACCTGCCTTTAAGGGGAACCTCCAATCTGGGGTGAAAAGGGTAAATTTGGAAATTTTATATTACCCCTATATTGGAATATTGTGGAAAGGCTGCAAAAAGATGGCTCAGGGCCACCAAGATGGTGGCTCTGTTTTCACCACCAATAGTGAGGCTCTGGGGGCTGGTGGCACTGGGGCATCACCCTGTGGGGCAGGCAGAGGATGTGGCAGGATAGGGTGGAGGTGCCAGGAGCATCCTCCCTCCAGGGCTCAGCTGGGGATGACTGAGGGACCCCAGGCTGGGGCTGGCAGCAGGAGAATGGTGCTGGGCAAGGTCCTGTCCTGCTGCCCACCCAGGGCTCTGCCATGGGGAGCAGCTGCTCCCTGGGGAAGGGGTCAGAAGCTGCACAGCCCCTCAGTGGCATCCCTGCTGCCAGGGCAGACCCTGACCCTCAGAGCACCCATCCATCCCTGCTGGGGGGCTCTGGGCACCCCACCCTGCCTATGGGTGCCCAGCCCTGAGCACAGCAGGTCCCAAACCCTGGCAATGGGAGCAGCAGGAGCAGAGCTGCCAGCACAGTGGGGTGCTGCCCTGTCCCACCCGTGCTGGGCCCTCGGGCACTGCCAGGCTCCTGCCCCCGGTGCCCCCGGTGCCCCCGGTGCCCGTGGTGCCCGTACCTGGGTGTCCCGTTCCAGAGCCGATCTGGAGGCTTTAGTGCAAGTTAATCCCAGCAATCCCTTAATTCCAAGGACCAAAATAGGAAAGATCAGTAGGTCAGTGGGAAAAGCTCTTGGCCAAAGTTAACATGTTAATGCAGAGAGAAGGCGAGGTAAAGAGCAGGGAAGAGGAAAGTGCCCAGAAATCTGCTGCTGGCCCTCCCCATGCCCGGGCTCTGATCCCTGCATCCCGCTGGTTTGGGGATGCCAAGCCCAAAGGAAGGCTTGCCAGCTCCCCTCTGGTGCAATTTTGGGAAGGAAGGAAGGAAGGAGGATTTTCCCCCTTCCAGCGAACACCCCAGGGCCAGCAGCGGCATCCCCGGTGCGTTCAGCCCCGCCCTGCCGGGGCCGGGGCTGCGCCTTAGCACCGCTGAGCGGCCCTAATTAGGGCTTGGCAGGCGCCCTCCTCGGCCCCGTAAGCGCCTTTTTGGCTGCTGCTCTGGAAAAAGCCGCGCCAGAGGGCTTAGCTTTTAATGCAGCCAAAGCCCAGGTGAGCCGCCCACCGCTGGGCAGCCCCAGGGGCCGGTGCCAGCCCGCCCCGAGGGGCTCAGCCCTGCTTGTGGGTCCCAGCTCCAGCTGTGGCCTCGCCTGGTGGCCCCACACAGGACCCCCAGCCCTGCAGTGCCGGGGCTGCTGCTGCTGCATCCCAGCTGGAACCTCCCAAGGCCTTTCCCTGCATCCCCAGGTGCTTTCCCCTGGGGTTGGGTGCTTTTGGGCAATAATATCGCTATGGGAGCAGTTTCCTTAAATCCATCTTTGTTACCACAAGCAGCTTAGCACCAGAAACTCTCTTCCTCTCTGCTCTTTTAATACGATCCCAGCTTAGCAAAGCCCTGGGCTTAGCCACTGCCCCTGCAGTGCAAGTGAGGAGAGGAGAATTAAATAATATGAAAGGAGAAAACAAAGGGCTCTGCTTGATTTAAGCAGCTGGAGGGGGGGTGGCAGCAAACCAGCCCTGCCTCGGGAGAGCCACTGGGGTTACCTGAGGAGGGGGATGCTTGGTGGGGTGATACAGGGTGGGGCCCCTCTGGGATGCCTCCTTTTTACAGGTCAGTGGGTCAGGGATGCTCTGAGGCTCTCAGCCATTGCTCCTGCTGACAGATCTCAAGGGAGACAAAGTGCCTCAAATACCTCACCATGCTTCCTCGTGGCAAATATCCCCATTTTCTGGAGTTTTTCTATCTTGGGCTCTGCCAGAACCAGCAAACAGCTCTGGAGAACTCAGTGTCCTTTGCAGGGGCAGCATCACAGCAGGACACGGGCCTTCCCCACATTCCCCACCCCACCAGAGCGGGGTGGGGGTCCCTGGCAGCCGTCAGACCCTGCTCCCACCATGGGCTGGGGCTTCCTGCTCAGCCCGGCCTCGCAGCTGCCCGGGCTGGCTCCCATGGCTGCCACCGTGGCTCACCTTGGACTCCGCTCCCGGCACAGCCCAGCGCCCGCCGGGGTTGCTGGGGAGACGGGCTGGTTTATTTACCATCGGCTCTGCGATAAGGAGTGTGAAAGGAGAGGAGGAGCACATGGTGTCCAATGTGCCTGACCCACTTTTCCATCGCCCGGGCATCGCTCGCCCTCGGCGATTGGATTGCAGCGGCTGCGGAGCCCTGGAGCTTGGGGCGTCCTCCCTTCCCTTCCCTTCCCTTCCCTTCCCTTCCCTTCCCTTCCCTTCCCTTCCCTTCCCTTCCCTTCCCTTCCCTTCCCTTCCCTTCCCTTCCCTTCCCTTCCCTTCCCTTCCCTTCCCTTCCCTTCCCTTCCCTTCCCTTCCCTTCCCTTCCCTTCCCTTCCCTTCCCTTCCCTTCCCTTCCCTTCCCTTCCCTTCCCTTCCCTTCCCTTCCCCCTCTCTCCCTCCCGCTCCTGTCGCGATCCCGCAGGTCTGGAGCAGTCCCCACAGGGAATTTCGGTCTCTCAGCCTTCACCTGCCGTGTCCCCCCCGCTGTCCCCTCCCCTCCGGTGGCACCGGCACCGCAGGAAGGTCCAGTGGCCCCTGAGCCCCAAACCCGCCGTGCCTCGAGGGTTTCGCTCCCTCTCGTCCTTCCCGGAGCATCCTCCCTCCCTTCCTCCCTTCCTCCCTTCCTCCCTCCCTCCCTTCCTCCCCTGCGAGCCCCAGGTGGGCACACAGGTGAAGCATCCCCAGCTTCGGGGAGTGGGTGAGGATGGAATCCCGCGTGGGATCTCCACGGGGCCGCTCCCCCGGTCCGTCCCTGCCGCGGTGGCCCCGGCGGCGCTGGCACAGTGGCCCAGATCTGCCATTCCGCATGGCTGCCCCCGCTGTCCCCGGGGCCGGGCCCGCCGGGCCGGGCGCTCGCTCGGCGCCTCGTCCGCCCTCCCGCTAATCCGACATGACTCTTCCATTAGAGACGAGATGCCGGCAAAGAGCTTTTCGGTGTAGGAATTAACTCCTTCTCCCACCCCGCAGCTCCCTGACCTGGAGCGTGGGCTCCGGCTGCGTTGCCTGTGTGGCCTGGGGTCTGTGGGATGGGGAGGGGTCCCCCCGTTGTCACCCCCAGCCTGGTGGTGGTGGCTGGTTCCCCGGGGGACATGGCCAAGCCCTCAGTGTGCACCTCCCATCCTCCTCCTGTGGGAATGCGGGATGCCAGCAGAGCCCCGGCACTGAGGGGGCACAGGGGGACAGAGAGGGGCACCCCCCGGGTGGCAGGAGGGGCCCCAGCCCTGTCCCTGTCCCTGTCCCTGTCCCTGTCCCTGTCCCTGGCTGCAGCACAGCTGCTTCCCTTATCGATCTTCTCTCGTTGTTAATTATCGGCTCCAATCGAGCCTGATCAGAGCCACGGCTCCCTGTTGTGGTTTTGGCCATTCCTCCTCTGCCCTGAGGTGCTGGGGGTGCAGGGCAGCAGATGGGACCCAAAGGGGAGCTTGGGGAGCTGGGGGCAGGTGGGATTTGGGGGGCATTCCTGGCCAGGGGGTGCTCCCTAAGCAGGGGCACTGGGGACATGGTGGGGACTGAAGGAGGGGAAGAGCCCAAGCCAGGAGCCAGCACATGGAGCCCTGAATGGCCCAAATGCCCCAGAGCAGAGGTGCCAGCACCTCACATGTGGCACTGGGGGACAGCAAGGGTGGCTCTAACAGAAAAGGAAGTCAAAACAGTGCAGGGTTCACTCTCCAGGACCAGGCACTGCCCCAAGGACAGCCACCTTCCCACACTGGGCCAGAGCTGTCCCTCATGTCCCTGTACCCCAGGAGCCATGCAGGAGTGGTGACAGCAGTCCCCAGTCCCCTGCTCCAAGGAGAAGCCCCAACATCCTTCCAGAAGGGAGGCAAAGCTGATCCTGCCTGGTGCTGGGCTCAGGGGAAGCACCCACACTCTGCCTCCTTGTGCTGCTCTATCGATGAAGAGAAGGATGGGCACTCGTGCCCCTGGCCACCCTTCCCACCAGTGGGCTCAGGGCTGGGGTCTGTCCCTGGATGGAGTCAGGAGCCTCCTCGAGCCAGGTCTCATAAGCTCTTGGAGATCTATTTCTCCCCCAAGATAGCTCAGCTACCTTAGAAGGCATAAAATCAGCAGGATGGCTTCTGTGGCAGTGTTGGAAACAAAAAGGTTCAATAAAAGGCAAAATAACAAACTCTTTGCAGGAAAAAACTGATCCAGGTGCAAGAGGGTCTTGCTCCTGGTAAAGCACCTCACAAAAGCCATTAGTTTCTTTGTTCTCCTCTTTTTCTAAATTGCCCAGGTGGAACTTTTTGGCTCCTGTGCAATTAGCTATCCTTAAGTTTGAGGTGAAGTCCCCCAGGTCCTGTGAGATGCCTTTTCACCTAATAGAGGAGAGAAACTTCTGGGCTTCTTTCCTTTTTTGAGGGGACGAAGGAGAGTTTGGTGACTCCATCAACAGAGGGCACATTCCTATAACTGATACCCCATTCTCTTGCCTGAGGTCCTGGAAAATGCCCTAGACAGAGGGCTCATCCCCAGGACACAGAGGGGAAACTGAGGCACAGAGTGAGGAGGGGACATGCGCCATGATGGGCTCTGCAGAGCTGGTGGCTCTGCTGGCACCAGGAGGGTGCTTGAGCCCTGTCCCTGCCATGGTGGGCTCTGCTGCCCTTGGGGCTCCCTTCAGAGGCAGCCACCCCCCAGCAGCCCCCCAGGCAGGGAGTGCTCAGGAAGGGCTGCAGCCAAGGGGGCTGCAGAGGATGGGGAGGAGCTGCTGTCCCCTGATGTTGTCACCATCACCTCCCCCCCCACTGTGGTGTCACTGCTCTGGGGACCTTTTGCCATCGTGGGCTGGGTCAGTTTGGGTCAGGATCCTGTGTAAGGCTGGCTGTGAGCACCTGGCTCACAGAGGGGATATCCCAATGGAGAGCTGACCTGGATCCCAGCCACCCGTGTGACTGTCACCTCCCATGCCTCTAATGGCCCTGGGACAAGGGCCTCTAGCAAGGAAACAACCCTGCAGCAGCCAGAGAGGACAGGACTGGGGACAGCTGTCCCTTGCAGTGACACCAGGACATCCCAGCCCAGGGAGGGCTCTTGGGGCCCCTCTGTGGTGCTGTGGGACTCAGAGTGGGGGACATCCCCCAAAGCCAGTTTGGGAGGTCACCCTGCAGACCCCGGGTCTCCTGATCCCCCCCAGAGCAGAGAGATGCCCAAAAGGATGTGACCTCTCCTCCCACTCTGGGCAGGGCCAAAACATGCATTGATTATTTCTGAGGGACTCTCTGGCTGCAGATCAGGGTCTGTGATCAGTGATCCTGCCATCACTCTTCCTCCACACCGGATGGCTCAGACTCCATGGCAGGGTGGGGCTGTGGTGGCAGTGCAGGAAACCATCCCAAAATCCCAGTGCAGAGCCCCCCATGAAATATTCAGGCTGCTCTGCACAATTCCCACCTTGCTGCTGTCGGAAGCACCATGAATATTGCAGGTGGGCATTAAAGTTTCAGGGCTGCCATGTTTCAGGACACTGTCACCACAGGAAGTCCCTCCACTGGGACATGTCACACCTTCTCCAGGCTCCAGTGTCCTCTTTCTCTCTGGTTTACCCCAAAAACTGGTGGTGGTGATGGGCTGGGTCCTTGAGGTGCAAACCAACAAGAAGCTCTTCACTGTGTCCCTGGAATGGGCTGGCACAGTTCAGGGAAGAGTTGCAGGACTGGGAAAAGCAGAAATTGTGCTCACCCCACCCCGAGGCTCAGCCATGGTCCCCAGTGCCCTGACAGCAGCGTGGCCCCACTCCTCCCCACTTCCAGGCACAGAAGGATGCCCTGAGCACCTCGCAGGGTTTCATCCTCCATGTCATGAGCTTTCCAGGTCAGTCCCCATCAGAAGGGACCATTCCCTTCTCATCCACCTGCTCTCATAACTTGGCTCTTCCCGTGTTTATATAACAGCGACGTCTCCTGCGGACTGGGGAGAGAATTGGCCGGGGAGAAATAATGAGGATAATTCAAGTCATTTGGGAAGACGAGGTTTTCGAGGTGCCCAGCGTCTTCCACCTTTTACATGTTGTCTCTAATCATCCGCAATCTCGGATGGCCATTGATGGAGCTCGTTGCTGTGGTGACGGATGAATAGCCCTGGGACTGTACCATGCCAAAAAAGTGCTGTCCTTTCCATCAAAACAACAACAACAACAAAAATATCGTTTTGTTCAGGAAATTAAGCAGTTTGCAACCAAATAGCAGAGTCTGAAAAGGCTCCTGCGTCCGTCCCTTCCTCCCGGCTCCCGCGGCTCTGTTGGGTTTGTCAGGAACATGCCCAGCACCCCGGAGGGTCCTTTGTGTGCACCAGACAAGGAGAAGGTGGTAATTGCAAGGGGGTTTCTAACCCACTGAGCCTTTTAAAAGGATTTGATGCCCCCCTGCACCTCTGTGCTGGCCCAGATGTGTGTCACACAGGCAGGGAGCGCGGGGCCGGGGGCGGGTGCAGCACTAGGTTAATGTGTTAGCTGTGCACAGCCAGCAGCCAGGGGACACGGCAGTGGGGGGGACCAGGCAGCAGGCAGGGTGTCAGGGCTCAGGTCCTGCTCATTCCCCAGGCAAGCAGCAATTCTCAGTGGTGAGAGCCAGCATGGGGTTCCTGAGCTGCTGAGAATTGTGGCCAAGGCCAAACAAGGGTTTCTGCTGTTGTCAGCCTCTGTGGTTTTCCATATAAGCTCCCTCCCAGGCAATAGGACCAGAGCTCAGCTTCCCTTCCTCCCCAGATGCTTGGGAAGCATCTCCTGGGATGGCTGCTGGAGATGCTGCTCTCAAGCTGTGCCACTGGATGTGGGTAGTGCAGCCCTTGGGTCCAAGGCTGCCAGGCTGGGAGGGGGAGGCTTTGGGGTCTGCCCAACCAGGGATTGCCCCTGGCTGTGGGGGTTTGACCCTCCCAGTGCTGGAACCATGTCTCAGGCTGTTCACTGAGGGTGTTTGTATAACCCCAGACTGGCTTGGCTTGGGAGGGACCTTAAAGCCCATCCAGTGCCACTCCTGCCATGGCAGGGACACCTCCCACTGTCCCAGGCTGCTCCCAGCCCTGTCCAGCCTGGCCTTGGGCACTGCCAGGGATCCAGGGGCAGCCCCAGCTGCTCTGGGCACCCTGTGCCAGGGCCACTGGGTCACTGTGCTGTGACAGTGTATCCTCCACATGTAACTCCCATCACTGCTCTGGGCTGCATTTTGAGCCAGAGGTCTGGTCCTTGCTGGCGTCTTTGGTGCTCCCAAACACCACCCACCAGTGATGGGATCACAGAATCATAAAATCCTGGAATATCCTGAGTGAGAAAAGACTAACAAGAGTCATCCAGTGCAGCCCCTGTCTCTGCACAGGCACCCCAAGAACCCCACCCTGAGCAGCCCTGGGAGCTCCTGGAGCTGTGGCAGCCTTGGCACCATTCCCTGGGGAGCCTGGGCAGTGCCCAGCAGCCTCGGGGGGAAGAACCTTGCCCTGAGCTCCATGCCAAGGCCTGGCCCAGCTCCAGCCCTTGCTGGGCTCCTGTCCCTGTCCCAGAGCAGAGCTCAGCCCCTGCCCCTGTGCCTGCCCTGGGCAGGAGCTGCAGCCCCCAGGAGCCTCCCCTCAGTCTCCTGGGCTCCAGCTGAACAAACCGAGGACAGGGATGGTGTGACTGGGAGCTGTGTGGCTCCAACATCCATCCTGCAAGAGCCTAAAAAGCCAAAACCATCGCAGGGCAAGTGCCCAGCTGGCAGCCTGGGAGAGCCCTGGGGCGCAGCAGGGTCGGAGCCAGGCCCTGCACCTGGGGGCAGCGGGAAGGAGGAGGGAGGAGGAGGGATGGGCACACGGAGAGAGAACATTTTAGACGACCTGAGGAGGAGAAATGCGCTAAGTTCCCGCAGATCCAGCCCCTCGCCAGGCATTGCTCTGCCAGCCGTCCCCAGCGCCCCCCACCCTCCCTGGGCTCAGGCAGAGCCAGATGGAGGGAGGCGCATCCTGGCTGCGCGGAGATCGAGGCGGTGAAGCGGGCTGGGGAGATTAACTCCACCGGGAAAACAAGCTCAGCAGACGCGGCGGAGCTCAGGACCCCTCTGTGTGTGTGTGTGTGCACACGCGTGTGCCCCGAGCACACACGGACACACACGCACAGAGGGAACGGGGCGCTCGGATGTGTTTGTGTGCTTGTGTGTGTTCGACAGAGCCGCTGAGCCCGCGCCTCGCCTCGGAGGGGCAGCCGGGTATTGGCGATGTGGCCTCATCCTTTAATTGCTCTGCTTTGATAACAGTGATAATTGGCTGGAAATCGATACTGTTTTGCTCCTGTTTTTCCCATCCTGTCTCACCCAGCCTCCCCTCCCTTCCCGGACGCCGTCGTGCTCTCTTTAGTGGGTGACATTTAAAGGCCGTGCCACAGCCATTAGATAAGCCAGGCGGAGAAGATGCTGTGGAGAGAGAGGGCTGATGCCGGCAGGGATGGGGGCAGCTCCCCTCTCCTCTCCCACGGCTCAAGGACAGATGGACACGATGCTCCAGCAACACGTCCCGGTGCTCTGGGAGCCACAGGGGTGGGGGGACCGCTGGATCTGGGGGTGAGGGGAGAGTGAAGAGGGAGAGAAACAAACCCAGGCTGTGTCGGCCAGGAGCTCCCTCCGGCTTTGGCTCTGAAAATTGTGCCAGAACATCACGGGAAAATGTGTATTAATATCACACTGCCCAGCCTGCCCTGCTCTGGTGCCCCCTGCCTCCCCAGCACAGTGTCCCCAGCTCCTGCCATGCTGTCTCAGCCACGGGTGGGATCTCAGAGCCCCCCAAGTCAGGCACCTCCTGATCCCCTTGCAACTGCCCTCAGAGCAGCCCCTGTGCTCCACCTGCCCAGCCAGGGCTGCTGGGGCTTTGTCCCCCCAGAGGGTGCCCTGATCCCCAAAGCTGAAGGGGTTTTTTGAGGAGCAGGACAGCAGCACCAGAGGGTGGGTGGGGAGCCCCAGGAGCCAGGGGCACACTGGGCTGGAGCTGGCAGCCCCATCCCAGTCTGCAAGAGCCAAGGGACCTCATTAGCCAAGGGAGCCTTGTTGGCTGAGTGACCCTCACTAACAAAGCAGGGTCCAGAGACCCCCTCTGCAGGGCTGGCAGTGAGTGAGGGATGCCTGGGAGGCTGCAGGTGTGTGAGTTACCTGTGCCCTCACTTCCATGGGCACCTCTATGCCCACACTCCCCGGTTACCTGTGCACACATCTTCCCTGGTAACTCCTGCTCACACCTCCCCAGGGTACCTGTGTATTCACCATCCCCATGGAGCTGTGTGCCCACCTCTAGGAGAACCTGTGTGCCCACCTTCTGTGGGTATCTGTGCACTCACCATGCTGGGTATCTGTGCTTTCACCTTCCCTAGGTACCTATGCACCCACTGTTGCTGGGTACCTGTGTGCCCACCATTTGTGGGTACCTGTGCCCCCATTGTCACTGGGTACCTGTGTCCTCACCATCCCTGGGTACCTGTGCACCCACCATCCAAGGGTGCCTGTGAATTCATGCCCTGGTGCTTGTGCACCCACTATCTCTGAATATCTACCCACTGTCTGTGGGAACCTGTGCACCCACCATCCCTGGATACCTTCCCACTGTCCCTGGGTACCTGTGTGCTCACCATCTGTGAGTACCTGTGCACTCTGAATCCCTGGGTACCTGCGTACCTACCTTCCCTGGGTACTCACACCCACCATCCCTGTGCACCCACCCTCTTGGATACCCGTGTACCCACCATTCCTGTGCACCCAGCCTCTCTGGGTACCTCTGCACCCACCATGCCTGTGCACCCACCCTCTCTGCCCTCACCCTCTCTGGGTACCTGTGCACCCACCCTCTGTGGGTACCTGTGTGCCCACCATTCCTGTGCACCCACCCTTGTGCCCTCACCCTCACTGGGTACCTGTGCACCCACCATTCCAGGGTAGCTGTGTGCCCACCATTTGTGGGTACGTGTGCATCTACTGTCCCTGGGTAGCTGTGTCCTCGCCATTCCTGGGTACCTGTGTGCTCACCTTCCCCAGGTACCCACACCCACTGTCCCTGTTCACTCACCCTCTGTGGGTACCTGTGCACCCATCCTCTCTGGGTACCTGTACACCACCCTCTGTGCCCTCACCCTCCCTGGGTACCTGTGCCCTCACCCTCTGAGGGTACCTGTACACCACCCTCAGTACCCTCACCCTCTGTAGGTACCTGTACACCCACCCTCTGTGCCCTCACCCTCTCTGGGCACCCGTGCCCACGTCCGTGGGTTCCAGGTGCCACCTGGTGGCCGCGCTCCCGGCCCGGGGTGCTGTCACTGGCAATGTCCCAGCCTGTCCCCGCAGGTTGCTTCGCGCTGCCCCAAAGGCTCCCTACGGCACCCCCAGAGCGGAGCCCGGCCCGCGCCTCTCTTCAAACCGAACCCGGGCCGAACCCCGCCGCAGCTCAGGGCACAGCTCTTTGTAGGGCTTTGGGCAGGGAGGTGCTGGGGAGACTCCCTGGCAGTGGCTTCCCGGGGGTTTTGCTGCTCGGTGTTCCCCAGCCGAGCTGGGAGCGGGCGTTTTCTCCTGCGGGGTCTGCCCCCATGGCAATGGCAGTGGGGAGGGCTGGACCCCCGGGAAGGGCTTGGAGGAGAGTCCTGGAGCCCAGCACGGACACACGGGCTTGGAGGGGAGTCCTGCACGCAGGGCTGGGCACACGGGCTCAGAAGGAAATCAGCCCCCTGACCAGCTGGGCCACCTGAGCAAAGCTTTGACTGAATAAACCCCCACATCCCCCAGTGCGTGCTGAAGAGAGGCAGGAACAGTTTGTAGCTGGGAATCCCTTGCAGCTGGAGCATCCCACCCATCCTATTGATGGTGTATGGCCCCAAACCCCAGAGCTGGGGGTCTCAGCCCCTCTCCTGCCGCTGGGGCA
This sequence comes from Agelaius phoeniceus, assembly GCF_051311805.1. Taxonomy (NCBI): domain Eukaryota; kingdom Metazoa; phylum Chordata; class Aves; order Passeriformes; family Icteridae; genus Agelaius; species Agelaius phoeniceus. Next base: position 4,673,355 of record NC_135293.1, read on the forward strand.
GAGCTGGCATCCCTCCCCTATGGATGGGGTGTGAGCAGAGCGCTGTCCAGGCTCTTCCCCAGCAGTTACAGCCATGTCCCAGTTACCCCAGTCCCCTGCCCTGCAGCTGGAGCCCCCGCAGTGTCCCAGCCTCTACAGCCATGCAAATCTCTGTCCCAGCCCCTATAACTCGAGGGACAAGGGTCTCACCCCCCTTCCTACAGCCTGGGTGTGGTTGTGACCCCTCTCTCTGCAGGGGAGCGGGCTGTGTCCCACCCCACACACCCACGTGAGGCTCTCAGGCCCTCAGCTATAGACAGGGCACATCTATAACCCTGGCCCTACAGCCAAGGGGGTCAGAGCTCCCTCCCCTACAGTCAGGGCACACGTACACCGCAATCCCTGTAACCAGGAGGTCCCAGCCCTCGCCTCCATTGCTGAAGCACACCTATACCCCAGCCCCTGCCCTATGCCCCTATGGCCAGGCAGGGAGGGCTCACAGCCCCCTCCCCGCAATTCTCAAAGCCCACCGACACTCCTATTCCCACAGCCGGGGGTCACAGCACTCCCCGGTATTCCATAGCCCACCGACACTCCTATTCCCACAGCCGGGGGTCACAGCACTCCCCAGTATTCCCGGAGCCCACCGACACTCCTGTTCCCACAGCCGGGGGTCACAGCACTCCCCGGTATTCCATAGCCCACCGACACTCCTGTTCCCACAGCCGGGGGTCACATCATTCCCCGCTATTCCCAAAGCCCACCGACACTCCTGTTCCCACAGCCGGGGGTCACATCACTCCCCGGTATTCCATAGCCCACCGACACTCCTGTTCCCACAGCCGGGGGTCACAGCACTCCCCAGTATTCCCGGAGCCCACCGACACTCCTGTTCCCACAGCCGGGGGTCACAGCATTCCCCGCTATTCCCAAAGCCCACCGACACTCCTGTTCCCACAGCCGGGGGTCACAGCATTCCCCGCTATTCCCAAAGCCCACCGACACTCCTGTTCCCACAGCCGGGGGTCACAGCATTCCCCGCTATTCCCAAAGCCCACCGACACTCCTGTTCCCACAGCCGGGGGGGTCACAGCCCGCTCCGCTTTGCTGAGCACACCCACACCCCAGCCCCTGCCCTGCACCCCGCCCGCGTCCCCGAGGGCTGTCGCAGCCCCCTGCCCTCGCCCCGGCTCGCACCGACACCCCCGGCCCCGTCCCAGGCCTCGCGTCCCCCCCGTCCCGTCCCCCCCGTCCCGGGCCCTCCCCGGGGGAGGCGCTCGGGGCCCGCGCCCGCCATGTTTCCCGGCAGCGCTCCCTGCCCGCCGCCCGCCTGAGCCTCCCGGGGCCGGCCCGGCCCGGCCCGGGGCCGCCCGCCCTTCTCCGCCGCCGGTGAGTGGGGCCCGGCCAGCGGGGCCCGGCCCGGGGCTCCCGCTCCGCGCAGGCCGCGGAGCCTCGGCCTCGATTAGCGCCGCGGGCCGGGAGCGGGGAGCGGGGCCCGGCCGCGGCGGGCGGGGGCGGCGGGCCGGGGCCGGCCGCGGGAGGGGGCGAGCGGGCGGGGGTCTCTCCCCGGCCGGACGGGGGGGGTCCCGGCAGCCTCGGGCCGCCCGGGCACGGCGGGGGCCGCGGCTCGGCCCGTCCGGCCGGCTGGGCCGTGCGGCGCTCGGGGAGGGCTGAGCCCGCGGCCCCTTCTCTTCGCAGGGACTCGATCGACAGCAGCTCCCCAAGGTTTGTCCGTGTGGCAGCGGGCTCCAGCCGGGACCCCCGAGGGATCCGCGGCTGCCGGGGCTGCCCTGGCTGCGAGTGCCCGAGGAGAGGCCGGTTCGGGCCGGGAGGGTCCCGGTGTGGCCATGGGAGCGCTGGTCTGAGCTCTGCGGGGGACCCCCGGGTGCGGAGCCGAAACCCGCATCCCCCAGCTGGGGACGAGGAGGGATAAACCAGAGGTGATCCGGTTCCGTCCCACGGGAGCGCTCCTGGCAGGGTAATGGTTTCGTGTTTGTCTTGTTTATTCCCTCGGTGAAGCAAGTTTTGTAGGAGCAGGAAGGGAAGCGGCAGGGCTGGCTGGGAGGTCGTGGGTACTTCATGCACCCCACAAAGGCAGCACTGCTGGGAGCTCCTGGTACCAACGGCGTGGCTTTGTGCCCGAGCTGGAGCCACCCGCACCCACCATGGTCCTGCGCACATCCTCTCCCCTTGTTCTGTGTCAGAGTTGGACTGGCTGCAGCCACGTTGTCCACACACATTGGAATTGTGTGTGGTTTTTGTTTGTGCCTCATGGTTCTCATTTGGAGCACTGTGGTGGGTTTGGCCCTGTAAATGCTACACCGTGTGTGGCTGGAAGGGGCTGGTTCCTGGGGCTGGAGGTAACTGCATGTGATCCAGAGAGAAATTATTAAGATTAAATTTAAAATTAGGTTTCAGTGTGTCAGCTGTTTTCCCTGGGAAGGTGTTCTGGAATCACATCTTACTGCTGGAAAGAAAACCTTATCCTTATTTCCAGCCTAACCATGCTAATGTTCCCCTTACCCACGTATGTCAGAGCAGAGCGTCAGTGGGTTCTTTCTGCATCGCTTGCGTCATCTTCCTGAGAATTAAAAAACTAAACCAGGCTCAAAATGAAAACCAAAATGTGACTGACTGGGCCTGCACTAGGCGTGTGAGGTGTGGGTGTTCACGGGGGGGGCATCGATGGTGCTGTGGGGGCACATTTGGTACCGGTGCAGAGCGGATTGTTGGGGTCTGACGTGCTCGTGTGTCACTGGGAGTTTAGGGAGCCTCGTGGTGCAGCAGGGAGAGCTGGGAGCCAGTTCCTGTTGGCTTTGCAGTCTGGCTCTGGGCAGCTGTGGATGACTTAGGGCCCCAGGACATGGATTTTAGGAGCCCTGAGTTGCTCGAGGGTCTGGGGGCCTGGTGTGGTTGTGCACGTGCAGGAATCGGGCTCTCTTGGGATCCTTTGTGCTCCTTCCTGATCAGCTGCAGCACACAATGCCCGGGTGCTCAGGCCCTCACAGCTGTTTATTTCTGATTGCTGGCTGCAGCTCAGTGCCTCGGAGGGGCGAGGATGGCTCAGGAGACAAACCAGACGCAGGTGCCTCTGCTGTGTACCACGGGCTGCGGCTTCTACGGCAGCCCCCGGACCAACGGCATGTGCTCCGTGTGCTACAAGGAGTTCCTGCAGAGGCAGCAGAGCAGTGACCGGATAAGCCCTCCAGGTAGAGGATTTTTTCCTGGAAATCTGTCTTAAATGGGTGTCTGGATACAATCTGTGTTCAGCATGGTGCTGGTGCCTGGCCACCAGCAGATTTACCCCCTCCTAGAAAAATCATATTTCCTTTTCTATGGAGGCTCTAAATCAGGGACCCAAGCCCTCAAGCACTTCTGTTCCTTGTCAGGAGGGACACTTGCTTTCTTCCCAGTCCCACCAGTTTGTGAAGGCCCATCCCAGCCAGCACCTTCCAGTAAACTGTAGAATTTCACATGTGATAATGGTGATCCCAGCTTTCAGCTATTTCCTGCTCCCTGATTAGGTGCTGACTGCTGGGAACCATGACAAAGCCCCACAATGAAATTTTATTTGGCCTGTTTTTATAATATTCTTATCTTAACAGTATGATATCTAAAAGCCATGACTTACAAGGTTTGTTTCCTGCACTTGGGATGGGAGCAGGGGAAGGATGCTCTCTGAAACGTGAGCAGGGATCTCTTTTGCTGGGGGTTTGTGCAGATGCCACGTGTACAGAGTAAGAAATGCCTCTGAGAGTTCTTCCACAGTTTATTCCTGGGGGTCATGGAATTCATCATGGCTTCCCTTGAGTCACCCACACAAAATATGCTCAGGAACATGACTTTTCCTGACAAAAGCTCTTCCTAAGACCCCAGCTTAGATCCTCAGCTGACACAAACCCATATGTGCCTGCTGAAGCTTGTTCCTTTCAGCAGATGAGGATCTGGTTCTTACACCTTGGAGAAGTTACAAAGTGCCATTGGGTTCAAGATCCAGACAGTTCTGGTGTCCCACGCACAAATTTGGAGAGTGTAGGAACAGGGGTATGGGAGTGATCCCAACAGGGGTGTGCCCTCCCAGCTCCAGTAGGGAACAGGAGTGTAAGGCCTGCTGGAAGTGCTCGTTCTGCTTTCTCCTTGAGTGTCCAGCACCTGAGGAACTTGCTGATACTTCCCAGAGATTTGACCAAGCCTGCTCTTGTCTCACAGCACCCAGTGGTCCCAGCAGCAGCCCCATGGCTCCCGAGGCCATCGCGGGACAGCACGCAGAGGGAGACTCCACACCTGAGGATGCAAAAGCCAGGTAGGGGCAGAGTCTGGAGGGGAGGGGATCTAAACCCTGCTTAAATCCAGCTCTGGGACACAAGGGACAGGCTGTCATCCTTTATATGTCTGTGAACAGGCTGGGTCAGACTTTGTGTTATGACTCTGGTTTATTTGGAAGATTGAAATGTCCCTCAATCTGCTGCTGCTGCTGTCTGATGAGTAGAGTGAGGTATCAGAGGGTTGGTAGTAAATTAAGTGACATCTTGGTTCTCCTGCAGCCAGTGTACCTTGTCTGTCCCTGGCTCTGTTCAACTGTTCAATTTCTGCTCAGTCCCAAGTATTGGGATTTTTGGGGTTTTCCTGCACAGGGCCAAGAGTTGGACTTGGACGGATCACGAGGACCATCAGCTCAGAATGTGGTGTGATTCTAAGTGAAAGCACCTGCTGATGACCCAGTCTGGAAGCTGTGACAGCAGGATTAGAGACCTTGGGACTGTTTGATGGGGAGGAGGACAGAGCTGCACTGAGCTCTACCATCACATTACAGCCCTGACTCATAACTGTGTTTTCCTGCCCCTGGACTTGTTTGGATAGGCTCTTGCCTTGTCTTTGAGATATAATTGGGTGCAAAAGGAAGCTGAGATCATCATAGATTCATTCCATTTATGTCTATAAAGAACTTTGATCCCCGATCTCAAGGGGAATTGACCTGTTGTGCTCCTGACCTACTTTTGAATATAAGGAAATAAACTTTATGGGCTGAAGGTCTCTCCCACATAGCTGTCTATCAAATGAAAATACTTGTGTTTTCTCTTTTTGTTTGTCTGCTGCACATGCTCCCAGCGCTCAGACTCCTGTGACCCATCAGATGACGGCCATGAGCATATCCAGAGAGGAAACCAGCAACGAGACAGAGGAATTCAGCAAGACAGATGAAGCCTCATCGGCTTCTTCCTCATCAGGTAGGGTGGTTGGTTTGTCCTTTGCACAGATCAGAGTGACACTGAGGCTCAGGAGTCCATTGGAGCAGCAGGGACAGCTGCTGACCCCGGGGTGTGTCCCCTCCCGGCAGTAAAGACACACCTGAGAGCTGAGGAGGAGCCTTGTTTTGGTGACAGGGAGGAGAGCAAATGCTGTGCTCGAGGGCAGGCTGATAGAGATTGCTCTGTGGGCTGAGGGCTGAGTGGCTGCCAGCCCTGGAGTGGCTGGCAGGAGGATAATCTTCCATGACGCCTCTCCCAGCGAATGGCAGCGAGCCCGGAGCGTCCCACAGCCTGACGCGGCTGCTGCTGCCGGCACTCCCCTGCCAGCTCCCGAGGGGGAGGAAGGGAGGCAGATCCATCCGAGCCTTGGAGAGAGGTGACTCCTTTGTGACACTGCCTGGGGGTAGTGGAGGCCTGTTGTTGTCACCCCCTGTGATGGGGGAGCGTGTCCCTCGGGGGGTGTTACACAGGGAGTGCCCTGACGTGATGGAGGAGCAGCAGAGTCATTGCCCAGTGTGTGGCACATCCTCCAGCTGATGCCATAAGCAGGTGATCTGCATGCAGACACCCTCCTTTGCTCAGCTGACAGCTTGCTTGCATTGAAAGCTAAAAAAACCCAGGAGCTGTTGGTTGCTAAAAAGCCAGGCTCTAGTCACCACACATGGCTGGGCATTGTGGGTAGGTAATCTCTGCTTGCCTGCAAGCCCAGGAGGCAATTTACAACAGGCAGGTGAGAGGCTGTTAAAAAGAGGCTTGGGAGAGCCTGCCCCTTTCATCTGCCTGGGTAATTTTTAGGAGGCTGTTTAGGGTAAGCCCCACAAAGCTGTCTCTGTTTTGTCTCCTCAGAGCAGCCTGCACCACAGGTGCTCCAAGGAGCAGTTGGAGCTCCTCCCTCCTGTTGACTTCTCTAACCTGCTTAGGTACTGGAGGAAATCCTGCTAAGCATCAATGACCTTTAACAATCTGGCTTTGAGAGCTCAGTTTTCCCTTTGGTAGATTAGAGGCAGTGATGGATATCTGTGTAAAGCATTCTAAGACCTACATTTGGGGAACACTTACATAAGAGTCAGCAAAAATAATTAGTAGTACTTACAAGGGGTTAATTTTTTTTCTCCCTGCAAAGATTAACTGTGGGCTCAGCTGACAGCTGTGTTGCTGTACAGCAGCTGAGCTGTAGTGACTATCCAGTCACTGTCCAGTGGCCACTTCAGCTTTGGATTTAAGGCATTTGAAACAGAGAGGAAGCTGTGAGGTGGAGATCTCAGTGGAACAAGGCAAATCTCCCAGTTTGTGGTATGTCAGCCAGGGCAGAGTGCACACAGAGAGTCATCAGAGCCTCAAGCAGCTCCTGTGGTAAAATGAACATTTGGTTTATCAAGAAGGGCAGCAAAACTCTTGCCTCTGTTTCAGGTACCCTGCTTGAGATATCCCAGAACACGGCTGAGGGCAAGACGGCTTCGGAAAAACCGAAACCGAAGAAGAATCGCTGCTTCACCTGCCGGAAGAAGATTGGGCTGACTGGTAAGTGCCTGGCTCTGGGAAAGCTTCCCTGTGCCCTAAGCAGCCCAGAGTGAGGGCCCTGTGAGCACAGTGCTGTGGTGCTGCTGGGTTTGGAGGGTCAGAGGCTGGAGGTTCCCCCAAATCCATCCTGGAGCCGTGGTGCTGCAGGAGAGGAGGGAGGGGAGCTCCGACCTGCAACAGCACTGGCTGAGGCAGCAGCCTGGGGAACATCCCACTCACTGCCAGGGTCCTGGCAGCCCTTGGGAGCAGGATTGGATGCAGCAGCACCTCTTGGTTGTTCCTGCTTCTTGGCAGAAGCTGCTGTAGAGGAAGGCAGAGCTCGCTGTGGATCAGAATCTGCTCCCGGTCAGGTCTGTGGTAAAGCTTTCGTAACAGTGACATGAACTGAGCTAGACCCAAATGGAAAATCTCTCTCCAAGACTCATCCCATTTGTTAATGCTGCCTGATTTCCACTGTTAGCTTCCTGAGAGCAGGATGGCTCTCAGCATGCAGGCTGTAAAGCTGGAGGGAGAAGTGCTGGGATGGTGTCAGGGCACTGCTATCAATGGGAAAACAGCTTCTGGAAAGTGAAGCAATTAATTTGGCTGTGGTTTGTTAATAAAAACATCATTCCCCTAAATTATCTCTGGCATTTAATGCTTCTCTGGAAGAAAGTTAACTCTGGAGCTGTGCAGGTCATGTTGTTCTGGCAGAGCACTTGCTCCTGTAGCCTGCTTGGGGCATCCAGCAGCCAGGGACTGACTTATAAGAGGCTTTGGCCAAGTCTAGACTGAGAATTTGAACCTGAGTTTGCCTGGAAATCCCCGGGCACTGTCCTAGAATAGAGGTAGGTTTATAAACCTGGATCTGGGCTGGGTGCTCTGTGCCCAGCCTTCAGCTTGCAGAGAGGATTGTTTTCCTGGATGAGGGTTTCCTTTAAACTATGAGAAATTCTCTTCTTTAGGATTCAACTTAGAACTCCTGTGAATTCAGGGCATTAGGATAAAATGAGTTTTCTCTACCAGGAGTAAACTGGCACTTTGGAGCAAGGTGTTTGTGGGCTTTACAGCCTGTAGTTGGAAAAACATGAAGGGACAGAGCAGGATTCCCTGCTGTCCTGCAGCACATCCCCTGCTTGCTCCCTGCCTTGCTTTCCCAGTGTGCTGTGTTAATGGTAGCACTCTGAGCATTGTTCCTGAGTGAAGTGACTAAAGTAAGAATTTTGAAGCCTTAATAGCTCAAACATAAGGAGGTGATCCTAAGGTGGTGACAGCTCTGCTGCTTGCTGCTGGTCAGCCCAGCTGCTGCTGTGTGACCCTGGGGAGCTGGACTGGCTCGGAGGGCTCAGCTCCAGCTCGGGCTGCCTGGGGAGCCTGGTCTGGATCAGCAATCTGGCACTCTGCAGTGCCTGGCACGTCCCTTGTCCCCAGGGAATGTGGACAGCAGCTGCTCTGGGAGCCTTTCCCACCATGTGACAGCTGGGGCTGCCCAAAGCACACAGAGCTCCTGAGCCAGAGCAAAGCCAAGAGCCACCCATGGTCTTCCCCAAATGAAGAGTCCCTTTGGCCTGTGCAGGCCCCCCTCCCTTGGCCCTCTCTCTCTGCATTGGTGGCATTTCCTGGCCTGGCAGGAAGGAGCCAGGCCCTGCTGCCTTCCTGCCCAGCTGGATGGGGTCTGATGTGGCTTTGTCCCTGCTCTTCCTCCCCTCAGGCTTCGACTGCCGCTGCGGGAACCTGTTCTGTGCCATTCACCGGTACTCTGACATGCACGCCTGCCCCTACGACTACAAGGCAGAAGCTGCCGAGAAGATCCGCAAGGAAAACCCCATCGTTATCGCCGAGAAGATCCAGAAGTTGTGAAGGGGTCCGAGCAGCTCGAACTGCAGCCAGGCTGCCTGGTGCTCCTCCCCTTCCTCCCAGCCTTCCTCCTCCTCCTCCTCCCAGCCCCTGCGGCGGTGCGAGGGTGGCTCCGGCAGCGCACACAAACCGGCACCTGGACACGGGGCCTCCTCGCGCCTCTGGCAGTCAGTTGGTGTTCTCCTCTCCCTCCCTGCCTGTCCGACAGCCACAGCTCAGCTGATGTGTTCTCAACCAGCTTCCCAAAGGAAAAGGGACCGTCCTGCCCCGCTGCTCTGGCTCTAAGGCCTCGCACTCGCCTCTTGCCGGGCACGGCACGATGGGAGCAGCCGGGCTCTGCTGGGCTCAGCCGGGCTCAGCCTTTCCCTTCCCGGCAGCTCCGAGTCCTGCAAACCACCCAGGGCTTGTGGCAGCAGTCCCTGAGCAGCCTGGGCTCTGTTCCCTCTGCCTGTAGCCCCGGGAGCTGGGGGATCCTGGCAGCCCAGCTGCCATCTGCTCCCTGGGAGGTGTTTGCTGCCCCATGCAGAGAAGTTGATTCTGTAGTTCCAGCACCCCAGACCCCTCTCCCCACCCTCTGTTGCCGCTGTTGGAGAAGCACCAAGGGGGCTGAGCAGTGATGCTGGCACAGGGAAGATATTTTGTGGTTTGAAGTGATGTGGGCAGGGCAGGACCTTCCAGAAGGTTCTGCTCGCTGTCGTGTGCCTCTCTCCACAGGGAGGGAGCCAGGGACACCCCTGCTCCAGCCTCCTGCTCCAGCACCCCTGGATAACCCCGGCTGCTTTCCCAGCAAGGTGTGTGTCCCTCAGTGCTGCCTGTGCCTGCTCTCCTCTCTCCCCTCTTTCCTCTCCCCTTTCTCCTCTCCCTTCTCTCTCTCTCCCTGCCTTCTGCCTTACACGAGTCGCTCTCATCAGGGTTGTGCACAAAGCTCAGGTCCCACACCTCTGCTTCTGGACTTGTCCCTGCATCCAGGTGATAGTGGGGTCCCCTCCTCCCATGTGGGCCATGCTGGTATTGGGGAGAGCTTGGGGAGCCCACCCAGCTGCCCTCCTCTGCCTCCTCCCTCTCTGTGGGCTGAGAGGCAGGGCCAGGTCCCCAGGAGATGCTCTGCAAGCCAGACAGAGGGAACTGGGGCACAGGGAAAGTCACAAGGAGGATCCCAGGGTGCCCAGAAGTCCAGGTGGGGGCTCAGAAACACCCATGGAGAGACCCAGGGAGCAGGGAGAGGTGCTTGGAGGGCTCTGGGCTCAGTGAGAGAATTCCCTGAGGTGCTGGAAGGCCCAGGGAGGGCCCTGGGGTGCAAGGGAAGGCAGAAGGAGAACTTTGGGGTACAGTGAACATGCTCAGAGGCCTCAAGCACCCCAAAAGCCACTTGGAAGGCTCTGGGGGTGCAGACACTCACTCACACAGGAAGGGAGGTGTAGGAAAAACCAAATGCCACTCAGTACCACCTCCAGAAGGAGCACCTGGAGGGCTCTGTTGGGAGGACCTGGGGCTCAGGGATGCAGCACAAGGCAGGCAGAGGCTCCTGGGGCACAGCCACAGCCTCTTCCATGCCCAGGGGATTCTTGGGAATACCAGGAGCAGGGCTGTGGCCATGGGGCTCTGGTTCTCAAGCAGAGAAGCCCGGCTGTGTCCCGGGGGATGAGCAGCAGCCTCTGTCCCACTCTGCTGGCCATCCCACGCTTTGGAAGCTTTCCCTTGGTGTCAGCAGAGCTGCAGGGCCCAGCTGGGGGAGATCACAGCAGCTCCTTCCTTCCAAGGGCTGTTTTCCTGCCCGGCTTGTGGCAGTTCTGCCCAGGTGCTGGTGGGGGAGATCCCTCTGAGTGTTTGGTTTCTGCAGTCTGCTCCAGCCAAAGCAGTGTGTGCTCTGTGCCAGCTGCCAGCAGCATCTGAATCTCCCAAACTGCTGCAAACCCCCCCTCCAGCACTGAGAGGAGTGAGGCTGCCTCTCACCAGCCTTTTCCTCAGGTTTTTCCTTCTGGATAACATTGACATCATGTCTGGAGCACGCAAGTGGCTGCACCCCTGCACACACCTGGGGAGCTGGAGCTGGTGCGTGGCCAGGCTGGGTTTGCCACAGAGCTTTTGGCTGAGGATGATCCCTCACCCTCGGGGGATGCAGGAATTGCAGCCACCAGCCCCAGGAAGTGCAGCAGCTCCCACGGATCCCTTGGGAAAGCCCACAGCCACCTGCTTCTCCAGCACCGCCCCTTTCCCTGTTCTCCCTCCCTGTCCATGAGTGTAAATACAACACAGTCTAGTTTGCTTGGATGCTGTGGGTGCTCTGTTTCAGGCAGGAATGTCTGTGGGGCTTGGCTTGGCTCTTTTGGGGTGGCTCTGGGGCTCTGTGCCTCAGTTTCCCTGTGGATGATCACTGACAGTATCTGGAGCGGGCTGGGGATCAGAGCACCCCACACCTGCACCCTCAGATCTCAAATCCACCAGGGGCTGGGCTGGATGATCCCCAGAGGTCACTTCAACCCTGACAAATCTGGGTGAGCAGGAAGCCCTGGCTGGGTTTGAGGGGCTCTGAGGTTCTCCTGGGTTTGCTCTTGTCTGCTGTCACCCCCTTGGGGGAGGAAAGGGAGTTTGGGACACCAGAGCCTCCCCCTCCATATCCTTGTGGGGCGTTTGGGCAGTGGCACCAGGACTGACTTCAGCTTGGTGACGTCTCTGCAGGGAGAGACGGGAAATGTGGGAGGATGGACTGGATGAAGGGAGGGCCTGGTGAGTACAGGAGAGCCCATCTGTGCCCAGCGCTGTCCCCAGGGCTCGGTGCTTCCTCCAGGCCCGTGCAGTTCGTGTAGCAGCGCCCTGCCCGAGGGGCAGACCGGATCCTGATCGGGTTTCACTGTGATTCAGAGCAGGGGGAGTGACTGATTCACCTACAGGCCCTGCTGCCATCCAGAGGGACCCTGAGGGGCTGGGTGAGAGCTGGGTGGGGGCAAACCTGGGGGGGTCAACAAGGGCAAGTGTAGAGTCCTTGTAGACCCTGGGGAGGAACAACCGCAGGGGCAGCATGGGCTGGGGGTGACCCGCTGGAGAGCAGCTCTGCAGAGAAGGACCTGGGGCTGCTGGGGGATGGCACAGAGTGTCCTGGGGCCAGGGGGGACACGGGGACCCTGCCCCTCTGCCTGGGGAGGCACAGCTGGGGTGCTGTGTCCACTTCTGGGACAAGAAGGACAAGGAGCTACTAGGGAGGGTCCAGTGGAGGCCCCAAAGGTGATTTGGGGTCTGGAGCTTCTCTCTGATGAGGAGAGACCATGGGAGCTGGGCTTGCTTAATCCAGAGAAGAGTGAGAGTGTTGGATGCTTGTTTTTTTTTTCAAAGACTATAAAATAAGACAGCTTAAAGTCACAAAAGCTCCGAAGTTGCATTCGAGAATATAACAATATGGAGAACAGCCAGGTTTACATCGATACAAACCAAACCCAGCTCCAGAGCCGCGACAAGCAGCCCGTTCATCCCAGCTGCCTTTGGGATATCGCAGTGCTCGGTCAGAGCATCCAAGTGCCCGCTGAACTCCTCCACTCGCTCCTTGCGGGTTTTCGACGCTTTCTTCAGGATCTGCTCCATTTGCTGCTTCTCCTGCATCTTCTCCGAGGCCACCTGCGCCGGGGTGTGCTTGTCCAGCCCGCGCTTCTCCTCCTCCTCCTCCTCCTCCCTGCTCCTTGCTGCCCGTGATCTGGGCTTTGTCTTTCGCCTCCTTCTCCCGCTTGCCGGTCCCCAGGGCCCTCGCTGCCCTTCAGCCGCAGGGGACCGCGCTCCATGATTTTTTTTTCAAATTTCTAAATTTTTGTCAAATTTTCTACAGTCCCAAACCCATAGAAATCAATGTTTAATGTTCATTGGTCCCGAGTTGCGCAGTTCTTGGTATTTGGTTTCCTATCGGATACGGATTTCCTCGCCTCTGATGTTAATTAGGTCTTCACTCCTGATTTGCATTTCCTTACCAGCCTTTTCCAGGTGTCTCCAGCTGTGCCAGGGGGCAGGCCTGGAGTAACGTTCGCTGATGTTTCGCCAATGGCCCTTGATGGCCTTTATCTCTCGTGTATCTTTCGTGCTGCTCAGGGCCTGCTGAGATGCCGATCTCATTGTTGCAGGTGGAACAATGCTTTGGAGGAAAACTTCCGTTCCCTTCCCCCGGGGCAAAGGCGAACAAACGTGACTAAAGTTAGGAAATAAAAATTTTAAACTTGGTATATTGTCCAACAAGAGGCGATCTCACCAATACACCTAAATATCTCCAACGTGAGTGCCAGACTCCTTCCAGTGATGCAATGGCCATAAACTAAACGAAACCACAAGTTCCACCTCAACGTGAGGAAGAGCTTATTTACACTGAGGGTGGCAGAGCACTGAGCAGCTGCTCAGGGAGGCGGTGGAGTCTCCCTCTCCGGAGACCTTCCAAGCCCACCTGCTCCAGGTGACCAAGGCCGGCCTGGACGATCTCCAGGTGCTTTTTAGGATCCATTTGAGATTCTGGGATCCAGGGCACGAGGAGAGGCGGCCGCGCTGTTCCCATGGCAACGGGCGCGCGACGATGGCGTCACTTCCGGCCGGGGCGGGGCCAGCGCCGCCCCCGCCTGGGAGGCCGCAACGGCCGCGGGGCCTCGGGCAGCGGCGAGCGGGGCCGGGAGGATGAGCAGGTACCGGGCGGGCACGGCCACACGGGCTGGGGACCGGCACACGGGCCGGGGGCGGCCTGCGGGGAGCGGGGCCCGGCGGCGGGGCCGTCACGGTGTGTTGGTGGGGGTCCCCAGCGCGGTCAGAGGGAGGGGAGGCCCCGGCACGCGGGGGAGGCCGCGCTGGTCGGTGAGGGGGGGACGCAGTGGTCAGTGTGGGGCACGCACTGGGGGGTGGGGGAGACTGGTCAGTGAGGGGGGGATACGGTGCTCAGTGAGGGAGGGAGATAGTGGTCAGTGAGGGGGAGATACGGTCAGTGAGGGGGAGACACGGTGGTCAGTGGTTTGGGGGGGCACATTGCTCAGTGAGGAGGGGACGCAGGTCAGTGGTTTGGGGGGGACACAGTGGTCAGTGTCGGTTTGGGGGGGGGTCAGTGGGGGTGTGGAACCCCTCCCAGCGGGCAGTGGGAAGCCGGGCAGGGTGTGTGAGCCTCCCCAGCAGGCGGGAGAGGCTCCGGTGGGCGGCGTGTCCCGCAGCCGGCGGTGGGGGCAGGACCAGTGGGGGCTCACGGGGACCCCTCAATAGTCGGAGGAGGGGGGTCTCGAGGTGGTCACTGGGGGGGTCGGGTCCAGTGGGGCTGTGGGGGGCACGCACTCAGTGATCGGGGACGGGTCCCACAGCTCAGTGTGTGTTTGGAGGGTCCTCAGCGATCAGAGAGGGGATTGGGGCCCACAGCAGTCGGGGGGGCCCACACGGGTCAGTGTCGGGGGCGTCTCCATGCTTGTCTGCAACGTGGGGGGGCCACAATGGACAGCGAGGGAGAACTCACTGCTCAGGGGTGGGGGGAAGGGTCAGTGCTGGGGGGAGGCCAGCAGCGGGCAATGGAGGGAAACGTGTGGGGTGGGGGTCCCAGAGCCCGGTCAGGGTGTGCAGGGTGAGGGTCCCAGAGCCCGGTCAGGGTGTGCGGGGTGGGGGTCCCAGAGCCCGGTCAGGGTGTGCGGGGTGGGGGTCCCAGAGCCCGGTCAGGGTGTGCAGGGTGAGGGTCCCAGAACCCGGTCAGGGTGTGCGGGGTGGGGGTCCCAGAGCCCGGTCAGGGTGTGCGGGATGGGGGTCCCAGAATCTGGTCAGGATGTGTGGGGTGAGGGTCCTGTTTCTGCCGGGGGGAGGGAGCCCCACCAGTCAGTGGTGGGGGCCCCACAGAGGTCAGGACAGCCGGGATCCCCCCCTCGCTGGGTGTGGGCTCGGTGTGTGTGCGGTGGGTCGGGGCAGGGGCCGGGCAGGGCTGGCCTCCCACGGCGGGGTGTCCCCAGCTGGTGCCTGGCTTTGTCCCAGCGTGTGCGAGACACACGACACGAGTGTGACACGCGCTGTGAGTGGCCCGTAGTTCCACCTCCCCGCGTGGGTGTGCGGCCACCGGACAGCCCGTTCTGCCCCGGGAGTGCCAACCCTGGCAGGGACACGGCTGCCACGTGCCAGGTGTCACACCGGCCTGGCCCTGCTGTGGATGGTCACCGGCCCGAGGGGGCTCCCACCGGGGCACGGGGCATCCCTTCCCTCCCAGTATTTTGGCTTATTTCAGTGCCAGATCCCAGCCTCAGTGCCATATCTCTCTTCCACCCTTTCCTCCCCTTTCCCAGGCCTTAGGAAGCAGATGGAGCGAATTCCTCGGGGTGTGGGCTGGTTTGACATTCCTCAGCTCAAGCCTGTGCCCAAACTTGCAGAAAATAGTTGCCTTTTTTTTTTTTTTTTTTTTTTTTTTTTTTTTTTCTTCCCTCTTCCCCCCTTCCTCTCCCCTTTCCCCTTTTCTCCTCGGGAGCTCGGCTCTCCCGAACGCCTGGGTGGCCCCGGGGGAGCCGTGTCCTTTGTCCCATCAGCCGTGTGGCTGCTGTGGGGGTGGCGTGTGTGGGATCTGCGCTTGTCCTCGCCCCCTCCGCGGGGGCTGCCGAATGTGGCAGGAGCTCGGATTTCGGGGGGGCTTGCAGGGATGCTCGGGGGAGCGGGGGGGACACTGGGGGGAGCACGTTTGGTCACGGAGGGGACAGACAGAGCCCTCAGAGCCCCCGCCCTGCCCGCAGGCCCCCGCAGCCGCCGGACGGACAGATGGACACGGCAGCCCCGGCCCGCGCTGCTCGGCCGGCGCCAGCCGTGCCCAGGGCCAGCTGAGGACGGGGCGTCTCCGGGCCCGGCGTCGTTGCCGGCCTCTGTCGGATTCGGATCCTCCCTCGCTCCGGGCGCGGCCGCCTCCCCTCCCGCCTCGCCGCCGTCATGAACGGGCTGTCGATCAGCCAACTCTGCTGCCTCTTCTGCTGCCCGCCCTGCCCCAGCCGCATCGCGGCCAAGCTGGCCTTCCTGCCCCCGGAGCCCACCTACGCCATGGTGCCCGAGCCCGAGCCCGTGGGCAGCACGGGCTCCCTGCGCGGCGCCGCGGGCCGCTGGAAGCTGCACCTGAAGGAGAGGGCGGATTTCCAGTACTCCCAGCGGGAGCTGGACAACATCGAGGTGTTCGTCACCAAGAGCAGCCGGGGCAACCGCGTCGGCTGCATGTACGTCCGCTGCGTGCCCGGCGCCAGGTGAGTCACCGCGGGTGTGCCAGCTGGGGCTCTGCTGGGCTGCCCTGGGGCTGCCCTGGGGGCTCCTGTCCCCTCTTCCCCCTCGCTGGAGGAGCTGGCCCTGCCTGGCCCTGCCCCGGGGTTTTGGAGGAGCTGGCCCTGCCCCGGGGTTTTGGAGGCTCTGGCCCTGCCTGGCCCTGCCCCGGGGTTTTGGAGGCTCCAGTGGGACGGGCGAGCTGCGCTCCCAGGACCGGTCTGGCCGCCCTGGGAGTGGGGTTAAAGCAGGAGCAGAGGCAAAGCCGAGGCTGCAGGGGTGTGGGGATTCCCCAGGCTGTCTCACAGGCCCCTGGTGTCATGGCACTGATGCAATGCTCCAGGGGTTTGCACAGAGGGGGCACCAGGGTGGCTGCACCAGCTGCTTCTCCCTGTGCCCAGCCCTGTGGTGACCATGGGATGGCAACTGCCCCTGCCAGCCAGGAGAGCCTGGCTTAGTCAAATTCACATCTTTTGATTCCTCAAGGAAAAGAGGGATGGGAGTGAAAGCCAGGAGGGGTTTGGTCACTGCTATGGGTCTGTGAGATGGAGACCTCCTCCTACTGCCAGGAGGAAACTTGGCAGCTGCTCCCCAAGCAGTGGCACAGTTTTGGGGTTCAGGTGCAGAGGGAGGCCACATCACCCCAGCTGACCCCTTTCATATGTTCTCCCAGGAACAACAGGTTCTCAAATACCAGCATCCCAGGCATCAGGAGGGGAAAACCTGGGCTGGGGGGAACCAGGCCTGCCAAACCATGGGGTATCAGGTGCTGCTGGCTGTCTGACCTCCCCCAGCTCATCCTGTCACCAACTTCCAGCTGGGGCTCCCTGGGCATCCAGGCCAGGATTGGAGGCTCAGCCTGGCCACAGACCCCTTGGACCAGCTGCAGGGGCTCAGCAGGGAGTGGGTCCTGCTCCCTCCCTCTGGCAGAAGGGAGCCAAGCTCTCATCAATCTGCTATTAGTGTTAATTTTTATGATTAACATTGTTTTTCCCCTTATGGTGGAAATTTCTTGTGCCTTGTCACTCCCACAATTCACTTCTCTCTCAGCATCTGGTGTCTTGCCAGGCTCAGGAGAGAAAAAACCCGCTGTCAGAATTCTTACTTGAAATCCCCATTGGGCAAACGTCCCCAAATCCTGAGCTTTTTACCAAAAATAGACTCAAAAACTTCAACAGAATCATCATCCTGCCTTCAAGCTGCCTGTTCCTGCTGGGAGTGAGCCCCTGGCTCTGTCAGGGAAGGGTCTGGGGGTGTCACAAGCAGCTCCCTTGGTGGCTAGAGGGGTGTTGGCCCTTTGTGTGCTGGGCTTTGCTTGCTGCCCTTGGGGGATCTCCATGCTGGAGCTCCAGCAGAGCCCAGGATTAACGTTCCATACCCACATGCCAGGTACACGGTGCTCTTCTCCCACGGCAATGCCGTGGACCTGGGGCAGATGAGCAGCTTCTACATCGGGCTGGGCACCCGCATCAACTGCAACATCTTCTCCTACGACTACTCTGGCTACGGCGTGAGCACGGGCAGGCCCTCGGAGCGCAACCTCTACTCCGACATCGACGCCGCGTGGCAGGCGCTGCGCACACGGTGAGCATGGAAAAGCCTGCAGGAGAACCCTGTGCTCAGCAGCCTGCAAAACAGGAAACCTCCCAGGAGGGGAACCCTGGGCTGCTGGAGACAGGAAGGGGTGGTTGGAAAACTGTAGAGGGAGCAGCTGGAGGATCCAAGGGGCAGGCATGCTGCAGAGCATGACCTTGGCACAAACTCTGCTTCCTGTGTCACTGTGCCAGGCTCAGCTCTGATTCCCCTGCCAGCCTTGGGGTGCAGCTCCATGCCAGGCTCAGCTCTGGTTCTCCTGCCAGCCTTGGGGTGCAGCCCTGTGCCAGGCTCAGCTCTGGTTCCCCTGCCAGCCTTGGGGTGCAGCTCCATGCCAGGCTGAGCTCTGGTTCCCCTGCCAGCCTTGGGGTGCAGCCCTGTGCCAGGCTGAACTCTGGTTCCCCTGCCAGGCTTGGGGTGCAGCCCCGTGCCAGGCTGAGCTCTGGTTCCCCTGCCAGCCTTGGGGTGCAGCCCTGTGCCAGGCTCACCTCCTCTTGCTCAGGCCTGGCTCATGGTGTGACCCAGAGCTGGGGCTGCCCCACATGGCTACAGTCCAGGGTCTGTACACCCTATAACCCTGACCTGGTGAGGGAAAGCCTTGACATCCCCCAGAACTCAGCTGGCAGCTCAGCCCTGGCTGCTCCCTGGTCCTTTGGGAGCTCAGGGAGCTGCTCTGGGCCCAGCCATGAGGATCTGGTGAGGATCAGGGGGACAAACCCCAGACTCCAGCTCAGCCCTGGCTGCTCCCTGGTCCTTTGGGAGCTCAGGGAGCTGCTCTGGGCCAAGCCATGAGGAGCTGGGCAAGATCAGGGGACAGACCCCAGACCCTACCAGGAGCCTTGTGGGTGCAGTGACCAGCACAGAGTAAGCCCTGAGCTGTCTCTCCTGGCAATGTGCCTGCCCACTGAGCTGCCCTGTCCCATCCAGGTACGGGATCAGCCCGGAGAACATCATTTTGTACGGACAGAGCATCGGCACCGTGCCCACGGTTGACCTGGCCTCCCGCTACGAGTGCGCGGCCATCGTGCTGCACTCCCCGCTCACCTCCGGCATGCGCGTCGCCTTCCCCGACACCAAGAAGACCTACTGGTTTGATGCCTTCCCCAAGTGAGTGCCCTGGGCAGGGGGCACAGGGGGTTTGGAGGGGCAGTGCCCAGAGCAGCTCTGGTCACAGCCAGGGGACATGTGACATGTGGGCCATTCTTTGTGACAGGTTTAAATATCCCCTTTTGGCATCTTCTTGCTCTGTGTTTGGGGCCCTCTGGGAGTTGTAGCCGTGCCTGGGGTCACTGTGCCCCCCCTCCTGAGTTGTAGCCCTGCCTGAGGTCACTGTGCCCACTCCCCTGTGCCATCACCTCCTGGTCACCCCGTCCCAGTGACTTTGCCCACCAGCTTTGGGGCTGTGCCGCTGGCCCCCATCAGGTGTCACAAGCCCTGGGTGTCCCTGGGACCCCTCTGTCCCCCAAGAGTAATTCCTTGGGGATTTTCCTGCTCTTCAGATAGCAGGAGGGTGCTGAGAGGCTGAGCTCTTCCTTTGCCTCTCCCTTGCAGCCAGGCCAGTGGGGCCCAGGGGGCAGTCCCTGAGCCGGAAGCTGTGGCTGGGAGCCACCAGCCCACGCTCTGCATCCTGATGGCCTCACATGGCCTTTGGGATGGGCTGGGACCTGTGTTTCCCTTCCTCAGAGCCCAGCAGGGAAGGGCTGTCCTGCAGCAGTTCCCATCAGCCCTGCTGAGGTCCCACGGGGATGCTGTCACTGCTGTCTGCTCCTTGTCTGTCACACTGGGGCAGATCTTTTCCTTGGCAGAAGCTCTGTGTCCCTCCCTGTCCCTGTGCTCTGCCATGATCAAAGAGCATTTCCTGGTCCCTGTCCCAGGGGATGTTTTGGGGGCAGGAGGAGTGGAAATGTCTCATTCCCTGTGCTTACCTCCTCTCTCCCCCATCCACCCTTTTGACAGCATCGAGAAGATCTCCAAAATCACCTCTCCTGTCCTCATCATCCACGGTACAGAGGACGAAGTCATCGACTTCTCGCACGGCCTGGCGCTGTTTGAGCGCTGCCCCAAGGCCGTGGAGCCGCTGTGGGTGGACGGGGCCGGGCACAATGACATTGAACTCTACAGCCAGTACCTCGAGCGCCTTCGGAAATTCATCTCCCAGGAGCTGGCCAGCCAACGCAACTAGCCAGGGCAACAGGCAGGGGGGTTCTGCTTGTTTCTCCAGTTCTCCCAGTAGCTCTCCCTAGTCCCTGCTGCTGGAGCTGTAATGAGTTTGCTCAGCCTCGGCTCCAGGCTCAGGAGAGGGCGGGAGGCCCTGGAATGGACAGTGTTTGCTCTTGGCCATGAGCACAGCTCTCCTCCCTGCTGGTGCCAGCCTGGCGCTGCTGGCACCACCGGCCAGAGATGGCAGCTCCCTCCTTGCCCCTCCCCAGAGACATGAGCCCACCCTCTGTGGGTGGATCCTTGGCTTCAGACACGTCCCCATCCCCTCTCCCGAACCGGCGACATCCCGAGTCCCTCCCGGCCGCTCTGCTGCTCTGACCATAGCAATAAGGCGAGTTGGAGAGGGGCTGGGGGCCGGCCCCTGGCGGTGTCCCCGTGCCTGGGACACAGGAGGTGGCAGTTCCTGCTCTCCATGGAGCTTTCCCGGGCCCAGCGCTGGCGGTGCCCGGTGTTCACCCCCGGCTGGGGCAGAGCCGTGTCCCCACGGGGACGATGGGGATGCATGGAGGAGGTGCCCCCCTCCCCACACCTCCTCCAGTCTGGTGCTGCTCGGCCTTCCCAGAGCACTCCTGATGCTCAGGTCACCCCTGGAAAACCTCCTCGGGGCGAGGGAAGCAGGCAGCAAATAAAGAGCAGAGGTTTAACGTTTCACCTGTGTGTGCCCTTTCCCTGCCTACCCCTGGGGGCTCCAGAGCCGGCCCCTCAACCTTCCCTCTGTTCAGCACCTTCCCTAGATGGCCCTTGGCCAGATCCCCAGTGCTTGTCACCTTGTCACCCTCCTCTGGGGACTGGGTGACCCCAAGGTGCCAACAGGAGCAGGGAAGATGCCCTCGGCCCCTGGGACCAAAGGTCTGTGTCCAGTGGGACCTGGGGACAGCAGGAGCCCATTCCCCTGTCCTGTGTCATTAGGGGATCCAGGGGATCACAGGTGGAGGGTGGCCTCAGCCCTCAGGAGCTGTAAGGGGCTGGCTGTGCCACAGGGGAAGGGGGACGTCCCCATGGCCTGCTCTGTACCAGGCCAGCACAGCAAGGGTGGACACAGGCTGGTCCTGGGGTCCATGGGATGATCCTGGAGAGAGCAAACCCTATTTCTGACCTGCTCCATGCCCAGTTCTGACCAGAGCTGTGTGGGGACCTCAGTGATTCTGGGGGTGCACAGGCCATGGGAGCAGGTGCAGGGGTGTCCCACAGAGTCCTCCCACCAGCACGCAGGAAATTTGCCCCAGGGAAGGGCAGAGGCTCAGGTTGGTGATTTTTGGGACAGTGCCTGCTCTTCCACCTCAGGAAGAGCTGCTTGTCTGTGTGTTTTCCTGCCCCTGGGACATCCCTGGCCCCAGCCCAAACAGCAAAACACTGCTCTGCCCTTCCCTTCCCCTCCTGTCGCTGTCCTCCCGGTGTCCTGTCCCCGACGGAGGCCCTGGGGCCCGCCAGGCTCATGTGAGGAGGGATTTAATCTCCTTAGGGGCTCAGGGCCCAGGCGGGGGGGCTGCTGCACCCCCCTCTCTGAGCACTCCAATGCCCTCCCATTGTTGGGGGCTGGGGGGGCAAGGTGGGGGGCACGGGGCCCCCTGCTCCCAACACATCCCTCTTTGCTCCCAAGGAGCAGAGCAGGAGGGATGAGCCTCCCCCAGTGCTGGGGCTGTGCAGGAGCTGGAAGAGGAGTGGGTGGCTCTGGAGGGGGCCTCACTCATTTCCAGGGGGATTTTGGGCTCCAGGAGCTGGGATGTCATAAATGAGCTGGGATGTCTGGCTTCTCCCTGCACAATCCCCCAGTCCTTCATTCCTTCCCCGTCCCTCTGCCAGCAGTGGCCAGGTGGTTTAGGAGCCTTGGCCTCACACGTGTGTGGGAAGCCAAAGCCTCCCAGCCCAGCTCCTTCTGGCCCCACTGTCCCAGGGCTCCCTAATCCTGGCACAGAGACGTTCTGTGTGCACCCAGGGTATTTTTATCCTCTTACTGCTGCTGTTTCCTGTTGAGCTGTGGATGCTTCAGGCCAGCTCTGCCTTGCCAGCAGGATGGCTCAGAGCTCCTTGGGTTTGGGGGAATGTTGAGGTGGCTTGAGGTTGTTTTTCCTGTGTCTGAGTTTAAAACAGGCAAAAGGTCAGGGAAGTTCAGCCTGATCCCCAAAGTCTAGAGGCAGGTCGGGAGTATGGGAGTCCATGGAGATGGACATTGCTGGGTGCCACCTCCATGGTGGGGAGCCCTGACTGGGATCAGGGCTCAGGGCTTTGGGTCTGGATGTGGCCCAGGACGGAGGCTCCATCCCCACTCAGCAGCTGGAGCAGGGAGGGACAGAGGAGCACTCACCCCACGAGAGCTGCAGGGGCCTCAGAGGGCATGGGCTGGGGGTCCTGGGCACAGGAACCCCCACCTGGGGCCAGACTGGGCCATGAACCACTGGGACAGCACTTCTGTCCCTTTGGGATGGCACTTCTGTCCCTGTGGGATCACACTTCTGTCCCTCTGGGATCACACTTCTTTCCCTCTGGGATCACATTTCTGTCCCCTCCTCTGGTGCTGCAGTTTGGGGTGAAGGAAGGGCACTGGGTGGGGGACAGGGCTGGACAGTTTTGTCCCTGGATGGGGACTCTGCAGTGTCCTTTCCTGGAGGGGACAGGCAGAGCCAAGGCCTTGAGTGTCCCCAGAGTCCCTCCTGCAGCCAGAGCAGAGCAGGGTCAGGGCAGGTGTCCCTCTGGCCGGTTTGGAGCCCCCAGCCAGGGGGGCAGAGGGGCCCAGGCTGGGCATGGGGGATGTTTGGTCCAGCCAAGAGGGGTTTAAGTCTCATTTGGGGCATAAATGAGGCTTTTGATGGCCGGGCCCTGCGTGCCACAGTCATGAGACCTCGTTCAGAGGCCGAGCTCAGTCATGGGATCCAGGAAACTGAATTAAAGCAACTTAAGGAGCTTTTTTCCGAGCTCTGCTCTGGTTTTCCACGTGCTTGTCATATGAACAAAGACGCTATAAAAGGGCAGAGGGGAAGGATCCCATCGGAGGTCGGGCTGGGAGAAGGGGCAGCGTTGGGGTGGATGCCAGGGTGAGGAGAGCACACGGTGCTGGCTGAGCCAGAGGGAAGGAGACAGAAAGGACAAGGAGAGGGGAGAATGTGTTGGCTGTTGAGTGAGGTGGAGGCCTTGCAGACAGCAGGGACAGTGGGGACAGAGCTGGGGGAGCAGAGCTGGGGGAGCAGAGCTGGGGGAGCAGAGCTGTGTCCCCCTCCCCGAGCAGCGCAGAGCCCGACGAGCCCGAGGCTGCACCGCGACACCGGCGGCACCTCCCTGGTGAGACACGGGCAGGGGGGCAGGGGGGCACCCATGGCCCTGGGGACACCACAGCCCTGGGGACACCACAGCCCTGGGGACATCACAGCCCTGGGGACACCCCGATAGGGCACCCATGGCCCTGGGGACATCACAGCCCTGGGGACACCCTGAGAGGGCACCCACAGCCCTGGGGACATCACAGCCCTGGGGACACCCCGATAGGGCACCCACAGCCCTGGGGATACCCACAGCCCTGGGGACATCACAGGCCTGGGGACATCACAGGCCTGGGGACATCATAGCCCTGGGGACACTCTCAGAGGACACCCAGAGCCCCGGGGACATCACAGCCTTGGGGACTTCCAGAACCCTGAGAGGGGACTTCCACAGCCCTGCGAACACCCTGAGAGGGCACCCACAGCCACACAGGGACATCACAACCCTGGGGACATCACAAACCTGGGAACACCCTGAGAGGACTCCCAGAACCCTGGGGACATCACAACCCTTGGGACATCACACCCTAAGAGGGCACCCACAACCTTGAGGGGGCACCCAGAACTCACGAGTGGCACCCAGAATCCAGGGGGGGCACCTGGCCCTGCCCTGCTGGCTGGGGCTGGGACAGGGGTGGCAGGTGGTGGCTCCTGAGGGTCCCTGAGCTGGGCTGGGACCCTGGGCCTGGGTGGGAATCCATGGGACGGCCCCACCCTGTTCTGCCTGTGCACATCTGTGTGCACTCACACACATGTGCACGCACAGGTGTGCATACAGGGACCTCTGCACGTGTGTGCACACACACACAGGAATGTGCACAGACACACAGGGACCTGCACAGACACAGAGGAGGGTGCACAGACACACAGGGACCTGCACACACACACAGGAGTGTGCACAGACACACAGGGACCTGCACAGACACAGAGGAGTGTGCACAGACACACAGGGACCTGCACAGACACAGATGTGCACACACACACTCACACGCACACACAGAGGTACACAACACACAGATGTGTACTCACACACATGTGCATGCACAGGTGTGCATACAGGGACCTCTGCACGCGTGTGCACACACACAGGAGTGTGCAGAGACACACAGGGACCTGCACAGACACAGATGTGCACTCACACACAGATTTGCACTCACTCACACTCACACTCACAGAGATGTGCACACACCCCCTCTGCCCCTCTCCTCACCCTGGGGTACCACAGCAGTCCCTGCACCCCCAGCCCCACTGCACCTCCTCCTGCACCTCCCAAACCACCCCAGGGAGCTCAGCCATGCCAGGGCTGTGCCAGGGACACCCAGGGCTGCTTTCACCTCCTGGAGAAGTGTGGCAGCCCAAGAATCTCCAGCTTCCTCTGACCCCCAGCTCCCCTGGCTCCATGGGAACCCCAGGATGCCATAGGATCCCTCAGCTCCCTGGGATCACCCCGGATCCCCCAGCTGCTCGGGATTTCCCACCTCCCTGGGATCCCCCAGCTCCCCAGAATCCCCCAGCTCCCCACATCCCCCAGCCCTTTGGGATCCCCCAGCTCCCTGGGATCTCCCAGCTCCCCAGAATCCCCCAGCTCCCTGGGATCCCCCAGCCCTTTGGGATCCCCCAGCTCCCCAGAGTCCCCCAGCTCCCCAGATTCCCCTGCTCCTTGAGATCCCCCAGCTCCCTGGCATCTCCCAGCTCTCCAGAATCCCCCAGCTCCCCAGATCCCCCAGCCTTTGGGATCCCCCAGCCCTTTGGGATCCCCCAGCTCCCCAGAATCCCCAGCTCCCCGTGCTGTCCCCTCACGTCTCTCCTTTGTCCGCAGGAGCTCTCGCAGGAGTGCGGGGCCGGGCCCGCTGCCCCCTGTGAGCTTCCCTTTGTCATCCTATGCCTGAGCGTTCCTGGAGGCTGGGACGGCCAAGGGAGGCCCACGGGCCGCCACAGCCCCGCGGTGACAGCGCCAGGACAGCACGGCTGGGACACCCTGCGGGACGGAAATGTCCCTTGGGGGGCAGAGCATCCCCGTGGGGGCTGGGAGCAGCCCCTTCGTGGCAAAGAATCCTTGTAGGGGCCAGAGCATCCCTCTAGGAACATCCTGGGGGGTGAAAATCCTATAGAGGGACCAGAACGACCTGGAGGAGGGGCTGGGATGCAACCCCTTGGTGTGCCAGGAGCAGCTGTGGGGAGCTGGAGCATCCCCTGGGGAAGGGAAAGGATCCTTTTGGGGTGGCAGAAGAATGTGGGGAGCTGGAAACACCTGTGGAGAGCTGGAGCATCCCTTTGGGGTGGCAGAAGAATGTGGGGAGCTGGAAACATCTGTAGGGACCTGGAGCATCTCCTGGGGAAGGGAAAGGATCCTTTTGGTGTGCCAGAAGAACTCTGGGGAGCTGGAGAACCCCTTTGGGGTGGCTGGTACCCCGTGAGCTGGGGCTGGGCAGGGGGGAGGCAGCAGCCAGGCCATTGCTCAGGATGTGGATGGGATTCTGGGATGTCACAGAGAACCCTGCCTGGGAAGGAACTCCCATGGGGGACTTGGACCATGGGGTGTTCAATGTGGTGGTACCAGGATGAGGTACTGGGAGTACTGGGAGCACTGGGAGCGATGTCACCACCCTGGTGAGCCCATCCCTGTGCAGATGTGACCCCATGGGAGGATGTTCTGGCAGCTCCAGGGAAGGAAGGCCCTGCTCTCCCAGCTCTGTTCCCTTCTCCAGCTTCACAAACCCCCCCTGGAACCTCGTGCTGAGGCTGGAAATGTTCCCATGAGCATTCAGAGAAAATCTCCCCCTTGGGGAGCAGAAACTCGTCCTGGGAGCTCAGATGAGGTGATGCAGAGCAAGGAGCAGGGAGTGGGGGTCTCTGGGGGAGGCTCTGCTCACAGCAGCGTCTGGTTTCCATTTTTTTGGTTCTTCTCCCAAAACTCGACCCCATTCACCAGCTGGGGGTGGCTGGCAGGGCAGGGATCAGCTGGGGGGGCAGGGCTGGAGGGTGGGGGTGAGATCCCAGGGGACCCCCGAGCCCCCGGCTGGATCTGAGCTCTGCTCTGGGGAGGGAACAGGAGTGAGGGAGGGGCTGCTCCTGGGTCACAGCCGGTCCTGGGGCTGTGGGGGACACCCAGCCAGGAGTGAGGTGTCACCCTGGCACCAGGGCAGGTCCCTGTGTCCCCCAGCACAGTGTGGTGTCTCTCTGTCACCCTGTGTCACCCAGCTGAGTGTGCTGTCTCCCTGTCACAGGGGACAGGTCCCTGTGTCACGGTTCCCCAGCACAGGGTGTCACTCTGTGTCCCCCAGCACAGTGTGATGTCTCCTGTCACAGAGCACAGGTCCCTGTGTCACTCAGTACAGTATGGTGTCCCCCTGTCAATGGGGACAGGTCCCTGTGTCCCCCAGCACAGTGTGGTGTCCCCCTGTCAATGGGGACAGGTCCCTGTGTCCCCCAGCACAGTGTGGTGTTCCCCTGTCAATGGGGACAGGTCCCTGTGTCACTCTCCCTCAGCACAGTGTCATCTCTCCTGTCACAGGGGACAGGTCCCTGTGTCCCCAGCAGCAGGAAGGGCTGTGCCAGGTGACTCTGGCCCTGATGCAGTGACATTGCCCCTGCCTGGCTCTCCTGGGGAGCTGAGGGCCAAACCCCTGTCCCCGTGTCCCTGCAGGGTCAGGATCAGCCCCACCCTGTGCCCCCCTGCCCCAGCTTGTCCCCTCCTCCCCTGGAATCAGAGCCTCTGCCTGGGGTCCCCTTACTGTCTGGGGTCCCCCTCACTGTCTGGGGTCCCCCTCACTGTCTGGGGTCCCCTCACTGTCTGGGGTCCCCTCACTGTCTGGGGTCCCCCTCACTGTCTGGGGTCTCCTCACTGTTTGGGGTCCCTCTCACTGTCTGGGGTCCCCTCACTGTCTGGGGTCCCCCTCACTGTCTGGGGTCCCCTCACTGTCTGGGGTCCCCTTCACTGTTTGGGGTCCCCCCACTGTCTGGGGTCTCCTCACTGTTTGGGGTCCCCCTCACTGTCTGGGGTCTCCTCACTGTCTGCGTCCCCCTCACTGTCTGGGGTCCCCCTCACTGTCTGGGGTCCCCCTCACTGTCTGGGGTCTCCTCACTGTCTGGGGTCCCCCTCACTGTCTGGGTCCCCCTCATTGTCTGGGGTCCCCCTCACTGTCTGGGGTCCCCTCCCTTCTCTGCAGAGGCTCAGGAGCTCTGAGGTGCTGGGGTCAGGTTTTGGGGTCCCTTGGTCAGTCCAGGACACTGGGGGGGTTCAGGTCCTGGCAGGGCTGGAGGGATTCCTTGGGGTGCTGAGCAGGTGGGGGAATCTGGGGGTGCTGCTTCCAGAGGAGCTGCCTGGGTGTGCACAGGGACCCTCGGGAGCTTTCCCAGTGCTCCTGACTGGGAGCTGAGTGGGCATCCCAGGAACCTGAGCTAGTGAGGAGGCAACAGCAAGACCAGCATCGATTTTGGGAAGGATTTCCATGTGGGGTCCTCCAGGTCGGGGCAGAAAAAAATATTTTATTTTATTTTATTTTTTAAATTATTTATTATTTTATATTATTTTATTTCTTATTTTATTTCTATTTTATTTTATCTATGAATTTCTTTTATTTCTTATTTTATCTAATTCTATTTCTTATTTTTATTTTATTTATGATTTTATTTTATTTTGTTTATGATTTTATTTTATTTTATTTCTGATTTTATTTTATTTTATTTATTTTATCTTATTTCTTATTTTATTTCTTATTTTATCTTATTTCTTATTTTATTTTATTTTATTTTATTTTATTTTATTTTATTTTATTTTATTTTATTTCTTATTTTATTTTATTTAATATTTTATTTTATTTCATTTCATTTATACCATTTTATTTTGCTGGTTTGTGAGTTGAAGAAGCACAGGATGAGAATTATAAAGGAGGGAAATACCCCATGTATCTGCACTTTTTTGTGTGTGTCTTTCTTGAAGCTTCTCTGTTACAGCTGAAGTTCTATAAAATACATTTAACCACGCCATAAAAACAGAACCACTCTGTTTCTGTGGGGGAAATGAGCCTGCTCTCCCAGGCCTGGTGGGGAGCTCTGGGTGGGGGTCTCAGCACAGCCCTCCCCCAGTACCAGGGCAGGGTTTCTGCCTGAAGGAAGGCAGCTGATCTCCTGGGCTTTCCTGCTTTTTAGGAGCTCTTTAGGGATTATTCAGCTTTCCCAGGGTCAGCAGCTGCTGGTTCTGCTCAGTGCTGGTTCCTGGGCTCTGCTGGGATGCCGTGGGCAGGAGGAGGCAGCAGCCTGTGCCCAATTTGGAAAACAAAGAGGGTTTTTTTCACTTTCCACTATTACAAAACACAACCTTGCAGTCTTTCCCTTGTCCCTCCCTTTGGCCAAGGCCAGCTCCTCCTCGTGCACCTTCCTCTGCATCACCCGATTGTTCCTGGCATTGCCCTTGAGCCTCCCATTTCTCCTTGCACAAGAGGTGAGGCTCTCCTGGATCACCCTGAACCCCAGGCTGGGCTGTCCCGTGGGATTTCCCCTCGAGGGCTGGGTCCTTGCTGGCTGAGAACAGCCTCACCTGCTGCAGGTGGAGTCTCCCTGCTCTGAGCACCCACCAGGGGCAGCGCCAGGGGATTCCCAGGAGCTGTGGATGCCCCTGTCTGGTGTGTGCTCAGGAAGGCAGGAGCCTCCCCTGAAATGGAAAATGTAAACCCCCTCTCTCTGAATTATTATAACTTTGAAATTAAGGGGCTCTCAGGCAAAGATATGGGAATAGGAATAGCAGTTCTTAACTTGGAAAACTGAAAATATGAATACAATAGTAGAAAAAAGCAAACAAACCCTGCCAGAGTCAGCCCATGCCCTGTCCCCTGTGTGTCAGGGGGTGGCACAGCCCCATCCCATGGGGGCTCAGCCCTCCTGCAGTGCCAGCTGTGGCTCTGCTGGAGCAGGGATCCTGCACAAGGGGGGAGTTTTCCTCTGCAGCTCCAGGGCTGCTGGAGATGGGCCTGGGCTCCCTCTGGCCATGCAGGGCAGCAGAAGCTGCTCCTCTGGCAATGCACTGGGCAAAGGCTGCTGGGCTGTGCCAGGCTCACATTGGATCCAGGTAGGAATGCTTGGCTCCTGCCCTGGGCAATGCAGCATCTCCCCATGGGATGCTGGAATTGGATCAGCCCTGCAGGGACACTCAGTGGCCATGGACAGCAGAGATCTCCTGCAGGGAGGGTTGGTGTGGGAGAGATAAAGAAAAAACTGCCCCAAGAACAGCAGAGAACTGCCCCAGCTCTGACAGGTGGTATAATAGAATACACATCCCCAGCCACATCTTCCAACCTAAGACAGCCTCACATGACTGATCCCCACAGGGCTGGCTCCAAGTCCCTGCTATGGGCTCAACCAAAGTGCTGTCACTGCGTGCCTCAGTTTCCCCACTGGTAAATGCAGCTGTGTGACTGCCTGGGGCAAGGAGGGGGCTGGGCCCTCATGGGATGTGGAACCAGTTCTTGGCCTGGACTTGGCCTCGGGTCACTGCCCAAACCTGCCCAGGGTGCTGCTGCTCTCCCAAGCTGGGGAGGCCCAAGCTGTGCTGGGACCCAGGGAGCTGCTCTGAGGTGCTCCATGCTGGGGTGGATGGGCTGGGCTGGGGCTGGGGCTGGTTCTTTTGAATTTTAAAAGCCCCCTAGAATGCTTTAGGATGGTTCTTTAGATGATGTTATAATTATCTTTCCATGGTAGTCCATGCTGAGGCAGTGGTCTGTGCTGGGAAGGTTGTCCATGGTGGTGTTAAAAACAGGACCACACTCCCGGTACTAAAGTGATTTCATCATTTATTATAATAAAGAGAAAGGCCTAAAGCAAGGGGCATGGGCCGAGCAGGAGCATTCCTGTTGAGGATGCTGCAGCACCGGTGCTGGGGCTTCCTTGCAACTTCCCTGGGTCAGAAGCCCCTCTTTATCCTGTTTTTTGTCCCTTTGGATTGGTTTCTTTTTGGATCCTTCATTTGCATGAAGGTTTAAGGTGCTTGATTGGCCCATTACAGTTCTGTCTGTTTCTCTCGGGGGTGGTGCACTGTACTGAGGTGTGTTATGGTACGTTGAGTACAGTATTTCTTATAACCAACCTTTTAACCCCTTTTACCATAACTGAACTAATAGCACGTGTTTAACAATTACCAACTATTTTACAACCGTTTCTAGCCTATTTTTAACAGGGCTCCATGCTAGGCATTGATCCATGCTGGGGCTGGTGGTCCATGCTGGAGGCAGCAGGCTGGGGGCAGTGGTCCATGCTGGGAATACTGGTATGTGCTGGGGCAGTGGTCCATGCTGGGAATACTGGGACTGGGGCAACGGTCCATGCTGGGGTCTGCAGGCTCTGCTGATGTGGTCCCTGGTGCTCCACTGTGGTCTGTGCTGAGGATTCTTGGCTGATGTGCCACAGAGCAAGGAGCCTGTGATCATCACTGTGCCCACAGCTGGCAGCAGGGTGAGGTGGCTCTAGCTCTGGGGATGAACCACCAGCCAAACCCAGCCAAGCCTGGATTACAGAAACCTGGAATATCCCGAGCTGCGAGGGAACCATGAGGATCATCGAGTCCAACTCCCTGCAGACACCCAAGAACCCCACCCTGAGCACCCCTGAGAGCGCTGGTTCTGCATGGCAGCTCTGCAGCCCAGCCGGACCCGAGGGAACGGGAGCGCTGGAGCTCGGCTGGAGCCCAGGAGACTGAGGGGAGGCTCCTCGGGGGCTGCAGCTCCTGCCCAGGGCAGGCCAGGCCTTGGCATGGAGCTCAGGGCAAGGTTCTTCCCCCCGAGGCTGCTGGGCACTGCCCAGGCTCCCCAGGGAATGGTGCCAAGGCTGCCACAGCTCCAGGAGCTCCCAGGGGTGCTCAGGGTGGGGGTGTTGGGGTGCCTGTGCAGGGACAGGGGCTGGGATCCATGATCGCTGCGGATCCCCCTCAGGACACTCCGGATCCCCCTCAGGCCATCCCCGATCCCCCTCAGGCCATTCCCGGTCCTGTGGCCGCTCCCGGCCCCGCCTCAGCCCCGCCCGCCCCGCCCCGCTCTCAGGCGCGCCGCGGGCAGCCCTGTGCGGGCAGCGGCGTCGCGGGGTCCTCGCTGCCGCGCCCGGCGCTCCCAAGATGGCGGCGGGGCCGGTACCGGCCGTGTGAGGCGGGAGCGCGTCCCGGCCGCCCGCGGCTCCTCTGCCCGCCCGGCCCCGCTCCCGCCCCGCAGCCGGCGGGATGCTCAGATCCACCGGCTACTTCCGCGGCATCGACTGCCCGTTCCTCAACGCCGGGGGGTCGGGGCCGGGCCGGGGGTGCCGCAGGCCCTACTGCCATTTTCGCCACCCCCCGGTGGCCCCGGCGCCGTGCGGAGCCTCCGGAGCCTCAGGCGACCCCAGCGTGGGGCTCCCGCTCGGACACGGCGCAGGTACGGCCCGGCCCGGCCCGGCCGCGGTGCCCCCTCACCTTCCCGCGGCCCCGTCTCCGGGTGCGGCCGTTCCCGTCCCCGCCGCCCCGGCCCGGTCGTGCTTTCGCCCCCCGCCCCGTGTGTTTCCCCCCCGGCGAGGGCAGGCCCCTGCCTGGCCTCCTCCTCTGCCGGGCCCATCGTTCAGGGCCCGGCTCAGCCCCCAAGCACCTCCGCAGTGCAGATCCCGGGGTCTGCCGGTGTCACCGGCGGAGCCCGGCCGTGCCCTGCCCGTGGCTGTCAGCTCGCCCTGGGGCCCGGGGAGGGTTTGAAGGAGCCGTGCGGCCCCAGCGGGTGAGGGTGGCTGGGCTCGGTGGGATCCCACCGGGTGTTGGCGAGCAGCGTCCCGAGGCTCCGGGACAGCCCCAGCGCTGCCCCGGTCCCGTTCTTTGTCGCTGCGGGCACTGGGCTCACGTGGCGCTGAGGTGTCAGGCCGGTTCCAGAGCTGCTGACAGCTCCCGTTAGATCCAGCAGCTGCCTGGAGCAGGGAGGCAAGGCCCAGGCTGGGCTTGCTGGGCTCTTTGGGAGCCTGTGGTCAGGCAGACCCCGCCATGGTCCATGCCTGGGATTGATCCATGCTGGGGCTGGTGGTCCATGCTGGGAATACTGGAATGTGCTGGGAATACTGGAATGCGCTGGGGCAGTGCTCCATGCTGGGGCCAGTGGTCCACAGTGGTCCATACTGGGAATACTGGAATGTGCTGGGAATACTGCAATGTGCTGGGGCAGTGCTCCATACTGGGAATACTGGAATGTGCTGGGAATACTGCAATGTGCTGGGGCAGTGCTCCATGCTGAGGCCAGAGGTCCATGGTGGTCCATACTGGGAATACTGGAATGTGCTGGGAATACTGGAATGTGCTGGGGCAGTGCTCCATGCTGAGGCCAGAGGTCCATGGTGGTCCATACTGGGAATACTGGAATGTGCTGGGAATACTGGAATGCGCTGGGAATACTGGAATGCGCTGGGGCAGTGCTCCATGCTGGGGCCAGAGGTCCATGGTGGTCCATACTGGGAATACTGGAATGTGCTGGGAATACTGCAATGTGCTGGGGCAGTGCTCCATGCTGAGGCCAGAGGTCCATGGTGGTCCATACTGGGAATATCAGAATGTGCTGGGGCAATGGTCCAGGCCTGTGAGGAGCTTGTGGGGCTCAGGGCACTGCCAGGCTTCTCAAAGGCAGCCTGGCACAAACCCCCAGTGATTGAGGCAGTCATGGAGTGTCCTGAGCTGGAACAGACCCACCAGGATCAATAGTGAGCTATTGTTGGCCCTTCTTCCAGCAGCTCTTGTCATTTTATTTATACACATTATTTGCTGTTCTGCTGATTTATAGGCAGAAAAAAGCCTTCATTCTTCTCCCCAGAAGAGCATTCTTTATGTCAAAGCTTTGTTATTTCTGTTAGGTATAATGGGATAATAATGCTGGTGTGGACAGTCTCTAATAATCTGAAGCAGAAATTGCCAAAACAAAGCCTAGCTTGTGGTTTTTTTGTGTGCTTACTTAACTTTGGGTTGCTCTCAAGTTTGGAAGAGGATTAATTATTGATGTCTCCTGGTTACCAGGCCAGCTTACCACCAATACTAGTTTAGTTTAAAATAAAAGAAGCATTCTCAGGGCTGTCACAGGCAGATAATTGTTAGAAAGACAAAGTTTTTTTTTCCAATTTTAAAATTCTTTTGAATTTTAAAAGCTCCCTAGAATGCTTTAGGATGATTCTTTAGATGATGTTATAATTATCTTTCAGTGTGCTGTTCCTGCACATCTTTAAATATCTGAATGTCAGTTTTGGAACTGGAATTGCTCATTTTGGCCAACACCAGGTGCTGCTGTGCTTGGAGTTGGAAGTGGGGAAGGGAAAACCTCTGTGTGCCCCTGGGAAGTGTGTGAGGCTCCCAGAGCTGGCTGGAAGTGTTGGTGTGAGCTGAGTGTGAAGGGCAAGAAAAATACCCCAGTGCCTTGCTAGGCTTGGCCTGGGCATGTCAGACACAGGAGAAGCAGCCTGAGCTTTGGGAAGTAAGAGTTTCCTTTCAATCATGGAATTGTTAAGGTTGGAAAAGCCTTCCAAGGTCATCAAATCCAACCTTCAGCCATTGTGGTCACCACCAACCCCTGTCCTCTAGAGCCACATCCACACATTGGTTGGACACTTCCAGGAATGGGGACTCCACCACTGCCCTGGGCAGCCCCTTCTAGTGCTTGACAACTTTTTCTATGAAAAAAATATGTTTTCTTAACTCTATATTCTATATATTCTGTATTCTATATAGTCTATATTCTCTATATTCTTAATTTCTCATAGAATTTCTCATAGAATTTCTCGTAGAATTTCTCATGGAATTTCTTATGGATCCTTATGGAATTTCTTGTGGAATTTCTTGTGGAATTTCTTGTAGAAATTCTTATTAGAAATTCTTATTAGAAATTCTTATTCTTATAGTCTTAATATTCTATTCCATTCTTATTTCTTAATAGAAATTCTTATATCGAATCTATATAATTTCTATATTTTCTTAATATCCAACCAAATCTACAGCACTTAGAAGAGTTTTTTTTGGCAAAGAAAAGCCCCAGTGTGGGCCTGGTTTCCCAGGGGGAGGTTCTGTCACTTTGAAAGAAGCAGGATGACGAGGCTGGGCTCCAGGCACTGCTCCCTGCAGGCAGCTCAGAGCCTGTTCCTGCCTCTTTCCCAAACTCTTGGCATGCAGCACATGGCACAGCTGGCATAACAGGGAGCTGTGAGTTCTGTCTCAGCTCAGGGTTTGCTTCCAGACATTTTTTAATGTTGGTTCTGTGTTGGCTCCCACCTGCAGAGCTGCCCCAGCCCTGGGCACCAGCAGCAGGAGGACGTGGAGCTGCTGGAGCCAGGCCAGAGGAGGCACGGAGATGCTGCAAGGGCTGGAGCCCCTCTGCTCTGGAGCCAGCCTGGCACAGCTGGGGGTGCTCACCTGGACAAGAGAAGGCTCCAGGGACACCTGAGAGCCCCTGGCAGGGCCTGAAGGGGCTCCAGGAGAGCTGCAGAGGGACTGGGGACAAGGCCTGCAGGGACAGGAGCCAGGCAATGGCTCCCAGTGCCAGAGGGCAGGGCTGGATGGGATCTTGGCAATCAGGAATTGTTCCCTGGCAGGGTGGGCAGGCCCTGGCACAGGGTGCCCAGAGCAGCTGGGGCTGCCCCTGCATCCCTGGCAGTGCCCAAGGCCAGGCTGGACAGGGCTGGGAGCACCTGGGACAGTGGGAGGTGTCCCTGCCATGGCAGGGGTGGCACTGGATGGGCTTGAACAAACCATAACCCACAAACCATTCTGTGATTGTGTGGAATTCTTTCAGTGCCCAGCTGTGGCTCAGGGTGCTCCCAGGTGTGGCTGTGGCTGCAGGGGCCAGGGAGGAGCTGCCTGTGCCTGGGGAGCTCCTGTGCTGAGCTGAGCTGGGCTGAGCAGGCAGAGGGGGCAGTGCCACTGTGTTTGTGTCCCCAGTGGAAGGACATGACTGCAGTGAGGATGCCAGAGCCTGCATGGAGCTGTGGAAGATCAGAGAGGATGGCCCTGGATCCCTGGCAGTGCCCAAGGCCAGGCTGGACAGGGCTGGGAGCAGCCTGGGACAGTGGGAGGTGTCCCTGCCATGGCAGGGGTGGCACTGGATGGGCTCTGAGGTCCCTTCCCACCCAAACCATTCTGAGTTTCTGTGATTCCAATTGAGAAATGGGAAATGAGCAATGGACCTGCTGCAATCTCAGGCTTTTAGAACAGACTCCAGCAGGTCACAAAATGTTCCTCATTCCTGCAGGAGCAGGGAGACACTTCTGCAGTTATTTTGCAGTGCTTGGCTCAGCTTGCAGGGAAGGATTCTGGTTGAAGTGCTCCTCTCATTCCCTGCCTGCCCGAGGCTCCTGGCCTGGAAGGATCTGGAGGATTTACACTAGAGGGTGTAGTAGCTCAGCCAGAACCAGGCAACCATCTTCTGGGAGCAGCTTCTCCATCCCCCAGGGCTTGCTCCCTGCCAGGGGAACTGCCTGTCTTGTTTTGAAGTAGCCTCCTAACCATGCACGTGGCCAGGTCTGACCTATTTAATCACATCACTCGATAGAGAAGCTTTAAAAATGTCATTTTTTTTTGCCAAGGCAGGTGGGTTTCTACTCCAAGAGCTACAGCACAGATTGGTGTTTTCTGGGATGGTGCCTAGAAAAAAAGGATAACATCTAAAGGAGCAGCCTGCTAAGCATATTGATTTGAGGCTGGGGCTGGCTTTGATGTTTGAGGATCACCAGAGGATTGGCAGGAACCCCAAAACTCTTGGTGCAATTTCATAGCTTTGAAAGGAGCTTTTGAAAACTGCAAGTGGAGCTGGCCCTGGCAGGTTGTGGGAGAGGGGGGAACGTGCACATATGCCAGGTGGAGCAGAGAGGATGTGGAAAGAGGAATTAGTGGGATGCAGCACTGTTCCCCCCCTTTTTTTTGCCCACCCTCACTGCTCCAGGCTTCCCAAGGTTCAGGTGTTCATAAATGATCCCTGTTTTTCACACACATTGCTAGAGTGCTCCCAGGCCCTGGGGGACAGTGGTGCAGAGCCCTCCATGCCCCTTGGAGGTCTGGAGGAGCAGGACTGAGTTTTCCCTG
Organism: Agelaius phoeniceus; assembly: GCF_051311805.1. Lineage (NCBI taxonomy): Eukaryota > Metazoa > Chordata > Aves > Passeriformes > Icteridae > Agelaius > Agelaius phoeniceus. The sequence goes on from NC_135293.1 coordinate 4,709,261, forward strand.
ACTGCTGCTGGATTGTCAGGAGTTCCCTTCCCCTTCCCCTTCCCCTTCCCCTTCCCCTCCCATCCAGAAGCAGGTTCATAAATGCAAACATGTTGAGAGAGGGGCACATTTGAGCTGGAGTCTGAAACATGGAATGCTTGGTGTGGGAAATCTGTTCCAGTATTTTTTTGCAGGGATTGCCTGTGTGGTAACAGAATGTGGGTGCCTTGGAGGATTGTGAAAATCCTGTGCTGAGCTGAGGCTGATGGGCTTTTTGTCCAGGACTGGGAATCTGGAGATTGCAAATTCTCATCCTGACTTGGCTGAAGTGCTTTTTCCATCTCTGAGACGACTAAAACCCACCTGCTTCAGAGCAGGATGAAAAGATTATTGAATGTGTGTGAAGTGCTTTGAAAGCGTGCGCTGTAAGGAGGAGGGAAGAGCTGCCTTCAGTCCTAAAAGCGTCTTTTCAAGAGCTGTAGAGGGGAAAAATAGGTCTCTCTTTAAAGTCGAGGTCCTGAGTATGCTGAAAGACATAAAAGAGGCATAATACAGCTCTTCATAAATATCTTAAGGTAGGCAGCCCTGGTTTGCTGGTTTGATGCTGTCTGGGGGTGTTTTGGACGTGGATGTTTTTGAACCCAGAGCAGAAAGCTGCTTCCAGGTCTGGAGCTCTGAGCTCTTTTGTCTGCATTGATCACAGAATCCTGGAATGTGCAGAGCTGGAAAGGACCCACAGGGGTCATCAAATCCAACCCCTGTCCCTGCACAGGCACCCCAAGAACCCCACCCTGAGCAGCCCTGGGAGCTCCTGGAGCTGTGGCAGCCTTGGCACCATTCCCTGGGGAGCCTGGGCAGTGCCCAGCAGCCTCGGGGGGAAGAACCTTGCCCTGAGCTCCATGCCAAGGCCTGGCCCAGCTCCAGCCTCTCCCTCAGGTCCTGATCCTGTGTTCTTGTGGGATGGGAAGAGCCAGCCAGGCTTTCAGCACCTTGCCTGAAGTATTTTGTTCTGCAGTGGAGGGCACTGAGCTGCTCAGCAGTTTTCTGATGTGGTCCAAAGCTTGTGGAGCAGTTTTCTGGCTGTGTGGATTTTCTATCTGGGTGTACAAAGCTTTGCTGGTTAGACCTGGATCAAATCTGTGGATGGTGTCAGGGACAGAGTTTGCTCCTCTGTGTGATTGACCCAGTGAGCTGCTGCAACACTATTGGGCTCAGGTCAAGTGTGGAGAAATCCTTGGGCTTATCTCCCCAGCTTTATCCCTGGATCCTGTCACTGGTGCAGGGAGGCATTCACTTCTCCCTTCTTCTGCCCAAAAGCAGCCACAGAGGATGGCTGTGACCAGGATGATCCCCCCGAGGTGCTGGGCACTGCCCAGGCTCCCCAGGGAATGGTGCCAAGGCTGCCAGAGCTCCAGGAGCTCCCAGGGGTGCTCAGGGTGGGGTTCTTGGGGTGGCTGTGCAGGGATGGGGCTGGGATCCATGATCCCTGTGGGTCCTTTCCCACTGAGGATCTTCTATGGTTCTGTGATACTTGGTAAAACCTAAAGAGGTTCTTTAATAGTTAAACCCCAGCTTTAATCACCCCTCACTCAAGACAGGGCCAGGTTCCTCACACAGCACTGCTGAGGGGCTGTGCCTGTTTGTGGCAGCAGCCTTGGCACAGGTTGGGATTTAGAGCCTTGCTGTGACTCACATTGCAGGCCATGTTCACACTGTGTTGTAGAAGGGATGACAAAACATCTTTCCCAATGCATTTTCCTTCCTGGAACTGATGTTGTGCACCATCATCTCAACAGAGAGATTTTATTACTGTATTTGCTACAGCAGAAGTGGAAGCCCAAGTGTTTTCAGTATCATTTCACTGACACAGCAAAGCAGGTGTTCAGTGTTGGGTGCTCCAGTGCATGAACTGGGAGGGGGCATCAATTCTGCTTCCCCCCCCCATCTGTATTTAGGAGAATAATTACCAAAATGCACGCCAGTGGATTTTATTTTTAACCAAGTTTTGAAATGAAGAGTGAAGAACCAGTTGGTGGTGAGGTCGGGATGTGTCTTTTCAGCAGTCTGAGATTTGTGGTGATTTCCCTGGTTGGGGCGTTCCTGTGGGTGGGCAGGTGCAGGTGCCCTTTGTGCTGGGACTTCAGTGTGGCCTCACAGGACACTTCCCATATTTGGGTTTTCTGTGGCTGTGGGGAGATTCCCCCCTAAAAATCCAAGCCTCCCCACGTGGGGCAGTTCCAGATGTGTGAAAAGCAGGAGGGAGGAGCAGATCTCCATCAAGCCAGCAGGATTTAGGGTTTGGCACAGCTGGAGTTGTGCCAGTGCTGGTGAGTCCCCGGCTCCTCTCCGCCCGCACAGCAGCCGCCCTGTGTGTGCAATCCCGGCATTGAAAACCTCCTCTCTTCCCTGACATTTGAACACTTCCTCTAATTTATGTTTTTAATCTCCAGCCAAGCCCCGCCGCTCCAGCGGGAAGCACAATTCACTAATCCAGAGCTTCCCAGAGCGAGCTCCGTGCGCTGCGCGGGGCGGAGGCGCCTGGGGGCTCCCGTGGGCTGGGCAGGCAGCGACGGGCAGGGCCAGGCTGTGTCCCAGCCGTGTCACCTCCTGTCCGGGCTGTGTCCCTGCCGTGTCCCTCCTCCTCAGGCTGTGTCCCTGCCGTGTCCCTCCTCCCCGGGCTGTGTCCCAGCCGTGCCACCTCCTGTCCGGGCTGTGTCCCTGCCGTGTCCCTCCTCCCCGGGCTGTGTCCCTGCCGTGCCATCTCCTGTCCTGCTGGCCCAGGCTGTGTCCCAGCGCTGCCACCTCTTCCCCTGCTGGCCCAGGCTGTGTCCCAGCCGTGTCACCTCCTCCCCGGGCCGTGTCCCTGCCGTGTCACCTCCTCCCCGGGCTGTGTCCCTGCCCTGCCACCTCCTGTCCTGCTGGCCCAGGCTGTGTCCCTTCCCTGCCACCTCTTCCCCTGCTGGCCCAAGCTGTGTCCCAGCGCTGCCACCTCCTGCCCAGGCTGTGTCCCAGCGCTGCCACCTCCTCCCCAGTCTGTGTCCCTGTCCTGCCACCTCTTCCCCTGCTGGCCCAGGCTGTGTCCCTTCCGTGCCACCTCCTCCCCGGGCTGTGTCCCTGCCGTGTCACCTCCTGCCCTCTGGCCCGGGGGCTGCAGAGCTGCGGGTTTGGGTCGCACGGCCGGGGCTGGATGTTTGCGGAGCTGCTGCGCACAAGGCGTGGAGCTCAGACCAAGCTGAAAGCAGCCGCAGGTGGGGAGTGGGGAGAGGAGGAAGAAGAGGAGGAGGTCAGAAACTCCCCCAGGGTGAGGGCAGCAGCTCCAGGAAAGAGGAAGGGGCTCGGGCAGCCCTTGCAGACGCTCTGGACCGCGCCGGGCCGGCAGCACCGGAGGGCGAGGGCGGGCCCGGGGCTGGTCCTGCCCCGGTGCCCACAAAGTGCTGTGTCAGCATTCGCGCTCCGCGTGCTGCCGCCTGCCCGGGCCGGGGCAGCTCCAGCATGAACAAATACCTGCAGTGTTTGTCGAGCCCCGGCAGCTCAGGTAACTCTTTCTGAAGTTTTTGGCGTCCTGCGGGGTGAGGTGGAGGTTTGGGGGGTGCGGCTGGGAAGGAGCAGCTGGAGAGAAGCGACTTCTCCAGGGAGGTTTCACGTGGTGGCCATTCATTGAGCAGGGACCTGAGTGTCACCTGCCTCTGGAATATGTGTGCCGTGCAAAAAGCCCACATTGGCTTTGGAGGGTCTGGTTTACAAGGGTTTTCTTTCCCCTGTGGATTTTGGATTTTTATTGAAGAGAGGTTTGTGCTGGGGTGTTGGGTTCTGTGGTTCAAAGTGGCTGTGGAGCTGCAGGTGTCCGAGACCTAAAGGAGCTGCAGAGTTTTAATTCCAGCTTTGAATTAAAGCCAGACAGGTTTTAAAAACAGTTGAAGTTTTGCTTTTAGCTTTTCATACATCACAGCAAAAGTGTTTTTAATATAATAGAATTTAATATAATACACCTTGAAAGGTGTTTTTCTTTAGCTTTCAACTTTGTTTCCCAAATATTCAGTTGTGACTAAGTTGAAATAGTTGAGTTTTGGGCTTTGTGGGTTTTTTTTCCTTGTCTCAAGCGGGAATTTTTCCCCCATGCTAGTTAAAGAATCAGACAGGTGTTGAGAAGATAACTTATCTACAGCATGCCAGAAAAAGGCTGGAAAATTAAAGGACTGGTCAGTGTTGCTGCTTGTGACTGTGCTGGTTGGAGTAAGTTTTCAAGGTGAAGTTGAATGGAGAGAAGTCGCCAGAATACTCGAAATATTTAATTTTGCTTTTTCTTTGAAAAGAAGACTTGCTCTGCTAATTGTATTTTTGAGTAGATCCTTAGTTTTATTACACAGGAGATGTGGAAATGGTTTCTGGGCTTTTTCTCAGAGGGAAAAACCAAGTCTCTGTTAAGTTTGTTTTGGGTTTTTTTCCCCAAACAGAATTTAAACTTCTGTATTTTGAAGAGTAACTTTATTGCTAAAATGAGAGGGAGAATGGAAAGATCTCCAAAGAATATCCAGATTTTCAAACAGTGAGACTCCTTCCAGCCTGTGCATGACAGGCTGTGGGGTCAGGGTGTATTTTGGGTGCCAGTCTTTGTCCTCTGCCTGTCCTGGCCAATCCAGCCAGTTGGGATTCTCACATTTTTCCTAAGTTATGGGAGCAATATGTCAGTGGTGTGATTTCCTCTTAGGAAAATGTCTCACAGACCTTGATGCTGTTCTCCAGCAGCGTGGGTGGGGCTGTCAGTGATCCTGGGCATGGAGGGATGGCAGTGATGGGTTGGTGTGGGCCAGGTCATCCTGTCCTGGCTTTTGCATCCCTGGATTGAGGGGGTGTTGCTGTGTGAGGCAGTGACAGCCCCAGGAGTCTTTGGGGACTCCCTGTGAGGCCACCAAGAGGGTGAAGCTGCCGTGCTCAGTGGCTTGAGGACCTTTCAGGTTCTTGTTTTGCTGCACCAGAGACAAAACTGCCTGTGAGAAGTGATACTTCCAAAAATGTAAAAGGTTTATTAAAACCTTATCAAAAATACAACAGAAGACTGAATAAAGAAAATATTACAGCACCTGCAGCAGAGGATTTTTCCCACCATGTGCTCACCCACACAATGGAGATTTTGCCTTTTAACCCTTTAGCCCCTCCCAAAGTTCTGTCCATTGGCTCCTTTGGTGTCCAGTGGTGGAGTTCACTTCCTTAAATCCTGATTGGAGGTCAGGTGCTGCCATAGTAACAATCCCACCCTCCCAAATGTCCCAAACCCAGGCCCCCCCTGACAACAGCACAAGGGGGGTAAAACACAACTATAAATCTATAAACTTCTCTTAATACATATACAGGATATTTGCCTTTTAATTGTGAGAGTCAAATATTGCATTACTCATCTATCACATGCCCAAAGTTGTGTTGCCTTGAATAAATTGAGGAGGTGGGTGCTGCATCCCAGGTTGTTTCTGTCTGAGCTGCTTGGTGGGATGTGCCCTGATGAGTTTCCTGCTGAGATGTTCCCTGATAACACTTCCAGCTTTGGAAGGACCCTCTGGAGCTGCTCTGGCTGAATGAACCCCCTTGGGCAGGTCTCTGTCTCAGGAGATCAGGACTGGGGACAAGGCCTGCAGGGACAGGAGCCTGGCAATGGCTCCCAGTGCCAGAGGGCAGGGCTGGATGGGATCTTGGGAACCAGGAATTGTGGAATCCATCCCTGGAATGGAATTCCCAGAGCAGCTGGGGCTGCCCCTGCATCCCTGGCAGTGCCCAAGGCCAGGCTGGACAGGGCTGGGAGCAGCCTGGGACAGTGGGAGGTGTCCCTGCCATGGCAGGGGTGGCACTGGGTGGGCTTGAACAAACCATAACCCACAAACCATTCTGGGATTGTGTGGAATTCTTTCAATGCCCAGCTGTGGCTCAGGGTGCTCCCAGGTGTGGCTGTGGCTGCAGGGGCCAGGGAGGAGCTGCCTGTGCCTGGGGAGCTCCTGTGCTGAGCTGAGCTGGGCTGAGCAGGCAGAGGGGGCAGTGCCACTGTGTTTGTGTCCCCAGTGGAAGGACACGACTCCAGTGAGGAGGGACAGGAGCCAGGCAATGGCTCCCAGTGCCAGAGGGCAGGGCTGGATGGGATCTTGGCAATCAGGAATTGTTCCCTGGCAGGGTGGGCAGGCCCTGGCCCAGGGTGCCCAGAGCAGCTGGGGCTGCCCCTGCATCCCTGGCAGTGCCCAAGGCCAGGCTGGACAGGGCCTGGAGCACCTGGGACAGTGGGAGGTGCCCAGGAATGAGATGGGCTTTGAGGGCCCTCCCAACCCAAACCATTCCCTGATTTCTCTCATGGCACTGCCTGCCCTCAGTCTGGGGTGGCTGAGCTGAGCAGGCAGCTCAGGGTGCAGTGCAGAGCTGGGGTCTGGCTCCTCTTGTCCCTCAGTGTGACCCTGGGGTTCAGCCCTTGGGGACAGGTGGCCCCATTGGCCACAACACCTGGGGAAACCAGCACTGCCCTGCTGGAACCCAGCAGGGCTAAAAATACCTTGGAGTGAGAGATGACTGTTCAGACTGTTTTTCGGTCTTGCTAATATCAGACTTTCTTTTCTCATATTAGCATCCTTTTTTCCATTAGAGAAATGACTGTAGAGGTTCATGATGTACTTTGAGGCTGTGGCATTAAATGCCTCCCCTGGAGGAACAAATCCAAGAAGTGCACAGGGATTTTTCTGCCTCTAATGCCTCTCAAACCTTGCTTCCTGGTGTTCCTTGACCAACACAGGGTTATCTCTGCTTTTAACACTTAATTTTATAATTAGATTTACTTTTGAAAAACACAAAAATGGAGCAAAACAAATCCTTGGACTAAGGTTGAAGAAACATTTTTCTTAGCTCCCCTTTGCTGCCCTCCTAACCTGTTTCCTCTGGATGATTATTTGAAATGTACTATTTTAAATCTCAGTGTTAATTATTTCCAAGTGGTTGCATATTATTGTTAAATTAATTGTTGGAAATTTGCTTTGGGTCTTGGTGAATGAGCTCTGTGCCAAAACCTGCCATTTCTTGTGTGCTCTTGAATTCTGAAGAGTAGCAGAACTCAGGCTGCTGGTAAAACCTCTCTGAAACATTCTGTTCTTGAGGCACCACTCTCCCTTCTGTGAAGTGTTAAATGCAAAGCTCAGAATGATTTTCCAGTGGTGATAATTTTTCTGCAATCACAGAGGTTGTCCCTTTGCTGAGTGCTGGCACTGTAAACACAGCAAGCTCTTAAGCCAACAGAGCTGTTCCGATGACGTGAAATAAAAATGCCTTTATTTCTTCCTTTTCCAAAGAGTCTCCAAACAGCTTTCACCTTCCCCACCTCCACATGAATTCCCCTTTTGTTGCCAGCTGCAGGTGACCCAGGGCAATGGGTGCCTGCAGCAGCAGCAGCAGGGCTTGAAAATCAAAAAGAGCTGTAAGATCATTGTCCAGCAGTCAGCCCAGCCACTAAACCATGGCCCCAGGTGCCACATGCACACCATTTTTGAGCACTTGCAGGGACAGGGACTCCAGCAGTTCCCTGGCAGCCTGTGCCAATGTCTGACAGCTCTTCCTGTGAAGAAATGTTCTCAGTATCCAATTTAACCCCCCCTGGCCCAGCCTGAGGCCGTTCCCTCTGCTCCTGTCCCTGTTCCCTGGAGCACAGCCCGGCCCCTGGGCTGTCCCCTCCTGTCAGGAGCTGTGCAGAGCCACAAGGGCCCCCTGAGCCTCCTTTGCTCCAGGCTGAGCCCCTTCCCAGCTCCCTGAGCCTCTCCTGGTGCTCCAGCCCCTTCCCATCTCTGTTTCCTCCCCTGGACACCCCCAGCCCCTCAGTGTCCTTCTTGTGGGTTCACTACAAGAAATGTTCAATGTCTTTTAACCCATGCTGGTCCCTCTGCAGCTTGGCCAGCAAAACCTTTTGTTTGGAATTCTTAATTGCTGTAAATTTGAAAGTTTCTAATTTTTGCAGCCTTTTTGGCTGGCAGCAGCTGAGTAGCTCTGTTGGATCTGGGAGAAGCAGTTGTCATCCAGTTGTCCAGAGCAGCTGTGGCTGCTGCATCCCTGGAAGTGCCCAGGGTTGGAGAGGGCTTGGAGCAGCCTGGGACAGTGGAAGGTGTCCCTGCCATGGCAAGGGTGGCACTGGATGAGCTTTAAGGTCCCTTCCAACCCAAACCAGTCTGGGATTCTGTTTCCCACATGCATTCAAGAGCTGGAGTCCTTTTCCAAAACCTGCAGGTTTGCATGATCGTTACAGCTCACCTGTGACACATTTGGGCTTTTCTGTAATTAAAGCATCTCAGCTGTGTGCTGTGGTAGGCCTGGACAAAAGAAAGACAGACTTTTCTCTGGAATGATTCACTGTAAAATAAGTTTTACCTTCACACAGGTGACCTTGTCCTCCCACTCTTCTTTAATGTCAGCCTTGTTTACTGCCCTTGCCTGTTGCCCAAACTAGAAGGACCAGTGAGGATTCTGGCTCAGAGAAGCTTTGTAATAATCCAGCTCCACCTTGGAACTGAAGCCTGGTGTCCCTCAATCATCCTGACAGTAACCAGGGAAAAAACCCATCAGCCTGGTTTTTTAGCTAGAATCTTGTTCTGTGTTTCTGTCTTTTCTGTGCTGCAATGGCTGATTTAAGCACAGCTCAGTTGGGTGTGTTCTAAAGCAGCTCTGGGTTAAATATAATGGTCTGCATAGAGACCTCTGTGTCTCTATTAATATAACAGATATAATTCTTAATGATATATTAATAATATTAATATCAACAACTTGTTTAATATTAATGACTTGTTTTCTATAATATTGATGGTAACCTCACCTTTTGTTTCTCATGTATCTGAGATAGAATAATTTATTAAAATAGTTTGTACTTTGAAAAGTGTTTAGTTCACAATCCTGCCAGGAGTTGGCATCTCAAGTCTCATTATCTTGTGATTCCCAGGGGTCAGAGCAGATTCTGCTCTCCACCCCTCCAAAATGAATTCCTTCACTAGGAGTGCCTCAGTCCTCCTGCTGCAGCAGAGCAGCAGCCCCAGTGCAGCTCATCCTGCACCCCCTGAGTGCCCAGCTTAGTGAAGGGAAGAGGAATAAAGGAGAACATGAAGCAGACTCCTTTGAGGTCAGCTCCCAGGGCAGGATCCTTCCCTTTGCTGGTTCCTGGGAGTGTGGTTTGGCAGCTGAAAAGCTGATTTCAAATGGCAGGTTGAACATCTGTGGTTTGGAGACTTGTGTGCTTATGCCTCATCATATATGTATACATATAAATAGATACAAAATTGATATAAAATAAATCTATAAATATAAAACTATAAATAATCATATAAAACATAAAATATAATATATAAATGTAAACATCATTTAAAAAATATAATTATTTCACAACTATACTAAAATATAAATATTTCACTATACTAAAATATAAATACATAATTTATATAAATTATATAGATGTTGTACATTATATAATGTATAGAGCATAAATTATATTTATATATAGATAAATATACATTTATATATTTATATAAGTCTATATTTATGTTTATATATTTATATGAATAATATTTATATACATATATATTTATATTCATATAAATATAAATAAATATAGTCCTATATAAATATACATTTTTATTTATATCTAAATATTTTTGTATGAATGTTATAATATATATAAAATGTTGTATATATAAAAAATATATTTATATATATTATAACATTTATACAAAAATATGTAAAAATGTTATATATGTATTTAAAAATATATTTTTGTATATTTTTTTGCATAAATTAAACTTCTCCTGCCGTGTTTCTGCTGCATTCTCTGCAGATGCCTCGTGGCCAGAGGGGATGGTGCTGATGGGCATCCTGGAGCCTCTTACCCAAGTCTTTCATGGGCAGGCAGCCTTTGATCAGCAGTGCTGGAGAATCCATCAGGCCTCCCCCACACTTGCACAGAGCTCCTTCCCTGCCCTGTCTCACAGCCTGTGGCATGTCCTGAGGTTATAATGTGTGTTTTCATCATTCCAGCCACAGAAAATGTGCCAGGAGTTTTGTGCTGGAGATAAGCAGCAGCCACCATGTCTGTGCTGGGCTTGCCTCCTGCTTGCCCTGATCCTGATATGTTTAAAATAGTTTGGTTTTCTGCATGTACAAGATGCCTTTTGTTTAGTTAGGGTTTGTTGCTTTTTTTTGGCAAGTCTCTAGATCCAGACTCTGAGTTCTCTGTTTGCAGGCCATCTGATATTTAGCCCTGCATGAATTATCAGCCTTTCAGCTGTTCCCTTCAAATATTTGTGCTGCATTTTAGGTTTCAGTCCAGATTTAGAGGGTAGTAGCTGACTCCTGCAGGCTTCAGTGCACTGCTGCTTTCTGCCAGTGTGGAGCTGATGTTTCACCCCATGGTCAGACATGAGCTCTCTGCTCCTTCTCACTTCTTAGGCTGATCTTATCCCTAACAACTCTGATAATCTCTACATAGCCTTGCCTTGATGCTGCTGCTGTTTGCATATGGGTTTGTTCACGTTTTTGCCTTGTTACCTGCTTTTCTTCAAGCTTTCTAACCAGGAATTGCTCTGTCCCTGGTTTGTCCCAGGGAGGAGCACACCTTGGCTTTGGGAAGACTCTGGGTGTCATCATTACAGCTCTCTGCCATAGCTGGAGGGGAACTGGCTGCAGAAGTAGCACCTTGTTCCTGTTTCCCCACGTTTGTGGCTCTGAGCAGGGCTCAGGCAGGCCTGTGGAAGGGGGTGACATCACACTGCCATTGCCCCAGAGTCCCTGTTCAATCAGGAGCTAATTGATTTGGAAAAAAACCTTGCAAACCCAAAGGGATGAAAAGTATTTTCTGAAACTGCTGCCTTTATTTTAACCCAGCCTTTTTCATTCTGCTTCCTTGGGGGCCAGTTCTGCCAACCACTAGACAGATCCTTTTCCTGTTGCCAAAGGAAGTTTTGCATTTATGTATTGTCTCTAAAAAACCCCAAACCCACCCCTGCCTCCCCCCAAAAAACCCCAAACCCCTCAGTCTTATGAGAATGATAGAAACAGCTCTTTTAACCCTGTTTCTGACTGTTATGAGAAATTCTCTCATCCCTCTTAGACGTGAGATTTTTTTAATTTTCTGTTTTCTTTCTGTTTGCTTTTTGTTTGGTTCTTATGCTTATCCATGTTGGAGAGCCAGTTTTGTACTGTCCTTGTAGCAGAGAACAAAAAGCTCCTCTGGAATGTCAGCACCTAGAGATGCTGTGATAAAACAAGGATTAAAAACAGCTCAAAGTCAAAAAGCAGCTGTTAATGTTCCTGAGGCTTCTGTCATTGAGTCCTGGAAGGATGTGGGTTGGGAGAGACTTTAAAAATCATCCAGTGCCACCCCCACCATGGGCAGGGACACCTTCCTCAATCCCAGGGTGCTCCAAGCCCTGTCCAGCCTGGCCTTGGGCACTGCCAGGGACCCAGGGCCATCCTCTCTGATCTTCCACAGCTCCATGCAGGCTCTGGCATCCTCACTGCAGTCGTGTCCTTCCACTGGGGACACAAACACAGTGGCACTGCCCCCTCTGCCTGCTCAGCTCAGCTCAGCTCAGGAGCTCCCCAGGCAGAGGCAGCTCCTCCCTGGCCCCTGCAGCCACAGCCACACCTGGGAGCACCCTGAGCCACAGCTGGGCATTGAAAGAATTCCACAGAATCACAGAATGGTTTGTGGGTTATGGTTTGTTCAAGCCCAGCCAGTGCCACCCCTGCCATGGCAGGGACACCTCCCACTGTCCCAGGCTGCTCCCAGCCCTGTCCAGCCTGGCCTTGGGCACTGCCAGGGATGCAGGGGCAGCCCCAGCTGCTCTGGGCACCCTGGGCCAGGGCCTGCCCACCCTGCCAGGGAACAATTCCTGATTGCCAAGATCCCATCCAGCCCTGCCCTCTGGCACTGGGAGCCATTGCCTGGCTCCTGTCCCTGCAGGCCTTGTCCCCAGTCCCTCTGCAGCTCTCCTGGAGCCCCTTCAGGCCCTGCCAGGGGCTCTCGGGTGTCCCTGGAGCCTTCTCTTGTCCAGGCTGCATGTGGAAGAGAGGCCATCAAAGGGACTTTTCTGGAAAGGGGAATGTGGAAAAGGGAGATGTGGATGCTCTGAGTGGTTGTGTTGTGTTGCCTGTTGTAGTTTTTCCTTCCTGCCAGCAGCTCTCAGTTTGTCAGTTCAGATCAGAGTGGTTTTCCTGCAGCTGCCATGAGAATCACTGAGCCTTGAGGAATATTGGAGGTGAGCATTGGGTGTTGGCACTGGGAAGTGAGAACCTGATCCACAGTTTCTCACTTCTCCTCTTTCCTCCTTGGTGGCTTCATTGAATTTAGCAGATCGTTCTGAGCACAGTCAGCTCCCCTTGGGCCTAACAGAGTGATTATTCTTTGGTGCCCTGAAGAATATTTAATTTATAGAGCTTTTCCATGAGTCTTAAAAGCACTTTGTTAACAGATCTTTAGTCCTGGGAGTAAGTTTTACAGTCTGGTTTAGTCTAGACCAGAGAACATCACTGGTGGCTTTTGGTATCCTATGTTTATTTATTCTGTGGTGCAAGAGACATTGGTTTTGGTTGTGTCATTCAGTGTTGGGATTTGATCAGAGCAGACCAAAAAGACCTCATTTTAAATTTTACTTGAATTGCTGACAGTAAATAATTTTTTTTCCCTTTCCAGAGCGAGGATATGATCCCTACAACCCCGAGCTGCCCAGGCCCTCTCTGGAGGTGGAGGATGGCTTTCTGGCTGACATTACAGATGTCACACCTGGAATTCTGGAGCTGGAGCTGGTCAACAAGGCCATCGAGGCAGTGAAGAACGAAGTGGAGAGGGAGCAGAAGAAGTACGAGGAGCTGCTGGAAACCACGAAGGAGTTTGGTGCTTCAGAGGGCTCCTCACTCATTTCAAACGCACCTGTGACAGCTGCTGGGCCTCAGAATGATTCCTTTGCCTCCTTGGAGTACAATCCAGGGAGCTACAACTTCACTAATAACTCAGACTACAACCCCACTCCTCTGGCTGCTGCTGGCTGCTCCAGTAAATACACTTTGGATTCCTCCCGCTCCAAAGGCAGCTCCCTGGAGTACGTCCCCAAGGCTGTGGTGCAGAATAAAAAATACAGCAGCACTGTCACTAACAACAAATATGTGATTGATGACTCCAAGCCTTCCACAGACTTGGAATATGACCCCCTTTCCAATTACTCTGCCAGGCTGTTGGGCAAAGGCACAACCAAGGGGTCCAAAAGGGACAGGGCCTCTGATTATGAGGACTCCTACTCTCCATCAAGGAAGAAGCTCTGTGAAGATCCTGATGATGATGAGGTGTTGGCCAGGTTCTCCTCCTCTGAAGATGAGGCTGAGGTGGAATATAAAACAGCTTCTGGTAGTTCACCCTCAAAAGCTGGTTCTGAGAGTGAGTCAAACGAGTCCTCCAGCAAAGAGCAGAGCTCAAAAGTGGAAGGCTCTGCTTCCCAGGGGAGCAAAGAAGCATCACAGCACAGGGAGGACCTTCCAAATTCACAGAAAAACCTTGCCAAGAACTCATCAGACAAGAACTCAAAGGCAGCGAAGTTGTGTTCTGGTAAGAACAACAAGGAAATTGAAAATAAAAACAAAGACTCCAAAGACAAAACAAAAAAGAAGAAAACCGATGTTAGTAAAGCAGCAGGCCTCAGTGAGGCTGGGAAGAAGGAGAAAAATAAAAATGCAGACAAAGACAAAGTGCTCAAGAAAGAAGAAAAATTAAAAACCAAGAACGAAGAGAAAAACTGCAAAGACAAAAGCGTCAAAGTGAAAACAGATGGGAACTTGAAAAAACCTGAAAAACAGAAGTCAGAAAAAGTGGATGGGTGTAAGAAAGAAAAATCCAAGTCCAGCTCCAGCAGTTCAGGGAAAAACAAGAGCGAAGGTGTCACCAAGGGCACAGAGAAAGTGGGGAGCAGCAAGAAGGATCCTCAGAGCAAAACAGCTGATGTGAAAAATGGCAAGGAAAGTTCTGGTCATAAAAACAAGGAGAAAGGGCCCAAGAGCTCCCTGGAGAGAAAGAAGGACAAGGTCACTTGTGCAGGACAGGGAGACCCCAAGAAGGGTCGGAAGCAGCAGAGTTTGAGTCACGTGGACCTGTTTGGGGATGAGAGTGGAGATGAGGATGACAAAGGCCGGCCTTTGTCCTCCTCATTGCTTGATGTGAGCTCAGACTTGGATGGGGCTGACTCTGGCTCAGCCTCTGACAGTGACAGGGACAGGACAAAGAAAGCAAAGCGCTCCAAGTTGTCCAAGTCCTCCTCATCTTCCTCTACATCTGATGACATTGATTATTCCATCCTTGAGAAAGATGTGGACTTCGAGTCAGATCCCATGGAGGAGTGTCTCAGGATCTTTAATGAATCTAAAGATGTGAAAACTGAAGACAAGGGAAGGCTGGGCAAACAGGTAATGCTGGGTTGGGGGTGTTGGTTCTCTCCCTTCCAAAGGTGGGAGGATTCTGGTTTGGTTTAGTGGTGCTGCTTATCTCAAGTAGCTGAAGAGGGAGACTCCATGTGTTGGAAGAGTCTCTTCCTTGTTGTGACTGAGTGCCTGGAAGTGTTTGCTCCTGAATTTACCTGTTGGATTCAAAGCTGCTGTGAAATGCAAGAGTTCAGTCCCCTCTTGTGTGGAAGGCTTTCAGCTTTCAGATTATCAATTACTTCTGTCTCCATCTGGCCTGGGAACCCTGGGGGTGTGGATGGCTGGAGAAAAGGCTGCAGGGAGTGAGTTTGGGGGTTTCAAAGCCAATCTAAGGTTGCCAGCCTGGGCACTGCCTTCCTGTTGCAGCAGAGTTTAAGGAACATGGGGGGAGGTAGAACCTGGACAGGGTGTTGGTGCAAGTAAGGCCAGTATTTGTCAGACACTTTGGAGACTCCCCAAATTCATCTTTCCTATTCTAAATGCATACTACAGGTAGTTCCTCAGGATCTCTGGATACCTTGTGGGTGGTTCAAGCAAGAAATGGAAGGTAAAATTTCTTCCAGTGGTGCCAGGGGCTTCAGACTAAGGAGAACTAAAAGACAGTATTTACATAACAAAAAAATAATTGAAGGGTGCATAATCTGTAGCAGGAATTTCTGATCAGTGAATTCAGAAAGTGCTGAACCAGGGGCTGCCACTCACAGCAATCAGTTAATTGTGGCCTGGAGTGACAAAACTCAGCTGTCAGCAGCTGTGGCTCCTTTGCCTCTCTGTGCTGAGGTTTGGTGTCCTGCTCCTTGGGGAAGGAGGCTCACTGCAGCACAGGGATGGATCCTTCTCTGGGAGATGGGTGTCTGTGGGTGGGATTGGTCATGGGGCATTGTTTTTGTTTATGGAGTGATTTCCTAGATGGACCCGTTGTGGTTTGACACTGGCCAAACACCAGGCACCCATGGAAGTCACTCACTTGCCCTCCCCTGCTACAGCTGCACAGAGGAGAGAAAAAATTCAAACCAAGGGTTCATGAGTTGACCAGAAGAGAATAATCCAAGGGCTCAACTTAGAGGTACAAAGTGAGTTTATTGCTAACAAAATCAGAATATAATGAGAAGTAAAAGAAGCCCTTAAAACAGCTTTTTCCACCCCAGCCCCTCCCTCCTTCCCACTGACAGTGCAGGGAGAGAGGCCATGGGGGTTTGGTCAGTTCATCAGTGAGATTTTCTTCCACTGCTCTGGGAGAGGACCCCTGTGAGACTGTGGGGTCCCTCCAAGGGGGGAGAGCTCTCCATGAATTTCTCCAATGTGGGGCCACTCCCAGGAGCAGCAGCCCTGCCACACCTGCTGCAATGAGAGTCCCTTCCATGGGCACACAGCCCTTCCATGGGCACACAGACCCCCAAAAACTGCTGCAATGTGAGTCCCTTCCATGGGAACACAGCCCCCCAAAAACTGCTGCAATGTGAGTCCCTTCCATGGGCACACAGGCCCCCCAAAAACTGCTGCAGTGTGAGTCCCTTCCATGGGCACACAGCTCTTCCATGGGCACACAGCCCCCCAAAGCTGCTGCAATGAGAGTCCCTTCCATGGGCACAGAGCCTTTCCATGGGCACACAGCCCCCCAAAACTGCTGCAATGAGAGTCCCTTCCATGGGCACACAGCCCTTCCATGGGCACACAGCCCCCCAGAACTGCTGCAGTGTGAGTCTCATCCACGGGCACAGAGCCCCCCAGAACTGCTGCAGTGTGAGTCCCTTCCAAGGGCACACAGCCCCCCAGAACTGCTGCAATGAGTCCCAACCATGGGCACACAGCCCTTCCATGGGCACACAGCCCCCCAAAACTGCTGCAGTGTGAGTCCCATCCATGGGCACAGAGCCCCCCAAAACTGCTGCAGTGTGAGTCCCTTCCATGGGCACACAGCCCCCCCAAAACTACTGCAATGTGAGTCCCTTACATGGGCACAAAGCCCTTCCATGGGCACATAGCCCCCCCAAAACTGCTGCAATAGGGTCCCTTCCATGGGCACACAGCCCCCCAAAACTGCTGCAATGTGAGTCCCTTCCACAGACACACAGCCCCCCAAAACTGCCGCAGCGTGAGTCCCTTCCATGGGCACACAGACCCCCAAAACTGCAGGAATGAGGGTCCCTTCCATGGGCACACAGCCCCCCAAACTGCTGTGACATGGGTGCAGTGCTCCAAGGCCAGGCTGCTCCAGTCTGGAAGTGGGGCCCCTCTCTCTCCACTGGGTCTCCCACTGGATCACAGCCCCCTCCAGGCATCCACCCAGCATGGGCACCTCACCCATGGGCTGTGGATGGATCTCTGCAGCCTCCATGGATCTCTGCATCCCCCATGGATCCCCATGGGCTGAGAGTGGATTTCTGCATCCTCTGTGGATCCCCATGGGCTGAAAGTGGATTTATGCATCCTCCATGGACCTCCATGGGCTGAGAATGGATCTCTGCATCCCCCATGGGTCCCACAGGCTATGGGTGGATCTCTGCATTCCCTGTGGATCCCACAGGCTGTGGGTGGATCTCTGCATCCCTATGGATCCCCAGGGGCTATGAGTGGATCTCTGCATCCCCCATGGGTCCCACAGGCTGTGGGTGGATCTCTGCATCCCTATGGATCCCCAGGGGCTATGAGTGGATCTCTGCATCCCTATGGATCCCCCAGGCTGTGGGTGGATCCCTGCATCCCTATGGATCCCCAGGGGCTGCAGGGGCACAGCTGCTTCACCATGGTCATCACCACAGCCTGCAGAGGAATCTCAGCTCTGGTGCCTGGAGCACCTCCTGCCCTTCCTTCTCTACTCACCTTGGGGTGTCCATGTTGTTTCCCTCACATGTTCTCACCTCCTCTTCTTTAGCTGGAATTAAAACTGCATGCCTCACTTTATTTTGATTTTCTTCTTTAAATCTGTTATCACAGAAGTGTTACCATCTCCTCTAATTGGCCCAGCCTTGACCAGCAGCATGTCCATCTTCAGAGCCATCAGGGATTGGCTCTGCTGGACATGGTGGAAGCTTCCAGCAGCTTCTCTGTGCATCAGAAGCCACCTCTGTGCATCCCTCCAAAACCAGACACCAAGCTCTGTAAAACCAGCACAACCCTGTGTTGTTTGGGCTCAGTAATGTGCCAGGCCTTGGCATGGAGCTCAGGGCAAGGTTCTGCCCCCCGAGGCTGCTGGGCACTGCCCAGGCTCCCCAGGGAATGGTGCCAAGGCTGCCACAGCTCCAGGAGCTCCCAGGGCTGCTCAGGGTGGGGTTCTTGGGGTGGCTGGGCAGGGATGGGGCTGCACTGATCATCCCTGAGGGTCCCTTCCAGCCCAGGATGCTGCAGGATTCTGTGATTGCAGGAGCTGCATGTGGCAGTGCAGTGCTTTTCTGCCTGGCACAATTGCACTGTGAGAGTTTATTAGGGGTGTAAGTGAATTACCAAACCCTGGGGTTCCTGGGGAGCCAGGTGAGTCAGGGTGCCCCTTGTGGTGATGAATACAGGCTTGTCCCAAGTGCTGCCTGAGCTCATCCCTGAATCCAGCCTTGGCTCTGCTGCTGAATTTCAGAGATTGTCAGGCTCATGTCAGAGTTTTGCCAGGAGCAGTTTTGAGAAACTGAAAACAAGATTGTCTGGAGAGCAGCTGGAGTTCTGAGAAACAAAACACTTCACAAGTTTCTATCAATTAACAACTGAGTCAAATTTCAAGCAGATTTCCAAGTGGTTCCCTTGTCCAGGAGCAGCTCTGAGGTGTCAGCTCGAAGCAGCTTTGGCTGGAGAGGTGTTTCTGCCTCCTGCTGAGTTTCTGGATGTGAGCTGGGCTGTGTCACCAGAGTCTCCCTGCAGTGACAGCTGTGGCTGAACCTGCAGAAAATATTTCCCTAAATGTGGGGTGAGGGCACCGTGGTTTGGTGTTGAGCAGGTGTCAGCACCTGCCCAAGGCAGAATGAGTCAGTTCCCAACTTCTTAAAAACCAATCCACCCTAAACCCCCTGGACTCTGAAAATGCCATGGGAGGTGAGGAGTGTGAGTGGCTGCCAGGGGAGGGCTGGTCAAGGCTCCTGTGCCAGGTAAGGCTGATCCTGCCCCATGCCAGCTCATGGAGCTGCTGCTGGGGTGAGAATGTCCTGCTACTGTTCCTTGGTGGCTTCTGGAAGGTTCTTGTCACTGGCCCAGCAGCTGGCCACGTGTTCCCACCTGTCCTCTGCAAGGTTAACCCAAAAGGAGACTTCCCACATCTCCTTCTTGTAAGGGATCTTCAAGTCTGTTCTCCTGTTCTTTTGTTTTCCAGGCATCCAAAGAGGAAGCAAATGAAGAAAAGACAGAAGATAATTTAACTACCTTGTTTCCTGGCCAAAAAAGAAGGATCTCTCATCTTGTCAAACAAGGAAATGTAAGTGCAGATTTAGAAGCAGATTAGTTCAGGTTGTTCCAAGTGAGGATTTTCTGTCCTGACCCTGGAAAAGGCTGCACTCCCAGGGCCAGGCAGCAGTGTGAGAGCTGTTTGTGCTGGAATCAATTTATGGCTGTTTTATTTCCTCTCTTTCCAATTCCTCAAAAATCTCCCATGTTTAGGATCTTTTAAAAGTGGCAGCAAAACAAAAAACCTTCCTAAAACCAAGGGTAGGCTGGGAAGAGTGAATGAATTGTGCTCTTGGTAACCCTTTGGGATAGGTTGGGGTGTTCATTTTTCTCCAGTATAGCTTAATTTAGAGATTTCAATAAAAAATAACTGGACACAAGGTTACTCTGTATCTGCTGGTATTTTTCTGTGCCTTGTGGATCTAAAAGATACTACAGGGATTTGGTCAGATGTTTAAAACCATTGCCTTACATCTGCTCTGAATCAGCCAAGATCTCAGCAGTATTTGTTTGGATACTCTTCTTTCCCAATTGTACAAATACAGAGGAGAAAAATTAAAACAAAACAAAAGCAAAGAAGAAGCAAAAAAATCTGATTTTTTTATTCCTTTCTCCCTGGGATTTTAATTCATGTGTTCTCTGAGGGTTTAATGTGTTTCCCTCCAGGTGCTGATCTCAGATTAGTTTTATGTTGCAGCTGGATAAGAGTGGAGCCTTGTGCACTAATTTGAGCTGGGTAGTCCAAATTAATTGTTCTGCCTTTCCTCTCTGCCTAGGAAGGATTTTTTTGCCTTTAATAATTTGAAGCCCTGGGGTCAATACAATGGGTTTTATTTAACTACATATCTCCAGCCAGTTCATGTGGTTTGATAAGGGCCCTTTCTTCCAAAGTGAAGAGATAAGAGACTGAAGCAAATGGCTTGGAAATTCATTAACTCAAATATTTATTGCAAAGAGGCACCTTTTAGACATGTACAAACCTTTAAATATATTTTCTTAATGTGACAGCTGATCCAAAAATGCTTTCCAAAGATGGGAGCCCCAGCAGAGCCTTTGCTTGGGCAAACAGAGCTGATCTGGTGTGCTCAGCTGCCAGGGCAGCTCCAGGACCTGCATTCCCTGCAGTTTCTCAGCTCAGAGCAGCTCCCAGCTCTGCCCAGGAGGTGCTGTAACACCTCAGCTGCCACTTTTCACCTCAGAACGTGCTTTGCTGTGTCCCTCCAAGTGGAATATTTGCTCAGTCTTGCTCATGATTTATGGCTCAGGGACTGAGAGGAGAAGGGGAGGGAGCCGAGTTCGGGGTTGGTTGCCAGGGGAAATGGGGGCCAAAGGAATTGCAGGTGAGGCAGAAAATGAGTGGCCTGTGCTGCTTGGAAGTCTGTAATTATAATTTAATGTCTGACTGCACCCAGTTTGGTATCCAGAAGCTGCTGTCAGCATCAGAGGCCGGGAATGCAGGAGGTGCCAGCTTTGCCCCCAGGTGTTTCACTGGGCCACCCTCCTCCAAGGAGATTCCAGGAGGGAAGGCCTGTTCCTCACATTTCAAAGGCTGTTAAGTAGAGGGAGAAGTTTGTACTACTGCTGCTTCTCTTGCACTTGTGCTGCTAGGAAACTTCTCTCTTTGCTGACATAATTTCTGGCACTTTTCCTGCAAACCTAAATTTGGCCATCAAAGGAAGCTCGTGTGGAACCTGTTTGTGCTGTAACTGAGGTGCCTCCAGAAGTGGGCAGGGACAGAGCCTGTTTGAAATTCAGAAAATCAGTTTATGTAATGCTCTGATCCCATAAATACTTCTCTGTGAGGCTTTTAAGCAGTTCCAGGGCTGCAGAGAGGTGGGAGCTGCTGTGCTGCAGAGGTGGATGCAGGTGTCCTCAGGGAGGGAGCAGTGGAGCTCAGTGTCCTGTGGCAAAGAGTGGAGAAGTGGTGTCACTTTTTTATTGCAGTAAAAAGCAAAGAATGCAGCACAGGGCAAGGTCTGTGTGCTAGGGCAAGGCTGAGGGTGTTGATAGAGCCCAGGACTGGGCTGGGCACAGCCACTAAAAGCAGCTCATGAATTGAGGAACGTGCCAGTGAGCTGGGAGGCCTTCCCAGAGCATGAATCATTAATGCCATGTTTGTTAAAGGATGACTCTTAATTATTTCATTCTGGAAGACACTTGAGGTGTTGTCCTCTCAAAACCCTGTACTTGCTAACAGAGGGCTTGAGGAGAAGGGACCTTTCTGGGGGGTGTGGATGGAGCAGGGGAGCTGCTGGCCCTAAATGCTGTTTGTGTGTGCAGGCAGAGACCCCGAGCAAGCCGGTGGTGCGGCCCTACCGTCCCCCCACAGCCCAGGAGGTGTGTTACCAGAGGATCCAGCTGGCTCAGCAGCAGGCAGCACAGCTGGCTGGGGCTGTTCAAAAGACCTCTCTCTGTTTGCCAGGAGAAAAGAGGAGGATTGCTCACGTGCCAAATGCAGCCCTCACCGCAGCGGCCAAGCAAAGTAAGCCAGCAGTGGGATGTGGGGTCACTGTCCTGTCCTTCCCCTGGTTAAAGGCTCTACCCTGTTTATATTTCTCCTGAGCACGTGTGAAACTGTCAGGGGATGTGTAGGACTGGCCACGACTTGAATCTCTGCTGGAGGTGTCCAGTGGAAGGTCTTTCCCTGAGAAATTCCACCCTGTTGTGAAAAGCAGCAGGTCAGACGTGTCCAGCCTGATCTGTCTCACCCAACCTCCCTCACTTCAGCCTCTCCTTTTTCTGTTTCTTCCTTGGATTGTGTTTGCTCTTCATTCCCTCTTCCATTGGAGCCTGGAGGGGGCAGGAGCTGGAGGGAAGTGCTAATGAAGGCTCCTTGCTGTGCCTTTGTGGTGGAAGGACTCAGAGCTGACGTGTGGGGTGTCAGTGCCTCCAGCTGACAGAGTTACCTCTTTAAACTCTGCTGACTCAGTCACCCCAAAACAAACCCAAATGAGACACGTTTCCTGGCAGATGATTTCTTCATCCTTGCCTGCAAGGTGGTAAAATTGCCCAATTTGTGTCCCTTTGGAGACCTGGATTTGAGAAAATCACAGCTTGCAGTACTGGCCTTTGATAGTGAGTTCATTCTGGCAGCCTGGAGCCCAGTGGCAGGATTTGTACCTGAGTGTTTTGTGTTCCCTGCAGGCCTTGGGAGCAGTAAGACAGCTGTTGGTGGCAGGAGTGTCACACCTTCCAATGACTCTGAAGCCTCCACCCTTCCTCTGAAGCCTTGCACCTTGGCTGGGATGGCTTCCAAGACCACCAGCACCATCGTGCCCAAAAGGGTAGCACATGTTCCCTCCTTACAGGTAAGGGGAATTTGAATTCTTTCCTGTCATTCCCCAGGGAGGGTGGAATGTTTGATCCTGCTGTTCCAAACTTAGCACTCCCTGAGAGTGGTGTTTTGATTATGTTGATTGAGTGGGTTTGTTTCTTCCTGTGGTTTTCCTAGATAGCATTGTATAAAAAATTAAACACTCAAGGGGTAGGAGCTTAAAAAGGTAGAAATACTTAAATGCTGCTCTGATCTCTGTAAATATTGATGACTTGTCTCCAATTTGAGCCTTCTCTTGTGCTGACTGGCCTGGGTGTGTTTGGGTCAGGGGCTTGGAACCTCCTGTGCTCAAAAGCCAGGGGTGGATTCATGGCCTTGCCAGGCTCTGTGGGCCACACTGGTGGTTATGAATAATGTCCCTCTGTGACCTAGATAATAAAATGTCAGCACTGAACTTTATGCTGGTGGTGGTTTTTAAAGAAAAGACTATTTTGTCTTTGTTAGTTGCTTTTGTTTTGTTTCTCTTTACCCCCTGGGATCTCTGCCCAGCCTTTGGGTGCCTTTGTTATGAGTTCCTAAGCAAAGTGACTGGACACAGGGAATGGCTCCCACTGCCAGAGAGCAGGGTTAGATGGGATCTTGGAAAGGAATTTGTGGCTGTGAGGGTGGGCAGGCCCTGGCAGAGGGTGCCCAGAGCAGCTGGGGCTGCCCCTGCATCCCTGGCAGTGCCCAAGGCCAGGCTGGACAGGGCTGGGAGCAGCCTGGGACAGTGGGAGGTGTCCCTGCCATGGCAGGGGTGGAGTGGGATGATTTTTAAAGCCCCTTCCCACCCAAACCATTCTGGGATTCTGTTAAGTCCCTCCTTTCCTGGTACTTGCTAAGACAACTGAGAGCAGAATTCCCCCTGGAGCAGCCTGGGATGGCATAAGGAGCTGTGTGCTGGAGTGCATGGCAGAACTGTTAGTGCCAGGACTTGGTTAAAGATCCCTTTATTGATGATGCTTTGTGTCAAGATCTGTCATAACTTGCTCTGATTATTTCTAGAAGAGTGAAAAGTAATTTTTTTCCTTTCCCACCCAAACTGCCACCATAGTAACGTAGAACTTGAAGCTGATTAAAAATAAGAGAAATAAGTGAAAGGATAAAATATTTAACAGAGTTACAGAGGTGCTTAAGGATATAATATTAGAGGTTGAGAATTTATATATTTAATGGAAAAGACCAAATCCCTTTGAACAGGGCATCAAGGTGAGAGTCTCCTGGAGAAAATGAGCACTTCTCTCATTGGGATAGGACCAGTTGCTCCCCTTGGAACAAGCTCACACCTTCCACAGAGTTGTTTTTATTCCAGATTGCAGCAGATGGCTTGGTTTATGGATATCTCTTGGGTGGGATGGAGGACAGCTGACAAAACAATTGGGTGTTTTAGAGATGAATGAACATTTTCCTCTCTGAAAAAGAGACAAGTGTGCTGTGATGTGGGGGATAAACTGGTGTGAAATGGAAAGCTGCAGTGGTGGCTCACAGCTCAGCCCAACATGCAGCTTTTGGAGAACATGCCATTAAATGGAAGGGGGCAAATCCTTTTAGGAACCTCATGATTGGCATGAAAAATGGAAGAAAACCCCCAATGCAGTCAATTTACAGGAATGCCCCAGGAAGTGGGGGTGGGATAAGTTACAGCCTGGCAGGAGGGGCCTCCTGTTCTCTCTTCAGAGCCAGAGCACCAAACCTGTGTGTGGTGCCCATCACTGGTGGTGTGTGTTCATGGCTCCAGAGGTGCTTGGTGCCATCCTAGCCTTGGCCCTCTCAGTGGAAATGTCAGCATGCCCTGCTCTGGAATGCTGGGTGTGACTAATGCCCCTGGAGTCCCTGGCTCCTGGCTGACCTCAGAGTGAAATACAGCTGTTTTCTGAAGGACTTAGAGCACTGAAGGTGGTGAAGCCTCAAGTGGTATTTTTAGTACCAAAAGTGCTGCGTGTTAAGTTTGGCTTTGGGCAGATTTTCAAAAAGGAAGTCATCCCATGATTAATAACAGGAAGTGGGAGAGCCTCAGAGCAACCTCCTGGAGCCTGACCAGCCTCTTTCTCTCTCTGTCTCACCCCCAGAGCACCACTTTACAGAGGCCTGTTATTCCCACAGAGTTTGGTGCTAAAGTCCCAACCAACATTCGTCAGAGGTATCTCAATCTCTTCATTGATGAGTGCTTGAAGTTCTGCTCCTCCTCCCAGGAAGCCTTCGACAAGGTCTGTACACATCCCTGCTTCTCAGGAATAACGTTTGCAGCAGGGAATGACATCCTCTGCTTTGGCCA
Organism: Agelaius phoeniceus; assembly: GCF_051311805.1. Taxonomy (NCBI): domain Eukaryota; kingdom Metazoa; phylum Chordata; class Aves; order Passeriformes; family Icteridae; genus Agelaius; species Agelaius phoeniceus. Next base: position 4,733,650 of record NC_135293.1, read on the forward strand.
AAACCTTCTAAAATGGTAGCAAATCCAGAAAACTGAATTGTATTTATGCTTGCAGAAACTTGGGGGTGTGAGCTCGATGATCTTAAGGTCCCTTCCAAGCCAGACCATTCCCTGATTCCCTGAAGATTCCCCTATCCACAACTGAGGAAAATGGCATTAAATATCACCAGAATGGGCAACAGCATTCCAGTGTCATTCCAGTGGGGGCTTCCAGTAGGAAATCCCATCTTCCCCTTCATTTGAAAATCTTGCCTGAGCCCTTTAATAACCCCAGGAGAGGATGCAGAGGAATGTGAATTGTGGTCAGAGAGCTTCTGCTCTGGTGCAGCCAGAAACACCTCCTGGAATCAAAGTGTTGAGCACAGGGAAGTGTTTGGGATAGATGTGTTTGGTTGGGAATTGGGTCCTTGCTGCTTCTGAAGGCTGTTAAGGAGACTTTAAGGAACTTTCTAGCAGTAGGGACAGTATGGTAGGATTTCCAGAAGAGAGTAATACATTTTCTTGGAAAAGCTTGGCTGTTATTTGGGTAAATGTGGGACATTTTGTGGTGTGTTCCAAAACAAAGCAGACACCACAAGGATTTCTTTTGTGGGATTCCACCTTCCCAAGGAGCCACCATTTGCCAAACCTCCTTTTCTTACCAGTTAAGATCTTGCACTGCCCCAAAGTGGGGAAAGCAGCCTTGCCCAGGCAGTTCCAAGAACAAGAATCAAGAATTACTTGATGAAAACATGGCAAGGTCAGATATTCCTGGGAGCAAGAGCAGCTCTGGAATACTTAAGCCAAGGTGGCAGCAGACTTTATACTGGGGAAAGACAAGGGATGATACCAGTTTAAAATATGTTAAAGTTTCTTTTTTTTTTTTTTTTGCTAAGTAGGAAAGTTTTATTAATCTCTTCAGGAAAGTTTCTCATGAAAGTACTTTTTCTAGCACTTTGCTTAAAATGAAATTACTTTTTTTTCTCTTACTTACGTGAGCAAGTACATATTGGTGCCATATTCTGCTTTATTACTCAATTCCTTGTCAGGCAATTTTTTTCTTTGTGGTCCTACTGATGCCTTGTGAAGGCTGAGCTAGAACAGAGACTGGACAGAGCTAAAGAATAAAGCAGGGATTTATTAGGAGGCCTCAATGGATCCACCTTGGGCAACACAAGAGCCCAGCCAGGGCTGCACCCAAGACAAAACCCAAAATGGTCCCAAAATACACGACCAGGCACGGGGTCTCTCACTTTGATCAGTTCTGCTCCATTTGCATCTTGGAATTCATTGTCCAATTCCAGCCCCAGCCCATGCAGTCCCATCCTTGTTTTTCTCTCTCCAGCCCACGGTGTTTGTGCTCTTGGGGCTGAGATTTGGATCATTTGTCCTTGGAGCCCAGCTGGAGCAGGAATTGTTTTGTCTCCCTGCTCTGTGCACAGAGCTCACCATCCCCTGATGTGAACCCAGACCCACACACTAAAGCAGCACAGAACCTGAAAAACAGAAAAGATCAAACCTGAGGCATCACTACTTGGAGTCTGTATTTAAGAGCCAAACATTTCTTTTCTCCAAAAGCCATGGAAATGTGGCTGCCCCATCCCTGAGAGTGTTCAAGGCTAGGTTGGATGGGGCTTGGAACAACCTGGGATAGTGGAAGGTGGAAAAAACTGATCTTTGAGGTTCCTCCCTGACAGAACCCAGGACATTGCTCTGACTGCCCTTGAGGACTTGAGGCCCTGGCAAGGGGCTCAGAGACCTTGGCACAGAGTCAAAAACATCTGTGCCTTTGATTTTAGTCCATGGAAACAATTCCCAACTTTGTGTGAAGAGTTACAAGCCACAAAGGTTTGAGTAGAATGATAGTGAATTTACCACAGGGTGGAAAAGTAGAATTTTGGGGTTTTTAGAATGGGGGTTCAAGAGGCAAGATGGAGGAATCTGGGCATGTTCTTTCTCCTTCTTCTTCTTGTCCTCCATCTTCTGCTGTGATGGTGGCACTTCTGGGTTGGTTTAGAGTACAGACAGACTGTCTAACATAGGTGATAGGTATTGGAAAATTATTGTAAATAAAGTACAGGTAGTTTTTAGTATAAAAAGATAACACCATCTGAGGGTGGTCAGTGTGCCTCAACCTGACCTGCCAGACAGATCTCAGCAGGTCAAACAGACAATGATTAGATAAGAGCAAATAAACAACCTTGAGAACCAGAGCCAAGGAATTCTGCCTCCTTCTTCCATCTTGGGGTTTGGAAACAGAGACTTTCCAACACCTCAGGGTCATCTCAACACCAGAGACCTCATCACCTCCCATCCCAAACCGTTCTGGGGTTCTGTGAGCAGTGGAAAGGAGTGTGTGGTGATGCTTTGTGCTGTTCCCAGGCCCTGGCAGAGGAGAAGGTGGCCTACGAGCGCAGCACCAGCCGCAACATCTACCTGAACGTGGCTGTGAACACCCTGAAGAAGCTCCGCAGCCTCGTGCCCAACTCCCCAGCCAGCACCAACAGTAGGTACCTTGCAGCTGAGCAGCTGGAGCCCTGCTGGGATCACAAACCACACAGAGAAACTTGTTTCAAAAGCCAGAACCCATTTCTCAGCAGCATTATGCTGAAAGGCAAACAGCTCCAGTTTAGCTTTTTATAGCCTGGCAAGCCTTAATGGGCCTTCAAGAGGCAGGTCCTGCAATGCTTTGTTGGCTTTCTCAGCCTAAATGGAGATAATGCCACATGGGTGGTTTTTTTTTTAGCACAAGTTCTTTCAAATGAAAAGCCCTGCTAATGGAGTAACTTTCACATGATGCCTTCAAAGTGATAGACTCGTCCATCACCACAGAAATCTGTTACACACATTAAGCTTCAAGAAAGAAACGAAGAGGGTTAAGACATTTCATTATTGGCCCTCGAGAGGGTACATTAAACAATCAATTTGTGCTGTTCTTGTGATTTTTTTTTTTCCTTTGGTCTCTTCCCTTCTCTCCCCTCTGTCTTCATTACGTTCCTGGCCATTAGGCAGAGCAGCTGAACTTGGAGGCTGGCCTTTAGGAGAGGGCTGCCAGTTAATGATTAGTAAAAAGCCCCTCTCTGCCATTGTCTGATGTGTTGAGCATATTCTAGAGCTCTGAAGCTCCTTTCTGAAAGAAGCTGAAGGATCCTACGTGGGAGGTTGGTCTGCAGGGCCCCAGAATCAAAGCTGCTTCCTGGGGGTGGGTGATGCCCTCACACAGCACATGAAGGGGTCAGGTTGTTTCTGTGCTGACTCCTCTCTTCTGGTCAGTCAGAGGCCTTGCTGTGCAGAGTGAGCAGGGAGAGCTACAAGTTTCTAACAAAACTGGAAAGGTGTTTTTGCTGCCCTTAAAATTGCTGTGGGCTGACAGTGTGAACAGAATACTCTCTGTGGTGCTGGGATGGAAATGCTGGGCGAGCATGTGGCACAAAAAATCCATTTCTGGAGCAAAACAAGAGTTAAAGAGAATAAACACAATCCTCCTCTTGCCCATGTGTAGCGTCCCAAACTGGGACTGAAGTCACCCACTGGGTACCTGATGTCTGTCCCCCTGTGCTGCTCCCCTCTCCTTGCAGAGACAAGTAACAAGAAGGTGGTGTCCCACGAGGCTGTGCTGGGAGGGAAGCTTGCTGCCAAGACCAGCTTCACTCTGAACCGCTCAGGGAGCCTGAGAGCTGAGGATCTGACAGGTCAGAGCCTGTTCCTGCTGGGCTGTCACTGCTGAGGGGGGAGCTGAGGTGTGACACTGACTGGGGGGTGCAGGACCAGGCTGCTGCATTCACCTTGAGTTGGGGGGGCACTCTGGGCACTGCAAGATCAGAAAGATCCAAAGCTGGTGGAGAGTGCCCAAAGGAGGGACTTGGAGCTGGGGAAGGGGCTGAGGAAAAAAGAAATGCAGCAGCAAATCCCAAAGCCAAACAGGACCCAGATGTCCTGGAAATCAGCAGACATGCAGAGAACCAGACCAAGGTGCCCAAGCTGAGCTCTTCTAAGTCAGGAGCATCCCTTGGGATGTGCTCAGCAACTGTTCCAGGCATCACAGCAGATCTGGCTCATCTCAGACACTGCAGAAAGGGCCCTGGGGGTCCTGGTCAGGGGCAAGTTGGATCTGAGTCACTGCTGGGCCCTGGCAGCCCCAAGGGCCACCCTGTGCTGGGGGCACCAGGCCCAGGGAGGGATTGTCCCACTCTGCTCTGCCCTGGGGCAGCCTCACCTCCAGTGCTGGGGGCACTTTGGGCACCACGAGATCAGAAGGAGCCAAAGCTGTTGGAGAGTGGCCAAAGGAGGGACACGGAGCTGGGGAAGGGCTGAGGAGCAGCTGAGGGCACTTGGCTGGTTCAGCTGGAGCCCAGGAGACTGAGGGGAGGCTCCTGGGGGCTGCAGCTCCTGCCCAGGGCAGGCACAGGGGCAGGGGCTGAGCTCTGCTCTGGGACAGGGACAGGAGCCCAGCAAGGGCTGGAGCTGGGCCAGGCCTTGGCATGGAGCTCAGGGCAAGGTTCTGCCCCCCGAGGCTGCTGGGCACTGCCCAGGCTCCCCAGGGAATGGTGCCAAGGCTGCCACAGCTCCAGGAGCTCCCAGGGCTGCTCAGGGTGGGGTTCTTGGGGTGCCTGGGCAGGGACAGGGGCTGGGATCAATGATCCCTGAGGGTCCCTTCCCACTGAGAACATTTCAGGATTCCTTGGTTTGTCCAGTCTCTGGGCCTGTGTGAAGCTGGTTGTGGTGGCAGTGCAGGGCACTGGGGCTGTGTGTGTCACTCCTGGTGTCACCTGAACTCTCAGTAGCTGCTGCTGCCCAGGGTGACAGAGCTGGACAGGGCTCTGAGCAGCCTGGAGTGGTGGAAGGTGGAACAAGATGGTCTCTAAGGTCTCTCCCAACCCAAATCTGCACTCTCAGGGGTGCTCAGGGTGGGGTTCTTGGGGTGGCTGTGCAGGGACAGGCACTGGGATCAATGATCCCTGTGGGTCCCTTCCCACTCAGGATTATATGACCTGAAGTACTGGCATTTCTCTGTCCTCTGGCTGCATCACAGAGCTGCAGAGTCCCCTGGGGGATGGTGACACCACTGACCAGTGCCCTCCTTCCGTCCTCACTGGAGCTCTGAGGTCACAGCTGCAGCCTGGCTGGCTTTGATGGAGCATCAATAACCACTCAGAGCTGCCTCTTGTGCTTTGGGCATTATTTTACTTCAACTTTCTTGCCCTGAAGCAGTTCTTTACAATGTGCCTGTCAGATTAAAAGGCAAACTTAAAAATCTCCATTTCTGCAGGGCTCAGTTTCACCAATGTCACAGGAAGGTCGTATCGTAGCCAAAGGGTTGTGCCACGAGCATTTTTCATGTGGGCTCAAATCAGTTATGGGTATTTTGGTTGCCAAGAGATGTAGGCAAATTGTGGAGGAGATCAGAGGAGAGCCAGGGAGGCCATGGAGCAGAAGGAATTGACATTGAGAAAGCTTAAAAGGGCCAATATAGCTCAGCTAAGCAACATCAAAGGGCACCCAGGAATATTGGAAGGGTTTAATGCAGCAGCCAAAGGAGATATTGAGCAGAGTGCAAGGAGTTATAATTATTCTGTGAAATGAAACAAGCAGCCTGAAATCAGTAGCAGGGAGAAACTTCTGATAATGAAGTTTTTAGGGAGCTGTGGGTGGCCTTTGAGGGGTATTTGAGGGCTGTGTTACCAATTATCAGCTGTTGCATTTAAACATTAAAATTGGAGAAGTCTCACATTTAGTGACAGGACAAGGGGGAATGGCTCCCAGTGCCAGAGAGGGCAGGGATGGATGGGATCTTGGGAATCAGGAATTGTTCCCTGGCAGGGTGGGCAGGCCCTGGCCCAGGGTGCCCAGAGCAGCTGGGGCTGCCCCTGCATCCCTGGCAGTGCCCAAGGCCAGGCTGGACAGGGCTGGGAGCAGCCTGGGACAGTGGGAGGTGTCCCTGCCATGGCAGGGGTGGGATGGGATGATCTCCAAGGTCCCTTCAACCCAAATTGGGTTGGTTCTATCAGTAACAGCAAGGCTGAAGATGGGCCTTGTGGAGGAATTCTGTTCCAGCTGTGCTTTCCAGACTTAATGCTCCTTCTTCAAGGAGTTTACAAATCAACTTGTACAATGATGGCCAGATTTTAAAAATGACCACCCAACACCTATTCCCCTGTCCACCCTGAGCTGAGTCAAGTTCAGAATAGTGGGGGAAGTTCAGTTTATCAAGGCAGGAGACTTTGTAAAGGCAGAAACACGGGCAGTGCTTTGGTGCTGAGAGCTGAGCTCTGTGTTTGTGTGCAGGAGCTGCCCTGTACCGGCGCCTCAAGGAGTACCTGATGACTGAGGAGCAGCTCAAGGAGAATGGCTACCCCATGCCTCACCCTGAGAAGGCTGGACGGGCTGTGCTCTTCACTGCAGAGGAGAAGAAAGTCACTGACTGTAAGCTCTGCTGCCTCTTTCCTTCTGCAGGTTCTGCTGGACACAGGAGCTGCCCCTTGGTCCTGTTGGGATGGGGAGTGTGGCTGCAGAACTCTGCTGCTCTGGAGAGTTTCTTCAGCTTTCACATCCTGAGAATGCTGGTGTTGACCCAGAGTTTATAGTCTGTGAGGCTGAGGGAGGTTTCTAGTTTGTAATTTCCAGGTAACAAGTGACAGGATGAAAGGAAACAGCTTCAAGTCGCACCAGAGGAGGTTTAGATTGGATATAAGGGAAAATTTCTGTGTGGAAAAGGTTGTGAAGCATTGAATAGGCTGCCCAGGGCAGTGGTGGAGTCATCACCCTGTAAAATGTTGAACAAATGTGTGGATGTGGCACCTGGGGATGTGGTTTAGTGGTGACCATGGTGGTGGTGCTGATGATTGGATTTGATCTTAAAGGTCTTTTCCACCCTCAGCAATTCCAGGATTCTGTGCTGCCAAAGAACAGCAATGGAACAGGTTGGAAAGAGTTCTGCACATGGTGACCCTCCCCTCTCCCAGGGGAAGGATTTTTTTCTGATTTTGTCTGTGTGAGCTGCTGTTATGGTGGGATAAGGACTGACACAGGGCCAGGCTGGTTTTGCAGTGGGTCCTGCTCTGCTGCTCTGGATTGCAGAGTTTTCTATTTGATCTCATGGCACTTCTGGGCCAAATAGTTCCCCAGAGCCCTTTGTGCAGCTGGACAAAATGATCATAAAATCACAAAATAGTTTGGATTGGAAGGGACTTCAAAGCCCATCTCATTCCACTCCCTGAACACCTTCCACCAGACTGGGTTGCTCCAACCCACATCCAACCTGGCCTTGAACCCACAGCTTGGGTCAACCCACAGGATGGGGTCTTCCTCTGAATTTTCTGAACTCATGGCAAGATTTCTGCTCCTCAGCCCCTGCCTAAAGCAGGCTGTGCTGCAGCAGGGATAAAATCCAGACTGGTGATTTCTGCTGAGGTGCTTTGCCACGCACCCCTGAGCATCTGTGTGGAGAGACCTCACTAAAGTGTGTTAAGTGCTCATCCATGTTAACACCTTGTGCCTACATTTGTCCTGTGGTTGCTGAAGCAACCTGGGCAAAAGCTCTCTTGCATTAACACTGTCAAGTGCTGTATTTGTGAGAGCCCTTTTTTCCCAGGAACCAGCCAGCTTCTTTATATGAACCTGAGCTCATGTTCCTGCTTTTGTTCCTGTGGTTTCCTGCAGATGTTGCAGGATTTTTGAATTTCTCCTTGTGTAACTAAAGCTGCCACTGTGACCAGTTGGGCAGAGCTGGCAATGTGCTAACAGCTTTAATGCTCACCCCAAAATGGAATTTTGGTGGAATCATGGAATTGCATGGAGATCAGAAGAATCATAGCTCCTTCCCAGTGGCTTTTTGCATGTCCCTTCCCCAAATTTTGGGCAGTAAAAGCAGAGGTGGTAGGAGGGAGCAGTTGCAGACTGCCAGGCCCTGCCCTAAGTGCTCCTTCATCCAGCTGCTGGAAAATCCTGACAGAAAAGCTGTGCCCTAGAAGGGCTAAAATGTCATTTGGAAGTGACAAGGCACAGATCCCCTGGAAACCAGGCTTCATTAGCTCTGGTGTCCAAAGAATGACTTATTTATCCTGTTCCTTAAAATAACTGTGTTAGACTCCAACGTAATTTGCTGGGCATGGAGAAACAATGCAGCAAACCTTGATGGAACTGAGGGCAGCTTATGTGGACCAGCAAAACCACTGGAGAGTCTTTGTGTTTGCCTCTGGGAAGTGTTTGGAGGGGGGGATTGCTGTGCCTTTATAGGAGTTTGCAACAACATTTGGAATCTTTTATAACAGAAAACATCATTTAACAGCGTTTGGGGCTGAGTGATGGTGCTTTACTTTGCTTTGGCCAGGTGAGGGGGTAGGAAAGGCTGCTTGCAGTGACCTGGCTGTTGTTTGTCTCCTGTCCCCAAGCCTCGTGCAGGATCTGCTGTCGCTGTGGCACCGAGTACATGGTGTCAGCCTCGGGGAGCTGCATCCGCAGGGAGGAGTGCGTCCATCACTGGGGGCGCCTGCGCAAGCAGAGAGGTACAGCCAGCCCTGCCAGGCACTGCTGCCTTGATGGAAAATCCCTTTGCCACCACTGCTGCTCCTGAGAAGCTTCAGCTTCCCCATGTTTTGCTCCTCTGGAATGGGATTTGGAGAATTGTTTACCCAGCATGTGAATTGGTTTTAATTAATGGCCAATCACAGCCAGCTGGGTCAGGCTCTCTGAGTCTGTCATGGGTTTTTTATTATCATTCTTTGCTTGCCTTCTGATGTCTCCTTCTTCTTTCTTTAGTGTAGTTTTAGTGTATAATTATAATATAATAAATATAATATAATATAACATAATTAATATAATATATATAATATAACATAATTAATATAATATAATATAATATATAAATATATATAATGTAACATAATAAATATAATATAATTAATATAACATAACATAACATAACATAACATAACATAACATAATATAATATAATATAATATAATAATATAATATATCAGCCTTCTAAGAACTTGGAGTCAAGTCTCACCTCGTCCTGGGACCCACAACAACACTGCAACAATTAATAACCACAGGTTGGCCCTGCTGCCTGTGCTGCAGCCCCAAACACAGGCTCTTCCTCAGCTTTGAGCTTGATTTTGGGGCTTGTCACACTCCCAGGTGGTGGCAGTTCTGTGCCTGTCACTGCAGTGGCCTCACAAAGAGCTGCTGGGCTTGGCTGTCCTCAGAGTGTGACACTGGGGCTGCAGCATGGGGGTTTCATTTTTGTTCAGAAAAGTAAAGGGAAAACCTTGCTGTGCTTTTTGAAAAGAATCAGCCCTTTAAAAGGCTGACTGGGAGCACTAGAGGTCTGTCACTCCCAGGAGAGTTCACTGATCTTGGCTGAATTCATTTGCAGCAAGGCACTAACCTAGTTTGAGCTCTGCTCTGGTTTTCCATCAGAGCAGCTGAGTGGCTTCTGGAGTTTGTCTGGCTGAGTACCAGAGACTTAAACTCTTTAGATGGCTGCCTGTGAATCCACAGTTATTTTTCCCCTGTGTTGGACACATTTTTGTCATGCTTATCCAGGGGATCTGCAGTGAAAGCTGAAGTTCAGATCTCTTGTTAACAAGAGTTCTCTCCTTGACCCTTCATCTCTTTCTCTTTCAGTGCCAGGTGGGTGGGAAACTCACTACAGCTGCTGCTCTGGAGCTGTGGGGTCACCAGGCTGCCAGGTTGCTAAAGTAAGTGATGGAACAACACCTCTTCATTCTCAGTGACATTTGTGCTCTGCTCACACTGACAGTGGCTGGGAAATCCTTGCTTAAGCCTTTACAAGAACAGTGGCTTCCCTTAAGGGGATAAAACAAGTGCAACTTAATTTTTTTTTGCTCTGCAGTGGTAGGAAAATCCAGTATCTGACACTCAGCTGTCTGCAGTGAGCTGGGTTCATTTATCCTGAGCTGCTCAGCTCATCTGCTTGAGGGACATAGGAAAGCTCATGTTCTTCAGTGAATCACAGAAGAAATGAGAAAGAAGGGATTTCCTTTTAAGGAGCAGTCTCAGAGCCTTGGCAACAGGGCCAAACCCTTTTCCCATCTTTTCCTTTCCAGATTCCCATGCTAAGGTAACTTTATCCTGGTGGACAGATCTTTTCTGACAAGTTTTCTTGGTTGTAATGAGGGGAGGACCCTTCCCAATGAGCCTGTTGTAACTCCAAAATATCACAAAACTTCTTTTGAGGGAGCCCAGCACTAGAAAAAGGAATGAAGAAACTTCTCACATGTGGAGTTTGATGGAGCAGAGCACTGTCTGGGTACCTTTGTACCTTTTTTCTTTCCCTTAGGCAGCAGAAGAGTTGCTGTGCCACCCCAGCATCCCCAGTCTGTCCTGTGCCTTTCTCTCAGGTCTCTGGGCATGTTCCTTGTCATTGTTTTAGTGGCATTTTTATCTTTGGCAGCTGCCACACAAGGGAGAACAAAAAGCTAGAGGTAGAAGGTGATTCTGGGCAAAACTCAAGGTTTGTTAGAATTTATTTGTTTACACCATTAAAGCCTGTCCTGCACAGTTGGATTGGATGGGATCAGGTTATTACTTTTCTTTTTTTTTTTCCACATGAATTTAGGATTTTTTTTAAAAATCAGCTTCTCTGGGCACCCTGTGCCAGGGCCTGCCCACCCTGCCAGGGAACAATTCCTGATTGCCAGGATCCCATCCAGCCCTGCCCTCTGGCACTGGGAGCCATTGCCTGGCTCCTGTCCCTCCATCCCAGTATAAAAAGTCTCTCTCCCTTCTTTTCATAAGCCCCCACTTTTCACAGCACCCCTTGGTAGCTTCAGGGTTGAATCCACAGCCTGCTCAGCATCAGAGCACCCAGTGAAATTTTGAGATGTTGGGGTATTGGGGAGCACAGAATCCTTCAGTTTTGAAGAAATGCTTTGAAAGCAGAAAATCTTTGTAATGAGACACCATTCTCAGTAACTGGAGCAATAAGCTGCTTAGAAAACTTGTGTGTGTCCAAGCACAGGGGTGGGAAATCCTTGCTTAAGCCTTTAGCAGCACAGTGGCTTCCCTTAAGGGGATAAACCAAGTGCAACTTCAATTGTTTTGCCCTGCAGTGGTGGGAAAATCCAGAATTTGGCGCCCAGCTGTGTGAGTGAGCTGGGTTTGCTGCAGTTAGGCAGGGAGGCAGGAGGTGGCAGGAGGGAGCTGTGCTGCTCCAGGGAGCCTGCAGAGGCTGCTCTTCGTGCTTCCTGAAAAACAGGAGCAACTTCCCTGCCCTCCTCCCAGCCGGGAAGAATTGGGCATTTTCATGACAACAACTGACAGAGAAAAATACCTAATGGGATTTTTTCACTTCACTGCTCAGTTCTGTTGTATCACACGGGGAGGGAAGGGCTGAAGCTGCAAGGGAGAAGTGTTTGGTGTCTCCTGGCTGCTGAGCTGCTCTCCCCAGTCCCTCAGCAGAGCAGTTCCATGCCATGGGTGCAGAGGGACAAGTGCAGCCCCTGGCAGCAGTGATCCATGAGGCCTTGGAGCAGTGCTGGCTGTGGAATCTGGGACAGATTGGCCTCAGTGTTGGCCCAGCTGCCTCATTAAGTTCAAATGATGCAGTTCCTGTGCTCTGGCTGTACCTGCAGTAGTGACCTGTGCAGGAAAATATGCAAATCCTGCTTTGCTTTCCTCTCTGCCCACACGTAGCAGCTTTACAAGGGCCTCAGTTCCTCCTCTCTCCAGCCTTTAATCCTGGGACAAACCAGAACAGTTTCATTCTTTGTAGGGTGAGACCTTTGGGAAGCTCTGTCCTGTGCTGGGCACTGCTGAGGTCCCACCTCAGTTCCTGGGGTCAGTTTGGGCTCCTCATGACAAGAAGGACATTGAGGGGCTGGAGCATGTCCAGAGATGGGAACAGAGCTGGGGAAGGGGCTGGAGCACCAGGAGAGGCTGAGGGAGCTGGGAAGGGGCTCAGCCTGGAACAAAGGAGGCTCAGGGGGGCCCTTGTGGCTCTGCACAGCTCCTGACAGGAGGGGACAGCCCAGGGGCCGGGCTGTGCTCCAGGGAACAGGGACAGGAGGAGAGGGAACGGCCTCAGGCTGGGCCAGGGGAGGTTTAGGTGGGATATTGAGAAAATTTCTTCACAGAAGGGTTTGTAAAGCATTGGAAGGGGCTTCCCAGGACAGTGATAGAGTCACCAACCCTGGGAGTGCTCAGGAAGCACATGGGTGTGGCACTTGGGGACATGGTTTAGTGGTGACCATGGTGGGGCTGCTGGGTTGACTTGATGATCCTGGGAGTCCTTTCCAGCCTTAAGGATTCAGTGATTCCTTGGTTTTGGGCATGGCAAAGGAGGCTGTACCCAGGTTGCTGTGGTTGTACACAAATACAGAGATTTAGGGATGGAGATTTAGGGACAGACAAAACTTCAACACAACAAAAAACCCCACTGGGGAATAAGGGAGGGAGAGCATCACCTCTGGGTGTGGTGCAGGTTGGTTTTACCTAGAACCATGTTAGCAGGCAAAAGGACAGTCCCAGCTCTGCCTTGCCCTCTGTTACCTGTTCCTGCTTCCCCTTTAAACTTCCTCCAGCTCAGATCCCCTGCTTGCCAGGAAGGTTTCAGGATAACCAGTGGGATCTGAGCTGTGGAGGAGTGTGGGAGTATCTGTGTTGCAACAGCAGCTCAGTCATGCACTGGCTAAAACCACTTGTGAAATCACTCCCTGAGTTTTCCTGCTGGATCTTGTTGACCCTGGAGCTGGGAACAATGCTTGGAAATGCCCTCTATTGCCTCACGTGCTGCTGGGCTGGGGCTGCTGTGGGTGTGGCTGCCTGGGTGTGGATGCACCCATTGCTCTGGAGTCTGGGCTTAGGATCCTGCACCTGGCCTTGATTTGGCCACAGGAACCAGGAGCTGGAGTTACAGCAGAGTCAGGCCTCAGTGTGACCCTTCCTGACTAATTCTGCTCCAGACTGAGAGCTCCTTCTCCCCAGACATGTCCTGCTCCTCCATGTGCTGTCAGTACGATGCCACCAGCCCTGATGTGCCACTGGAATCAGGGCTGCCATGCTGTGTTTGCTGTGGTTGTGAGCTTCTCAAAACTCATTCCTCATTAAGAAATTACTAAAACCCAAGTGGAGGTTTGTTGGAGTGGGCTCTTTGGCTTCTTGTTCCTATGCTCACCAGCTGTCCCTTTCTTTTCCTTTCAGCAACACGTGCACGATGGGCGCAAGGAGAGCCTGGATGGTTTTGTGAAGACTTTTGAGAAGCTGCCCACAACTGATGGCTACCCTGGGATCTATGCCTTAGACTGTGAAATGGTGGGTCCAAAGCCAAAACAAAGCTTTTTGGGGCTGCCTGAGGTGTGACACAAGTGGCTGTTTGTGTGTGTGACACAAGGGAAGCTGTTTGCTGACCTGATTCTCTCTGTTCTGAATATTGGTGCTGGAGGTGTAAATGAGCTCTTATTGATTGCTGTGTTTGGCTTGAGGGCTGTGCAGCCCTGGCAGGCTCTGACTGGCCCACGCTGGGCAGTGCTGCTGCCTGGCCTTGCTGCATTTTGGGAGCTGCAGCCCTTGGTGAGGGGCTCCACAGATCCCACACTGTTCTGGCCTGTGCCATCACATCTGCCTTGTTCTTGCAGTGCTACACTAAGCAAGGACTGGAGCTGACAAGAGTAACTGTGATCAACTCAGAGCTGAAAGTGGTGTATGACACCTTTGTCAAGCCAGACTCCAAGGTGGTGGATTACAACACCAGGTGAGGATGGTCATCCTTGGGACAGAGCTTTGTGCTCTCTCAGGAACTTGCTGAAACTCCCCTGACCACCACTCCCTAAGGGCTGAGGGGCTTTGAGGTATTTCTTCAAGTGAAGGACCCCCACCTGTTCCATGCTGTTCTGTGCAGGTTCTCAGGTGTGACAGAAGAGGACCTGGAGAACACGAGCATCACCCTGCGGGATGTCCAAGCCGTCCTCCTGAACATGTTCAGTGCAGACACCATTCTGATAGGGCACAGCTTGGAAAGCGACTTATTTGCACTAAAGGTAACTTGAGCTCTGCCTTCACATCTCCCTGGGGTGCTTTCCCACCCTGGGGGGGGTTGGGTGGAATTTAGGAACTGTTTGTTTCCAAGGCTCAGGGGGGTGGCCTCACCTCAGGTCCTGTGTGCAGTTGTGGGCACCACGATATAAAAAAGCCATGCACCCATTAGAGAGTGTCCTGAGGAGCTGTGAGGATGGGGAAGGGTCTGAGGGGCCTCATGAGGAGCAGCTGAGGGCACTTGGCTGGTTCAGCTGGAGCCCAGGAGACTGAGGGGAGGCTCCTGGGGGCTGCAGCTCCTGCCCAGGGCAGGCACAGGGGCAGGGGCTGAGCTCTGCTCTGGGACAGGGACAGGAGCCCAGCAAGGGCTGGAGCTGGGCCAGGCCTTGGCATGGAGCTCAGGGCAAGGTTCTGCCCCCCGAGGCTGCTGGGCACTGCCCAGGCTCCCCAGGGAATGGTGCCAAGGCTGCCACAGCTCCAGGAGCTCCCAGGGCTGCTCAGGGTGGGGTTCTTGGGGTGGCTGTGCAGGGACAGGGGCTGGGATCAATGATCCCTGAGGGTCCCTTCCCACTGAGAACATTCCAGGATTCCTTGGTTTGTCCAGTCTCTGAGCCTGTTGTGGTTGTGGTGGCAGTGCAGGGCACTGGGGCTGTGTGTGTCACTCCTGGTGTCACCTGAACTCTCAGTGGCTGCTGCTGCCCAGGGTGACAGAGCTGGACAGGGCTCTGAGCAGCCTGGAGTGGTGGAAGGTGGAACAAGATGGTCTCTAAGGGCTCTCCCAACCCAAACCATTCCATGATTCTATGACTGATCCCAAATCATTTGCCTCTCACCCCTGCCTGATCTGTTCTTTGTTCTGTGCCAGCTTTTCTAGGAATTGTGCTGTTAATTTGATGAAGTTATTTTGACCTTTTACCTGTCCTGTTTCCTGCCTGGCCCTCACCAGCCTGGTGTGCCCAGGGTCCTGCCAGGGACTGTGTCCTGCCCTGAGGGGTTTGTCCAGGGTCAGCAGGAGAGCATGTGGCAGGCAGGAGCCAAGTCTTTGTGCTCACATGCCAGAACTTCCCTCAGCCATTCTTTGTCCCACAGCTCTCCTGCTGAAGCCTCTGTGGCTGCCAGCTCCCAGGGCTGGGCTGGGTTGGAAGCAGGAGCTTTTAATGCCTGTAAAACACTTTACCTCTCCGTGGCACCCTTTATCCCAGCTTTGGAGAGGCTTCATCATCATCAGAAAGACATTATTTCCAGTTAGATCAGCTCGAGATGACTGCCTTGGCCTCTTAGAGGCTTGATTTTCTCTTAGCACCACAGCTGCTGCCAAGAGGAGGAGCCAGAGCAATGTGGGGTGTCACAGCAGAATGGCCCAGGGCTGTGGCACCAAAGCCATATCTCACTAATGGCTGTGGCAACTTCCAAGTGCTGATGGCATTTCAAGTTTTATTTAAAGCTTTATTATCCTGTTTCCTCACTCTTCCTGATCTACATAAGTAATTACCAGTGTGTCTGGGAGGGTGCCAGGGCTGAGTGCAGTCCAGGGGAGATTATCCATAACATTGGCAGTTTTATATTCTGAGGAGTGGAGCAGGTTGTTCCTGTTGAAGTGCAGTTGTGGAGCTGTTCCTGATGGAGTTCTGGGCTGTCCTGCAGCATGAGCTGGTGCCTGAGGGCAGAGAGGAGAGGGGATTATCAGGGTCCTGTTGGAGTTATCCCTGTTGGGACAGGACTCAGGTTTATCTCTTAGGCCCAGCCCTTCACTGCTGTGCTCAGGATGTGGGATTGCCCTCACCCACATTCCTCCAGCTCCTGCTGAATGTAGCTCATGACAGCAGAGAATTCATCTTGTCTTGGCCTGAGAGGAAGAAATCAGTGGTAAAAAAAGCCCAAGCCAGCCTGCCCTGTGGTTACAGACTTTATCAGGTGGGGCCTTTTTGCTGTCCCCAGCCCCCTTGGTGCAGGGCAGGGAGCACTTTGACCTGTTCAGCATCCCCAGTTCCCCCAGTGTGGTGACAATTCACAGCTGAGCTGTTGGATTACAGGGCTGGAGCCAGCCTGGCAGAGCTGGGGGTGCTCACCTGGACAAGAGAAGGCTCCAGGGACACCTGAGAGCCCCTGGCAGGGCCTGAAGGGGCTCCAGGAGAGCTGCAGAGGGACTGGGGACAAGGCCTGCAGGGACAGGAGCCAGGCAATGGCTCCCAGTGCCAGAGGGCAGGGCTGGATGGGATCTTGGCAATCAGGAATTGTTCCCTGGCAGGGTGGGCAGGCCCTGGCCCAGGGTGCCCAGAGCAGCTGGGGCTGCCCCTGCATCCCTGGCAGTGCCCAAGGCCAGGCTGGACAGGGCTGGGAGCAGCCTGGGACAGTGGGAGGTGTCCCTGCCATGGCACTGGATGGAGTAGAAGCTCTTTTAAAAAGTCCCAACTCAACACACTCTGATATGATTCAGTGATAAAATTTCCTTGTCCCATTCCATCCTTGCTGAGCTGGTGCTGGTTAAAAACTTCCTGTTGATTCATTGCTGGTGGATGGGAGGATTTGGGGTTGGTTTGCACCCTGAAGGCCAGACCTGCTCTGCAGCAGCAGTGGGATGTACATCCTGCTTTGTCATGTGGGCACATCCTGCCCACTCCTGTCCCCATCTCAGGATCCCAGAATGGTTGGGTTGGAAGGGACCATGAGGATTACCCAGTTCCAATGCTCTGCCATGGGCAGGGTGCCCCTCACCAGACTGAGAAGCAGCTGAAAGTTTGCTACAGCTCCCACAGGGGCTGTTCTGTGCAGTCTGCTGGTTCTTCAGTTCAGTTTTTAGTTGGGAAAGACTCCAGAGCTATTGCAGCTTCTGCAGGCCGGGGGGTCAAGGATTGGCCTGTCCTGCTGGATCAGCCCCAATCTCTGCTGAGATTCAGGAAACCCCCTGAATGTGAGGTTCCAGGGCAGTGGGGCTGGCACAGCAGTGGGAATGCTGTGTGCCCACACCCTGCACGGGTGCCCACATCCCCAGAGCCTCCTGCCAGACTGGTTGGGCTGGAAGCTGCCGAGCGCTGCACGGAGCCCAGAGCTGACCAGAAGGTTCCTGCAGCATGGCTGATGGCCAGGAGTGCCTGTCCCTGTGGGAGTGGGGGAATAACCCTGTTGCTGTGCTCGTCCCCAGCTGATCCATGGCACTGTGGTGGACACAGCCATCGTGTTCCCCCACCGCCTGGGGCTGCCCTACAAGCGGGCGCTGCGCACGCTGATGGCCGACTACCTCAAACGCATCATCCAGGACAATGGTGAGACCTCTGAGGGACCCCACACCTCCTGGCTGTGCCCTCCTCAGCCTCAGTCCTCCTGCCACTGGTGTTTTGTGCCCTGCATGTGTGTGGTAGCTGGGAATGTGCTGGCCTAAGAAGCCTCAGCCACAGTTCATGTGTATGACCCCTGCTCTGAGGGCAGAGCTCTCCCTGCTTCCCTCCCTGTGCTGAGTGGGACCAGGGGGGTGGTGTGGGAAGGCTGAGGGTGGCTCTGCCAAGGTCAAGTCCTGCCCCCCTTTCTCTCTCTGGCCAGCTGGGATGGACCCTCCTGTTGGAAGTGGGGCCTGTTCCCTCCTGTCCTCCCTGAGCACATTGTAAACATTCCTGGGGAAGCTCCCAGCTGTTCCACAGCTGATGGTGTCAGGCTCAAACCCAGCAAAAAGCCTGGGTTTAGTGGAAAAAAATACGTGTTTAATGTTGGGAGTGTTCAGCCTAGAGAAGAGAAGGCCTTGGGGACTCCTTAAAGCCCCTGGCAGGGCCTGAAGGGGCTCCAGGAGAGCTCAGAGGGACTGGGGACAAGGCCTGCAGGGACAGGAGCCAGGCAATGGCTCCCAGTGCCAGAGGGCAGGGCTGGATGGGATCTTGGCAATCAGGAATTGTGGAATCCATCCCTGGAATGGATTTCCCAGAGCAGCTGGGGCTGCCCCTGCATCCCTGGCAGTGCCCAAGGCCAGGCTGGACAGGGCTGGGAGCAGCCTGGGACAGTGGGAGGTGTCCCTGCCATGGCAGGGGTGGCACTGGGTGGGCTTGAACAAACCATAACCCACAAACCATTCTGTGATTGTGTGGAATTCTTTCAGTGCCCAGCTGTGGCTCAGGGTGCTCCCAGGTGTGGCTGTGGCTGCAGGGGCCAGGGAGGAGCTGCCTGTGCCTGGGGAGCTCCTGTGCTGAGCTGAGCTGAGCTGAGCAGGCAGAGGGGGCAGTGCCACTGTGTTTGTGTCCCCAGTGGAAGGACACGACTCCAGTGAGGATGCCAGAGCCTGCATGGAGCTGATGGTGTGGAAGATCAAAGAGGATGCGAAGGTGAAGCGATGACCTCGTGTGGTGTCTCTGCTGTTCTCCTGCACCTCTGGGAAGAAGCAGTGCAATAAATGCCCACAGCCACTCTGTCCCCCCGTGCCAGCAGCATGTTCCTGCTCCCCACCATCCCAGCAGGACTCCTGCACTCACACCTGCAGTCCCCCTGCCCAGGTGGTGGCTCTCAGATCCTCAGGCTCCACCTGAGGGATTCTCTGTGGTCCAAGCTCTGCCTTTTTGGGCCTGGCAAGGTGGTTTGGAGTAGCACAACCAGAACTTCTTGGTTCCTAGGAGAAGCTTGTTAGAGGTAGGTTGGAGATGTGCAGAAGGATCTTTCTGGTTCAGTTAAAGGTAGATTGTTTACTTTTTTTTTTTTTTTTTTTCTCCCAAATGTAACTTAAATTGCCTCTGTACTCCAAAGCAGTGTTTGGAGAGGGGGGAGATGGAAGAAGGTTGGGCAGGAAGCTGAGAGTGGATTGTGTAGCTGGTGTGGGAAGCAAGAGCTGAGGATCAAGCACTTGGGAAGGGATCCTGGTGCAATCCCACTGTGGAGCTGCAGAAGAGTGAGGCTGGCTCTGAGGGACAGCAATGAGGTGGGATCTGGGAATTGGCACCTGGCTCTGCAGTCAGTGCAAAGGGGGAACCCACCAGTGTCCCCCCTTGCCCAGACCTCAGGGAGCCACGAGGCAGGACAGGGACAAACAGCACCCAGAGCCAGGGAGAGGCTGCATCCCATCACTGCAGGGTGGCACAAGGATCCTACCCTCACCCTCAGCTTCCAGCAGGGCCCCAGTGAGCTTGTGTTCAGGGAACAAGGTTTTTGGGGTGCAGATGGGGATGCACCTAAGGGTGGCCTCAGCAGAGTGCAGGAGTCCCCACCAGGCTGGCCCTGCTGCAGGGACTTGGTCCAGGCAAAAGCAATAGGGGAAAATTTCACCCATTTCTTCAAAATTCCTTCATTTCACCTCATTCACATGTTGGGATTCTGCAGAGAGCAAAGGACCCAGCTGTGTGTCTGGAGCCTGGACTAGAGCACTGCTGGGTGTGACTGTCACTGGCGTGAGTGGGTGGCACTGGTGGCTCCCTCTGCCCAGCCCCTGCTGCTGCCTGGGGACAGCAGAGCTGAGGGCCACAATCCCCATGGACCCCATGGGCTCTCAGCTGGGCTCAGGGAGCACCTTCACCCCAGAGCAGTGACCCTGAGCCCCCCTGGCAGCACTGGAGTTGTGTCCCTTGGTGGCTGCTGTGTCCCTGTGTCCCTTGGTGGCTGCTGTGTCAGTCTGGGGGCAGAGGAGCTGCTGGGCTTTGGTTCCTGTCAGAGCCAGGTCCTGTTCACTCCTCGGTGCCCCTGCTGGGCTCAGGGTTTGGGGACAGCTCTGTGTCCCCTGCATGTCCTGCTGAGCTGGCCCAGCCATGGGCAGGGGTCCAGGACAGGGATGTCCCTGCTCCAGCCCACACTGGCCCTGGTGGATTCTCCCATCCACTGCTGCCTCTCTCAGAGGCAGGGAGGTGACTTCTCTGCCAGGCTCTGCAGGAGTGGGCTCTACAGTGGGGCTGTACAGACTCCTGCTACTCTGAGCCCACCCTTGTTTCCTCTGGCAGCCAGTTCCTTAGCCCAGCTTTGGGGGATGCAGCTCCCCCAGTGCTCCACATCCAGCTCTGCTCCTTCCCTGCCTTGGGGCTTCCACCCCAAGCAGCCTTGGGACCCCTTGGGCTGTCCCTGTGTCCCAGGCTGTGGGACAGACAGTTCAGTGCCTCCCAGCTGGGGAGGGAAGGTTTGTTCCTGTTTCTGCCTCTTTGCCATGTTTATCCCCCGTTTATCTTCACCCCTGGCTGCAGGGATGGAATGTCCCTGGAGCAGCCAGGCCTCAGATTTGGCTCTTGCCTGTTCCTCACAGGCAGCTCCTGCTCCCCAGCCTCCCACAGCAGCTCCTTCCCTGGCACAGCCATGGGCACCGGGTGCTGTGTCCTGCTCTGCAGCTCTTGGCTCCATCCCCCCTCCTGGGGCTGGGCAGGCAGGGAATTCCTCCAGGCAGGAATCCTGCCAGCCCATGCACCTCCATCATTCCCACTTCTTTCCCCATGGTCAGCCTACACTGAGGCTTTTGGGGTGGGGGTGAGGGGGTGTCTGTGTCAAGGGATGTCCCTGCGAGGGTGGAACCATATCCAGCCACACCATGGGTGTGCTCAGAGCCAGTCCTGGCCCAGGGCTGCCATCACCTCCCCAGCACCAGAGGTTTGGTTGGGTTGTACAGAACGATTGTAACCTGTAACTTTTTGTAATTGTTTTTAATAAAAGAGTGTTGACTAGATGCACATCCCTGAGTCTGAGACTGCTCTGCCTGCTGGTGGGTTGTGATGGGGGCGGTGCTGGAGCCATCCTGGGCTGGGAGGAGCTGGACAGGCTTCCCAGGAGATCCTTCCCAAGCTGGAGAAGTGAGTTCAACATGTCCAAGGTCCTGCAGCTGGGTCTGGGCACAGCCTGGGGATGAGCTCAGGGAGAGCAGCCCTGAGGGAAGGACCTGGGGTGTTGGTGGGTGAGAGGCTCAGGCTGCCCCGGCCATGGGCACTGAGCCAGAAACCCCCCCTGTGCTGGGCTGAGCCCCCAGCGTGGGCAGCAGGGGAGGGGGGGATTCTGCCCCTGTGCCCCTGTGCTCAGGTGAGACCCCACCTGCAGAGCTGCCCCAGCCCTGGGCACCAGCAGCAGGAGGACGTGGAGCTGCTGGAGCCAGGCCAGAGGAGGCACGGAGATGCTGCAAGGGCTGGAGCCCCTCTGCTCTGGAGCCAGCCTGGCACAGCTGGGGCTGCTCACCTGGACAAGAGAAGGCTCCAGGGACACCTGAGAGCCCCTGGCAGGGCCTGAAGGGGCTCCAGGAGAGCTGCAGAGGGACTGGGGACAAGGCCTGCAGGGACAGGAGCCAGGCAATGGCTCCCAGTGCCAGAGGGCAGGGCAGGATGGGATCTTGGCAATCAGGAATTGTTCCCTGGCAGGGTGGGCAGGCCCTGGCCCAGGGTGCCCAGAGCAGCTGGGGCTGCCCCTGCATCCCTGGCAGTGCCCAAGGCCAGGCTGGACAGGGCTGGGAGCAGCCTGGGACAGTGGGAGGTGTCCCTGCCATGGCAGGGGTGGCACTGGATGGCTTTGAGGTCCCTTCCAATCCAAACCATTCCAGGATTCTGTGACAGCAGCGGGGACAGCAGCAGACCCTGTTCTGCTGCTTGGAGCTGGGGGTGACCCTATGGGGTCCCTGCATGGCCCCTCAGGTGTGTCCCCCCCACCACTCTGGCACAGGGTGACACAGGTGCTGCACAGGCTGAGGGGTGAGTGGGGTCCCAGCTCTGAGGGGTCCCATCCTGTCCCCGCTCTGCCCTTTCAGAAGCCACCTGCTGCCCAATCCAAACCATTCCGTGACTCCTCGGCCCCTTCAATTCGCAGCCACTGTTGACAGAATTCAGAGAATTCACAGAATCACAGAATTGGCAGAATTCACAGAATCACAGAATTCACAGAAGGAGCTGAGCTCACTGTGAATCACTGGCTTGGAAGAGACCTCCAAGATTGAGTCCAACCCAGCCCCAGCACCTCAACTGAACCCTGGCACCCAGTGCCACATCCAGGCTTTGTTAAACACACCCAGGGATGGGGACTCCACCACCTCCCTGGGCCATTCCAAAACTTTATCACCCTTTTTGTAAAAAAACATTTTTCCTAATCTCCAACCTGTATTTCCCTTGGTGCAGCTTGAGGCTGTGTCCTCTGGTTCTGTGTCTGTTCATGCCCCTGGCTGGCTCTGCAGCCCAGCCCAGCTCCCGCTGCTCCCTGCCCTTCCAGGACATCCCAAGAAAAAGGAACGAAATCGGTGCAGCTCCTTTGGGACAGAACCCGATCCCAACCCCCTGGACCGAATGAGGAGGGGAGGTTACGGCCAGACCCTCTCTCTGTGCAAACCCCACACCCCGAGGGCACCTCCCAGCTCCTCCTGCCTCATCCAGAGCCGGGACGGAGCCTCGGCATCCCCAGCCCTGCCAGGCTCCCCCTGGAGCCCCGGGATGTTCTGCTCCCTCTGAGTGCCACTGAGGGAACCCCGGCCAGCCACGGCACGGGGGAGAGTGGGCAGGGGCAGCCTCTGTGCCCTGAGGGTACCAAAGGCAGCCAGGCTGATCCTGGGGGTACCAAAGGCAGCCAGGCTGATCCTGGGGGTACCAAAGGCAGCCAGGCTGGTCCCTGGGGGTACCAAAGGCAGCCAGGCTGATCCTGGGGGTACCAAAGGCAGCCAGGCTGATCCCTGGGGGTACCAAAGGCAGCCAGGCTGATCCTGGGGGTGCCAAAGGCAGCCAGGCTGGTTCTGGGGGTACCAAAGGCAGCCAGGCTGATCCTGGGGGTTCCAAAGGCAGCCAGGCTGATCCCCTGCAGCAGAGGAGATGCTGGAACAATGGTGGAAGATGAAGGGGCCAACTCTTAGCAGGGTTAATCCAAAATTTATTTCAGGAGCTCCAGGGAGCCCCCACAACCTCAGGGGGTTCCTGCTGAGAGCCCCGGGAGAGGTGCCAAGGTTACACTGAAAGGGAGGTGGAAACCCAAAGTAGAAAACATTTACTGACCAATGAGTGACCCTAAGGGATGGATTCTGGGAATGGACATTTAGGACAGGATTTGGGGTAACACTTGGGGGGTGACCCCTGGCCTGTGGCTGATCACTCGAGGTCCTGGATGGAAAGTTCTAGATGGGGTGGATGGGATGCTGAGTGACTGACCAAGAGCCAGGGTGGGGATTTGGGGATGCTCTCAGCAAAGGGATTACACAGGTAGAGAGAGGGGATACAATCTGGTGTAAACCATTTGGGGAAAATAAGGGGATACAAAGACAAAACCACTATAAAACATAAAAACTCCCACCACCATCGGCATCCCCAGCCCTGCCAGGCTCCCCCCAGAGCCTGCATCAATCTCCCAAATGGGGCAGGAATGAAAGTGCCAAGCCAAGGAGCTGATTCAGCACGGAGGAAGAGGTGAAGGTAAAAAGTTCAAATAAAGAAATAATGGCCCATTAGATGACCTCACAGGCAATGTGTTTTATTTAACGCGGCTGATGGCTCGGCGATGGCAGCGGCCGCTCCCGAGGCTGTGAAAGTCACACCTGGAGCGTTCTCAGCCTCCTCAGGGCTTTTGTGGCACTGCCTGCTCTGACAGTGACCTCCCCATCCCCGAGGGTCCCTCTGCTCCCCCCCTTGCAGCTCACCTGATGGCCTAGGTGACATCAGGGAACCCCTGCAGTGACAAAAGCATTTTGCTTTTTTATTTTTAATTTTTTTTTGTGGTTGTTGCTTTTTTTGGGGCCTTCAGGGTGACAGGGACCCTTCGAGTCTCCTCCAGGGCGAGGGTTGGGATTTTTAGGGTTATGCGAGCCCTGGTCCCAAGGGAGCAGCGCTCACCCAGCCCCAGGCTTGGGGAGGGACAGGACGACACAAAACCGCGTTGGACGGGGCTCGGAGGTTTAACCCTGGCCTGGGGGCGCAGCGGCTGCCAGGGGGCAGCTCCCGGGGAGGGGACACACGGGGACAAACCCTGCGGTGCCAGGGGAGGAGACACACGGACACAGCAGGACAAACCCTGCAGTGCCAGGGGAGGGGACACATGGGGACAAACCCTGAGGTGCCAGGGGAGGGGACACACGGACACAGCAGGACAAACCCTGCGGTGCCAGGGGAGGGGACACACGGACACAGCAGGACAAACCCTGCGGTGCCAGGGGAGGGGACACACGGACACAGCAGGACAAACCCCGCGGTGCTGGGGAGGGGACACACGGGGACAAACCCTGCGGTGCCAGGGGAGGGGACACACGGACACAGCAGGACAAACCCCGCGGTGCTGGGGAGGGGACACACGGACACAGCAGGACAAACCCTGCAGCGCCTCTGCCCCGGCCTCCCGGCGCTCATTAATTACCCTGGAAGGGCGGGGGGGGGGGGGGGTGTCCGCTAATTGCAGAGGGCGATTGATTGGGAAAATGTCACCGTCACTGGCCTCTGTTGCCAGGGTGACCTCGGCCGTTCCCGGGTGCCCAAAGGCACCCCCGCCGGGGACACCGGAGCGGGGTGTGAATGTCCCTGTCCTTCCTCCAAAGGGATCGATCCATCCGCCCCGGCAAGGGCGAAACCCCCGGGGCACGGCGGGTTTGGGGCTCAGGGGCCACTGGACCTTCCTGCGGTGCCGGTGCCACCGGAGGGGAGGGGACAGCGGGGGGGACACGGCAGGTGAAGGCTGAGAGACCGAAATTCCCTGTGGGGACTGCTCCAGACCTGCGGGATCGCGACAGGAGCGGGAGGGAGGAAGGAGGGAGAGGAGGGAGAGGAGGGAGAGGAGGGAGAGGAGGGAGGGAGGGAGGGAGGGAGGGAGGGAGGGAGGGAGGGAGGGAGGGAGGGAGGGAGGGAGGAAGGGAGGAAGGAAGGAAGGAAGGAAGGAAGGAAGGAAGGAAGGAAGGAAGGAAGGAAGGAAGGAAGGAAGGAAGGAAGGAAGGAAGGAAGGAAGGAAGGAAGGAAGGAAGGAAGGAAGGAAGGGAGGAAGGGAGGAAGGGAGGAAGGGAGGAAGGGAGGAAGGGAGGAAGGGAGGAAGGGAGGAAGGGAGGAAGGGAGGAAGGGAGGAAGGGAGGAAGGGAGGAAGGGAGGAAGGGAGGAAGGAGGAAGGAAGGAAGGAAGGAAGGAAGGAAGGAAGGAAGGAAGGAAGGAAGGAAGGAAGGAAGGAAGGAAGGAAGGAAGGAAGGAAGGAAGGAAGGAAGGAAGGAAGGAAGGAAGGAAGGAAGGAAGGAAGGAAGGAAGGGTTTATTTCAGACCTGTGTCACTGTCACCAGCCCTGCAGGACAATGAACAGCAGCTCGGTCCCTGGGGCACAGTCTGGGACGTCTCTCCTTTTGTCTGGACCTGAGGAGCGACCTCAGGATGGGAACAGTGCCCGAATCTGTCCCCAGTGCCCAAATCTGTCCTCAGTGCTGGTCAGAGGCTGCCACTGTCACCCTGAGTGGGAACATGGGCACACAGGAGATGTGTACAGGGACATGGGGACATACATGGGGACATTGGGACATGTATGGGGACATGGGGACATGTGGACAAGTACAGGGACATGGGGACACAGGGACATGGGGATATGTGTGGGAACAGGGGGATGTGAGGGCCGTGTGGGGACACAGGCCCATGAGGACACATATGGGGACACGGGGACATGTATGAGTTGTTTTTGTAGATTTGGTTTTTTTGTTTGTGTTTCTGTGTAGAATTCTTTGTCTTTCTTTTTCTTTGTAATAACAGAAGTGGTCAGGGGGGTGTTGCAGTGGGAGGTTGGTGGTTTTGATGGGTATAAAATAATGTTTGGTGCTGTGCATGCTTGGCACTGGGGTTTGTTATTTTGTTGTATGGAAACTCTTGGTGAGGTGCTGTTATTTTGTTTTAAGGGAGTTTGATTAGTAATGATGTAAGACATTTGTATAACAGTTTTTGGTTTGGAGTTGCAGTTTCTAAATTTTTACTCGAATTTTCAGCTAAATGTTCAGGAGGGCTGTTGTTTTGTTTAGGACTGTTATTTTTGATGTTGTAAGGTTTGTGTACAAGGTTGTGGACAAGGGGACATGTATAGGGACACGTGTGGGGACACAAATGGGGACACGGGGGCAGAGCAGGAGCCGCTCCCGGCTGTGCAGTAAATGCTTCATGGGCTGCGGGGCTGTGATCGCCTCCGGGTCCCTGCGTTAATTGCAGGCATTAATTAACGCAATGCCGGCGATGCGGGACCACTGCGGGTGTGCAGGATGCGAGCGGGGCGGACACGAGCTCCGGCCTCATTAATTGGCTGCCGTCACTAACGAGGTGGCCTCTGTCCCCAGCTGGGCTCTGCTGGCACTGCCCGCAGTGGCTCCTTTGTGCCTTCGGCCTCCTCTTCCTCGCTGTCCCCTCCTCCCGCCTTGCTCGGTGCCTGTGAAAAATGTGTATTTTATGATTGGCTTTTCGCAAATATTCAAATTAATATTATAGGTGTTGTGTTAGAAAGTGATGCTGTATTAATTCTCTTAAGTACTGTGTTAAATATAGTTTTAGGTTATAAAAATTGTTAAAATAGAAACTATGTGATGTAGGACACTTTTTTTAAAGAGAGGACTCGCAGTGAGATGGCAGCCACAGGACACCTGAATCTTTCAGAGAAAGAGAATTTATTGCTCCCTTATCAGAAGAAACGAACTTCTTCCTGCCTCGAAGGCGCTGTCAGGATTCAGAGGAAGAAGTTGTGGATGACCAGACAGAATCCTGTGTTTGAATGGAATTTATGCATCATGGATGAGGTGTATGAATATGCAACAGGTTATTGTTTTTAAGGTTTAATCATCTGTTAACGGGTGTCCTTTTTCGGGCTCGTGCTGCCCTGAAAAAGGTACCCGGACATCCGTAACTCTTTGTATTTGTTGTCTCATATTGTCCTAATTCAAATTGTCCAAATTATTATTATTCTAATTGTATTACTATTTTTATAACCATTTTATTACTATGAAACTTTTAAAATTTTAAAAACAAGTGATTGGCGTTTTTCACAGTGCCCAAGCACAGCCCAGCCGTGCCCGAGCTGCTGCCACACCCGGGGGGCTCGGGGGGCACCAGTGGCACAGTGGGGACACCAGCCCAGCCCGGGATCAGCCTGCCCCGCACTGGGACAGGGCAGGGACACCCGGCGGTGTCCCCGTGTCGCGGAGCCCGGACGGTCCCGCGGGAGCGGCGGCTCGGCTCGGTTTGAGCGGGACGGACGCGGGCAGGAGGGGCAGGAGGGAGGCGGGCAGGGCCCGGGGGTGTGGCAGGGGCTGTCCCCGGCCCCGCGTGGGGCAGGGCGGTGGCAGGAGGGGTGGCAGGAGGGGTGGCAGGAGGGGTGGCAGGAGGGGTGGCAGGAGGGGTGGCAGGAGGGGTGGCAGGAGGGGTGGCAGCGCGGGTGGCAGCAGTCCCGTCCCGCGGAGCGGCAGGAGCGCGGCGCTGCCCGGGGCTGTGCCCGGCACCGGGGCAGGTACGGGGACCCCGCGGGGAGCGCGGCACGGCGACAGCGGGGACAGACACGGCTGGCAGGGCCAGGGGGCGCCGGGGCAGCCCCTCCGGGCACGGAGCAGCGTTTGGGGACGGCCTTGGCACCCCAAAGGGCATCCAAGCGGCTGGAAAAGGGAGCGAGAGGAGGGAAACTCATGGCTCGGGCACGTCCTGGCCAATAACCCCGAGAGGTTTTAATGATGGCCCGGCCGAGCGCGGGGGCGTTTCCGGCGTGCCGGGCCCGGGAGGTGACAGCCGCCCCCCGCTCGCTGTCGCCTGTCGCGGTGGGTGACACTGGGGCGGGGTGGCCGTGGGGACATCCCCGGGGTGGCTCTGGCTGCGGTCCCCGTGGGACACTGGGGTAGGGAAACAACAGCAGCGCCCCGGGAGGGGTCACGGGGGGTGTGCCAGCCCCGGGGAGGGACCCAGGGCCAGGCTGGTGCTGTCCCCAGCGTGTCCCCAGCGCGGGAAGGAGCCGGAGGGCACCGGGAGCCCCGAGCTGTGCTGCCCCGAGCTCTCACACAGCTCCCGCACGGAGCCGAGCTCGGCGCTGAGCCGCGGATTTCAGGAACAAAACTCGCACAGAATTCCCGTGGCAGCGCTCGGGGCAGGCAGGGACAGAAATCTGAGCGGGTTTCACCAGCCCCGGCCAAATCCTGGTGGCGCCGTGCCCGGCCCTCCTTAAACCCGGCTCTGCTCAGCCATGCGAACCTCCAGGAGCCCGGAGCGGCACTTTTGGGGTGGGAAAGTTCTGCTTTGGGGCTTCTGAGCCGCCGGCAGCAGCGCGGGGATGCTTTAGGGACACTCCCGGGATGAGACAGTCCCGGCGGCTCCATCCCGGGTGGGGATTTGAGGAAACATCCCCTGGGGTAAGAACTCACTGATGGACTCGCTGAGCTGTGGGACAGTGCTCACAGGGTGTCCCCAGGTGTGGGACAGTGCTCACAGGGTGTCCCCAGGTGCTCACAGGGTGTCCCCAGGTGCTCACAGGGTGTTCTGTGCCTTTGGCCATCCCCAGCCCTCCTGGGAGCCCTGGGCTGGGGCCAGAGCAGGGTTTGTCTGTCCAGGCTGGGGCAGAGCAGGGTTTGTCTGTCCAGGCTGGGGCCAGAGCAGGGTTTGTCTGTCCAGGCTGGGGCCAGAGCAGGGTTTGTCTGTCCAGGCTGGGACCAGAGCAGGGTTTGTCTGTCCAGGCTGGGCCAGAGCAGGGTTTGTCTGTCCAGGCTGGGCCAGAGCAGGGTTTGTCTGTCCAGGCTGTCCCCCCATGGGGCTGGGGCTGGCAGGGAGCCCTGGCACCAGTTCCTGCCTCCCCAAAGTGCAGTTTTTATCTCTAATTACTGAGCTGATGAGTGACGTTTGTCAAGAGCTTTCTTGGAACCGAGATTTCTTGGATACCTCCTCGAAAATATTTTTTCCAGTGCTTTAATTCACTTTTTTCCCCCTGCTCCAGGCCCTGGCAAGAGGCAGCACCCCCAGCTGCCTTTGCAGGGCACTCAGCCCCATGGAGAGCCCAGTCTGTGCCAGCTGCAGGTGCTGAACAAGCCCTGGTTTTGTTTGGCACCGTTTGGATTCTGTGGAGCTGCTGAGTGGAGCCTGGCTGGGCATCCTGGTGATCCTGACTGGACCCAAAGGGGCTCAGAGATGCCAGGCACGGTGGGGATGTGGTGGATCAGCAGCTTCAGGTCTGATCCTGAGCACGAGGGGACCAGGATAACCCCAAATCAACCCAGGAATTCCAGTGTGACACTCAGGGCAGGTTGGTCTGGAAGCAGAGCCCAGGAAATCACCTTGGAAATTCTCAGTGTCAGCCTCACCCTAAATGTTGGTGTCCTAGAGCAAGGAGGGAGGGCAGGGGATGCTTTGAGCCTCTGATCAGAGCCCTGAGGGCACAGCCAGGGTTACTGGGACCCCCTGGGACCCCCAACCACCACCCTGGGCTGGGCAAGCTCAGCCAGGGCTCAGTTCTGGACCAGGCCCCCAGGGTGGCTCTGGCTTGGCCACACTCCTGGGCCTTGGGCTGGCTTGTCCCGATGGATGGGCTGTGTCTCAGCCCAGCCTTTGTCCCCTTTGCAATCCTGACTCTGCCCTTCCCAGCCTGAGCCTGACCTCTCCATCAGGAGCTTGGCTGAGGCTCAGGGCTTGTCCCAGCTGCCACCCCTGGCTGGGACCTTGGAATGGGTTGGGTTGGACCTTAAAGCCAACCCAGTGCCACCCCTGCCATGGCAGGGACATCTCCCACTGTCCCAGGCTGCTCCCAGCCCTGTCCAGCCTGGCCTGGGACACTTCAGGGATGGGATCAGGGTTTGTGAGCAGCTGAGGTTTCTCTTGTCTCCTGTAGGATTTTCCCTGTGGAGCAGCTGCCCCCTCTGGGCCTGCATCCCTCATCCTGTTCATGGTCCCTGAGGGGATCCCCCATATCCCAATCCCTCTGGCAGGAGGAGAGAGGGCAGTGTGCTTGCCAGGAGCAGGGCAGGGAGGGCTTTGTGTCCCTCCTTGGTCCCTTTGTACACAGAGAGATTGTAAAATATATGAAAACCAGCTGTAAACATTGTAACAATGCCTTATAAATAATTCTTATCACAAAAATCAGTGAATTCACATGATACAATCAATATATTAGCAGCAAGTGTTTGCAAGGGTTGAGACAATATTTTTTAAACATTTATATAATATTAAAAACAGTCACTATTTATTGGTATTACCTACAGAAAGCAGAAACAGCAGAGGTTACAAGCTCATTACCAGCAATCCCCAAAACTCTGAATCATTGGGGAATCAGCTGATGACCCTGCAGATAGGATCTGATTGAAGTTCCCCAAATATTCTGTCTTCAGAGACATTTTGGGCACGTGAATCATCACTAACACTCGTGTCCTTTCACGGTGGTTTCCCTTGCTGTGGAACACTTTTCACAGTAGAAGATTTCCATCTGTGCCATATTTGGAATATCACTGATTTGCAAAGTGCCTCCCTTTTCTGCACCTTGGGCTGTCACTGGGCTGTCATGTTTTCCACAGAATCTGGGCAATATTTTGTTTTCTGTCCAAATTTTCCACACTTTAACCGTGGCCTTTTGGCGAGTCCTGCTGCCATTATTTCTGTGGAATTGTTGTGTTGAGGAGTTACATGGAGATCTGTGAGGGTTTTTTTGTCCTGCCTTCATCCCTGTGGGATCAGATCCCTGTCTGTCTGTCTGTCTGTCTGTCTGCAGGAGAGCTGTCCCCAGCTGGCAGAACCCTGGGACAAGGACACAAGTGGGGCACAGCAGGGAGGAAGGGGGAGATTGGCTTTGCTCTGTGTCAAATCCTATTTTGCCTGAACCAAATGGTCTCAGTCTGGGCACTGAGGGGCTTCTGTGGGATTTCTGTGTGGGAGAGATCCCATCCCTCCAGGGATCCACTGCTCTTCCTTCTCCCCCTCAGCCTTGGGACAAATGGGAGTGGGAGCTCTTGGAGTGTCCCACCACCCCCAGCAGCTCCCTGAAACCTTCCCTTCCTCCCTTTTGTTTGTGAAAACAAAGAAAGCAACATTTGGGGCTGCCCCTGGATCCCTGGCAGCATCCCAGGCCAGGCTGGGCAGGGTTTGGAGCACCCTGGGATGGTGGAAGGTGTCCCATGGCAGGGGTGGGATGGGATGGGATGGGATAGGATGGGATGAACTTTAAAGTCCCTCCCAACCCAAACCACTCTGGGATTGTGTGTGCTAAGCTCAGGGTGTCATTTAGGATCCAAGGACAGGGACAGCACCAAGTCCTGGGTGGTAAAGAAGGATTTTGTGGATCTGGGCAAGCTCTTGGCTGCAGGTGTTTGGGTCCCTTTGACCTGTAATGAGGATGGATGCCCAGCCAGTGGCATCTGTGAGGTGCTGGGACAAACCAATACCCACAGGAGCAAGAGGGAAGTTGATACTTGGGGTAAAAGAAGGAAAAAAGTGATCAAAGGAGTGAGATAAGAAATAACGGTAGGGGCTGACTTCTGGTGGAGTTATTTAATAATAAAGTAATTAATGCTTTATCCCTCACTGCCTCCCTTCATGTGAGGATCACAAAGCTCTTCACAAACATTAATTAATCTTCCCTACCATCCCTGCAGGAAGGTCACAGGGCCACCAAGCATGAGGGAAATCTTGTCATTGATGGAGCTGGGCTGGGCTGGCAGCACAGGAAGAGCTCCAATTCCTCCTCAAAGACTTCAGTGATTTCCTGCAGCTTCCCCAGAGGGCAAAAATGCCTTGGAGCTGTCACAGGGAACTGGGATGGGTGAAGGCTGATGGGAGAATGTCCCTCCCACAGGGTGTCCTGCCCTGGAGCCTCGGGGAACTGGAGCATCCCAACGGGATCCTGCTGTTCCTGCTCAGTGTTCCAAAGGTCTCTGGTTGTCCTTGTCCCCAGGGCCTGGCCTTGGGGGAACTGGAGAATCCCAGTGGGATCCCACTGTCCCTGCTCAGTGTTCCAAAGGTCTCTGGTTGTCCTTGTCCCCAGGGCCTGGCATTTGGGAACTGGAGCATCCCAGTGGGATCCCACTGTCCCTGCTCAGTGTTCCAAAGGTCTCTGGTTGTCCCTGTCCCCAGGGCCTGGCATTTGGGAACTGGAGCATCCTAACGGGATCCCACTGTCCCTGCTCAGTGTTCCAAAGGTCTCTGGTTGTCCTTGTCCCCAGGGCCTGGCAGAGGTGCCAGCATGGCTGAGCAGGAGCCAGCCCCAGGCTGCCCACGTGGGAAGGAGCAGCTGCCAGGTCAGTGTGACAAGGGGGTGGCTTGGGGATTTTGCTGCTTTCAGATGGTTGGTGAGGGAGCTGAGTGTGGGACACAGGTGTGGAATGGGGAAGAAGAAGGTCTGGGGTGAGCAGGGGCAGTGCTGGGAGCAGGGCTGGGATGTTCCCTGCTTGGAGGGTCTGCACTGGGATGGCAAAAACAGAACTGGGAGAGGAATGAGCAGAGCCCCAAAGGCTGGGGGCTCACCCTGCAGGGCCTGAGCCCTCTGTGAGCCAAACTCGGAGCCCAAGGGGCCACCCTGAGCCTCGGGGAGGCGTGGGCAGCTCTGGAATGTTCTGCTCTCTGTCCCCTGTCACTGACCCTGAGACCCAGCTGTGCCTGCAGCTCCCGAGGGCCCCTGGGGAGCCACCCCAGCCATGGCCACCACTGGTCCCTGTGCCCTGGCCTGGCTCCCAGGGTGACTGGGGGATGTCCCTTTGCTCTTCCAGCTTTCACCTGGGAGGTGAGAGCCAACGACCGCAGCTACCACCGGCAGGTCAGGAAGAAATTCGCCTTCTGCCTGAGCAAGAGGAAATACTCGGTGAGCTAGGCTGGTCCTTCCCTTCCCTTCCCTTCCCTTCCCTTCCCTTCCCTTCCCTTCCCTTCCCTTCCCTTCCCTTCCCTTCCCTTCCCTTCCCTTCCCTTCCCTTCCCTTCCCTTCCCTTCCCTTCCCTTCCCTTCCCTTCCCTTCCCTTCCCTTCCCTTCCCTTCCCTTCCCTTCCCTTCCCTTCCCTTCCCTTCCCTTCCCTTCCCTTCCCTTCCCTTCCCTTCCCTTCCCCAAAAGAAAGTGAAATAGCAACATTAGTGGTGCCCCTTGGTAGGAGAAAAAATTATTAAAAGAATATATTATAAGAATAATAATATAAATATAATATAAAAATAAAATAATATATCACAAATGTATAAAGTAATCATAATTCATAATAATAAATATATACTACTATTAAAATTAAAATAATTAAAAAGAAAACAATATATTAAAAATAAAAATATATTAAATAATAGTTTAAAAATAATAATAAATATCTATAATATTATTACAATAAAAATAAAATAAAATAAAATAAAATAATATAGTATAATATAATATAATGTAAACAAAAATATATGAAATAGTAATTTAAAAATTAATATATAATACAATTAAAATAAAAATACTATTAAAATAAATTAATATATTAACATAGAAATTATTAATAATATTAAATGTATAATAATTTTAAAATAAAAATAGTTTTAGAATATTATTCTAACTAGAATATTCATTAATAATAAATAATAAAAAGTTAATAATTTATATAATAAATATAATAAGATTTTAAAATAATAATAGTAAAAATTAAATAAATTTTATTAATAATAAATATTTTTAAATATAAATCATTGATTATAGTAATAATGACAATAATGATAATAATGATAACAACAACAAAAACAACAACAACAACAACTATTATTATTATTATTATTATTATTATTATTATTATTATTATTATTATTATTATTATTATTATTATTATTATTATTTTAGAAATCAACATTTTCCCTTACAGCTTTGATAATTAAGGCATCTCTTGTGCTGTGTGAAATCCTAAGAGCAGCAGAATGTTCTGGCATTTGCAGAGCAGGTCCCTATTTCTGTGTCCCCCTGTCCCCAGGGCAATGCCATCAGAACAGCCAAGTACAACCTGCTCACCTTCCTGCCCCTGAACCTCTATGAGCAGTTCCACCGCATGGCCAACGTCTACTTCGTCTTCGTCATCCTCCTCCAGGTGGGCACAGGCACCCCGTGGGTACTGGAATATGAAAACCCCCGGGGGTAGAGGGCATCCTTTGAATCTGCCAGTCCCTTCTGGAATTGCAGGACTGACAGACAGTGCTGGGAGGGGAAAGGAGAGGTGACTGACACACCTGGCAGGGAATTATCAGGGAGGAACCTGGGGTTCTGGGGTAAACCCTGAAATCACAATGCAACGGGTGTATGCCAGGGCTCTGCCCACGCAGGGCTCTCTGCAGCTCAGGGCAGGCAATCTGGGCTGAAAGGTTCCCCAGGAGCTTTTCTGTGGTGTTCAGCATCTTTCAGGAACTTTCTGAGGGGTTTAACCTGTGTTCAGTGTGGTTCATTTAAATTAAAGTCTCCTTACTTAAGGAGGATGTGGAGCTGCTGGAGCCAGGCCAGAGGAGGCCATGGAGATGCTCCAGGCCTCCAGCTGGGAGCCCCTCTTCTGGTTTTATTTCTCTCCTCCAAAGTTTTGATTTCTTCTTTCAGTTTTCTTCTCTTTCTTCTTCTCCTTTCCCCTTTGTGTCTTGGTTTAACTTCTAACCCTGGAGCTCACCTGGACAAGAGGAGGCTCCAGGGACACCTGAGAGCCCCTGGCAGGGCCTGAAGGGGTTCCAGGAGAGCTGCAGAGGGACTGGGGACAAGGCCTGCAGGGACAGGAGCCAGGGCAGGGCTGGATGGGATCTTGGCAATCAGGAATTGTTCCCTGGCAGGGTGGGCAGGCCCTGGCCCAGGGTGCCCAGAGCAGCTGGGGCTGCCCCTGCATCCCTGGCAGTGCCCAAGGCCGGGCTGGACAGGGCTGGGAGCAGCCTGGGACAGTGGGAGGTGTCCCTGCCATGGCAGGGGTGGGATGGGATGAGCTTTGAGGTCCCTCCCAGCCCAAATCTTTCCTTGATTCTATAAAATGGGTTTGGTTCACATGGAGCTGAAGCTCAGATTGACCACACCAAAACAGAAATTCATCCCTCCAGAGTCAGAGACCCTGAAGCATTTCACACCTCAAAAAGAGGTGAAAACCCAGCACAAGAGGTGTCTGTAGCAGAGATGTTGATTTGGTGATCCTGAGATGGGATCCTGCCAGCCAGGGAGTCACTCAGTCACCTCAAGTGTCCCAAGGTGGGACAGGAGCTGTGTCAGTGCTGTAAAATCCTCGTTCTGCAGACTTTCCCTGAGATCTCCACGCTGCCCTGGTACACCCTGCTGTTCCCCCTGAGCTGCCTCCTCATCATCCGGGGGCTGCGAGACCTCATCGATGACATTGTGAGTGGGGGGTGGCCCTGGGGACAGGGGCAGGGAGGGGCCCTTTGCTGTCAGCTGGGCTGAGGGGCTCAGGGGCTGCTGCCACCCCTCAGTCCTGAGGGATCCCCTACTCCACCACATCCACATGGGTTTTTATTTTCCCTTGGGAAAGATGTCACACCCTGGCTGCTTCCCTTGGGGTCCAAACCCTCATTTCTGTCACCTTTAATGCCTTGACTATGGGTTGGAGTGCCAGGTGGGTCCCCAGAAACACCTGGGGAAAATTCAGCCTCTGTATTCATCAGAACAAACCTTCCCACGGCTCTGGGGTGAGGAGGGAGGTGGTGGCATCAGGGGGGGTGTTTTGGTGGGACACCACAGCCTGGCATTGCCCATTGCCATCCCTTGGTCTGTCTGTCTGTCCTGTGCAGGGCCGTCACCGCAGTGACAGGAGCATCAACAGCAGGCCCTGTGAGATCCTGGCTGGGAGGAGGTGAGGGGCTGGGGGGCTCTGCCTGTGTTTGCCACATCCAGAACATCTGTGATCCCATTAAGTGAGAAGTGAGAACCCTTGAGCAGCTGAGGAGTGGCTTTGGTGGGACTGTTCTGGGCTCTGCAAGCTCCCATCACCTCCCAAAATGTGCCACAGGTCCTCCTGGAGGATTGGTGATGTTCCAGGCATGGGCAGTGGGTTTAGAAATGCCCCAGTTTGCTGAGATGTGCTGGGGGAGGCTTTCCTTGGCCACAGAGTTCCTCCAGGCCATCACATCCAACCCATGGAGATGTGTCCCTGCCCAGCACTGCTCCAGGGAAAGATGAGCTTTTCCCAGCTGTGCTCAGGGTGCTGAGAGCCCCTGTCACCTGTGGGGACAGGGACACGGATGTGACACATGTGCCACCCTTGGTGCTCAGCCCTCTGGAGGTGCCACAAGAGCCTGGAGACCCAAATCCTGCAGGAATTCAGGACAGGCACAGGCTGAAACACCCCCAGCCCCCAGTCCCACCGCTCTGCAGGGACACAAAGTTGTCCCCTGGGTGTCCCCACAGGTTCTGCTGGCGGGAGTGGCGCGACATCTGCGTTGGGGACATCGTGCGGCTGCGCAAGGACAGCGTCGTCCCGGTGAGGGGGGACCAGAGCTGGCTGTGCCCTGGGGACAGCAGTGACCAGGGGCTCATCCTGCTGCTCTCTCCCCTTTTCTGCTCCTCAAGGCTGACCTGCTCCTGCTGTGCAGCTCCGAGCCCAGCAGCCTCTGCTACGTGGAGACCGCTGACATTGATGGGTGAGGAGAGCACGGGGACAGGGACAGGGACAGGGACAGGGACAGGGACAGGGACAGGGACCCCTCTGGCCATGGGGGTGATGCCTTGAGGAGCTGGAACAGAGACTAGAGGGAGTTCAGAGGCATAAAATGGATATTTTATTGAAATGCCTTCCAAGGCCACACCCTGGCAGTGCCACAGCCACAGTCGTGGCTCTGCCCAGATGGCTCCAAGATGGGAGCAAAAAGGGCTTGGCCACAAGATCTCACATTTTTATAAGTTCTAGTCCATTTGCATATAGGAGTTAACTATTGTTCTATTGTTCATTGTCCAATTAACAACAATTGTATTGTTAATTGTCCAATTAACAGTTTCAAATGATGAAGTTTCATCCTCCTTGCTTGCTTGCCCACCCTCCTCTTTTCATGTTGTTTGTCCTTTGGGCCTGAGTTTGAAGGGATTGTCCTTGAGTCTCCAGCTGGAATAGGATTGTTTTGTCTTCACCAGCCTGTGAAGAGATCCTAGTATAAATCCTATATCCTATATATATATCCTACATATATATATATATATATAGAGATATATAGATATATATAGGATATATATATAGGATAGGTATAGGATATAGGATTATATATAGGATGGATATATATTTATAGGATATATATAGGATATAGGATATATATAGGATATAAGATATATATATATATAGGATATATATAGAGGATATTATATAGGAGATATATATACACACACACACACACACATATATATATATATATATATCCTATATATTCTATATTTATCCTTAATATAAAGCTAAAAGCTGCTCACCAAAACAGAACAGAAAAACTTAAACCCCAGGGTATCAGTGGGACAGGGCCAGAGACCCTTGTCTTGGGGAACCCCCAGCACTGTGGAAACCACAGGATGTGGGAGATCCTCCAAAACCCAAACCTGCAGACACCCCAGAAACACAGATTTCACCCACAAATTTGGAATATGGGAGTCCAGAAGCTCTGCTGAGGGTTCTACAGAGCAGCTGGCACCTAAGGCTGGTGTCTCCATGTCCCAGCTCCCTCCAGCCCATCCTCCCTGTGCAGGATGATTTAAGGGCAGGGTCCCCAGGCCAGGGCTCTTCCTGCACATGTGGCATGACAGATCCCTCTCTCTGGCATGTCACTGCCACCACTTGTGTAATTAGCTGATAATTAATGGCTGTCTCTGTCCCGTGGGCCTGACAGGAGGATGAACAGCTCTGTCACCCCACAGGGTTGTTTTATTTTCCTTTCCCTGGCTCCTGCTCACAGGGAAACCAACCTGAAGTTCAGACAGGCCCTTCTGGTGACCCACCAGGAGCTGCAGAGCGAGGAGAGCATGGCTGCCTTTGATGGTGAGTCTGCTGGCTGGGGGAGCCCATGGCCAATCCCGCTGGGATGGGATGGACCCAGCCCTGGGAATGCTCTGCTCCCATCACTCCAGCAAGAGGCACCAAAGGCCTCGTGGGGAGGCTCTTCCCATCGCTTCAGTGATGGATCCACCAGGGTTGGGCACCTTCCCCCTGCCCTGGGTCTTCATTTTCCTGTGTGCCCAAACCCGAGCCCAGCCCCTGCTGCTCCTCCTCAGGGAGCAGAACTCCCCTCTCCAAGGCCTTTGGGGCGAAGGGGGTTGTGTTTGTACCTTCTCCAGTGAGGTTCCTGCACTGCCCAACCTCCCAGCACCTCCCTGAGCCTTAATCTGAGCCCTCCAAATCCCACCTAGAGATGCCCTGACAAACCCTGGATCTCCCCAGGAGGCCCCGAGTGTTGGATTATTCCCAGCTTTTATAGAGATGGGGTAACTGAGAAGTGTTTGAAAAGATTTTATTCCATTTTCAGTCTCGATGAAGGGCGAGACATAAGAGATGTAAAACTCTAAGCCATTCCACCAGAAGCCAACCTTTTTCTTGGTTATAATACTTCATAAATTTAGAAAAAATCATAAATTTTTATAATGTTTCATTTTATAATTTTCATCTTTACATTTTTATATTAGTAATTCTATTAATAGTTTATTAAATTATTAAAATTTATTTTAATCTATTAAATCAAAAGTACTTATTTAATTAAATTATTAAATTATTAATTTATTTAAAATTATTAAATCTATTATGAATCTTTACATTATTCATTTTTTTACATTTTCATTTTTATAATTTTTCATTTTATTAAAAGTAAATTTTTACAGTTTTTATTTTACAATTTTCGTTTTTATATTTTTACATTATTAATTTTACTACAATTGATTAAATGATCAAAATTAATTCAATAATTAAATTAAATTAATTATATTATTAAAATCGTAAAATTTATTAATAATTTTAACATTAATATTTTTCCATTTTCATTTCTATATATCTTATTTTATATACTTTTAGCTTTATAACTTTATAAGAATTTATAACTTTTTCACCCTGTCAACTATTACCACACAACGCTGCTAATACTTTTATAGGCTATATACACATATATACACTTTCCCACGTGTACTAGTGTATTTTAACACTAATAACCTATATTTTGACCATCATAACTCAATTTCCCACATCCCAGCACCCCTCTTTGGAGGGGACTGATGGGGCTGAGAGGGGACGAAGGCTCTCCCTGCCCCCTGACTTTACCTGTGCCAGGGCGGGTGAGGTGCGAGGAGCCCAACAGCCGCCTGCACACCTTCACGGGCACCCTGCGCTGGCGGGGCCGCACCCACGCCCTGGACGGAGACCGGGTCCTGCTGCGGGGCTGCCGCGTCCGCAACACCGCCCTCTGCTACGGCCTGGTGCTCTACGCAGGCGAGTGTCCCTGCCCCGGGGGGGTTGAGCTGCCCGAGCCATTCCAGCGCCGGCAGGGCTGG
Organism: Agelaius phoeniceus; assembly: GCF_051311805.1. NCBI lineage: Eukaryota > Metazoa > Chordata > Aves > Passeriformes > Icteridae > Agelaius > Agelaius phoeniceus. The sequence goes on from NC_135293.1 coordinate 4,772,896, forward strand.
CACAAGGTGGAGGAGATGCTGCATTGTGTCCTGGTGGTACCAAAGCTCTCCTCGTCTCGGGTTATCTCCCAGCTGCAGCAATATTTGGTCAAAAATATCTTGGGTTTAACATGTTCAGAGAATCCCAGGCTGGTGTGGGTTGGGAGGGATCTTAAAGCCCATCCAGTGCCACCCCTGCCATGGCAGGGACACCTCTCACTGTCCCAGGGTGCTCCATGGGACAGCGTTCACTGGGGTCTGAGGATGAGGGAAGAGATGAAGATCTGACTCCATGTTTCAGAAGGCTTGATTTATTATTTTGATATATATTACATTAAAACTATACTAAAAGAATAGAAGAAAGGATTTCATCAGAAGGCTAGCTAAATATAGAAAAAAAAGGAATGAAAAACAAAGGGCTTGTGGCGCTGACAGAGAGCCCGAGCCAGCTGGGCTGTGATTGGCCATTAATTAGAAACAACCAACATGGGCCAATCACAGATCCACCTGTTGCATTCCACAGCAGCAGATAATCAATGTTTACATTTTGTCCCTGAGGCCTCTCAACTTCTGAGGAGGAAAAATCCTAAGAAAAGGATTTTCCATAAAAGATGTCTGTGACAGCTCCAAGCCCTGTCCAGCCTGGCCTTGGACACTTTCACTCATCCCAGATCCAGCCCACCCAGCTCAGGCCGTGGGGAGCTGTGGGGAGAGGGAGGGGTGAGAGCTGCTGTGAGCATCACATTTTGGGGCCTGCAGCCATGGCTCCATGGACACTGATGGAGGGAGGGTCTCCTCAGGGGAGGGGAGGTGTCCTCATGGAGGGAAGCAGCCTCACTGACCTCCTGGGACTTGCATTTTTACTTTGGAAATGTTCCCTGCCCAGGGTTTGATTCCAAAATCATGAGGAACTCTGGGAAGATCAAGAGGAAGAAAACCAAGCTGGACCACCTGATGGACCGGCTGGTGATCGTGGTGGGTGTGGGCCAACACCTCTGCCCTGCTCCTGGAGTGGCCCTCAGGGCTGCTCATGAGGGGCCTCTTGCTTGGCTGGTGCTGCTTTTCTTCATCTTGCAACATTTGGGCCAAAATATCTTGAGTTTAACATGTTCAGAGAATCCCAGAATGGTTTGGGTTGGAAGGGACCTCAAAGCCCATCCAGTGCCACCCCTGCCATGGCAGGGACACCTCCCACTGTCCCAGGCTGCTCCCAGCCCTGTCCAGCCTGGCTTGGGCACTGCCAGGGATGCAGGGGCAGCCCCAGCTGCTCTGGGCACCCTGTGCCAGGGCCTGCCCACCCTGCCAGGGAACAATTCCTGATTGCCAAGATCCCATCCAGCCCTGCCCTCTGGCACTGGGAGCCATTGCCTGGCTCCTGTCCCTGCAGGCCTTGTCCCCAGTCCCTCTGCAGCTCTCCTGGAGCCCCTTCAGGCCCTGCCAGGGGCTCTCAGGTGTCCCTGGATCCTTCTAGAGAAGATTCTGGTGGGCTCTGCCATCCTGGGGCTTTCTCATCTTGGGACCTTCTCATGCTGGTTTCCCACCCCAGATCTTCCTGCTGCTGTTGGTGACGTCCCTGGGCCTGGCTGTGGCCTCTGGGTTCTGGGCCAGGACGTTCCAGGAGAAGCACAGCTACCTGGCTGCCCTCTACCAGCACACCAGCCCTGCCCACCAGGCCTTCCTCAACTTCTGGGGCTTCACCATCCTCCTGAGCATCATCATCCCCATGTCCATGTACATCACGTAAGGACCACGGAGCTTGGTGGGGACCAGAGCCCAGCACCCACCCCCTGCCCCTGTTCCTCACCTGGAAATTGGGTCACAGCCCCAAAATGAAGGTCCAGGTGTGGCCCAGGTCATTCCCAGGTGTTCCCTTAGCCAGCAGAGGGGAATGGTGCATGGGATGTGTGTCCAGAAACACCAAGGGTGTGCTTTGGGATCTTCCCAGGCCAAAAGCAGAACAGGGATGTGAGCCCTGGGCACCCCTGATGAGGGATGGAGGGACAGGACACAGGGAATGGCTTCCACTGCCAGAGGAATATTGGGATATTGGGAGTCATGGGCAGGCTGAGGATGGCTCTGAGGAAGGTGCAGCTCCCTGGATGCAGGATCTGAGATATTCCTGGGCTTCCTATGGACAGCAGCAGCGTGGGGGAGGAGAAGGGCACAGCTGCTCTGTGCAGCCAACAATCACAGCTTATGTTGGAAAAAGCTGTTTCCAAAATTTTGGGCCCTTCAGTGGACCTCCAGATCTGTGAATTTGGTCAGCAAGGGCGAGAATTCCAGAGGGGACCCAGTGGGTGATGAAAACCCTCTGGAATTGAGTCCCTTGAGTAGAGCAGTAGGATCACAGTGGGGATGTCCCCTGCCTTTCCTTCCTGTCTCAGGTCCCCAGCACCCTGGGCTGAGAGGAACAGCACCTCCTTCTCCCTGTTTTCTCCTCCTGCACTCCCTAGGTTCGAATTCATCTACCTGGTGAACAGCTGTTTCATCAACTGGGATCTGGAGATGTATTATGGTGCCAAGGACATCCCAGCTGAGGCCAGGAGCACCAGCCTCAGCGACCAGCTGGGCCAGATCCAGTACATCTTCTCGGACAAGACGGGCACCCTGACCCAGAACATCATGAGCTTCAAGAAATGCTGTGTCAACGGGACCATCTATGGTAACTGGGGCTGGGATTGGTTTGTAGGGGCTCACATGAACCTGGAGCTGGCTCTTTCCACCCCTGCTGAGTGCTTGGGACAGGGGGATTGGTGTTGGTAGGAATTCTCCTTGTCCTCATGCCCCATGGTTTTGGAGCTTTGCAGGATTTATTATAGTCTGGGTTTGAACAGACAGGTGTGTGCTAAGGAAGGCAGGAGCCTTCCTGAAATGGAAAATGTAAACCCCCTCTCTCTGAATTGTTATAATTTTGAAATTAAGGGGCTCTCAAGCAAAGATATGGGAATAGGAATAACAATTCTTTACTAGGGAAAAATGAAAATACAAATGCAATAGAACAAAAAAGAAAACAAATCACTGCCAGAGTCAGAGCAGGCCCTGTCCCCTGTGTGTCAGGGGGTGGCACAGCCCCATCCCATGGGGGCTCAGCCCTCCTGCAGTGCCAGCTGTGGCTCTGCTGGAGCAGGGATCCTGCACAAGGGGGGAGTTTTCCTCTGCAGCTCCAGGGCTGCTGCAGATGGGCCTGGGCTCCCTCTGGCCATGCAGGCAGCAGAAGCTGCTCCTCTGGCAATGCCCTGGGCAGAGGCTGCTGTGCTGTGCCAGGCTCACATTGGATCCAGGTAGGAATGCTTGGCTCCTGCCCTGGGCAATGCAGCATCTCCCCATGGGATGCTGGAATTGGATCAGCCCTGCAGGGACACTCAGTGGCCATGGACAGCAGAGATCTCCTGCAGGGAGGGTTGGTGTGGGAGAGATAAAGAAAAAACTGCCCAAAGAACAGCAGAGAACTGCCCCAGCTCTGACAGGTGGGAACAGAATGCACATCCCCAGCCACATCTTCCAACCTAAGACAATTCTTGTTTTTAATGAAGGAATGGGATTATTGTTGGGTTAAGAATGTTTTATTGTTTAGACAAATATTAGTTTTAGAAATTGTGAAATTTTAAAGGGGGAAGTAGTTGGTAACAGTTTAAAGTAGTTATAAGTTTTTTATTATAATACATAATTTTTAAATTTAATAGGTAGTTGTTATGAGGTTTATTTTGTTTTTTTTTTAATTTATTATATCTATTTAATTTTGTTGTATTGTGGATATTTTTGTTTAATGGGTTTTGTAGTATGTTTATATATGTTTTTATTATAATTTTTAGTTTTTGTTTTCGTTAGTTTTTAGCTTAGTTTTAGTTCAGTTAATTTTTAGTCAGTTTTAGTTTATTTTATGTAATTATATTTTTATATTCTATTTTTTATAATTTTATTAATATAGCTGTTTATTAATTTAAGTTATTTTTTACTAATAATTATAGAAATATAAGTTCATTATTTTTATTTAATGTTTGTGTATTTTATTTTTATATTAAGTTTTTTTAAGGTTGTAGATTAATTTTTTTCTATTTGTGGGAGTTTTTATTTTTTTATTTTGTTATAAAATTATCATTGTCCTGAAACTGTTCCATTAGAGTGAATATATGTCATTGCTCTTTACTTTTTTTTTTTTTAATTTTATTTGTCTGTTTGGGTTTTTTTGGTTTTTTTAAACTTTTCTGTACATTTAAAAATTCATTATTTTTTAATGATTCTGCTCAGTTTTCCCCATAAAGCCTTGAAAATTGCCAAGTCCTTCCTCTTCTCATTGCTGCACTTTCTCCAGCTCTTGGTTTACTTTGGGAACCCTTATGATGCTTAATTAGGGACATTTAATGAGCAGGGCAGGCCCAAGGTTTAGCATGAAGCCCTGTTTTCCTGTGACAAGCATCATGTGCTTGAGACAAATGGACAGTGGTAAAAGAAAAAAGGAAGACAAAAAAAACCCTGGCAAAGCTTTTAGGCAGGAATAAACCAAATTTTCCCTGGTGTAGCACATTGCACCCCTGTGGAGCAGCATCGCCCTCATCCCAGCAGGCTTTGGCCAAATGCAGAATGTCCCAGGAAATGCAGCTGAAAGTAGACCTGAATTTTTAACATTAAAATCATGGTGAAAATTTGAACAAAAATCAAAAAAGTGAGGATATCCCAGTGGAGTCCAGTCCTGGGCAGATGCTCAGGTTTTTGGTTTTTTACTGGTTTTTGGCCAGCAGAAGCAGGAATCCCTCCAGAGAAGCTGCTCCATGCCCCCTGCCAGCCCTCTATTAATAGGATTATTTTTATTTTGGCAGGTTCAGGCACAGGGCATGAGAACAAACAGCCACAGGTGAGTGAACTCCCCTCCCATGTGCCATGGGGCTGTCACTGGTGCCACTGGTGCCACTGAGGAGCTCAGCTGGCTCTCAACAGGGTCCAGGCTCTCAGAGGGGTCTGGTGGGTTTGTCATTCAGGACAGGGGAACTGGGGTGATGAAAGGATGCAGTTCTGATTTTTAGGGTTTTTTCACTCCCAGCTGTTTTACCCCCTTGGCGTGGGCAGCGCAGAGCTGGGCTCAGCTCCAGCCTGGGTCTGTGCCCTGGGGGTCTCACTGGCAGGGAGGGGAGGGACACCTTAGAAGGTGTCTGGGTTTGAACAGACAGGTGTGTGCTAGGGAAGGCAGGAGCTTCCCCTGAAATGGAAAATGTAAACCCCCTCCCTCTGAATTGTTATAATTTTGAAATTAAGGGGCTCTCAGGCAAAGATATGGGAATAGGAATAACAGTTCTTTACTAGGAAAATTAAACAATAGAACAAAAAAGCAAACAAACCCTGCCAGAGTGAGAGCAGTCCCTGTCCCCTGTGTGTCAGGGCACCCCCTGACACATCCCATGGGGGCTCAGCCCTCCTGCAGTGCCAGCTGTGGCTCTGCTGGAGCAGGGATCCTGCACAAGGGGGGAGTTTTCCTCTGCAGCTCCAGGGCTGCTGGAGATGGGCCTGGGCTCCCTCTGGCCATGCAGGGCAGCAGAAGCTGCTCCTCTGGCAATGCACTGGGCAAAGGCTGCTGGGCTGTGCCAGGCTCACATTGGATCCAGGTAGGAATGCTTGGCTCCTGCCCTGGGCAATGCAGCATCTCCCCATGGGATGCTGGAATTGGATCAGCCCTGCAGGGACACTCAGTGGCCATGGACAGCAGAGATCTCCTGCAGGGAGGGTTGGTGTGGGAGAGATAAAGAAAAAACTGCCCCATGAACAGAATAACAGAACTAACAGAACTGCTCCACAGATAGGAACAGAGCACACATCCCCATTTCCAACCTGAGACAGAAGGACACCAGAGTGGCACTGTGTCACATCCTGGTGCTCCTGGGGACACTGAGCCCTGTGCTCAGTCCCACTGGGTTCCTGCATCCTGCCTGTGCCTCTTGCAGGGCTCAGGGCTGAGCTGGGAGCACCCCGGGGAGCAGAAGTCGGGTGTTTGTGATGTGACGCTGCTGGAGGCCGCCCAGAGGGACAATGACCCAGTGCTGAGGGAGTTCCTGAGGCTGCTGGCCCTCTGCCACACCGTCATGGTGGAGGACAGGGGCGGTGGGTTTGAGCTGCCCCTCGGGGCTCTGGGGCTGTGGTGGGGTTTGGCAGCGCCCAGCAAAGCTCAGCTGTGGGGTGGGAGAGCCTGTGGGGGGCTCGTGCCACTGTCCCTGTGCCATGGGTTTGTGTTTGGGGGAGTTTTAGAGCTCATGGGTGGGAACAGAAGCACAAGGGGGACAATCCTGTCTGGGATCATAGAATCCCAGCATGGCTGAGGTTGGGAGGGACCTCAAAGCCCATCCAGTGCCACTCCTGCCATGGCAGGGACACCTCCCACTGTCCCAGGCTGCTCCCAGCCCTGTCCAGTCTGGCCTTGGGCACTGCCAGGGATGCAGGGGCAGCCCCAGCTGCTCTGGGCACCCTGTGCCAGGGCCTGCCCACCCTGCCAGGGAACAATTCCTGATTGCCAAGATCCCATCCAGCCCTGCCCTCTGGCACTGGGAGTCATTCCCTGTGTCCTGTCCCTCCATCCCTTGTCCCTCTCCAGATCAGACAAGCAGGACTGGCCTTCCCCAGCCTGGCAGCTCAGGCTCAGGGTGTCACAGCTGGGCAAGAATGGGACACTGCAGCTGTCCCAGTGGGGTTTGCTGTGAGTCTCTCTGTGTAACCCTCCTCCTCCTGCTCTCCTGCAGACCAGCTGGTTTACCAGGCAGCCTCCCCAGATGAGGAAGCGCTGGTGCTGGCAGCCAGGAGCTTGGGCTATGTCTTCCTGGCCCGGACTCAGGACTCCATCACCATCAGGGAGCTGGGCAGGACCAGGACCTACGAGCTGCTGGCCATGCTGGACTTCAACAGCGACCGCAAGAGGATGTCTGTCCTGGGTGAGCGGGGTGGGCTGGGCTGTCCCAGGTCCCTTCTGTGCTCAGCCCTACAAGGGATGGCACTGGCATGGCTGCAGGTGGCCACAGCTGGCTCCTGAGGGTCATCATCCCTGTGGATTTGCTCACCTTGGGCAAGGCAGCCAAGAAGGGTTTGAGCAGCCAAGACAGAGGAAGTATCTCGGGTTTTTGGTTGTTAATTGCTGCCCTGAGATGTGCAGGATGTCTCTGTTTCAGCCCACACATCTGAAGAACGAGTCAGAGCTCTTCAGTTTTCGGTCTTGAAGTTGTTTATTAATTCTTATCTATAAAATTTTCTTTCTGCCCAGCCGAGATCTGCTCAGCAGGGCAGCCACAGGCGCTCTGACTGCCCTGAGGGGGTGTTGTCTTTTTATACCACAAACTACGTATAACATATTTACACTTAATTCCCAATACTTATCACCTATGTTAGACAGTGCACTTCTACTCTAAACCAATCCCAAAGTGCCAACAGCACTGCAGAAAATGGAGAACAAGAAGAAGAAGAAAGGCTGGACATGCCCAAGTTCCTCCATCTTGTCCCCATAACCCCCATACCAAAAATCCTAAAATCTACATTTTTCACCCTATGATAATTTTTTTATTATTATACTATTTAAACTTCTGTGACTTTCAGGTCCTCATACAAAGCTGGCAACTTGCTCCAGGGGACACAATCCAATCCCCAGGTGTTTTGGGCTCAGTGCCAGGGTCTCTAAGCCCCCTGGTGGGGTCCTCAGCAACTCTGGACACCCGGAGGGATGTGCTGAGTTCCAACATCAGTAAATCCACAGCTGGCTCCTGAGGGTCATCCTGGTCATCCCTGTGGATTTGCTCACCTTGGTCTGGGCAGCTGAGAAGGGTTTGAGCAGCCAAGAGAGAGGAAATAAATCCAGGACTCAGAGGAGTTCTGTGAGGAACTGGCAGTCCCTGATTCTGCCCCATGCTGGTGCAGATCTGGGGATACTCCTGTGCTCCTCATGGCCACAGATGGAAAAGCACCAGTGACCCTCTGGGGGCCAGCACGGCCAGCGTGGCCACTGTGCAGGGACAGTAGTGAATGGGAGCCACCTCTGAGGGGCCCTAAGGTGTCCTCCCCTCCCTGGCAGTGCGAGACCCCCAGGGCACCATCCGGCTCTACACCAAGGGTGCTGACACCGTCATCCTGCAGAGGCTGCGGAGCCGAGGGCCCCAGGAGAGCCTCACCGAGAGGGCTCTGGATGTGAGTGCCACCCCCGGGGTGACAGCACTGCTCTGCCTCCTGCTGGCTTTGGGCTGGCTGTCCTGCACTCTGTGCCCTGTGCTCTTCCTCCCTCTGCCTAAGGGATTTTGGTTCTGCCTTCTGCTCTAGGAGCCTCACCTGCATGTGGGCCAGGGGGTGAGAGGGAATGGATTCCCCCTTCGGTGTTCTGCATGGAGCAGCTGCATGCAGGGATGCTCATGGGGATGCTGGAGGATGGGGGAAGGGAATCAGAGCCTGGAGAGAGATGCTCAGGTCCTGGAGTGTCTCTGGCTCTGCCCATGGCTGGCCTGGGGTGATGCCCTGGTCCTGTGAGAGTTTCCTGGCCCTCTCTATTGCCGTTTGGGGGTCTATGTACAAATCACAAACAGCTTGGGGAACACTTCCCAAGCTGTTTTATTTTCCAGCATCACTCTCATTACATGGTTATGACAATGGGAAGATGCCACCAGCTCATATCCCCAGCAGCAGACAAAGAACTCAATGTCACAACTCACTTTAAAAGTTTTTTGACCAATGAAACAAAGCAAAAGCACATTGACAGTATTTCTATCCAACCACTATAAGCACATGTACCTTTGGTTTAAACAATTCTTGCTTATTTCAAATACAATATCTACTTGTAAGCCTTAAAATACAGTGCACAGAGCTCCATTATGAAGCTTAGAACTCCCTTATATCTCACTAGATAAACTTTTCTGTTTAGGGAGTTATTCTAGCCAAGTGTTAATACACAGATCATTGTTAGATTTGTCCTTACTTTCTACTTTTCATATAATTTCCCACAGTCTCCTGGGGAGGGAGGATGTTACAGGAGCCTCCTCGAGCCAGGTCTCATAAGCTCTCAGAGGTCTATAACACACCCAAGATAGCTCAGCTGCCCTTGGAAGCATAAAGACCAGCAGGATGGCTTCTGTTGCAGTGTTGGAGACAAAAAGGTTTAATGAAAGGCAAGATAACAGAGAAGAACCGAGCCAGGTGCCAGAGATTCTTTGTTTAGTTAATTGCTTAGGAGGGACTTTTTGGCTTCTGTGCAATTAGCTATCCTTAAGTTTGAGGTGAAGTCCCCCAGGCCTATGTGATGCCTTTGTTCACCTAATAGAGGAGAGAAACTGCTGGGCCTCTTTCCTTTTCGAGGGGCCAAAGCAGAGTTTTGTCACCCGCTCGTGTGGGAGGGGAGTGCTGATGTGTCCTGCCCGCAGCGCTTTGCGGAGGAGACGCTGAGGACGCTGTGCGTGGCCAGCAGGGAGGTGAGCGAGGCCGAGTTCCACGCCTGGGGCCGGAGGCACCGCGAGGCCGCGGCGCTGCTGGGGGACCGCGCCCGGGAGCTGGACCGGCTCTACGAGGAGATGGAGCAGAACCTGCAGGTGCGACCTGGGGCAGAGTTTGAGGGTCCCCAGGGCGAGGGAAGAGATGAGAATTTTGATTTTAGGTTTCAGAAAGTTGATTTATTATACTATTCTATTCTATTCTATTACATTACGTTATGTTATATTATGTTATATTTATATTATTTACATTATATATTATATATAATATATACTTATATAAATAATAAATATAATATATATTTTATATCATATAATATCTATAATATATCATATTATATAATATCACCTATTATATCATATTACATTGCATTATATTATATTACATTACATCACACCACACCACATTATATTCTGTTATATTATATTAAAAATTTTATACTAAAATTATACTAAAAGAAATAAAGAGAAAGGATTTCATCAGAAGGCTAGAAAGGAATATATTATATTATATTACATTATATTACATTACATTATATTATATATAAATAATATATATAATATATAATATTATATATAATAATATATAAATATATATAAATTATAGAAATATATATAATTTATATTATATTATATTATGTTACGTTACATTACATACAATTATATTACATTACAATTATATTATATTATAAATGTTATACTAAAATTATACTAAAAGAAATAGACATAAAGGATTTTAGAGATTAGAAAGGAATGAATAATAAAAACCTGTGACTGTTCACAGCATCGACACAGCTGGACCATGATTGGTCATCAAGTAAAAACAATCCACATGAGATCAATCAAAGATGTACTTGGCACATTCCACGGCAGCAGATAATTATTGTTTATATTTTGTTTCTGAGGTTTCTCAGCTTCTCAGGAGAGAAATCCTGGCAAAGGTATTTTTCAGAAAATATGTCAGTGACAGGACGGGGCTGGGGTCAGGAGGAGCTCTCTGTGCCCCAGAGGGCAGGCAAGGGGGTTTGGCTCTCCAGAATGAGGAGGTGAAGTGTCCAACCTAACACCCATTCCCTGGGGGCAGGACAGGTGGAGTTTGCCCCGAGGGGTGACTTTGTGACATGCCAGTGGATGTAGATGTCAGTGTAGATGTCAGGTTGTGTCACCCCCAGCAAGGGCTGCTGGTTGGCTGCAGGGGTGATTCCCACCTCTGTCCTGCCCTGCCCCATGCCTTGACACCCAGTCACCCCCTCCAGCTGCTCGGGGCCACAGCCATCGAGGACAAGCTGCAAGAGGGAGTCCCTGAGACCATCCAGCTGCTGAAACTGGGCAACATCAAAGTCTGGGTGCTGACAGGAGACAAACAAGGTCAGTGGAGACCCCCCCAACAAATTTGAGCTTCTCCCCTGACCAGGACCAGAGAGGAGAAGGACCACTGGGAGTGGGCAGGAACTGGTCCTGCTGCTCCCTTAGCAGCACATCCCACCTGGCAGGGGAAACTGAGGCAGGGGAAGGAGCTGCTGCCCTCCAAGGGCTCTTGGAGCCGAGGGCTGGGGGCTGCCCTGGGCTGGGGGCAGCACCATGGACCACTGAGAGCTGGGTGTTGCAGAGACCGCGATGAACATCGGCTACGCCTGCAGGCTGCTGACAGACGACATGGAGATCCTGGAGGAGAAGGAGGTCAGGTGAGGAATTGTCCCCTCCTGGCTCAGGACATTGCTGTCCCTGCTGGGGACACCCTTAGGCAGAGGAACTGGGGCAGGGTGGGCAGAGCTCGGCTCAGCCACGGGAGCTTCTCCTGCCCTGTGCCAGCCATGGTCTTCATCTGGTGATTTTCCAGGCCTTCCCACCTGTTTCTTCTCCCACCCCATGCTCTTCCTTGGCAGGCTTTGCCCAGAAAGGATTTAAGCTTCTCTCCAGCCTCTAAAGCAGGCTGATTTCTGATATGAGTGAACCTCCTCTTTGTTCCTCCTGTTCCCACCAGAGTCTCATCTCCCTGGCTTTGAGATGATCAAGGCCTCACCAACATTCCCAGTGTCCCCAGCTCATATCCAACCCCCCTTTCCTCCCACAGTGAGATCCTCCAGGCTTACTGGGAGAGCAACAACAACCTCAGTGCCCGTGGGGACACCCCATGCAGCTTCTCCCAGCAGCACGCAGAGACTCCGTGCCACAAGAGAGCCATCATCGTCAGCGGGGACTTCCTGGTAAGGTGGCACCTGGATGCTGTTGTCTGCTCCCTGCCTGATGGTTGTTCCTGCCCTGGTGGTATCAGAGTCCTGGGTGGCACCAGCGCGGGCAGGACGTGGTGCTCATCCTGCCCAAAAGGTGGGAAAAGCCCATTTGGGGCTGGGGAACGAAGGGTGGGGAGGAGAACAACCTTGCACTGAGCATTTGGTGTTGGGGGGCTCTGGCCAAAGCTGCCCAGTGCTCTGGGGTGACACGGGCTGGGTGGGGATCACAAGGTCTCCTGGTCACACTGGGACATACTGGGCTCATGGTCACAGCACCCACTGTGTGATGAGCTTGGGGAAAACCAGAGTCACTCTTTGGGGGCATTTGAGAGCAGTGCTGAAGAGCTCTGAGGGCTATGGGTGAGGTCCCAGCCACGTGTGCTCTCCCCCAAGGACGGAATCCTGCACACAGGAGAGGTGCTGAAGGAGAAGAAGGGGTGGCCATGGCGGTGGCTGTGCTGTGGCAGGGCCGAGGCCTCACAGGACCAGGGGGCTCTGGTGGAGAAGGCCTTTGTGGACCTGGCCACCAGCTGCCAGGCTGTGATCTGCTGCAGGGTGACCCCCAAGCAGAAAGCCCTGATGGTGCAGCTGGTGAAGAAGCACAAGAAGGCCGTCACCTTGGCCATCGGGGATGGGGCCAACGATGTCAACATGATCAAAAGTGAGGCTCGGGCAGGGGGAGGTCAGGGCTCTGTTGGTGTGTCCCACTGGTGATGGTGGTGCCTTATTTGTCATCTCCACCATGTCACCCTCCCCTTTGGGGTGAGGAACTGGGAGGGGAAGCCCCAGACCTGTGCCCCACATTGCTATGCTGGGAGGGGAGTGAGAGGCACAGGACCAGCCCAAGATAAGTGCACAGGAGCCCATGTGCTTTTGGCATCTGGGATGAACCTTGATGAACCCTCAAACCCCAGCATGGGCAGCTGGCAGAGTCATCCCTGCCCCTCCCAGCAGCCCTGACACGGGGCTGTGCTCTCACACCACGCCTGGAATATCCAGGACATGGCATAGAGGGGGCTTGTTCCCTTTTGTCTGTTACTCCTGGATTCATGTTCCTGGGGACAACCTGTCGTCATTATAGTGCAAGAGTTCTACGGTCATTACATTGCAAGGGTTCCATATTGCTGGAATTTTGTACCTCCTTGATGTTTCTTGTAGGCACCTCCTCTAGGCACTGACTCTTCCTTGTCCTCACAGCAGCCAGCTAACTCCAGTTCTACCAATCTACTCTTTCATAACACGCTTCTTATTGGCTACAGGTGTGGCCTGTTAAAATCAGGCCTGCTCATAATCTTTAGTATTTGGTTTGGCTGCAGCTCTTTAGGGAATAAGATTACATTCTATACCACCTTCATTTACCCATACTGCATCCCCCTCCAACAACCCACGGGGACATCAAGCCCCCGGCTGCCCCCAAAGCTCCCCGTGTGCATTTGCCGCCCGCAGCCGCGGACATCGGGGTGGGCATCAGCGGGCTGGAGGGGCTGCAGGCCGTGCAGTGCAGTGACTACGCCCTGGCCCAGTTCTCCTTCCTGCAGCGCCTGCTCCTGGTGCACGGCCGCTGGAACTACCTGCGCATCTGCAAGTTCCTCCGCTGCTTCTTCTACAAGACCTTCGCCGGCCTCCTGGCCCAGGTGTGGTTCGCTTTCCACAGCGGATTCACGGCCCAGGTGAGGGGTGCAGGGTAAATTTGGGGCAAATGTGGGAGAAAACCTCCAAAAGGGGGCCCCTCCAGAAAGCAAACCCACACGGCCCCTTGCCCCAACCAGTTCGGGAAGGATTCCTTGGAGAGAAGTGGAAAGAACCTGTTTATTTAACAGGCACAGCATCCCCCAGCACACAGAATGAACAATACCCACACCCAACTAAAGCATTTACTAGTCCCAATATAGGTGATAGAAAAGACACCATTGGCACGATAGAGACTACGTACCGTAAGGGAAAGATGAAATAATAATGAAAACTATGCTATAAACAGCAAAGATCAACCCTTGTACCCTTTGCATCATGGTCTAGCAAGAAAAACGAAGCAAAATGAATTTAAGTTTGCCACCCCAAAACCCAAGCAAGCTACTTATGAGCAGCTATTACTGAGTAAACCCATCTCTGTGGCAAAAGAGTGGGATGACTCGTTAATAGAGGTGAAAAGCCAACTGAGCTGGGTTTTCACCATCTGCCCCAACATGGGGCAGATGACACCACTCTGTCACCGCTCTGAAAAAGATGACAACTTCAGAAAGTCTCTCCTGGAGGTGGTTGCTCTGTTATCAGTCCATCCTGTGCTGGGGCAGCTGCTGCAGCCACAAGGTGCAAACTCTCGGTGTTCCCAGGTCCCAGTCCAGAGCAGGTTCGAGTAGGTCCAAAAAAGGGAAAGGAGAAACAGTCCAGGAAAAATTTGTACTGCTTAGCTAAACTAACTAATGAGCAGAAGCAAAAAGCAAGAACAAAGCAGAAGCAAGAGCAAAGCAAAAAGCAAAAGCAGCACCCATGTACTGCCCCATTTCTGTGTCCCACCAGCTGTGGGGGAGCAGTTGATAGCAAAACCAAAACAAAACATTCACTCTTCAGAGCCAGTCTTGAAGGCACAGAACATGATATCCAGAATAAACAGATCACACAACTGGGGATACAAGCATCATAATGTCACCCTAGGACAAGGGGTCACATCCATCCTGTGGAGGTCTCTGCACCAGAGTTACACCCCCCTGCTCAGGGATCGTGCCTGGGGCTGCTTGGAGTACACGTGTCCACATCACCCCCTTGGTCCCCTTTTCTCCCTTGCCATGTCCAAATTCTGACTGAGACACAACTGGTTATCTGCACGAGTTATCTGCACTGGTTATCTGCTTTTCACCTGGCTGGACTGGGAAAGCACCCCAGGGAAACTCAGGATCTCCTTTGTCATAGTTGAGACAGAGCCAATACAAAGCAGCACACTCCATTTTCAGATGGCTTCAAACCCTTTTTTATTATAGCATGCATGCTTTTTATACATCCTTACAAGACTCATAAGTTTACACTTTACTCATTGGTCAGGAAAGACCAACAAAGTGCTTATTGGAGTAGACAGTTGCAGGTTTCTCTTATTTCTCCTTCTTTCTTTCTTGGTTTCTATGTCAACGACCTTGGTAGGAAATTCTTTCAGGGGTAAACATGGATCCTCTTATCAAACTTCTCTCCGGTTCACAGAACTTGCTCTAAAACCTCTTCCACAGCTGTGAGCTGCAGTTCAGGCTTGGACAGATGTAGGATCCCATGTGCATTAAGCTGGTTTCCTCCAAAATGGGAGCTTTGATCCCAAGGGCCATCATCAAGTGTGACTTGACCAGCAACACGTGGAACTCCGGCCCCGTCTCTGTCTGCAGCATGACCCTACAGACAATGTGGGGCTGATGCAGGGGATGGGGCAAGTCCAAAGGGATTTCCATGCTTGGATCTGAGTGTCCTGGGGCCTGGACATCCTTTGTGAATCTTTCCAAAGCACCTCCAAGCTCACAGCTTCTCCCTGTTCCCTTCTAGCCTCTGTATGAGGGCTGGTTCCTCGCACTCTACAATATTTTCTACACTGCCTACCCCGTGCTGTCCGTGGGCCTTTTCGAGCAGGTACAGCTTCCCTGGGCTCACCCAGCCCTGTAGCACCCTCGGCAGCTGGGAGCCAGCCTGGCAGTCACTGCCCCCTCTCCACAGCCCTTTGTGCTAGCACAGGGCACTGAGAGCTCGCTGGGCATTTGGAGCTCACCCTCAGTCCTGGGGTGCCTGTCCCCAATCCCCCCCAGAGCCACTGGGCAGAGGTGCCCACTGCAGCTCTCCCAGAGGGTGTGTGGGGTGGGGCAGACCCATCCTGCTCCCCAAATCCCTGCATCCCCTCTGGGATTCTCTCCCTGCCCCAATCCCTCCATCCCCTCTGGGATTCCCTCCCTGCCCCAATCCCTGCATTCCCTCTGGGATTCCCTCCCTGCCCCAATCCCTGCATCCCCTCTGGGATTCCCTCCCTGCCCCAATCCCTGCATCCCCTCTGGGATTCTCTCCCTGCCCCAATCCCTCCATCCCCTCTGGAATTCCCTCCCTGCCCCAATCCCTGCATTCCCTCTGGGATTCCCTCCCTGCCCCAATCCCTGCATCCCCTCTGGGATTCCCTCCCTGCAGGATGTGAGTGCCAAGAAGAGCCTGGAGTTCCCTGAGCTCTACGTGGTCGGGCAGCAGGACGAGCTCTTCAATTACCGCGTTTTTGGTGTCACCCTCCTGCACGGGGTGGGCACCTCCCTCATCAGCTTCTACATCACACTCTGGGCCTTTGAGGACCACGTTGGCACCAAGGTTGTGGGTGACTATGAGTCCTTCTCTGTCACAGTGGCCCTGTCAGCGTTGCTGTCGGTCCTGGTGGAGGTGAGCACTGATCTGCTCTTGCTCATCCTGCCCCACAGCAGATCTTCATTGTCCCTGGGCTCTGGCACTGTCCCCAGAGGCTTTATGGCTGGGGGATGCTGTCCCTAGGATGGAGGAGGGATTTGGACAAAGCAGCTGAATGGAAGAGGGTCACAACAGCCCTTGTGAGACTGCGTGCTCTGTCCCCACAGATTGTCCTGGACACTCAGTACTGGACAGTGCTGTCCTTCCTGATGGTCACAGCCAGCCTGCTCCTCTTCTGCCTCTTCTCCTTCCTGACCCAAACTGTTGATGCCTACAGGATAGCCCCTGCCATCTTCCGCTTCCCAGGTGAGGTGTCCTGGAGATCCCCACGGCCCTTCCCTTCCCTTCCCTTCCCTTCCCTTCCCTTCCCTTCCCTTCCCTTCCCTTCCCTTCCCTTCCCTTCCCTTCCCTTCCCTTCCCTTCCCTTCCCTTCCCTTCCCTTCCCTTCCCTTCCCTTCCCTTCCCTTCCCTTCCCTTCCCTTCCCTTCCCTTCCCTTCCCTTCCCTTCCCTTCCCTGCCCTGCCCTGCCCTGCCCTGCCCTGCCCTGCCCTGCCCTGCCCTGCCCTGTCCTTGGTGCTAGGAGCTGTTTCCCACCCTGTAGATCATCTCCTTGTTCTTGAACTGCTGCCTTGACTTCTAATTCCACTTTGGGTGCCATCTCCTCTTTAGAGCCCTCAGCACCTTCCTGGCTGGGGGCCTGTCCCCCAGCACTTGTTCCCTGTTCCCTCTCCATGTTCCCTACTATCTTGGTTTGGAAAGACAGGAGTCTGCTAAGGAAGGCAGGAGCCTCCCCTGAAATGGAGAATGTAAACCCTCCCCACCCCTCTGAATTGCTATAAATTTTAAATTAAGGGGCTCTCAGGCAAAAAATGTGGGAGCAGGAAATACCAGTTCTTTAATAGGGAAGAAAATAAAAGGATAAAATAAACAATTCAGTAAACTAAAACAACACTGCCAGAGTCAGACCCCAACCTGACACCCTGTGGGTCAGGGTGTTGGCACAGTCCCATCGGAATTGTGGCTCAGCCCTCCTGCAGTGTCAGGGGTGGTTCTGCTGGAGCAGGGATCCTGGAGAAGGGTGGAATCTTCCTCTGAAGATCCAGTGGCAGAGGCAGCTGCTGTTCCTCTGGGAAATCCAGTGCAGAAGCTGTGCTGGTGTTCCAGGATCTCCAGATTATATCCAGGTAGGAATGCTTGGCTCCTCCCTCTGGGCTCACATCTCCCCATGGGATGCTGTAGTTCTTATCAGCCATGCAGGGACATTCAATAGCTGTTATCAGCAGGTGTCTGCCCAGAGGGAGGAGTGATTGTGGAAGAGATAAGGAAAAACTGCCCACTTGACAAAAGCCAACTGCCATCCAGATGGTAATAGAGTACATCTTACCTGTGCACAGAGTACATCTTGCCTTGCATCTCCCCTGTGTTGACAGATGCCAGTTGGAATGCCCTGACTGACCCCTACGTGCTGCTTGTGGTCCTGCTGTCCCTGGTGGTCAACACCCTCCCCTCGCTCACCGTGCACGCCGTCCGTGCCACCCTGGGCAGAGCCACCACCCAGCAGGTGAGGGCTGGGGGCACTGGCAGGGGAGGTTCTGCTTCCCACCAGTGTCTGGGATTGGTGATGGCAAGGGGAGGTTCCCCAGGGAAGCCTGGGCGGTAGTGCTGGGACACGTTACCTCTCCTTGGTGGTCCCACTCATGATGGTCCTTCATGACGCTGGCACCAACTCTGGCTCCAGGGGCCTCTCCCAAAATTGCTCCATGGCCCAGCTTGGCCTGGGCCCAGACACCTGACCCAGCTCTTGGAGAGGGTCTGCTTTTGGTTGCAGTGAGGAATTGTCCTCCAGAACCCCCCAGGAGGGTCTGGGGTCTGGTGCAGGTCTGGTGCCACCCCAGCCTTGGTGGAGCTCACCCGCACTGGGGTTGTGGGTTGTACCTTCAGAAGAGTCCAGGTGAAAGCAGGAGTTGAGATTGTGCTCCAGAGCTTTGTGAGCTTTGCAGCCCCCTGGGAGACTCCCCACATCCCCCATCCCATCATGGAAAAGGAGGTCGTGGTGGAGCTGGGATCCAAACCCTGTTCTGGTGGGGATGCCTTGTGAAGGCTGAGCTAGAACTGAGACTGGACAGAGCTAAAGAATAAAGTAGGGATTTATTAAAAGGCCTTAATGGATCCACCTTGGACAGCACAAGAGCCCAGCCAGGCCTACACCCAAGATAAAACCCAAAATGGCCACAAAATGCATTACCAGTCATGGGGGCTCTCACTTTTATAAGTTCTGTTCCATTTGCATATTTGAGTTCATTGTCCAATTCCAGCTTAAGGATATCGAGTTCCATCCTTCTTGTTTTTCTCTCTTCAGCCCACGTTGTTTGTGCTTTTGGGCCTGAGATTTGGATCATTTGTCCTTGGTCCCCAGCTGGAGCAGGAATTGTTTTGTCTCCCTGCTCTGTGCACAGAGCTCACCGTCCCATAATATGAAGCCAGACCCACAGACTAAAGCAGCACAGAATCTGGAAAATAGAAAAGCTCAAACCTGAGGCATCAGTGGAGGGTGTCCCTGTGCCTACCATGTGTCCCACCTTGGGCTGAGGGCTTGCCTGGGAGGTGTCCACAGCCTGTGTGGGAGCAGGGGTTGACACTGTGCTCCAGAGTCCATGAGCTTTGCAGATCCCCAGGAGAATCCCCATGGAAAATCAGGTCATTGTAGAGCTGGGAGCCAAGCTGTGCCCTGGGGGAGGTGCCCCTATGCTCCCTTTGATGCCTCAGGTTTGAGCTTTTCTACGTTTCAGATTCTGTGCTGCTTCAGTGTGTGGGTCTGGGTTCACATGAGGGGATGGGGAGCTCTGTGCACAGAGCAGGGAGACAAAACAATTCCTGCTCCAGCTGGGGACCAAGGACAAATGATCCAAATCTCAGGCCCAAGAGCACAAACAACATGGGCTGGAGAGAGAAAAACAAGGATGGGACTGCATGGGCTGGGGCTGGAATTGGAGAATTAACTCCAATATGCAAATGGAGCAGGTCTTATAAAAGTGAGAGACCCTGTGCCCAGTCGTGCATTTTGTGACCATTTTGGTTCATCTTGGGTGCAGCCCTGGCTGGGCTCTTGTGCTGCCCAGGGTGGATCCATTGAGGCTTTTTAATAAATCCCTACTTTATTCTTTAGCTCTGTCCAGTCTCTGCTCTAGGTCAGCCCTCACAAGGCATCCCCACCTTCATGTCCCCCCTTGGGCTGAGGGCTCTCCGGGGAGCTGTCCCCAGCCCTGATCTCCCTGATCTCTTGCAGAAGATCCAGCTGAGGGCCAGGCGGGCCCCGGAGCCCCCGGTGGAGCTGCGCTCGCACGTCCCCCGCGGCTCCTTCCGCCGCTCCAGCTACGCCTTCTCCCACCAGGAGGGCTACGGAGGCCTCATCACCCGCGGGGACAGCCTGCGTGTGAGGGACAGCCGGGACAGTCTGCGTGTGAGGGACAGCCTGCATGTGAGGGACAGCCTGCGTGTGAGGGACAGCCGGGACAGTCTGTGTGTGAGGGACAGCCTGCGTGTGAGGGACAGCCTGTGAGGGACAGTCTGTGTGTGAGGGACAGTCTGTGTGTGAGGGACAGTCTGTGTGTGAGGGACAGCCAGGACAGCCTGCGTGTGAGGGACAGCCGGGACAGCCTGCGTGTGAGGGACAGCCTGCGTGTGAGGGACAGCCTGCGTGTGAGGGACAGTCTGTGTGTGAGGGACAGCCTGTGTGTGAGGGACAGCCTGTGAGGGACAGCCTGCGTGTGAGGGACAGCCAGGACAGCCTGCGTGTGAGGGACAGTCTGCATGTGAGGGACAGTCTGTGTGTGAGGGACAGTCTGTGTGTGAGGGACAGCCTGTGAGGGACAGCCTGCGTGTGAGGGACAGCCTGTGAGGGACAGCCGGGACAGCATGTGCTGGGGACAGTCTGTGTGTGCTAGGGACAGTCTGTGTGTGAGGGACAGTCTGTATGCTGGGGACAGCCTGTGTGCTGGGGACAGTCTGTGTGTGAGGGACAGCCTGCGAGGGACAGCCGGGACAGTCTGTGTGCTGGGGACACTCTGTGTGCCAGGGCCACCCCCAGCACCGCCCCTGTACCCCTAGGGAACCCCAGCTGTGCCCTCGGTGTAGCTGCCCCTTGGTGTAGCCATCCCCACCCTCCTGGGCCAGGGCACTCCTGGCTGGTTCCTCCTGCCAGGGGACACCTTCAGTCCTGTCTGGTGGCTTTGCAGAGGGGCTGGCCCAGCCTGGGGGGCTCCTGCTGCAGCACCGTGACCCCCACACTGGGAGCACATGGCTTTGCAGAGATGTATGGCTGTGACAGCCACTGACCACTGCCACCAGGCTCACTGATTGCTGCCACCAGCTGCCCATTGCCACCAGGCTCACTGACCATTGTCACCAGGTTCCCTGACCATTGCCACCAGGCTCACTGCCCGCTGCCACCAGGCTCCCTGCCCGCTGTCCCCAGGCTCCCTGATCTCTGCCACCAGGCTCCCTGCCCACTGTCACCAGGCTCCCTGATCTCTGTCACCAGGCTCTGCCTGCTGTCACCAGGCTGGCCCTCACCCTGTGACCCCTGGCTGGCAGCCCAGCCCCCTTCACTCTGCTGAGCCCTCAGAGCCTCTGGTGTGAGGCTGATCCCAGCCCAGGCTGCACCCACAAAGGCAGTGCTGCCGGCCCAGACTCATTAATTAACTCTGGATTAATTAACTGCCCCCATGGAGAGCAGCAGGGGGGCTGGGGAGTGCAGGCCCTCAGCCCTGCTCATTCCCACCCACTGGGGACTGAGCTACAGTGGCTGCAGGTAGAACCTTGTTTTGTGTTCTCTCAGTCCTGTGGTTTTTCTGTCAGGTCACAGAATCCTGGAGTGGTTTGGGTGGTGTTGGATTATGGTTTTTTTATTTAGAGATGGGGTAACTGAGAGATGTTTTAAAAATTTTTATTCTATTTTTAGTCTCATGAGAAGAGTGAGACAATACAGATGTTATAATTTATGCTATCACTATCAGAAGCTGACTATTTCTTACTTACAATATATTATAAATCTTTCTTGGTTTATCAGCTTTTGCAACACTGTGTTGTAAATGCTTTAAAGCCAATAATCTAAATTACTCCTTGTGGGTTTTATTACAATGCATCTTTCATAGTTCTATTTCTTTAAACTATCTAGTCTTGTTTTTAAGGCCATCTTTTGAAACTTGTTTCTAGGTCTATTTTTCTCTCAACAATGCCTGTCCTATTCCGTGGCATTTCTAAGTCAGCATTTCTTATCTCAAGGTTTGCATACAGGTGCCCACTATTTTCTACAAATTTATTTCCCATATTGTGATGCCTTAAAGCTCATCCCATTCCACCCTCTGCCATGGGCAGGGTCACCTCCACCAGCCCAGGTGGCTCAGACTCGAGCAATGTAACTTTAAAATATCTCCTAATTTCTGGAGAGGCAGCCAGGTATGATTGATTGATTGATTGATTTTTCTTCTCCAGCCAGACCAGCCTGGCTCCTGCAGCCTCCTTGTCCCTCCCCACCACTCCCAGCTCCTGCCTTTGCTGTCCCTGCACAAGGGGCAGTGTCCTCTGTGTGCCCTGCCCCATCCCCACTGCCCCAGCTCTGGTGTCCCCACCTTTGGGGACAGTTTATGCTCACAGGCTCTGCAAAGTCCCAAAAGCACTTCTGGGAGGGATGTGGAGAAATTCTGCCTGCTGGGCACAGGGGACACAGTCCCACAGAGCCAGGGCCACCAGCAGTGCCTGCTGGAGAGGTTGTGTGTGAACAAATGACTGGTGACCAGGTCACCCTTTTTATGGATTTTGGGTTTTAATCAAAAAGACTTTTTAGCTTTTCTCTCCTCTCCTGGAAACCTCTGCTGTGCCACGAAGGGTGAAAGCAGCACTGAAAGGTCTCATGGTCCCTCTGTCTGTGCCAGCAGTGCTCATACCACGGCAAAAAGCACAGTAGGAAAATAAATTTGGGTCAAAAGATGCACAATTAAATCATCCACGGAGGCTTGGCCCTGCCTGAGGCACACATGGTTCCATGGGTTTGTTTTACAAGTGCTTTGGCCTCATCTGCACCGGGTTTGTGAGAATTAAAGTGCTTCCCTTGGGTTCTGGCCAGAAGGGATTGGATGGTGCCAAGAAATAAAAATCTTTCCTCTGGGAAAGCTCTCACTGCTGCAATTGCCAGGTGGAAAAGAGGGGGAGAAACTTTCCCCAGTGTCCTGGGCAGGGTCCCTGAAGCTCCCAGGCCAGGTTTGAGAGAGGAGTGAGGTGGTGAAAGGGGGCAGGGGAGGGGAGCGACCCCCTCACCACCACAGGACACCACACACTCCAGGGTGAATGACTAGAAAATAATTTATTGATGAAACAGAAAGCTGCAGAAATACAACACAGTCATGACCAGTAGAGGATGAACAAATAGAGATTAATTTTTTCTCTCTTTTAAAACATGTTGACAGGCTGGAGTTAAGTTTCCTGATAACTTCCCCTGCGTGAGTCATTGCAAAGAACAAGGAACAAACTCCAGAGCACACAGCACAGTTTGGATAAAGTGCCTGACACATAAGACTCTTTTTTATTTTATTTTTTTTTCTTTTTTAACGTTTGTAAATAGCTTAAACAAATATAGTTGCAAGACACAGAGGAGTAACAATTGCATTTCGCTGTAGAACAAAACTTATCCCATGAGAGTAACAATGAAGCAGCAGCAAAAAAACTTAAATTAATTAAATTAGAAGGAAAAAGTAATTTTAAAACTCAGAGATGTGGCCCTCAGACTGCATGGGACGAGGACAAGCCTCACCTATTGCTATACAGAAAAATGAGCAACGTTTTCTGGAGGAGGCTGGGCTGGCAGAGCTGAGGCTGTGGGTTCTCCCTGGCCAGGCTGGATTCTGTCTGACTCCTTTGTTTCCTTTAGAAATCAAAGAGCAAAAATACAAAGAAACCAAACCAACACAAGCCCAAATTTTGTTATTTGCATTTTTAATTTCCTCTCTTTAAAGACGCCAGACAAAGACATGAGAGGAAGTGGGTTCCTTGTGGCAGCTCCTGCAGCCCAGCCCCATGGCTGGGTGTCCTCTGAGACAAGGGAAAGGAGCCAGCTCTGTGCTGGGGACACGTGGTGGTGACAGGGACAGGCAGACAGGGCAGTGACAGCCCCAGGGTGAGGTAAAGAGGAGCTCCAAGTCTCCCCCGCCCAGACTTGGGATGTTCAGCAAAAAGGGTGAATGGTGAATTTTTGGCAAAGCCATTTCTCTCACTCTGTGCTGATGTCCTACCTGCCCAGCTGATGTTAGAGCAGGGAAAGTTTGGCTCTGGTGGGGTAAAAATGTTTAGAACTGACCCCAGGAGGCTCCTGCTTTCCTGGCAGGATGGGGATGGTGCTGCCCCACTGCTGGCACCGGGGTTTCAAAGTATAAAAGCCATCGTTGGAAAACTTCCACTCCAGGAAGAACTGGGGCATCACAGGTCATGGAATCACCCACATCCCTGAAAACTTCCACAGTTCAAGCAGGAGACACTGGTCAGGATGAACCAGTAGGTTCTAGTGGGAGATCCCAGGTCTCCTCCTCTTCCTCACTGCCCTCCATCACCCTCAGAGGTGTTCCCAAGGCCCCGTTTTCACTCCTGCTCCCCACAGCACAAAAATGCCCTTTGGGTGCAACCCTGGTCAAGAGAATTGTCTTTAGGACAGAGCTTGGATTGTCATTACCTGCAGGAAAAAAAATCTTTGGTATCGTGGCAAGTTGCTCCTGAAGGCATTTTGGTGGTGTGGGCAGCAGGCAGGGCCAGGTCCAGGGTGGGCTCAGCTGAGCCAGAATCCTGGTGGGCCAAAGGACAGGGAACAGGACTCAGAGCTTGGCTTCTCCAGGGCTTCCCAAGCCATCACTCCCAGGATGGAATCCAGCTGGTCTCTTAAGCTCCAAGGACTTGTGACTGGGGCTGTGTCCCAACCTTCTTGCAGTTGTGACTGGGGTCTTGGTTGTCAAGCTTCTCCTGGTGGAAAAGGTCTTGGAGGAGGAAAGGGGGCGTGGTGGGGATGCTGAGGACAGAAGGGTTGGTCAGCACATGAGTGGAGCTGCTGGAACCAACATCATCTCCTCCTAAAAGTCAGGTCCTTGGTTCTGTGGGTCTTCCACCAGCACCTGGTGCTGAGCATCTTGGTGCTGGCACTAGACAAAGGCTGCAGACTGAAAAACACCTTCCTTGGCCTGTGGGAGCCACTTTGGTGGGGCTTGAAGGAGCTGAGATCTCTTTCTTTATGGTGAGCTTCACCTCGAATGGTGAAGAGGCTGGGAAGGGCTGAGGAAGCAGCAGTTTCAGGGAAATGCTCTGGGAATGGCACCACTGCGTCCTCCAGGTCCCCATCACCCTCCTGGTCCCCAAAGATGTGGCTTCTCAATGCTCCTGTCTGTAAGCAGGGAGAGGAGGAGGAGCAGGGGGAGGAAGGAGCCACTCAGGAGTGGACTCTGGGCATTTCAGAGAGCTCCAAAGCCTTTCCAAAGTGCCCTGAGGCCATCTGGTGAGTTGGGATCCTCCAGGGGCTCTTCCACTGCCTGGACTCTTCCTCTTCCACCAGGGCAGTGTCTGCACAGAGTGAGGGCCAGGCTGGTGGCAGGGACAGAGTGCTGGCTGTGCCTCGGACCCAAACCACATTCCTGAGGACAAAGACCCCAGAAATGGGTCACCCCAGCCCATGCCTGCTCCAGCTGGGCCTTGATGCATCTCCAGCACCTCTTTCTGTGCAGGGACAGGGCTGTCAGGGCGTCCCAAGGATGGCATTTGGCAGCATCACCTGGAGAGGTCTCGCCCTGAGGGGGGTTTTGGGGTGCCCAGGGTTGTTTCCCTTGTCTCAGAGGACACGAGGAGCCCCATGGCTTTGCCAGCTCAGGCCATGGTGGCAGCTGATTGTCTCTCCTCCTCTTGGCTGCACTTGGCATTTGACCCACAGAGCTGGAAAAGCAAAAAAAACCAAACCCAAACCCCACAATTTCCCCTCCAAACAAACAGAAAACAAAGCAGAGCAAGGAGCCAGACCTCAGGGGGAGGCAGGAGGGACGGGTGGGCACGGCAGGCTCCCGTGTCCCAGATTCCCTTACCCTGTTTGCTGGGCACGGGGCCAGGCTGTGACCCCCACCCTGCCCTGCCCGGGGCTGCCCTGAGCAGCCCCCTCCTCCCCCTGGGGCTGCCAAGGGATTTCCAGGGTGAGGAAAGGAACAAAAGAGGTGAAGGAAGAAACTGAGGGGATAAATGATGACATTCCCGTGGTTGTGAGCTGGAACAGAACCATGATCCATGCAGAGAAATCTTCATCAACCAAAAACTCGTGGACAAAAAAAGCAGTTTGTCCCCTCCCGCTCCCACCCGACCACCCCTCCCCAATAATTATTACATTACTTCAAGAAAGAGTATATTTTTTTCATGCATAAATCAAATTCTCATCTTGTCTTTTTTTTTCTTTTTTTTGTCTTCTTTAAATTACATTTGAACACAGAACACATATAATAAATACTCTCATACGACATGACTCAGAGAAAAGTAACACATCTGAACGCAAAGGTATCGTCATCATTATTAGTTTTTCTTTTTTTTTCTTTTTTTTTTTAAAAGGACTTGTTTAAATATGAAATCTGTAAACTCCAAGGGTCCTTTTTTTTAATCTTTCTCTCTCTTTCTCTCTCTCTCTCTTTCTCTCTCTTTTTTTTTTTAAATCGTGAAACTATCCAGCTTTCATTTCCTTAACATTCAATATGTCTCCCATTGAACGCATCAAAGAAATAAGAACATGCCGTCTTCTGCAAAATTATAATTTAACAGTATAAAGCTTCAAGTCACAAATTCCAAAAACTAGCTAAGTAATTTTTTTTTTTATCACATAAACTATACATTAAATATTTTGAGGTATTTCAGAGAACATTGTCAAAGGCTTGTAAGGTCTGTGCTGGGTGGCAATGAAGGCTTTCTCCTGCATAGAGAACATCTTTGGTATCACAAGCCAGGTGGGGACTGGGGACAAGGAGGGTGGCGTGGCCAGGAGGGCGGGCAAGCCCTGGCCAAGGCAATCGTGTGGAGGCGGGCAGGGGGGACAGGGAGGTGACAGGGAGGTGACAGGGAGGTGACAGGGCCCTCTCAGGCTGCCCAGCAGGATGGGGAACCCCCATGGGGTTGCTCTCACCAGGGGCATTGGAATCCTGGAATATCTTGGATTGGAAGGGATCCTCTCCAAGGATCACCAAGTCCAGCTCCTGGTCCTGCACGGGACAACCCCAAGAATCACAGCAGGGGTGGCCCTGGGCAAGTTTGGTCCAACTCAAAGGAGTCGCCTTGGCCGGAGCCTGACCCAGGCAGGTACAATTCAACCCAAGTTTGCCCTAAACTGGGCATTCTGGAGATTGCTGGGGAGCTCTGGCAGGTCCCCCTCCTGCCTTCTGCTGAAGCCAAGGGGCAGAATGGAGCAGACCTGGCTGCACAGGTCCTCCCCAGTGAGCCAAAAATGCCCCTCTGGGGACTGGGAAACAGCTCCTGCTGGAAGGATTCACTGCTCCAACCCCTTCCCTAAGGGAAGAGTTTGGAGAAAGCTCAGGGTGAAGCTTCCACTGCTCCTGCCTTCATCTTTCCAGACAGAAATGCCACGAACTGTGCTACCAAAAGTAAGAACCGAAGCTCAAATCTGAGCTGAGTGAGGCAAAACCACCCAAAGTTGAGGAAACTCAACTTTGTCACCTCGTGGGGAAACTCAACTTCATCACCTTGTGAGGAAACTCAATCACCTTGTGAGGAAACTCAGCTTTGTCACCTCATGAGGAAACTCAACTTTGTCACCTCATGAGGAAACTCAACTTTGTCACCTCGTGGGCTTCTGCAGGGTCCAGCACTGAGGCTGGAGAAGGTCATGGAGCAAAGCCCTTCCCTGGGAGCAGCATCTCTGGACACCAGATCTGTGCTCCTGGGGCAGGAGGGGCTGCATGGAGGGACCCTGGGGACAGCTTGGGGGACACAGGGACATCTGGGAGTGGGGACACGCTGGGGAACCAGCACCTTTCCCTCAGCCAGGGGGATGTTTTCTCTTCAATTAGGACAAGGGTTGGTTTTTCTTTCCTTCATCCCAACACCCAGAGGCTACGAGAGCCCTGGGACTCTGTCCCTGTGGAGAGCTGAGGTCACACTGAGTTTTGGGGTCAAAGCAGAGGAGCAAAGAAATGGCCACACACCTTTGGTACAGGAAAAAGGCACTCATCTACCACGCTGCCATCCCAGGGCTGCTCACTCGCCTCCTCCCTCGCTCTCTGGGGACTCAGGGCAGGGCAGGGCTGGGGCTGGGGCTGGGGCTGGCCAGGGGCTCTCTGGGCCAGCCTGGCCACGGGGAGCAGGGAAAGTGGCAATTCCAGCACAGACCAGACAAGGCAACAAAATCTTTGGTATCAGACGTGATTTTCAAATCACAAAAATTGAAAACTCAAGTGAGGTAGCCTTTAGTCTCGGGTTCTCACTAGAAATGTCTTTGCATCCTTGAGGGCCTGTGGCATTTACTCTTTTTTTTTCTTTTCTTTTTTTTTTTTTTTCTTTTTCTTTCTTTTCCTCTTTTCCCCTTTTTTTTTTTTTTTTTTTTCTTTTTTTCCTGTTGTGTTTTTCACTTCCCAAACCAAGGCCCCCTTCCTGGCTTTGCAGCCCTTGAATACTACTCGATGGGGTTCAGGAATCCACCACCATCATCACCACGTCACGACAAGACGAAGAAACAACATTAGGGGAAAAAATCAGTGGCGGGGAGCGGGGTCCTGGGGGGGGATGAGATTCCCATTAGGTTTTGGGTTCTGGTTGGCAAAACACGCTGTGGCACCTGCCCCTTCCCGCTCTGCCCTCTCTCCATCCCTCTCTCCCACCCTCTGTCCAGCAATATTGGTCAGTTTGGGGTCACCGTGTCCAGCCTGACACCCCCAGCCCCTCCACCGCCCACCTACCCCAGGAGCTCTTTGGTTCAAGACGTCCTCTGACCCTGCCTGCTCAGGGCTTCGTGTGCAGGGCTTTTTTCTTTCTCTCTTCATTCTTTTGTCCTTTCTTTTCTCC
Source organism: Agelaius phoeniceus (assembly GCF_051311805.1). Lineage (NCBI taxonomy): Eukaryota > Metazoa > Chordata > Aves > Passeriformes > Icteridae > Agelaius > Agelaius phoeniceus. The sequence goes on from NC_135293.1 coordinate 4,801,031, forward strand.
TTATTTTTGGGGTGCTTGTTTTTTGGGTTTTTTTTTGGTTTTGTTTGTTTTTTTTGGTGAACACATACCCTTTTCTTTTCATTTCTTTTCTTTTTTTTTCCTTCTTTTCAACAAGGTGCCTTCCTGTGACACAACTGATCACTCTCAAAGTAAAGTGAATCGAAAAAACCATAGAACACAGATGGTACTTTTTACCCGCATAAATTCAAGAGTGTCCCTTTTTTTTTTGGTTGATGGTTGGTTTTGGAGGATTTTTTTTTCCCCAACTGATGGGGGAAGAAGGGGACCTTGCCTCCCTCTTCATCCCCAAGCCTCTCCCAGCCCTTCCCTGTCCCCAGGGGCATCTCCTGCTCCTCCCGAGGACACCCCGGGCTGCAAGGAGCCCTCGGGGGGCTGGGAGAGGGCTGATTGTAAGGGTTTGGCCTCGTGATTGCTTTTTTATATGGCACAAGTCACCATCGAGAGCTCGGAGGAAACGATCCCTTTGAAGCTAAGTACCATTGCTCCAGAAATTCGCGTTTAAGGCAGGTTGTTAATTGGCACAAAAAAAAAAAAAAAATCTGGTGTCTTTTTGGTAAGTTGCCGGTCTTTGTTGAGCTTGTTTGGTTGTGGTTTCTGTTGTTATTCCTTTTTTTGGGAGGGGGGAGGGTTGGTTTTTTTTCCCTTTCAATCTCGCAGGGGAGTTTTCCCCCTTCTCACACCCAGGGCTGGATTTCGCCACCAGATCCCTCGGATTTTTCTTTTCCCACCGTGCACCGACGTTGGTTCCCAGGAGGGAAAGCTTTTTTGGTTGTCGTTGTCGTTGCTGTTGTTGCGTTTTTGGTTTTGTAATTTCTTTGGTAACAGAGATGAAGAGGAGGGATGGGAGGGGGCAAGAGTGTGTGTGTGTCGAGGGGTGGATGGGGCAAGAGGCAAAGCCAACAAATCTGCTTGGTCTGTATCCATTCCTCAGCCGAAAAGTGAACCAGAAATCCAGAGGTGAAAGGTGGAGCCAGTCACCAGGAAAGATCAGATCCTTCGCTCCGAGTCTCTCCTCCCGTCTCCTCTCCAACAATTGTTATTTTAAATACCCGATTTCTGTAGCTAAAATGTGCTTCTCTGACCTGCTGGGGCAGCGGGGGTCCCCTGGGGAGGGGGTGCTCGGGTCCGTGGAGGCAGGAGGGGACTCCTTCACCGTGGAGCTTCTCCGGGAGGGATCTGGGGCAGGAGGGCTCTCGTGGGTGGGGGGCTGTGGGGGGCCTGGGGTGTGGGTGCTCCTGGGGGTGCCCGGGGGATCAGAGGAAGATGCCCATAGAGGGAATGGGGGGTACAGGGGTGTCCTCAGCCAGGTTTCCAAAACCCTCGAGGGATGGAAGTGCCATGTGGTGATGGCACAGAGGGTCTGGCTGCCTTGGGGAACCCACTGCACCTGAGCAGGGGAAATCCTCCAGCAATCAGAGACCTGGCAGAGCCCGGGAGCCCTCCAGGCACACCAGGAGAACTTCCCCTGCTCAGTCCTCAGGTCTGGCCCTGGTGCAGTGGGGCTGTGCCAGAGCCCAGCCTGTGACACCACTTCTTGTGTCCCCCCCACCTCTACCCCTCCCCTGTGGGAGCCACAAGGATGGCTGTGACAGAGATCAGGGCGAGAGGTCAGGATGGGCCCCTCTCCCCAAAAACCTTCACGGGCAGGGGGAGACGAGGCTCTGTGATCCCCAAGGACCAGGGATGCTTCCTTCCAAACAGAGCCCTGCTCCTCCCTCCATCCCACAGGTTTCCTCTGAGCCCTGCTGGGGATGGAACTGACCTGGTCACAAACCCTGTCCCTGCTCCAGGAGCTGGCAGGAGGTGGCAGCAGGAGGTGGCAGCAGGAGGTGGCCCCAGGCCCACGTCCATGGCTGGCACCCAGCTGAGGGTTTGCAGGCTACCAAACCCACCCCAAAAGCACCCACCCCGCTCAGGCCACGCGTGTGAGTCTGGGGTTGGCTTTGTCATGAGGGGGACACCCAGGAAGGGGCAGGGAGGGCTGGGGGACATCATGCTTTGGAGAAAGTGCTTGTAGACGACGAGGGGACGCCGGGGTTGGCGCCGGGCTCCTCCTGCCAGCGGTTCATGCAGCGCCGGCGGGCGTTCATGAAGAAGTTGCTGACGGTGTTGAGCTCCAGGCCCAGCTGCTGGGAGATGGTCATCTGCATCTCCTTGGACGGGCGCTTGTTCTCCTTGAAGATGGCGATCAGGGTGCGGCGCTGCAGGTCCGTGAAGACCAAGCGCTGCTTCTTGGGCTGCAGGCTCCGGTCCTTCTGCTGCTCCTGCTCCTTGCGTTTGCAGGCTGGATACGTTCAAAAGAGAGAACAGGGCTGTTAATTTGGGCTTCCCCACCCTGGCCTGCTTGCAAAATCCAGGCTGCCTCCCAAAATCCAGGCCCTTCCCGCCAGGAATTCGCTGGCTTGTGTACCACCGCTCCCTCCTCTTCCTCCCTGAGCCTGCTGAGAAGGGACAATGGCCTCTTGTGGCACCAGGGTGACAAAAGCCTGGGGGAAGGCCAGGGAAAGTCTCAGCATCTCCAGCTGAGCCTGGGCTAGAGACTGAGGACTGCTCTGTTCCCAGACTGGCTATGGGGATTCAGCCCTGAATTCTGGGGGTTATCCTTCGGCCTCCCTCAGCATGGTCTCACTCCTCATCACCCCTGGGGATGTCCCTGGAGGACTCAGGGAACCAGGAAGACTCAGGTGTCTCCTGGCCACCACATCCAGCAGCCAGCTCGGAAATGCAGGGACAGGGACATTATGGAAAGGTCACTCTGCAGCCTTAATCCCACAGCATCAGCTTGGAAGGACCTATCATGGATCCACCTCCTCTGGGAAGGGTTCACTGGAGGCTCCAGGAAATTCTGTCTCCTCTGTGTGCCTTTGCTACCAGATCCTCAGGCACATTTGTCAGCATTGAATTAAAAGCTTTCCCTACAGGTTTGGCAGGAGGCAAAGGTCAGCACAGAGGGGCTGCCACAGGGGGGAAGCCAGGAAAGCCCCCCTGACCCCAGCACTCTGCATGGGGGCAGAGAGGGAAGTGAGTAAAATAAATAAATATATGAATTTTAATTGTGGGGATCTCAAGCACACTGTTGGTGGAAGGGGTATGGGGGCAGAGAGGGAAGTTAGTAAAATAAATAAATATATGAATTTTAATTGTGGGGATCTCAAGCACACTGCTGGTGGAAGGGGTGGGGCAAGGGGACCTTTGCTATGATATTTTCTTTGAAAACTATAAAATGGTGGAGGTGACTGATCCAGTCCCTGCTCAAAACAGGGCCAACCCTGAAGCTGTCAGGTTTGATCTGGGTGCTCAGGGACTCAGCCAAACACAGAACTGCAGGAACCTGAGATGCCATGGACCAGGCAGAGCATGGACCTGACCCTGCAGGGCTGGGGACAAAGCATTTCCTCCTGGGAAGCTGAGAAAAGAGAGCGCAAACTGTGGGCTGAAGACTTCCCAGAGGCAGTCCTGCTCTTGCCCGGGGCAGCAGCAGTTTTCAGCCTTTGGGCTTTCTTGGTTCAGATTCTCTGAAGGATTTTGCAGGGTCTCTTGAGACATTTGCTGTCCTGGATGGCAGATTTCACCCTGGCACTTGCAGGAGCCTCTTTGGCCTGGAGGGCTCAAGGCAGTTCCAAGCTCCAAGCACAGAGCTCGGAGGGGCCAAGATGCTGCAGGGGCATGGGTCAGGTATTTCCCTTGGGCTGAGCCCCTCCCTGCTCTCCAAACACACCTCCACAGCCACAGGGGAGGCAGTGTGTAACCCAGGAGTAGTGGGAGGCTGTTTGGAGTAATTCCTTCCTCACTGGAAGATGAGCAATCTCCTCCTCCTGTGGTTCCTCAGCTGCCTCCACTCCCCAGCCCTCTGCACATCACCTCAAACTGTGAGCAAAGGATGAGATCCACCCCTCCCACCCAGAGCTGGGGAAATCTGGAGCTCACTGAAGGAGACAATTTATGCAGCAGATTGAGCTCTGTGTCCCAGCTGCTGGGCTCAGTCCTGGCCCTGTCCCCACACCGTGCTGGGAGCCACCAGCTCTGCTCCCACTGGGCAGGGCATGGGAGGCACCAAGCTGGACACCACCAAGCACTCTCAGTCCAAACCAGCCAGCCCTGGTAAAGCCAGTGGAGAACCTTCCCCTCCCCTTGCCCCCCTCCCCAGGCAGGTTTGGCTGCACACCACCATCCTTAGGGACAAAGGGACACTCAGGGTGATGCCAGGGGACCCTGTCCCAGGGGTACCTTACTCAAACAGCCAGCAGAGAATGTGGAAACCTACCCTATGACCATCAGATGCTTGCAAAAAGAACAAACAAAAAAAAGCCTTTATAGAAAATTTGACTTTTTTTCCCCCCCTCAGATATGAATTGAAAAAAAGAACCCACCCCAAACGCCCCCCCAAGCCAAACAACAGACAGAAACACTCCCCCCACACTTGTGCCCCGAGCCCACCCTCCCTGAGCCCTCCCAGCACCCCTGGCATGCTCAGCTCCTCCTGTGTCCAGGGTGGGCTCCTCACACTCCACCCACAGGGGCTCTGCCTGCAGGATGGCCCTTGGAATGTCTCCATGTGGATGGGAGATGTGACCCAGCTGTCACCCTGTAATCCAGTCTGTCCTCTTGCTCTCCTTTCTGCTGGCACCCATTCCCACACCCAGCCCAGGGTCCGGGCTCTCAGCTTTCCACCCTCCCATTCCTTTTTTAGCAGTGATTATTACACCCCAGTCTCCCATCAATAACTCTGAGCTCCGAGGCAAACACAAACCATCAGGGTAAAACTGGGCTCCTGCAGTGGCAGCAGTGCCATTGTCCAGGCACGAGTGACATCCTGCTCCTCACCCCTGCTACTTTGGGTTATTTTTGCTAGTTTGGGTTATTTTTGCTAGTTTGGGTTATTTTTGCTCGTTTGGGTTATTTCTTTTTGCTAGTTTGGGTTATTTTTGGCCTGTGCTGCCACATCCCCCATTTCCTGTGCTGGTTTGTTTATTTATTAATTTCCCTTTCTGCTGACACAGCCCCACTCCCTCTCCCCAGCTCAATCTAATTACAGCTCCGCGCAGCAGCGATCGATGCCGGCGCTGCTCAGATCTATTTACGGCAGCCATCAACCCCTCCACGGAGGATCTTTTTCCCATTCCCCATCCCCTGGGTGCTGCTTGCCCAGGCAGCCTGCTGGTGGCTGTCCCCACGTCCCCACAGGCAGCCAGGGATGAGGGGCAGCCAGGTGTGCCATTCACATTCTCTGGAAAAATTCCCTTCACCCAGGATTTTTCTCCTGGGAAGCTGAGAAGCCTCAGAGAAAAGGAAAACAATTCTTATCTCATTGGCTTCTGCTGTGTTTGGCTCATGTGGAATGTGTTTGGAGATTGTTTACCCACAGGTGATTGTTCCATTGGGTTCTGGTGTGAGTTGTTTTCACTCTTTGGCCAATTGGAGCCAAGCTGTGTCAAGACTCTGGAAAGAGTCAGGAGTTTTCATTATTCTCTTTTTAGCATTCAGTAAGGATCCTTTTTGTATCCTTTAGTATAGTGTTCTTTAATATAATATAGTATTATCAAGTAATAAATGAGCCTTCTGAGAACATGGAGTCAGATTCATCATTCCTGCCTTCATCAGGCACTCCCTGTGAATACAACAGCCAGGGGCACAGCTCTGCCTCCCCCCCATACCAGCCATGGCTCAGGTATTTCCTTTGTGCTCCAAAATCCCTTTTCCCCCAAGTTCTAAGATCCAAACAGCCCATCCTTGGCTTAATGTTGTTTTTCCATCGTGTCCTTCCTGGCTCTCTGGGCTTGGCTGTGGGGATGGGGACATTTCCACCCCTGCCTCTGTCCCCAAAGGACAGGGGTTATCCTGCTCCTCTTGGGGCACACAGGGCCCTGGCAGTACCAGGACCAATTGTCCCAGCCCCAAGGCTGCCAGAGCTCCAGGAGCTCCCAGGGCTGCTCAGAGTGGGGTTCTTGGGGTGGCTGTGCAGGGATGGGGCTGCACTGATCATCCCTGAGGGTCCCTTCCAGCTCAGGATATTCCAGTCTCCCATGGCTCTGTTGGCCAATAAAGGGTTGTGCTCTCCACAGTGGGGGTTTTCTCCTCTGTCAACCCCTCCCCAGCTCATTTCACACCCTCCAAACCCAACCAAGGAGCCCAGAGGTGACAAGGGGGGATGGCAGCCACAGTGGGACGGGGTTGGTGACGGCACAGATCCCTCCACACACCGGGCACACAATCCAAACATCCCATCCCTAAGGCAGCTCTGACCCGGCTGCAGAAAAAACCACAGGCAGCAAAGACAAGGAGGAACCTCGGGCAGGGAAAGCAGGGGGAAAGAGCTCCAAAAGGCAGAAAGATCCTCTCCTCCTCCCCAGAGCTCCTGCCCAGGGTTTCTGCCTCCCGGGAGCCTCATGTCAGAGGCAGCTCGTTTTCCTTGACTTAACCTTGACAGCTCGGAGCAAAACATCTCCCAAATCATTTCAGAGGGGACATAATGGAGACAATCAAATGGCTGCTGCTCAGGAACTGCGATTATGCCTCGCAGCGTGAACCCCGCCAAGCATTTAACTAATACCTGATGGCTTTGCAGGCTTCCACAGCCTGTCAGGCCCTGCTTTCTCTATTATACCAGCAAACCTCTGCTTTTCGGCCCCAGTGTGCTCTTCCCTCTCCATTCACTTGCAATACAACCTGTAATTTTCTGCCCACTTTGCTTAAGTGCTGGTGATTTGTTGAAATCACAAAAGACAGCCAGGGGCTTTCAGAGCCAGCAAGCCGGCTGTAAGCAAGGTTAGGGGGGGGAAATTCTGCACAAAACCCACCAGTTTCCCTCTTTTTCTCCTTGTCAAATCATCTCCCAGGGGTGGAAGAGGACTGAGGAGCATTTATGGGCTCAGAGGGAGGTGGAGGAAGGGATGGAGAGGGGGAACCTGGGTGTGGTTGGCCCGGTGGGGACAGCAAAGGTGGGATGGGCTGATGTGGGAAATGGATTTGTAAGGAATTCTCCAAGCCTGGCAGAAGGCTCACCCAGTGTGCACCTGTGTGCAAACCTGGAGATGAGAAATACTGACTTAGAAATGCCAGGGAATAGGACAGACATTGCTGAGAGAGAAATGGAACCAGGAAGTTTCAAAGGATGGGCTTGCAAATAAGACTGGATGCTTTGGAGAAATAGAACTGTGAAAGATGGATTGTGGTAGGACCCACAAGGGGTAATTTTAGACGATTGGCTTTAAGGTATTTACAGCATGGTGTGGCTAAAGCTGATAGGCCAAAAAATGTTTATAATAAATTGTAATTAGGAAATAGCTGGCTTGTGATTGTGATGGTGTGAATTATAACATCTGTATTGTCTCACCCTTCACATGAGACTGAAAATGGAATAAAAGTTTACAAAACACCTCTCAGTTGCCCCATCTCTGGGTCAGAAAAGGACCCAATCCAACAGGCTGATTCCACTGGTGGGAAATGGCCCTGAGCAAAGCTGGCTGCTCTCTGTGCCCTCAAGATGGGCCCAGCTCCTGGAGTGCCTCAGTTTCCCCCTCTCCTTGAAGGGGCAGAGGGATCTGAAAGGAGGTTGGAGCCAGGTGGGGGTGAATCTCTTCTCCCAAGTAACCAATGACAGAAGGAAATGGCCTCCAGTAGCACCAGGAGAGGTTTAGATTGGATATTAGGGAAAATTTCTTCATGGGAAAGGTTGCCCAGCCCTGGCACAGGGTGCCCAGGGAAATGGTGGAGTCACCATCCCTGGAAGTGTTCCAAACCTGTGTGGATGGGGCACCTGGGGACGTGGTTTAGCAGGGGACATGCAGTGGTTGTGCTTGGTCTAAGAGCTCTTTTCCAGCCTTGATTCCATGGCTCTGTGATGTCCCTCCATTGCCACAGGAGGGGCTGGGTGTTACTGGCTCAGCCCCCACCTGCCCTGGAAGGTTTTGGGAGCTTCAGCTCTGAGCAAAGAGGGATGAGCCCAGGATGAAAGTCATGAATGAACCTTGTGGTGTCTGCTCTGAGCTGGAGCAGGGACCTGGGAGCTTTGTCTCCAAACCAGAAATCCTCTGGTTCACAGTGGGGCTGCTCAGGTGCTGGGGCAGCTCTGAGAGCTTGGTTTGATTTCTCTTTGTGCTGCAGGAAAAAAGAGATTTGTCACAAATTGGGGTCTCCAGCAGAAATTCAGATCTTCTCCAGCTGGGAGAACACAATGCTGACAGTACAGTACAAAGGAAAAGTGCTCAAAAATCAAACCTCAACTTTCTTTTTGCCTTTTTTCTTTTCCTGAAACCCCATTTGGGTCCAAACACAGACAAACAGAAAGGCACAGAGGACAGATGAGTGTTGTGAGAGATGAGTAATGCCATGGTTGACTCTCACAATTAAAAGACAAATATCCTGTATATATGTTAAGAGAAGTTTTACAGATTTATAGTTTTTACCCCCCTTGTGCTGTTATCAGGGGGGGCCTGGGTTTGGGACATTTGGGAGGGTGGGATTGTTACTATGGCAGCACCTGACCTCCAATCAGGATTTAAGGAAGTGAACTCCACCACTGGACACCAAAGGAGCCAATGGACAGAACTCTGGGAGGGGCTAAAGGGTTAAAAGGCAAAATCTCCATTGTGTGGGTGAGCACATGGTGGGAAAAATCCTCTGCTGCAGGTGCTGTAATATTTTCTCTACTCAGTCTTTGGTTGTATTTTTGATAAGGTTTTAATAAACCTTTTACATTTTTAGGAAGTGAGTATCATTTCTCACTGTCCACCATGGAATGACCTGCAGAGCCTGCCCTGCAGTGCCCATTCCTGGGATCCCCCAGCCTTCAGCTGCACATGATCACAAAATCACCTCCTGGCCTCCAAAACGTGTGGGCAATTTTGGGTGCTGTGGTCCTACAGCATCTCAGCCACTCTGTAGTGATAAAAAACCCATCAGAGGCCACTCAGAGTGTGGGAGATGCAGTCAGGAGCTGCAGAGCATCCCTGAAAATCCTGGGAGGACTGACACAGGCCAGCCCCACACGTGTCCCTGTGCCACCACGTGTCCCCTGGTGGGGCCAGGCTTCCCTGCCGGTGTCCCTGGTGTCCCTGGCAGCTCGGGGACGGGGAGAGCCCCTGGGCATTGGTATGCAGCCAGTGCTGCAGGGGGAGCAGCTTCCCCGAGCCAGCAAATCAAATCTTCCTCTGAGCACTGCCAATGAGGAGAGGAGATGAGATGAGACAAAGCGCTGCTGCCTGTGCTTCCCTGCCCTGCTGCACTTCCCTGCCCTTCCCTCCTGCACTTCCCTGCCCTTCCCTGCCTTTCCCTCCCTGGGAAAAATGCGTATTTTGTGATTGGCTTTTTGCAAATATTAAAATGAATATTGTATGTGTTGTGTTAGAAAGTGATGCTGTATTCATTTTCGTAAGTAGTGTGGTAAATATAGTTGTAGGTTATAACAAAATGTTAAAATAGAAACTTTGCTATGTAGGATACGTTTTTTAAAGAGAGGACTCGCAGCGAGATGGCAGCCACAGGACACCTGAATCTTTCAGAAAAAGAGAATTTATTGCTCCATTATCAGAAGAAACGAACTTCTTCCCACCTTGCTCAGCCATGAAGACTTAAGATTAAGAAGAAGTTGACACTGCCCAGACAGAATCCTGTGTTTGAATGGAATTTATGCATCATGTATGAGGTGTATGAATATGCAACATGTTGTTGTTTGTAAGGGTCAATCCTCTGTTAACGTGGGGCCTTTTTCTGGGCTTTGCCCAGAAAAAGGTATCAGGATGTCCATAACTCTTTGTTTCTATTGTCTCACATTGTCCTAATACAAATTATCCCAAATCATTATTACTTTAATTATATTACCATTTTTATAACCATTTTATTACTATTAAACTTCTAAAATTTAAAAAAAAAGTGGTTGGTGTTTTTCACCCTTCCCTTCCCTTCCCTTCCCTTCCCTTCCCTTCCCTTCCCTTCCCTTCCCTTCCCTTCCCTTCCCTTCCCTTCCCTTCCCTTCCCTTCCCTTCCCTTCTCACACCAAGGTTTTGGTGCCTCAGCCCAGGGAGCAGCTCTGACCCAGCTCAGCTGGATCCAGCATTTGTTTTGCACTGTATATTTTTCTATGTGTACTTTTCTTAGATGTTAGAAATTCATTATTGACCCTAGCAGGTGATCTTTAGGTTTTAGAATGCTGATGGGTGGTAAATTCTTGATTAGAAAGTTTGCAGCTGAAATTTGCCTATGAAGTTAACAAATTAATTTTCTCTCTGTGTGTGTTAATGAACCTAGGATGTTAAGATATTATATTCTTTGACTCTTCCAGTTCAATCTAGAAATAATGCAGTGGATCTGGCCCTGCTGGCCACCCACACCAAGCACCCCCCACATCCCCCACAGCCCCAGGGGTTGGCACCTGGAGGGAAGGGGCTGGAAAGGGAAGCACAAGCCCTCTGTGCCCTGTCGGGTGAGATGGGGGTCCCGATTCGGGCTCAGCCCCAGGACAGCTCATTTCCTCTCCTGCTCTTCTCAAGCCTGGCCTGCCCTTCCAAGGGTGGCATTTGCAGCGTTCCCAGCACTGAAGCAGAGGAGTTTGTGTGGTTTGAGGGCAGCTGAAGCGATACAAAGGACCTGTGGCTGCCGCAGCTCTGCTCGGCTCCATCCCTCCACATCTGCCCTGGTTTTATCCTTGTCCTCCCCAGGTGAGCTGTTCTGGCCCTGGTGCCAGCCACCAAATCCCTCTCAGGGACACCAAAACAGCTTCACATGACTTAAAAAAGATGAGTTTGTTGTTAAAAGCATTTCTTTTCTGCACAGGTTTCATTTCCCACTTGCTTTTCCAGACTCCTTTATGAAGGCAGACCTGGTGCCCTGCTCTGCTCTCCCCAACACCCGGGAGAATGAGGATCAGCTCTGTCGGGAGCATTTCCCCCATTTGTCCTATTTCCTCCCTTTCCAGGCCTGTTTTTTGGACCAGCATCAGCTGCTTTTATTGTTCCAGTGGCCACCGCGCCTGTGGGGAGCTGCTGCCCGGGACTGGAGCGCTGCCGTGGCCAGGCAGGGCTGGGCAGGAGCCCCGGAGCGCTGCTCGGATCTCCTCGCTCCTCTCCCGAGTCAGCAGCACTTAGCGAGACGAGAGCAAATTGGTGCTAATGAAGTGCCGGAGTCAGGCGGCAGCGCCCGGAGGGACGGCAGGGCGGAGGGGATGAGGCTGGAAAAGCTCCATCCCTTGCAATGAGTTTTCCTTGGAGCCAGCTTGTGCTCAGCGCTGGTGCAACAGCCCCAGCTACAGATTCTGGGGGGAAAGGGGGAGTTTGGGGGTTGATTTGTGCCACGGCTGCAGGAGGGGCTGGTGTTGGGTCAGATATTAGGGAAAGGTTCTTCCCTCCGAGGGTGCTGGGCGCTGCCCAGGCTCCCCAGGGAATGGTGCCAAGGCTGCCAGGACAGCACTCCCAGGGATGCTCAGGGTGGGATTGTTGGGGTGGCTCTGCAGGGCTGGACTGATTGGCCCTGAGGGGCCCTTCCAGCTCAGGGGCTGGGGAAGGTGAAACAGGAAAGCCTTATAAATATGATTGTCTGGCAAAAGAGTTTGAGAATATGGAAACTATAAGCGAGATTGAAATGAAAGCAAGCTTTGAGATACCTGAGTTACTGAACAACGAGAAAACAATGGTGTGGCCAGCTGAAGGTGATCCCCTTTTGATGGAACAACACCCTCTGCTTGCAGACAGCTCCAAGGGTCAGTGCAGACCCTGCCAGCTTGGCAGAAGGGGCCCAAAGAGGAGTTTTTAGGGTTTAAAATGTAGCACAGTATGGTAATGTAGTGATTCTTATAGGCTGTATGGAAATGCTATAGGATTTGTATATTGTACTAGATTGGTTAGTGAGAATTAGAATATTCAACACAGAAGAAGATTTATGGTATTGGAATGGGAACTTCGCCCTCTTAGCTCTTGCCTCTTTCTCTCTTACCCTTTTACTCTCTCACCCTCTCATCCCCTCTCCCCTCTCTTCTCTCAGGCCTGCTCTGAGCTGTGGCTGCAGCTCCCAGCAGGGCCCTGCCCCCAGGCCCTTTGCAATAAACCCCAAATTCCCAGCCCTGGCTGCAGAGATCTCTCGTGTCCGTCTGTCCTGACCGTGCTACCCCCCACGCTCCTACACTCAGGATTTTCCATTCTGTGACAACAAGGTAATGCTGGACAAGGAGCCTGTGATGGGAATCCGGGGTGGCATCCCTGTGACACTGAACTTGTTAGTCCATGGATTTTCATTCAGACTGATTCATGCTGTGCTGCAGGATGAGCTCTGTCAGCTGAAGGATCCACTTCCAAGTTTGCTTCTGAAGGACCACTCCTGCAGCTTGAGTTGTTCCAGAATGTGTAAATAATCTTTACTGAATAGGCTAATAAGTTGTAAATTAATAAATTAAAGTATTAATTAAACACAGGGGATTTGCAGATCTACATGTCAGCATTTGGTCCACACACTCTGAATTTCAGATAAATGCAAACTGTGTGAAAGAGAAAACATTTATGGCTGGGGGGGCTGTGCATTCCATTTTCTCCTCACTCCTTCACACAGGAGAGGAGCAGCAAGGATCTCCCTTTGGGATTCCCTTTGGGATTCCCAGCAGCCTGTTCCTGCCTCCAGCTGCTCCTGGAACTCTGAGCAGGGACATTGAGCAAGTTCAGTGGCCATGGCACATCTTTCATCAGGGTGTGCTGGCCCTGAGCTGGTGCCCAGAGAGGGCCCAGAGCCATCATCAGCCACAAACAATGGGCTGGAGACAGGGAAAGAGCAGTGGAGGGGAAAAACCCAAGAGTTTCCTGCATATCCTGATTAAATCTGGTCCTGGGTGCGTTTATGGGGTGTGAGATGGGAAGGTCACAGAATCACAGAATCACTGGGTTGGAAGAGACCTCCAAGAGACCTCCACTGCATTATTTCTAGATTGAACTGGAAGAGTCAAAGAATATAATCCTCTTAACATCCTAGGCCCATTAACACACACACCAGATCATTGAGTCCATCCCAGCCCCAGCACCTCAACTGAACCCTGGCACCCAGTGCCACATCCAGGCTTTGTTAAACACACCCAGGGATGGGGACTTCACCACCTCCCCGGGCAGAACATTCCAGAGCTTTATCACCCTTTCTGTAAAAAACCTTTTCCTGCTATCCAACCTGTATTTCCCTTGGCACAGTTGAGGCTGTGTGCTCTGGTTCTGTCAGTGCTGCCTGGAGAAAGAGCCCAGCCCCAGCTGAGCACAGGCACCTTTCAGGAGCTGCAGAGAGTGATGAGGGCACCCCTGAGTCTCCTTTTATCCAGGCTGAGCACCCCCAGCTCCCTCAGTCCCTTGGGGCTTGGCCGAGTCAGTTCTCAGTGGCTGCTGGATTTCTGCCCCTGGTGCAGGGACAGCCAGGACAGTCTGTAATCCTCAGGGTGGGGTGTGCAGGGTCCCCAGGACCCTCTGAGGGTGGGCAGGATGATGTGCACAGGGCCATCATCTGCTCTGGGTACCTCTGAGCTCCAGCAGTGCATGGCAGGAGGGAGACTCAGCCTGGAGCCCCTCATGGTGTGAGGCTCTACTCCAGGGAGCCCCGGGCATTGACAGCTCTCTGTCAGCCCTTGTCACAGCCCAGCTCCAGTGTGACCCTAAATCTGGCTCCAGTGTGACCCCAAATCCCAGTTTTTCCCACCTGGCACAGAGACTGCATGGGGAGCAGGCCCAGCCCAGCAGGGTCTGGGCCTGAGCACAGCCTGGGGATGAGCTCAGGGAGAGCAGCCTCGGGGGAAGGACCTGGGGTGTTGGTGGGTGAGAGGCTCAGGCTGCCCCGGCCATGGGCACTGAGCCAGAAACCCCCCCTGGGCTGGGCTGAGCCCCCAGCGTGGGCAGCAGGGGAGGGGGGGATTCTGCCCCTGTGCCCCTGTGCTCAGGTGAGACCCCACCTGCAGAGCTGCCCCAGCCCTGGGCACCAGCAGCAGGAGGACGTGGAGCTGCTGGAGCCAGGCCAGAGGAGGCACGGAGATGCTGCAAGGGCTGGAGCCCCTCTGCTCTGGAGCCAGCCTGGCACAGCTGGGGCTGCTCACCTGGACAAGAGGAGGCTCCAGGGACACCTGAGAGCCCCTGGCAGGGCCTGAAGGGGCTCCAGGAGAGCTGCAGAGGGACTGGGGACAAGGCCTGCAGGGACAGGAGCCAGGCAATGGCTCCCAGTGCCAGAGGGCAGGGCTGGATGGGATCTTGGCAATCAGGAATTGTTCCCTGGCAGGGTGGGCAGGCCCTGGCCCAGGGTGCCCAGAGCAGCTGGGGCTGCCCCTGCATCCCTGGCAGTGCCCAAGGCCGGGCTGGACACTGGGGTTTGGAGTAGCCTGGGACAGTGGGAGGTGTCCCTGCCATGGCAGGGGTGGCACTGGATGAGCTTTGAGGTCCCTCACAGCCCAAACCGCGCTGCAATTCTGTGACAATGGCAGGGACACAGCCCCATTGTGTCGCTCGGTGTGGCCCCTCGGGTGTGTCCCCCTCGGGCCCAGGGTGACTCCGGCCCCTCCCGGGCTGAGGGTGAGGAGGGGTCCCAGCCCGCCACCCCCGCCATTCCGCAGCGCTGGTCCCGCCCGCTCCCCCCGTACTGACAATGGTTCGTTCCGCAGCCGCTCTGGGCCGTCCCCGCCGCGCTGGCGCCCCCCTGCGGATGGTCACGCGCGCTCCCCCCCGGGGCGGCGCAGTGGTACAGCCCGGCGCACCCCCCCCCTCTGCCCGATGGACCAGCCCTTGCTCCCCCTTTCCTCAGCTCAATGGGCCGGTCCAGCCGCTCCGCACACACGGGATGGAGCGGTCCACCCGCGCCCCGGTGGGGGGGGAATGGGACCCGGGGGAATGGCCCGACCCGCGTGCGGGGCAGGGAAGCTCCGTGTGCCCCATTGCTGCTCATCCCTGCCCATCGCTGCTCATCGCTGCCCCATCACTGCCCCCGTCACTGCCACATTACTGCCCCCATCGCTGCCCATCACCCATCAATCACTGCCCCATGACATCACTGCTCCATCACACTGCCTCCATCCCTGCCCCATCTACCCCATCCCTGCCCATCACTGCCCCCATCACTTCCCCATCACTGGCCATCGATGTCCATCGCTGGTGAATCATTGCCCCATCAGATCGCTGCCCATCACTGCCCCATTAATGCGCCATCACTGCCCCATCCCTGCCCCCATCACTGCCCATCCCTGCCCCATTACTGCCCATCCTTGCCCCCATCCCCGTCCCCATCACTGCCCCCATCCCTGCCCCGCTATTGCTCCACACATATGCGGCAGTAAAACCACCCCAGACCCCCACCCAGCCACACAACCACGGCCCGCAGCCCCACCGGGACCCCGCTGTCCCCCAGGGTGTCCCCGGGGTGTCCCCCGGGCGCGGTGGCACGGCCGGCACTAAGCCAGTGACTCTTAATCCACCGCCCGGCGTTATTAGTTCAGCTCCCCAGGCATTTCCCGCAGTAATTGCGCTGATCTGCCTGGGATTATGCGCTGCCACCGCAACGATGGATGATGTTTTAATTTGAGCTGGGCATCTCCGGGGAGGGCAGGGCAGGAGCGAGACCCCCTGAGCGCTGGGGAGGACTCAGAGCCTTTTCAGAGTCCCAGTGTGGGGTGCAGGGGCTGCTCAGGGCTGTTTTAGGGTGGAACCTGCGCCCTGGTTGTCCATCAAGCGATGCCCTGGCTGGACAGCAGGGTCCAGTGATCCCAGCTGGGTGGGGATGGGGTTCAGCTCCCCCTGCGTGACTGGGGAGGGCTCTTCCCAAATCCCAAATCCCTGCTGGGCTGGGCTGAACGATCACGGTCCTGGCCCCATCCTGCCGGGAGGGAAACCCACGGGAAAAGGGCTCCTGCCTCCTCCCCTCCAAAGGCAGCAGAGAAACTCCCTCCTCAACGTTACCTTTAAAAATGACCCCCACCCCGCTCTGTTCCTTCTGGTAACGCAGCAATTAATCACGGCGAGGATGGGATAGATTTGTAATCAGCTCCCCCCTCCCACCGCCCCCATTTCGCAGCCCTGGGTGTTTTTCCCGGCTCCCCCGCCCCATTCCGTGTGGGGATGGGGCCAGCGCAGCCCATTGATCCTGCCCGGTCGATTTTATTGAAACTCCCACGAGTGGCTTTAACTGCGTGTTGGATATTGCTGGCACATCACTTTGATGGCGACGTGACCGGCGGGAGCTCACGGGCAGGTTTGAGGGGAGGGCTGCAGGATCCATCCCGCAGGAGCTGCCCCATTCCTTGCCGTATTCCCTGCCCCTATTCCTTACCCCATTCCCTGCTCTATTCCCTGCCCCTATTCCTTATCCTATTCTTTACCCTATTCCCTGCCCTAATTCCTGCCCCATTCCCTGTCCCCATTCCCTGCCCCTATTCCTTACCCTATTCCCTGCCCCATTCCCTGTCCCCATTCCCAACCCCATTCCCTGCCCCTATTCCTTATCCTATTCTTTGCCCTATTCCCTGTCCCCATTCCCTGCCCCTATTCCTTACCCTATTCCCTGCCCCATTCCCTGTGCATTCCCAACCCCATTCCCTGCCCCTATTCCTTACCCTGTTCCCTTCCCCTATTCCCTCTGCATCCCCTGCCCCATTCCCTGCCCCTACTCCTTATCCTATTCCATGCCCCTATTCCTTACCCTATTCCCTGTGCATTCCCTGCCCTATTCTCTTCCCCATTCCCTGCATCTATTACCAGCCCTATTCCCTTCCCCTATTCCCTGTGCATTCCCTGTCCCATTCCCTGCCCTATTCTTTATCCTATTTCTTACCCCATTCCCTGCCCCACTCCCTGCCTCTATTCCCTGTCCCATTCCCTGCCCTGCTTGCTCCCTGCCCCTATTCCCTTTCCCCATTCTCCGCCCCTATATCCTGTCCCCATTCCCAGCCCTATTCCCTGCCCTATTCCTTATCCTATTCTTTACCCCATTCCCAGCCCATTCCCTGCCCTATTCCTTATCCGATTCTTTACCCCATTCCCTGCCCTATTCCCTGCCCCATTCCCACCCCCATTCCCTACTCTATTCCCTGCCCCAATTCCCAGCCCCATTCCCAGCCCTATTCCTTATCTTATTCCTTACCCTATTCCTTGCCCCATTCTCTGGCCCTATATCCTGTCCCCATTCCCTGCCCTATTCCTTATCCTATTCTTTACCCTATTCCCTGCCCCTATTCCCTTGCCCCATTCTCTGCCCCTATATCCTGTTCCCATTCCCTGCCCCTATTCCCTGCCCCTATTCCCTGCCCCATTCCCTGCCCTATTCCTTATCCTATTCTTTACCCCATTCCCTGCCCCATTCCCAGCCCATTCCTGCCCCTATTCCCTGTCCCCATTCCCTGCCTGTCCCCCGGGCTTTCCCCCAAACGTGGGACAGTAGATTGGGACAGCAGAGCTGGGGAAGGGGCTTGGGATGGTTCCAGGGAATGGTTTCTCTTGGAAAAGGGTTGGGGGGTAAAATGTGTTGAGGAGGAAAGGAGAGAGTGAAGGGGGAAAAGAGCAAAGAAAAATGAGTCAAGAGGAAAGGGAATAAAGCGAAGGAAGAGAGGGAAAAGGGAGAAGAGGGAAAGGAGGAGATGCAGAAGAAGAGAGAAAAAGGGAAAGAAAAATAAATAAGAAAAAAAAAGAGAAAAGGAGAAATATAAGGAAAGGAAAAGAGAAAGATAGGAAAAGGAGAAAGAAAAAGGAAGAATAAAAAGAGAAATGAAGGGAGAAAGTGAAAGAAAGGGGGTGAAAAGGGAGAAAAAGAAAAGGTAAAGAAGAAAGGGAAAAGGGAAAAGAAAACAAGGAGGGGGAAGAGCAAAGGGAGGAGAGGAGGGAGCGAGGGGACCCTGGGGTGGCACAGCCCGAGGCAATGCCCAGCAGCCCCTTGGCTTCCCCTTCCCACTCCTGCCTCTTTTCTGCCATTCTTGCACAGCAAGAGACACTGCCAGGCACTGCCAGTGACAGTGGCACTGCCAGGGCACTGAGAGGTGGCACTGCCAGGCACTGCCAGGTGACAGTGACAGTGACGCTGCGAGGTGACAGTGGCACTGCCAGGGCACTGCCAGGTGGCACTGCCAGGTGACACTGCCAGGTGCTGCCCCCTCCCTCCAGCTGCACCCTGGGGGTTCCTGGGCCGGGCTCGGCTCTGGGATGAATCCCTCATCCAGAGGAAGCACAAACCCTCCACAAACCCCCTGAAAAGCACTGGGGTACAAGGCTGAGGGGGGTCTGAACCCCTAAATGTCCCCCAGGGTCCCTTTTCCCGAGGATGAAGAACCTGGCTCACCCCCAGGTAACCACAGCAGGGCCACCACCTCACCATGGTGACAAAAACCAGAGCAAAGAAATCATCTGGGTTTTTCTTGGGGGTGGTGAAGGCAGAGGAATCAGCATTTTGGGGTGAAAAAGGCTGTTAGGGTTTTGGGGAGATGCTTTCAGAATTTTTCCAGGAAAAGCCAACTGGTTTGGAATCATCTTTCCTTGAATAAATGCCCTGATTTTGACATTTTTCTTTCAATTTCTGTTTTCTGGCTGCCTGTGTGTGCAGGCAAGTGAGCCAGTGCCTTTGGGCAGCCCAGCAGAGGAGCTCCCAGGGAAACACCAGGACAGGGATTTGCTGATTCCACTTGAGAAATGTCACCAAAATCCCACAGCTTGGCCCCAAAAAGAGGATTAACATCAGACATTGATTCAGGCATCCATTTCCAGAGGCCTTGGGGTCACTCTGAAGCCTGGCAGGGCAGTGTCACCATCCCACCCTCTCCCTGCCCTATTCCCTGCCTCTATTTCCTTCCCCTATTCCCTGCTCTATTCCCTGCCCTATTTGCCCCCATTCCCTGCCCTATTGCCTGCTCTATTCCCTGCCCCTATTTCCTGCCCCATTCCCTTCCCCAATTCCCTTCCCCTATTCCCTGCTCTACTCCCAGCCCCATTCTCAGCCCTATTTACTCCCATTCCCTGCCCTATTCCCTTCCCCTATTTCCTGCTCCATTCCCTTCCTCTATTCCCTGCCCTATTTCCTGCCCTATTCCCTTCCCCTACTCCCTGCCCCATTCCCTGCCCCTATTCTCTGCCCTTATTCCCTATCCCCATTCCCTGTTCTATTCCCTGCCCCATTCTCTGCCCCTATTCCCTTCCCCATTCCCAGCCCCATTCCCTGCCCCTATTCCCTTCCCCTACTCCCTGTTCTATTCCCTTCCCCATTCCCAGCCCCATTCCCTGCCCCTATTCCCTTCCCCTACTCCCTGTTCTATTCTCTGCCCCATTCCCTGTCCCATTTGCCCCCATTCCCTATCCCCATTCCCTGTTCTATTCCCTTCCCCATTCCCTGCCCTATTCCCTATCCCCATTCCCTGTTCTATTCCCTGCCCCATCCCCTATTTGCCCCCATTCCCTATCCTCATTCCCTGCCCTATTCCCTGGAGTTGGGGGGCGGATGGGGAAGGGCCCCCCCCATTCTGGGGAGGCTCTGGAAGCCCAAACCCCTTTGGCATCGAGCATCCAGCATCGCATTCCAGCCCAGCTGCGCCAGGTGCGGCTCCATCCACGCAGGAACCGCAGCGAGACCCGCCCCCACCCCGGGCTGGGATTATCCGGGGGTTCCGCGCCGGGGCAAACAAGGGACACTCGGAAAATGGGGGAAAAAACCACGAAATAGGGGCAGATCTGTGTGAAAATGGCAGGGGTGGGGTCTGCCGCGGTGGGAGCAGCTCCCGGAGCGCTGAGATCTCTGTCAGCCCCTGATGCTATCGCCCGTCAGCAGCTCCCGCTGCATTTGCAATTTTAGCCCTGGTGGAGAAGCTTCGCTCGTTACCTGCTCCTTATCGGCCGCGGGAGCAGCGTGGCTCCCACAAAGCGACCTCGAAACGCTCCGGGGCACCGGAGAATTTTTCCTTGGTCCAAAGATCCAGCTAAGTTACCGTTCCTTTTGCATTTCCCACTAAAATCTGCTTGGGAAAGACTCTATGGAGGGAAGACCCATCCCTAGTATATTCTCTGATAATACACCAAGCCTGAAATTACAGATTTGGGGTAAATGCTAAAAAGAAACTGTTAACAGAGTTCAGGGAAGTTTCAATTCACTACAGGAGACATTTCTGTAGCAGTAGGTTGGACAAAATGTTTATGAGAGATGATAGTTGATCCTGGAATCAGTCAGGATATGAATCAAGGTCTTGAGATCTCTTTCAGATGTATGGTTCCACATTGTCTCAGTCATCTTCCAACCACCTTCCAATGCCTCCCTTCCTCGGGTTTCATAACCTGGTGCTGTCAGAGCTCTGCCCTGCACTGTTCATCCCCTCTGCTGCCCAGGGAAACTGAGGCACGAGGGGGGTGCTCATCCATGGCCATGTCATGGCTCGTGTCTCTTCCACGTGGTGGCTTTGGGACATTTCCCAGGGGTCAAAGCCACCCTTGCCATGGCCTTGGCTGCCCCAGACCGTGCCCTGCCCGTGCTGTGGGCACTCCTTGGAGCCCGAGGTGTTTCCCCTGCTCTTGGCCCTTTTGGGGTTTGTAAGGTCCCTGACAGCCAAACCGGGCACTTTGGGTTCCCACAGAGCCCCCTCAGCGCACCCAAACCCCCAGGCCTGAATATCTGGGGCTCTCTGGAGTCATTCCTGCAGCAGGAGAGCTCAGCTCTGCTCCAGCCTGATGGGATGGGAGACCTGCAGCTCCCCTTGCTGCCTCGTCCTGCCGAGCCCTGAGCTCAGCAGAGTGGGCTTGGTACCCCTGGCCTGGCAGCAGCAGCAGCAAAAGCTGCAATTTGCTCTTCCTTTTTTATTTTTTTTTTTCTTTTCTTTTTTGGGAGGTTTTTTTGGGGTTTTTTTTGTCAAGATGTTGGGATTTTCCTCCCTCCTCTGCAAACAAGGAGAATACAGCCAGTCCCAGCCTTCCCTGCTTTCCCCTCCTGTTCCATTTGGAAATTTTTCATTTCCTTCTCCCAGGCTGGGCAGAGCTGAGGCACCCTCAGTATGCCAGGGCTGACGAGGTTTCCCAAATCCCAAAGGGAATCCAAGCAATAGAAGCAACCTGCCCATCTCAGCCCAGCATCCCTGCATGCCCCCATGTGGGCAAGGCTTGACTTCAGCACCTGTGAAACACCTAGAACCCAACTCCTCCAGACATAAAACACCCGTGGAATGGCTTTAAAATCACTTCTGAACCTCCTCTCCTTGCACTGCAAAACCACCGTTATTTAGAGCATTGAGGCAGATCCCTAATGGAATATATATATATATATATATATATATATATTTATTTATTTATTTATTTATTTATTTATATTTTTATATATATATATACATATGTTCCATTATATCTATTTCAAGAATGACCCTAATAACTGAACAAAATTATATATAATTTTATATTTATAATGACTAGAAATAAAAAGAAAAATAATTATAAATATAATATAAAATAAATAATATTAAAGATATTTTTATATATTTTTAATAAATAACTTAAGCAATAACTTAGCAAATTTATATATACATTATATATATGTATACAATTTATATTTATTAATATTTATTTATACATATATATTTATATATATGTATAAAAATAACTTAGCACATATATATGTGTGTATGTATATATATATATATATATATATACATAATATATATATATATATAAACATAAATTTTCTAAGTTATTAGGGTCATCCTTGAAATCCTATCCATGTCCATACAAACATCTCTCAATTTTAATATTGGGTCCTTATTTTTTAAATATCCTGGTCCCTCTTTCCAGCACCAGAGAATCCACGTTGCCTCTTTTCTTTGCTATTTTTTAACAACACCAGACGTTTTAAAAATCCATTTCTCCCATCCAAGCCAGACTTGCTTTACATCTTGCTGGATACAGAGATTTCCCTGTATCATTTGAGGCATTAACGAGATTTTTGAATTTCCATTAAATCAGCAAATTTTGCCGCTCAGCGGCCTCAGTCGTGCACGGAGCCAGGATTAAACACACTCCAGGAGCTGCCAAAAGCTGCTGCTCGCCAGCACCTCCCTGCATGGCTTTTGGATGAGGATGGAGGGGAACATTTTGGACTCCACCTTCCCTTTTGGGCCGGTTTCCAACCCCAGGGGCTGCCCCAACCTCTCTGCGCTGCCCTTGGGGCTGTGCAGGAGCAGGGCCATGGCCAGGTGCACATCCCAGCTGGGTCAGACCATGTCCCAGGCTGATGGCACCTGGCCTGGGTTCATGGCACCTGGCCTGGGTTGATGGGACTCATCCTGGGCTCCTTTAAGCCTCAGCTTCATGCCAATCTCCAGGAATTTGCACATCTCAGCTCAAATCCAAAAAAGAGGCCAGGCCAGAGCCATGAACGTGGGTATGGGGTGAGGGCAGATCAAAGCTGCCCAATGCCTCCATTCCTGCTCAGGGCTGGCCTCCCTCTGCTGGAACCTTTCCAAAAACCCCAGGGAACCTCAGAGACTCTTCCTGTCTTGGGGAAGGTGACTGGTCCAGTTCTGTCCGAGCCAGGAAAGCAGCAATTCCCACAGGGAACATGGCCTGTCCTGCTGGGATTCTCTCCCAGCATCCCAAACTGCTCCCAAGGTCTGGAGCAGGAGGAGCATTTCCACACCCCCACTGAGCTGCCAAGGCACAGTTCCTTCAAGCCAGGCTCTGATGGAGTTTATTTCATTTTAAATCTCATTTTTGTGTTTGTGTTTCCAGTCAGCCATCACCACCCTGCTGCAATCCCAGGACAGCCTCACACCAGGAGCCCTCTGTGCCAGGAGATTTCTGCAGGGATTTTTGTTTCCTTTACACCCAGGTGATGCCCAGGGCAAGGCAGGACATTGCCAAGGCAGGAAAACACCAGCCTGGGCCCTGCCTCTGCTCTTTTGCCTTCACCATCCCTCTGCTTCCTCTGCTTTTTTGGCACCAAGGGAGCTGGGCAGAAAATGCAGTGATGGGAGCACAGAGCTCCTCAGCCCCTCAGTGGGGCACAGCTGCCCCCCAGAGCCACAGACTCCCCAGCCCTGCACCTGCCTCTGAGCAGAATGAGAAAATATTGGATTTGTTTTGTGAAGGGAAAAAAAATAAAAAAATAATAATAAAAAAAATCCAATATTCTGTCTGCGATCCCAGACTCCGTGCCTGGTTATGGCAGGAAAATGCTGTAAATCTCCCCTTTCTCCACCAGCTGGGAGAGAAAAACCCATTTTCTTTTAATATTCTTATTTTTCTCCTGGTCTAAGCCCCATCATTTTGCAGTCAGCTCTGCAATCTCTTTGTTGACCAGGGCTTAAACCTGCTCTCCCGGCTCCCCCGACCCCGGGAAGTCGCCTCGCACACCCTTCCCAGCAGCTCCCAGGCAGCGGCAATGAGATTTTAATAGATGTATTTTCAAATTAGTTCTGGGCCTTTCAAGACTTATCAGTTAAATGAGGTTTTTCAAATTGATTCAAAGGTCACTCCGAGAGTTTTCTCTTCTCTGTTATCTCTCCCTTATGGTTTCAGTGGCGATTGACAGGACAAGGAAAAAAATTATCACCCCCGTGTTGTACACCCAGAAAAAGATAAACCCAACAAAAACCCACCCAAAACGCGAACCCAAATTAAAAGGAGGCGGCAAGAAAAGCCCCAGGCGTGACCCCCGGGGCTGGGGCGATGCGCAGAGCCCGTGGGGGATTTGGGGAGCAGCGTTTGGGGGAGCAGAACCCGCGGGCGCGGGTGGGTGGCAGAGGGGAGCTCGTTTCCTGGGGGTGTGGGGAAGGAACCCCATTTAATGTTTAACCTGCGGGAGGTTTATTGGCCCCTTCTGAGGCGCAGATTAGGAGCAAACAGAAAAACAGCCGCGGGCGGAGCGAGGCGGCCCCGCCGAGCTGATAAGGCGGTGGCGCGGAGGGTGCGGGGAGCTGCGGGACACGGGCAGTGGGGGGGACCGGGAGATGCGGGGTTTGGGAATGAGGGACACCGGGAGCTGCGGGGTTCAGGAATGAGGGACACCGGGAGCTATGGGGTTCAGGAATGAGGGACACTAGGAGCTGCGGGGTTCGGGAATGAGGGACACCAGGAGCTGCGGGGTTCGGGAATGAGGGACACCGGGAGCTGCGGGGTTCAGGAATGAGGGACACCGGGAGCTGCGGGGTTCGGGCAATGAGGGACACCAGGAGCTGCGGGACACGGGCAGTGAGGGACACGAGGAGCTGCGGGGTTCAGGAATGAGGGACACCGGGAGCTGCGGGGTTTGGGGATGAGGGACACGAGGAGCTGCGGGGTTCAGGAATGAGGGACACCGGGAGCTGCGGGGTTCGGGAATGAGGGACACGAGGAGCTGCGGGGTTCAGGAATGAGGGACACCGGGAGCTGTGGGGTTCGGGAATGAGGGACACCAGGAGCTGCGGGACACGGGGTTCAGGAATGAGGGACACCAGGAGCTGCGGGGTTTAGGAATGAGGGACACCAGGAGCTGCAGGACACGGGGTTCGGGCATTGAGGGACACCAGGAGCTGCGGGACATGGGGTTCGGGCAATGAGGGACACCAGGAGCTGCGGGGTTCAGGAGTGAGGGACATCAGGAGCTGCGGGACACTGGGTTCGGGCATTGAGGGACACCGGGAGCTGCGGGACAGGGGCAGTGGGGGACACCAAGAGCTGCGGGACACTGGGTTCGGGCAATGAGGGACAGCAGTAGCTGCGGGGTTCAGGCAGTGAGGGACACCGGGAGCTGCGGGACACGGGGTTCAGGAATGAGGGACACCGGGAGCTGCGGGACACGGGCAGTGGGGGATACCGGGAGCTGCGTGGTTCAGGAATGAGGGACACCAGGAGCTGCGGGCCACGGCGCAGGGAGAGCAGCGCAGCGCGCAGCGGCCGCACCCGCGCAGCCGGGGACGCCGGCGGTGGCTGCTCCGTGCGGGCGGCTCCGCACCGCTGAGAAAGTCGCCTCTAATTCACCAAATCCCAAAACTTGCTTCAAAAGGGACCGTAAAGCTCATCTCGTTCCAACTATATTTATGAGCTAAAAAAAAAATTAAAAAATTAGCAAAATAAAATAGTAATTTAAGAAAAAAATTAAGAAATTCAAATTTTAGAAAAAGTATATATATAACCCAAACCTAAGCAAAAAACCCCGCACTTTTTAAGGTTTGGTTTGGTGGTTTTTGTTTTTTGCTGGGACAAAGCTTTGCCTCCTTTCCCGAATCTTTCTCCGACTCCTTGCGTGGGCAGCTCTCCCGGGCCGGGAGGAGCCGCTGCGAGCCGGGAGCCCCAAAATCTCGTTTTCGCCCATTTTACAGCGACAAAACCCATTCGCTCCCGGTCCTCCAAAGCTCTCCGCGGCTGCGGCGCCTTTTTCCCGTCGCCTGCGGCCACGCGCGGATCGAAAGCAACGAAACCGTGCGCGGTTTTCTGCCGCTCTCCCGGGCCAGAGCCGGGCCGGGGCCGGGGCCGCCCGGTGCTCGGTGGCCGCGGGCCGGGAGGAGCCGACGTTGGGCCAAAGTCGTTTGAAAGAGGCTGAAATTAAAACAAAACTCGTGAAAAAAAAAATTAAAAATTTTATACATTTCCCGAGGTTTTACTCAGCGCCATCTTGTCCCTTTTTCTATCACGTCACGTGTATTAATTCGCGGTATTAATTAGTGATATTAATTATTGGTGTTGTCAAAGCTCTCGGGCATTTGTCTTGGCCCAGCCCCGCGGTCGTGCTCGCAGTTCCGGGGTGGTTTTGGGGTTTGTGTTGAAAAACGACGCTTTGTGCTGCGGTGGAGACATGTGCGGGGAAGGGATTCATGGGAAAGGGAGAATCAAAAAAGAAAGGAAAGGAAAGAAAGGAAAAGGAAGGAAAATAATGGAAAAGAATGGAAAGAAAAGAAAGGAAAAGTAAGGAAAATAATGGAAAAGAAAGGAAAAGAAAGGAAAAGAAAGGAAGAAAGCAAGAAAAATGAAAGAAAGAAGGAAGGCAAGAAAGAAAGTCAGAAGGCAAGAAGGCAAGAGAGGGAGAAAGAGAAAGAGAGAAAGAGAGAAGGAGAGAAAGAGAGAAAGAGAGAAAGAGAGAAAGAGAGAAAGAAAGAAAGAAAGAAAGAAAGAAAGAAAGAAAGAAAGAAAGAAAGAAAGAAAGAAAGAAAGAAAGAGAAAGAAAGAAAACGAAAAAAAACCAAGATAAAACAAAAAAAAATTAAAATGAAGAACGAAAAAACCGAGGTGGGGGGTGAGGGGCGGAAGTGTTAATGGAAAAATAAAACGAAAGGTTGGAGAGGGGAAAGGAGAAGCGAATGGGGCCCCTCGGGGCCAGCCGCACCCCACGCGCGGGGGTGAATTCCACGCACAGCCGGGGGAATCCGCGGCAGGAGGGATCCCCGAGAGCCCTTGGAGCGGGGAACGCTCCCGAGAAATAACCAGGAGCGAATTTCCTGGTGCTGAGTGTCGGAATAAATCGGGGGTGGGCAGGGGGTTCCCGCTGGAGGGGGCTGGGATGGGAGCGCACCCAGGGCCACGCGAGGCACCCCCTGCCCACGGACACGCGGGGATGGGGGCGCAGGAACGCTCCCAGCTCCCCCATCGCCCCTCGGGGACGGAGCCGGGGCCTTTCCCGCCCCCAGGGCACGGGGGTTTAGCGGCTGCGGGTCACAGCCGTGCGGGGACCCCCAGAAGTGGCACCGTGGGAGCTCAGCGTCCCCCCAACACTCCCAGGTTGGTGGGGATTAATCTGGAGCGGGCCCGGGGGGCTGCGGCCGCCAC
Source organism: Agelaius phoeniceus (assembly GCF_051311805.1). Lineage (NCBI taxonomy): Eukaryota > Metazoa > Chordata > Aves > Passeriformes > Icteridae > Agelaius > Agelaius phoeniceus. The sequence goes on from NC_135293.1 coordinate 4,827,730, forward strand.
TCGGGGCCGCAGAGATGAACGGCCCGAGGGGACGGGCTGGGCACCGCCAGATGCTGCCCAGATGTTTCTCCGTGGGACCCCTCCTCTTCTGCCGAGCCCCTTGGGGCGAGCGGGGCCGGAGGGAGCCCGGGGCGGCCGGAGCTGCAGCCCCCTCATCTCCCAGCTGAATAATTAATGGTTCATCTGCGGAGGGGCGGCGGGACGGGGGGAACTGGGCTGGAAAGAGGAGAAAAGCGGCGGGTGCCATTTCTAGGGGCCCGGCGTGGTCATCGATCCGCGGCTCACTGACTCGGACTAATCCATCAGATGGACTCCTGCGGCCCCGGACCGGGACCAGGACCAGGGCTAGGATCAAAAATAGAAACAAAAAAAAAGAAAAAAGAGAAGAGGAATAAGAATAGGACCGGGTCCAGAACCAGGACCAAGACCAGGAACAAGAATAGGAATAGAACCAGGAGCAGAACGAGGAATAGGACCAGAAAGAGAAATAGGAATAGAACCAGGACAGAAGCAGGAATAGGATCAGAACCAGTACCAGTCCGTGCCCCGGCCGTGCCACACGAACACAAAAGTCGAACAATTTTTTTTTTTTTTTTTTTTTGCCTTTTACGGGGAAAGAAAAATTAAAAATTCTTCTCGCCGCCCAGGTCCCTTCCCTGCTTGCCGGGGGCCGAGGGTGGCAACCATGCGGAGCCCTCCAGGCCCCCAGCCTGGAAAAGAACGGGAAAGGACGAGCGCGCTCACCCCGAGGCCTCGGGCCGGGGATTCACCGGCATCGATCGGGGGGCTCGGGCCCGGCCCCCCCAGCGCTGCCCCTTCCCCCGAAGCCGCCGCTCGGGGCGGCCGGGCCGGGGCTGAGCCCGGGGCGGACCCAGGGCCGGGCCCGGGCGGGCGGGAGGGCGGCAGGAGCGAAACGAAAGCGGGACCCGGCGGGGCTCGGGGCCGGAACAAAGCGGCAGCACCGGGGGGGCAGCTCGGCCGAGCCCCTCCGGGAGCCGCGTGGGGCGGTCGGTCCCGCGTGGGGAGCGAGGAGCGGCACGGGCAGGGTCAGCACGGGAGGCTGGGCCGGTGGCTTGTGGATTTGTGGATTTTTTCCTGTTTTCACGGACAGCAAATGAACAAACCCCGTTGCCCGGAAATCTGGGGGGTTAATTCCTGTAAATAATGGGGACATGGCGGCTCTGGCGGCGGGGGAAACGGCGCCGGGGAAGAAAAATAATTTTGGGGAGAATAAACCTCCCACGGCGGCGCGAGGAGCAAAGAGGGGACAGCAGGGACAGGGACCCTACGAGCCGGTTCGGGGACAGGTATCCCTGACCCGGGCCGGGGACAAGGACGTCTCCAGGCGGGCCGAGAAGAGGGTTCCCCCTGAGCTTCCCCCAGCTGCGGCCGCCTTTTTATCATCACCATCACGGATATTTTAAATTATTATTACTACTATTATTTTTGAATTATTCATTATTATTTCTAATTCTGGCGAGGCAGAAGCCCGAGCCCGCTGCTCAATTAGCCCCAACAACGGGGGCATTAAACGGCCGATAGCGGCAGTGTTTAAATCTTTATTTACCAGAACCTTGTAAAGCCAGGAACAATTTGCATTCTATTAACTGCTTTTCAATAGGGCATCGACTGGAACTAAAAGATGCCACTACCCTGCCCTAATTAAAGAGCAACTGAATTACACTAAATACATATGAACGCTGCTCTTCCCCATAAATAACGGCGGGTCCTCGTCGCTGCCTTTGCCCGTCCCTACGGGGAGCTCGGATTTCTTAAAAAATAAATTACAAACCACTAACGTGTGTTTTATCCGCCACGGCTCGGCCCCGCGGAGCCAGGAGCTCCAGCCGCGTTTCCGGGGGAGCGGCTCTGGGCCGGGGCTGGCCGGGAGCACCGGGCACGTCCCCGCTCGCCGCTGTCCCCTCGGTCGCACCCTCCGGCCCCTTCCCCGCGACCCCCGCCCGCCCTCGGCTCAGATCGCCGCGTTCCTCCAGCACAGCCTCGGCGGGGAACGGCGCTGCGGGACCTCGAGGCAGCCGGGGATTGAGACACGGGGCAGGCGGGGCTGGGTCCTTCTGCCGGGGCAGCTCCTGCCCGGAGATTCCCCTGAGCGCGGCCCCGGGACCGAGAGGCGGCGGCCGAAGCGACGGCGGAGGAGTTCCAGGGTTCTGCCGGCGCCACGGGGCCGGTTCGGCGGCACCGAGAGGGAAATCCCCAAAGCAGGAGAACGGGCGGCGGCCAACGGGCACATCTCGGCTCCCTCCAGCCGCGAGCCCGCACCTCTCGCGGGCAGCAGCAGGCCCGGAAAGGCGGGAGGTCGCCTTAGGTATAACTCACCTTAAACAGAAATTCCTTCCCTTTGGTTTTAAGGTCACAAACCGGGTCGGTAACACCGCCCGGGCCCGGCCCCAGTTCGCGATGGCAACCCCGGAACCCCCGAGGGTTCCCACGCGTGTTCTCAGCACCCCCTGACCCACCCGTGGAGGTGCGGGGCGGCCCGAGCCGAGCCGAGCCGAGCCGAGCCGAGCCGTGTCCTACCTGCCAGTCTGAGCGCCGACATCCTCTGAAATTCCGGCTCCTGCAACCATTTCCACATCCTGCGGAAAGTCTCCCGGCCGGACTTGAGCTTACTCCAGGGCTTGGGGTTCCGCAGCAGGTCCGAGAGGGTCCCCTGGGAGCGGCACAAGATCCTCTGCGCGAAGATGGCCTGCGGGATGCTGTACCGCTTCAGCTCGGCCGTGATCCTCTGGGCCACCTCCTTGGTGTTGATCTCCTCCACCTGCCCGGAGCCGCCGGGCTGGGAGCCGGGGCCGGGCGCCGGGCGCTCCCGCTCGCCCAGCAGCGAGGCTCCGGGCTGCCCGTGCGGGTGCCCGTGCGGGTGCATCCCGTTGAGCGGCGGCATCATGGCCGAGCTGGGCGCCGCCAGCCCCCGCGCCAGGTGCTCCTCGCCCCGGGACAGCATCGCGGCGTGCGAGTCGAAGCCGTTGGGCGAGAGCATCTTCTCGTTGGGCAAGTGGCCGGCGGGGCCGTAGGGGGCCAGCGGCTGCTGGGCGTTGTGGAGGCTGCCCAGCCCGTTGGGCAGCGGCGATAGGGGCTGCCCCATGGCCGGCATGTCCTTGGGGTAGTGGCTGTAGAGGTTGCCCATGGAGGCCAAGCTCCGCTCGTCGCGCATGAGGGTGAAGCTACCGCTGACGTTGCCGGCCAGGCGCTGGTGCGGGTGGTGGTGGTGGTGGTGGTGGTGCGGGTGGTGGAACTTCTCCGAGACGGTGGAGATGGGCGGCAGGTGCTGCAGGGGAGTCAGCGTGGTGTAGGTGCTGCTCAGGCTCATGCCGGAGGGCGACTCGCAGGACATGCTCATGGCGGGGTGCAGCGGGGCTCCCAGGCTGTGCTCGCCGCGGTAGTCGCCCCCCTCCAGGATGGAGGCCATGCCCGAGACCATGGCGGGCCGGCCGTGCGGCACCAGGTTGCGGTGCGAGCTCTGCCGCCCGTGCGCGGGGCTCAGCAGCTCGGCGGGCTGCGAGTGCGGGACTCCGTGCAGGCTGCCCAGGTTCTCCATCGCCAGCTCCATGGTGGCCGCCGGGCTCTGCCGCTGCCTCGCCCGCTCGCTCGCTGCCTTCCTCCCCCACCCCCCCGCCGCCGCCGCCGCCGCCTCCTCCTCCTCCTCCTCCTCCACCGCCGCCCCCCCTCCCCGCGCCGGCTGCCCGGATTAATTCAGACTCCGCGCCCGGGGATCGATGTCCGCGCCCCGCGGTCAGGCCGGCATGGCGCGCCCGCCGCCCGCCCTGCCGGGCGCGGGGCTGGGGGCGCGGGGCTGGGGGCGCGGGGCGCTGCGCGGGGCGCGGGGCTCGGTGCGGGGCGGCTGCGGAGCCTCGGCCGCCGGCTCCCGGCAGCCTCGCTCTGGCCCGCGGCGTGACGTCAGCGCCGCCCCGCCCCGCCCCCCCCGGCGGACCGAGCCGCCCCCCCCCGCCCCTCTCCCGGTGCCGCGGGGAGCGCCCGCAGCCGGACCCCGCCGGGGTCACCTTCCCCCGCCCCGCCCCGCCCCGCGGTGACACCGCCGCCCCGGGGTGACCCCGCTGCCACCGGCCTGACCCTCCCCGCACCGGCTGTCGCGCCCTCCCCGCCGCACCCGGTGCCCAGCGGGTGCCGAGCGCCCACCTGCGCCCCCGCACATCTGGCTGGCCCCAGGCCGCTGCCTGTGCGCACATCTGCCTGTGCCAGCCACACCTGGATGTGCCTGTACCCAGCGTTCCCAACACCCCCTGTCCCCCGCTGCCTGCCCCGTGCCCTTCCCAAGGGCCTGGTTGTCCCTTTCTACCCCAAATATCCTGTCCCGCACCCCCGGGGTTCCCCACGCGTGTCCCCCCCCCGTCCCCACGCGTGTCCCCCCGTCCCCACGCGAGTCCCCTGCCCCTCGGCGGGCGCTGGCGAGGTGGCCTTGGCACGGGGAGGGGAGGTGACAGGGACACGCTTGGAGAGACACACGGTTCTGCAGGGCCCTGAGCAGCGGTGCTGGAGGAGGAAAAAAAAAAAGAAGGAAGGAAGGAAAGGGAAAGGGAAAGAATGAATCGAAATGGAAAATGGAAAACGCGAAGAGAAAATGGAAAATGAAATGGGAAAATGGAGAATGGAAAGAGAAAATTGAAAGGGAAAAGGGAAATGGGAAGGTAAAGGAAAGGCGGTGAGGAAGACTGGATGAAGGGACAACGTGAACCGGTTTTCGGTCACGGGAGGGGCGGCTGCTCGGTGTCCTTCCAGAAGGGTTTTCAGCTGGCCCCGGCCCCGTTACCCCGAGCTGGGCTCCCCGGGCAATCCCGGCCTTTCCCGGCCGTGTCCGCTCCCCCAGGCCGGCACATGCCGGTTTCCCAAGCTTTATTGAACAGACCGAAAAAATAAAAATAAAATCCATCGCTTCCTGCGGGTGGGGCCCCCCAGCCCCGTGCGGGCTGCTCAGCTCCCGGCCCCTGCCGGGCTCCCGGCGGCTTCCACAGGGAGGGACGAGCTGGGAGCCCCGGTGTGGGGTGGCAGCGGAGGGACAGCAGGGCCTGGCCCTTCCGGGGGTGTTCGTGGTGACCCACCCCGCACTCCCCAGCTCAGGGGGTAATTCAGCCAAATCCCGTCCAAATTCAGGGCTTTTAACACGAGCCATCTCCAGCCACCTCACCCCATCTCAATCCATCCGTTCCATCCATCGCATCACATCCCATCCATCCCATAGTTTTCTATCCCATCTGGCACCTTCACCGGGAAGTCAATTAAGCGCCCAGTTCATTAAAATAAAGCCCCGCAAATTCCCGGGACGTGAGAGCGAGGGTAGGTGATGATCGGAGGGGAGGGGGGTCCTCCCCTCTGCCCCTTTTCTGCCCCTTACACCGCGATCCAGCCCCCGGAGCCGGCGTGGGGAAGGACTCCGGCCCCCCTTGGCCTCCCCCTCGGTTTATTCCGGCCTGGAGGGCCCGGGGACCGCGAGCAGGACCCCCGAGATGGAGGGAACCAGCCGGGCGGGGGGACTTTCGGGCAGGTAACGGGACCGGAGCCTGTCAGGGAGGGACAGGAGAGGGCTCGGAGCCGGGCAGGGAGGGACAGGGCGGCCTGGAGTCCAGCAGAGATTAGAGGGGGGGACGAAGTTGAGGTGCCAGGAGCGGGCAGGGAGCCTCAGTGCCAGACAGGAGTGGGCAGGAGTTGGATAGGGGGGTAGATGGGCAGGGGAACGTGGAACCGGGCAGGGGAACGTGGAACCGGGCAGGGATGGCCAGGGAAGGCTCGGAGCTGGGCAGAGGAAGGCTCGGAGCTGGGCAGAGGAAGGCTCGGAGCTGGGCAGGGATGGGCAGAGGAAGGCTCGGAGCTGGGCAGGAGAGGCTCGGAGCTGGGCAGGGATGGGCAGGAGAGGCTCGGAGCTGGGCAGGGATGGGCAGGAGAGGCTCGGAGCTGGGCAGGAGAGGCTCGGAGCTGGGCAGGGATGGGCAGGGGCCCTGGAGCTGGGCAGTGCCGAAGTGTCGAGATGAGCGGCGAGGAGGAGGTGGGGAACAAACCAGGGATGAAGCATCCGCGTCTGGAAGGGTTTCATTGAGTGTAATAATGGCGATAGCGCATCGACCGCCCATCGATAGATCTATCCCTGCAGCTGCCGTCCCGCACCGCGGCCCGCGCCGGGCTCCCGACGCCCCCTCCATCCCCAGCCCCGCCGGGCCCGCAGCACCGGGAGCCCCCCGGGACGGGCGCTGGACTCTGCCCCCCGCCGAGCCTCGCACCGAGCAAACAGCAAAAAAGAGAGAGACTTTTTAGTAATTAGTGCGACATAATTGAGTAATGCGGTAGCCCCGCGCCCCCCTCCCGCCCCCCCCGGCCCTTCCCCGATCGATGCAATATCATTAGGGCGAGAGGCACCGACACACGCGGGGCCGGGCCGCGGGGAGGCGGCGGGAGCTGCCCGGGCCGCCGAGCGGGGTCCGGGCCGGGCTCCGCGGGGTTCGCTGCCTGCGCGGCCGCTCCGGCCCGGGGGAAGCCCTGGGAGCGCCCAGAGGCTCTGGCCATGGGCCGGGACGCAGCGCGGGGGAGAGGCCCCGGCTCCATTTGCCAGCTGGATGCTATTGATCCCTTCCCTCGCCACCTCTTTCTTCCCGAGCTCCCTCTCCCTATTTAATTCCCTTCCCTCTACTCCTCCGCAGCCGCCCGGGCTGCGCTCCGAGCGGGGCCGGGCACTGCGGGCACCGGGGGCGCGGAGCGGCGAGCGCGGGGAGGGGGCGCGGGGGTCGGGGCAGCCCCTACAACCCCCCCACAACCCCCCAGCCCCGCCACATCCCCGCAGCGACCACGGAGCGGAGCGAGGAGCAGAGACCCAGCAGCCCCTCCCCGACCCCCCCAGCTTCCCGGAGCTGCTCTCGGCGTCCCCGTCCCTGCCCCGCTGCCCCCGGGCCGTGCGGGCTCTTGGGGCGGCCGCAGAGCCGGGGGAGGTACCGAGCGTTGCTGCCGGTACCGTGCCCGCCGCTCCAGGGCTGGTTTGAGCTCAAATCTGGTTTCTTTTTCTCTTTTCTTTTTATTTTTTATTTTTTCCCATTGCACTTAGGAACAGCGCGAAGGCGCAAACGCCCCGGCCAGGACCAGCCCCAACGGAGGGGCCGCACCGCGGGCGGTGCTGCCGCCGAGCAGGCACCGGGCACCGGCCAAACCGTCGGGTTTTACCGGGCAAGGGAAGAAAAGGAGCCGGAAAGCGGCTCCACGCACCCCGCCGGGACCCAAAAAGTTCCCTAAAGTTCTTTAAGGCTTCAAAATAACAGCACCATCGCCTGGCAGGTGAATTATTTAGTGCCTATAGATCCCTCGCAAACCCTTTCATTTCGGTTCCAAACCTTCCCCAGCCCAGCCTTTGCCTATGGATGTCTCGATTTTCCAACAATCAAGCGGGAGGCAAAGAGCGTGGCAATTCCTGCTAATCGATTTTCCATACAATGGGCCCCAGATGATGTTTTAAAATGTGAGAAACTAAAATGTGTTGGTTTAAATAAGACTTTTGCAATCAATAGCTTTTAAAAAAAGAGTCTTTGATACCGGTTCTTGAAGGGGATTCAAACGCTTTCGCTTCCAAAACAAAACAAAGCAGGAAAAAAACCAGCCACGCCGGAAAAGTTCCGCCTGGATTTGGGCTCATTACAGCGGGATATGGAGAAAACCGCTCGGGGGGCGCAGCGGGGGGACCGCAGCCCCCAGACCCCGCTGTCCCCACCGCGCCCCCTCCGCGGGGCTCAGCTCCTCCCGGGCCGGCCGCGGGCCGGGCCAGCCCCGCGATTCTGCTCCTGTCCCTCCCTGTCCCGCCTGCTCGGGTGCGATTTTCCCTTCCCCACGCTGCCGGCGGCGCTCGGTCGCGTTGCACTGTGGTTTGTTGCGCCCCGGGAAGGAATCCAGCCGAGAAAAAACTCCGGCCCTTTCCCCACCGAGCGCTTCCTCTGCTTAAAATTCCGGCCCCCCTCGGCCGATCATCGAGGTCTGCGCCCTCGCAGGCTTTTTCTTTAATTTTATTTTTAATTTTTAAGACAGTTTTAGCTGCAAGATCAGGTCCTTTCCCCACCCCTCCCGACTTCTTTTCCTTTCCCTTTCCCTTTGGCGGGATAGAATAGAATTTTTTTAATGCCCTACCCGCGTGAAAATTTTCATTCTCTCTGCAGATCCGGCCCAGGAGGTTTTTAGGGACAGGAGCGGAGCGGGGTCCGGCCGGGACCTGCGCCCTCCCCCGCCCGGCTCCGCCGCCCGCCTCGCCCCGGTCCCGGTGGGTCGGCCTGGGCCGCGCTGGGAGGGGGGAAAGCGGCGGCACCGGGGGGGAAGCGAGACGGGGGGGGTCGGGAGGGAGAGCTGGGGGCCGAACCGGCCCCTCCAGGAATTTTCCGGAGACTTTTCTCGTTTACCCGGAAACTTTGGGCGGCCTCGAAACTCAGCGGGAAGCAGCGGCGGGGTGGCGGCAGCGGCGGAGAGCGGGGACGGGGGGGTTCCCATCCGATTTCGCCCCGGGGGGGGCAGTTTGAGGACGGGCCGTGCCTCTTTTCGATGTGGCCCCCGCAGGATTTCCCCGAACCGAGCGGCCCCGCGGAGCTGCGGCGCATCCCGGGCCGTGCCGGGCGCCCCCGGGGTTCCGCACCCACCCGGGCCGGGGAGCGGGGCCCGGGTCCCCCCCGCTGCCCCCGCACCTCGAGCACCCCCGGGAGTCTCCGGGAGCCTCTTTCAGCCGCAATTTGTTTTCAAAAGTTCCCCGCAGAGCGCCGCTGAACTTTACACCCTGGCAGCGGCACGGAGAGGGCTCGACCCCATCGGAACTTTCGGGGGAAAAGCGAGGAAAAACCTCTGGGATTTCGCCCAGCTGCGAGATATAAAAATTATACAATCGAATTTTTATATTTTTTTTTTTCCTCTTAATTTTTGCCCTCCCTCCCGTTGTCTCTCTGCCTTTCCCCGCTCAGGCCCGGCTGTCCCCGAGCCAGGTTGGGGTGCGAGTGTCCCCAAGGGGGACACACGGAACGAGTTCACCCGTGATCTACGGGACGGGACCGCGGGTGTCCCCCAGAGCTCCGGGATGTCCTTGCTCCCCCTGCTCTGCCTTCTGCTACTTTTTGCTCCTTCTGCATTTTGGAGCCCTTCAAACCCGCGTCTCTGCGCGCCCCAAAAGCTCCCGGGGGCTCGGGGAGTTGGAGGCAGAAACCGGGGCCGGTAAAACATTGAGGGAACGGGAGGAACCGGGTGTTTTCCGCCGCGCCGCATCCCCCGTGCATCGCCAGCACGCGAGCCTGATGCAGTCATTTTATTCACAGTATAGACAATCTATATCCTATACCAAATATACATAGAAAGCTATAGGATTTATTTTATATAAATGCGATTTTAAAAATACATACAATATATTTTTAATTTTCCCCCTTGTGTTTCTGTGTTTCCCGCAGATATTTTCCTTTCTCTTCAGGCTCTTTCACCTGCCTCGGGAGAAGCCGTCTCTGCTTTTTCGCCAAGATCCCGGCTTTGGGCACTTCTCTCCCCGCTGCCGAGGGCAGAGGGAAGGCAGGGCCGGCCTTGTGCGAGCTGCAGAGCGCCCGGGGAGGGGGAGCGGGCCCGGCACCCCCCGGTCCGGTCCGGGGGCTCAGCCCCGCAACAGGTACCGGGGAACTGGGGTACGGGGGTACCGGGGTACCGGGGTACCGGGGAACTGGGGAACGGGGATAGCGGGGAACTGGGGAACGGGGAACCGGGGTACCGGGGTACCGGGGAACTGGGGAACGGGGATAGCGGGGAACTGGGGAACGGGGAACCAGGGTACCGGGGTACCGGGGTACCGGGGAACAGGGCTACCAGGGTGCCGGGGTACCGGGGAACCAGGGAACCGGGGTACCGGGGAACCAGGGAACCGGGGTCCCGGGGCTGTGGGGACCGGCCCGGCCTGCGGGAGGAGCCGAGGGAGGCAGCGCTGGGGGCAGGAAGGGCCGGGCTGAGGGAAAATGGGAAATGAAGCTGGAAGGGACAGAGACAGGCACTGATGAGGGAAAATGGGAAAGGAGACAGGGAAGGAATAGGCAGGGACGGAGACAGGCTCCGATGAGGGCGAGGGAAATTGGGAAATGAAGCTGGGATGGACAGGCAGGCACAGAGACAGGCACTGGTGAGGGAAAATGGGAAAGGAGACAGGGAAGGGACAAGGCAAGGATGGAAGGGGACACGGCAGGGAGGGGATCAGGAAAATGGGAAATGATGCGGGGGTGATGGCAAGGCAGGGATGGGGATGAGGGAGAGCAGCAATCAGCGGGGACGAAGCAGGGACAAGGCAGGGAGCTGCCACCCCCAGCCAGAGCAGGCAGCTGCCCCGGGGGACAGGCAGGGGGTCCCTGCAGGCTGGGATGCCCCTCGCCCACCCGGGCTTGCCCTGGTCACCAGAACAGCCCCGAGTGGCTCAGACCCCGGGGCCGGGGCCGCCCGAGGGAAATGCCCCAAAGCCACCCCTCCCACCGAACCCGGCCACCCCCCCGGTCACAAAGGCACTCCCGGGGGCAGATGCCACCCAAGAGCCAGCCTGGCTGGGGCACGAGGGGCTGGCAGCCCTCGGCCCGTGAGCTCCTCTCCCCCGCAGCCGTAATTGCTGCTGTATTTATCCAAACTGGGAGGGGGTGCCAGAGAAAGACTTCGAAGAGTAATTTTCCGGGAATTCTCCTCGGTGTAATTGTCTTGATAATAAATCCAGACGCTTAGCCTGTGTATGAATTGCTTTTTACCATTTTCATTTATTATTGAACACAGTGGGGAGAGGGGGAAAACGCAACATGGCTCTTTCTTGTGAGAGAGAAGGGGCGAAGGGGCTGAGGAGACAATTTCTCTGCGGATCCGGGAAACCTGGATGTGTTCATCATCCTGCTCTCTGCTTTGCTGGGGTTTTTTTTTTCCCCTTAATACTTAGCCCGTTTCCCCACCCCCCACTTTTTTGGGGGTTATTGAAAACTAATTAAATAACCCGTTAGCTAACACGTTAAATTAAGATCCACTCTTGGATTTAATGATGTCTCCGGAAGAATTGACAGAAATGTGAAGACAGACTGTCAATAGATTCCTTCCCCTGGTTAAAGTGTATAAATGTGATTAAAACAGATCTCCGAGAAGGGTGTCCCGGCACACGGGGATGGAGCCAGCGGGGCACCTGCGAGCTCTGGAGGGAAACATCTCCTGAAGTGGATGCTGAGCGGGGCCGTGGACGGTAGGACAAGATCGCTGCTCCCTGGAGGATGAGGAACCACCCTGAGCCATGATTTGGGCTGGAGGGAGAGCCTGGAAAAAGCTCTGGGGGACAGAGGAGCATCTCAGCCATTCCCAGGCTCCGTGCAGCACCAGGGCTGCTCCTCCATCCCCCAGGGCAGTTTGTGCCACCAGCACGGACTCAAAGCCGAGCCTAAGTGCAAAGCTGAGCCCAGGCGTGCAAACAGCCGGCGTGGTGAGCACACACCCACGGCTTTCTGCCTAAGCTCTCAGGTAAAGGTTACCTTAGCATCCAGGCTGGAAAAAATCAATGGCTGATACAGCATGAGACTCAGAGAGACAACATACATCTATCACTTAGGGATTCGATGGGCTTAGAATAGTCTTGTCAACAAATGATTGTTTAAACAGAATATCTCAACTGTTTATGGCACCCTTAATCCATACATCTGAGCACCACTGGAACAAGTCGGGAGCACGGATTGCTCTGTGGAAACCTCTGTCGTTAGGTCGGGGCTGCAGAACACTTAAGCATGTGCTTAAGTCTCTTAGACTTCAAATTAATCATGTACTTAAGTGTTTTGCTCGGCCAGGCCTGGCTTAAGAACAGGGAAATACCTGTCATTATGTTAATGGATGAAGTTTTTGTTTCCTGCTCTTCATTTGTAAAGGGCTGTGCTCACACGTGTGCTCTGGACACGGAGGCTCCTGCCTGATTTATCCAGTGTGCAAACAGAGCCGGGGCCACCCGGCTGTCCGGGCTATTCCACAGCTCTGCCCCTCCCTGGGCACTGGATCCTTCATGGGGCACCTCGGGGAGGCCTCGGGGCAGTGCAAAGGGAGCTGCTGGGTGAAAAGCCTAGGGATGGGAGTTAAATCATGAGGGGAGGGCTGCAAAAAAACCTGTGGGAGAATGGAGAGGAAAAAGAAGCTGGAAAAGCACCACAGACCTGGAGCAAGAACTCTGATGTTCACAGGGAGCTGAGCTGGGAGAGAGGAGTTCCAGATCCAACCACCCTGGAGATCTTCTGTGGAACCCCCAGAGCCCCCAGAGCCCCCCAGAGCCCCCCAGAGCCCCCAGAGCCCCCAGCACCAGGAGCTGTGACCCACTGGGGCAGAGGCAGATGCTGAGGAGATGCTGTCCCAGGCCCCTTGGTCCCCATGTGTGTCTGATGCCTTGAGAGGGCTGAGCTGGAGCAGAGACTGGACAGAGCTAAAGAATAAAGTAGGGATTTATTAAAAAGCCTCAATGGATCCACCTTGGGCAGCACAAGAGCCCAGCCAGGGCTGCACCCAAGATGAACCAAAATGGTCACAAAATGCACGACCAGGCACGGGGTCTTTCCCTTTGATCAGTTCTGCTCCATTTGCATATTGGAGTTCATTGTCCAATTCCAGCCCCAGCCCATGCAGTCCCATCCTTGTTTTTCTCTCTCCAGCCCACGGTGTTTGTGCTCTTGGGCTGAGATTTGGATCATTTGTCCTTGGTCCCCAGCTGGAGCAGGAATTGTTTTGTCTCCCTGCTCTGTGCACAGAGCTCCCCATCCCCTCATGTGAACCCAGACCCACACACTGAAGCAGCACAGAATCTGAAACATAGAAAAGCTCAAACCTGAGGCATCAAAGGGAGCATAGGGGCACCTCCCCCAGGGCACAGCTTGGCTCCCAGCTCTACAATGACCTGATTTTCCATGGGGATTCTCCTGGGGATCTGCAAAGCTCATGGACTCTGGAGCACAGTGTCAACCCCTGCTCCCACACAGGCTGTGGACACCTCCCAGGCAAGCCCTCAGCCCAAGGTGGGACACATGGTAGGCACAGGGACACCCTCCACTGATGCCTCAGGTTTGAGCTTTTCTATTTTCCAGATTCTGTGCTGCTTTAGTCTGTGGGTCTGGGCAGGAATTGTTTTGTCTCCCTGCTCTGTGCACAGAGCTCACCATCCCCCCATGTGAAGCCCAGACCCACCCACTAAAGCAGCACAGAGTCTGAAAAATAGAAAAGCTCAAACAGGCATCAGGTGGCTCAGCTGTGATATGGGGAGCCCAGGGAAGTGGTGGAGCCACCATCCCTGAAAGTGTTCCAAAACCCTGATCAGATGTGCTCAGGGCCATGGTTTAGAGCTGGGCCTGGTGAATGGATGGACTTGAAGATCTTGGAGAGCTTTTCCAGCTTAACTGAGCCCATGAAGGGCCAGCAGTGCCACTACCTGCACCATCACCTGCCCACCCTGCCAGGGAGATCTCTGCCTGTGGGCTCAGCTTCTCAGCACTTGTCTCATGTTAAACCACAACAAACTCATCACCTTGGGAAGGTGAAGCTTCTGCTTCCTCCCTCAAGCTTCCAAGTGAACTTCAAGGAGTCCCTCAGGTGTTCAGGGGCTTTGTAAAGGAAGAGGAACTTTTAGAAACAGGGCCTGAAGAATAAAACCTTCAATGTTACTCCTAAAAATGCAGAATGAATTTTCTTTTCTGCAAAACTAATAATCTCACATCGTCAAGGGTCTCTCTCCTTCCCACTTGCAGCCCTCTTCTTCCTCCCTCTCCTTGATGTTCTCAGAGAATCCCAAACTGGTTTGGGTTGGAGGGGATGTTAAAGCCCATCCAGTGCCACCCCTGCCATGGCAGGGACACCTCCCACTGTCCCAGGCTGCTCCCAGCCCTGTCCAGCCTGGCCTTGGGCACTGCCAGGGATGCAGGGGCAGCCCCAGCTGCTCTGGGCACCCTGGGCCAGGGCCTGCCCACCCTGCCAGGGAACAATTCCTGATTGCCAATATCCCATCCAGCCCTGCCCTCTGGCACTGGGAGCCATTGCCTGGCTCCTGTCCCTGCAGGCCTTGTCCCCAGTCCCTCTGCAGCTCTCCTGGAGCCCCTTCAGGCCCTGCCAGGGGCTCTCAGGTGTCCCTGGAGCTTCTCTTGTCCAGGTGAGCACCCCCAGCTGTTAAGCCAAGCCCCTGGTTAAGCTTCACCCCTGATGGTCTCACTGGAGGGGACTGGGGGAATTCTGTCCCAGATGTCACCTCCCTCTCTTCCTACAAAATCCACATCCCAAGCTCAAACCCAGCAGCAATTCCTGAACCCATGGACTCCTTCACCACCCCCAGATGAAACCTGGGCTGGTGCCCATGGCAGTCAGGGGGAGGCTGGGGCAGGGATGGCCACAGTGGGGACACCAGGAGGGGCTTGGGGCAGGAACCAAACCCAGCCCCAGCCCCCTGGATCCATCTGAATCCAGCAGCTGCTGGAGCTACTCCCAGAGGGCTGGGAAAAGGTGCTTGGGAGCACAGGGGAGCATCCACCCTGCCTGGAGGGTTCTGAGGAGCAGCCCTGGAGGTTTCTGTGGCAGGGAGGACCAGGAATGTTTTCCTGAGATGCTGCTCAGCTCTCAGGGCCAGCTCAGAGCCTGTCAAATATTGAGCAGGGCCATCAATGCTGCAGCTCTAAGTGAAAGCAAAAATCAGTTAATGGTCTTGTCCAGCCCTGCTCTGGGCATGGGGAGTCCTCACAGAACCTGGGGCTGGTGATTTGTGAGGGGCTGATTAGTAAAGTGTGTTGTAGTGAGTTTTTATGTTTTATAATGGTTTTGTCTTTGTATCCCCTTATTTTCCCCGGATTGTACCCCCTCCCTCTACCTGTATAATCCCTCTCCTTTGCTGAGAGCATCCCCAAATCCCCACCCTGGCTCTCTGTCAGTCACTCAGCATCCCATCCCCTCCATCTACAACTTTCCATCCAGGACCTCGAGTGATCAGCCAGAGGCCAGGGGTCACCCCCCAAGTGTTACCCCAAATCCTGTCCTAAATGTCCATTCCCAGAATCCATCCCTTAGGGTCACTCATTGGTCAGTAAATGTTTTCTACTTTGGGTTTCCACCTCCCTTTCAATGTAACCTTGGCACCTCTCCCGGGCTCTCAGCAGGAGCCTCCTGAGGTTTGTGGGGGCTCCCTGGAGCTCCTGAAATAAATTTGGATTAACCCTGCTAAGAGTCGGCCCCTTCATCTTCCACCGTTGTTCCAGCATCTCCTCTGCTGCAGGGGATCAACCTGGCTGCCTTTGGTACCCCCAGGGATCAGCCTGGCTGCCTTTGGCACCCCCAGGGATCAGCCTGGCTGCCTTTGGTACCCCCAGGACCAGCCTGGCTGCCTTTGGTACCCCCAGGGATCAGCCTGGTTGCCTTTGGCACCCCCAGGATCAGCCTGGCTGCCTTTGGCACCCCCAGGGATCAGCCTGGCTGCCTTTGGCACCCCCAGGGATCAGCCTGGCTGCCTTTGGCACCCCCAGGATCAGCCTGGCTGCCTTTGGTACCCCCAGGGATCAGCCTGGCTGCCTTTGGTACCCCCAGGCTCAGCCTGGCTGCCTTTGGTACCCCCAGGGATCAGCCTGGCTGCCTTTGGTACTCCCAGGATCAGCCTGGCTGCCTTTGGTACCCCCAGGGATCAGCCTGGCTGCCTTTGGTACCCCCAGGGATCAGCCTGGCTGCCTTTGGTACCCCCAGGATCAGCCTGGCTGCCTTTGGTACCCCCAGGATCAGCCTGGCTGCCCTCTGCACCATTTTAAAACCTAAAGATCACCTGCTAGGATCAATAACAAATTTCTAACCTCTGAGAAAGGTACATATAGAAAAATATACAGTGCGAAACAAATGCTGGATCCAGCTCAGCTG
This sequence comes from Agelaius phoeniceus, assembly GCF_051311805.1. Taxonomy (NCBI): domain Eukaryota; kingdom Metazoa; phylum Chordata; class Aves; order Passeriformes; family Icteridae; genus Agelaius; species Agelaius phoeniceus. The sequence goes on from NC_135293.1 coordinate 4,843,606, forward strand.
GGTCAGAGCTGCTCCCTGGGCTGAGGCACCAAAACCTTGGTGTGAGGAGGGAAGGGAAGGGAAGGGAAGGGAAGGGAAGGGAAGGGAAGGGAAGGGAAGGGAAGGGAAGGGAAGGGAAGGGAAGGGAAGGGAAGGGAAGGGAAGGGAAGGGAAGGGAAGGGAAGGGAAGGGAAGGGAAGGGAAGGGAAGGGAAGGGAAGGGAAGGGAAGGGAAGGGTGAAAAACGCCAATCACTTGTTTTTTTAAAATTTTAGAAGTTTAATAGTAATAAAATGGTTATAAAAATAGTAATACAATTAGAGTAATAATGATTTGGACAATTTGTATTAGGACAATATGAGACAAGAGAGAGAAAAAGTTATAGACATCCCAGTACCTTTTTCTGGGCAACATAAGCCCAAAAAAGGACACAGTTAACAGAGGATAAACCCTTAAAAACAATAACCTGTTGCATATTCATACACCTCATACATGATGCATAAATTCCATTCAAACACAGAATTCTGTCTTCCTCTGAATTCTAATGGTGTTATGGCTGAGCAAGGCAGGAAGAAGTTCATTTCTTCTGATAATGGAGCAATAAATTCTCTTTCTCTGAAAGATTCAGGTGTCCTGTGGCTGCCATCTCACTGTGAGTCCTTTCTTTAGGAAAAAAGTATCCTACATAGCAAAGTTTCTATTTTAACATTTTGTTATAACCTACAACTATATTTACCACACTACTTAAGAGAATTAATACAGCAACACTTTCTAACATAACACCTATAATATTCATTCTAATATTTGTGAAAAGCCAATCATAAAATATGCATTTTTCACAGTGATCATTCAGCAGCCATTACCATGTGTATAAAACAAAAATGTCCCAAAAATCCCTGTGGGAAGAGGGAAATCACTGCCCCCATTGGAAGAAGGGCTGCTATTCATCAGAGCCTGTAAGTACCTGCTTCAACCCCCTGGGAATTTGGAGAAGGGGTTTGGGATCTGCAGATCCTCCTTCTGTGAGGATTTATGGGAATTTGAATTTCTTCACATAGGAAAGAACCCCAAGAAATGGAATGAAGCAATCCCAGCTATTACAGACATTGTCAATCAAGGCAGGGGGTTCTGACAGGCTCTAGAGTTGCAGCTCAATTTAAGTTCGGGCGGTTTTTCAAATTTCCTTTTAGTGTAAATTAATCATGATTTTAAAACAAAAATAAGATCACACAGGGCTAGAAGAGGAAAATTATTCCTTTGGAAATGCTGAAGTGGGATAATCTGATGACTCCTGTTCTTTCAAAATGAAATGTTTGAAAAGGAAATTTTCAGAAAGCAGTGGCTCTTTTGGAAGAATGATTTCTTTTGATAAAGTGACAATTTTTTCTGATTTTCCAAACTTCTGGAATATCCCTGACCTCTGCTTGGTGTGGAAAGGCTTCAGAGGCTCCCAGGGACAGAGCCCTGCATAAATAGGGCTCTCAACTTGTCCTCCAAGGTTTGCATCCTGCCCTTCCTCTGTGTGAAAAATATTAGTGTAGGACAAGAAAATTCCAAAAGGCAGCTGCAGAGGAGGAGAAAATTGCAGCAGCAGCAGAGCCAGGAGGACTCCTCACAACAAAGGATTTGCTTTCTTTGGCCATCCAGAACGGGGAATTCAACCCTGCCTGGATGCCTGGGTGTAAAGTCTGAGTAACTGCCTTGGCCTGAGTTATGCTCAGCTCTTCAGGATGAAAAACTGCTGGAATTTTTAATCTACATTAAGATAATAATTTATCTTTCAGTATAACAATATATCTTTAAAATAGGAGAATAATCTATCTTTAAGATGGGATAATAACACTCATGTCCTCTGCTGCTTCTTCCCTGGGCTGAAGGTCAGAGGAGGGTCCATAGAGGTGCCCACAGTGTTCAGGGGTTCAGATCAAAGCCCCACCCAGGGGGGTTTCTTGTCTCCATTGAGAGCCAGAGCCCACCCAGATGTAAGGCAGGCCCTTGTGGAAAAAGGAAAAGCTTCTCCCTCCAGTTTGACCAGGAACTGCTGTGATGCAGAGCCCCAGAGTTGAGTGTGGAACCCCAAAATTAATCAAAGGGGTGACCCAGGGGGCAGCTGGCCCAGTGACAGGGTGGATGTGCCACTGTGGCACCCTGGGCTTTACTGGAGTCAGAGGTTGTGCCAAGGCTGAGGGTTGGGATCAGAACCCCCCAAGCCATCTCTGGGCTCATTTTCCACCTTGGGAGCATCCATGGGTGTGAGTTACCTCCTGTGGGAGCTGAACAAAGGGTTGGGTTGGATGACCCCACAGAAATGTGGCTTTTCCCAGCTCTTGTGGGAGCCCACCTGCACTCGTGGAAATGAAGCCACTTTCCGTGGGTGAAACACCAAAGGGAAACACCCACTTGGGAGCACTTGTGGTCCAGTACTGACCCCTCTGTCCTCTGTCCATGTGAGAGAACCGCAAAACAAAGGCTGTAAACCCTGGTAGGAGGAGTTTGGGCTCTAAATGTGACTCCTTGCAGGGACTGCAGTAGCAGACACACACGAGGTGCCTCCATCTGGAGCAGGTGGAGCCAGAGCAGCATCAATACCTGCACAGCAAATACTCTGCAGCACCTGGGAAAGCACCTCCCCAGCCCTGATCTGCATCTGGTGGAGGAGCAGCAAAACCTGGGCACAGCTTTAAGGATGAGCTGCAAAGACTTGGCTGTTGGGGAGGCCATGGGAGCCAGAGCTCCGAGCCTCCTGTGGCCATTAGGATTTGCCTAATGAAGGGCTCTTTGGGAGGAGGGATGGACCTTGTCTACACACAAAATTGCAAGCCAAAATTGGTCTTGTGTAGACACTCTTAAATCATTTCAAAGCAGGTTGGTATTGGTTTGTATAATTCGATTCCTTTACCAAAGCGAAGCGAAATCGATGCAAATGGGGTTTACATTGATCCCAGTACATCCGCACAAAGGTTTTGCCCCAGTTTAATGAAATCAGTTTAAAAAGACACCTTTAGCTAACCTGGCATAACTTTGTGTCCAGCCAAGGTGAGGGACACAGGGAGAAGGGAGGACAGGAGTGCGCTGAGCCCCAAAAAGAGGTGACGGAGCTGGTGCAGAGGCTGCGGTGGCGAGAAGTGATAAGGAATGGGTCAATAGAGTTTTCTCAAAGATTTTTTTTTTAAAGAAAGGTTAAATGTGAGGTGATATCGATTTCCCTTTTCTCCTCGTCCCTCCTCTCGCCACCCCCCAGCCCCTTCCCTTCCTCCCTGCCCTTTCCCCACCTCCCCAGCACCCGGAGCCAGCCTTGGAGGAGGACTCGCAGCCCAAAGTGGCCAAGTGACCAGGGAGGACCACGGTGCTGGCCAATGGCCATCCCAAGGAGCCCCTGTTGCTTAGCAACCCGCGGCAGAGAGAGGCAGGGAGCACAAAAAGATGGATTTTCAGATTGCAGCAGCCAAGCAGATCAATTCTGCAACATGGGCTACAGTGGCCAAGCGGAATCTCTCTTGCTCCCAGCAGGTATTGATCCAGCCATGCTATAGGCATTGAATGAGCTCTAATAAGTCCTGAGTAAACAGGAACAAGGACTTAAGTGATAGCCCAGCAGTCAAACATCAACTCCCTTTGTCTTCTTCTTCCTCCTCTTCTTCTTTTTTTTTTTTTTTTAATTGCTGAAGGGTTTGCGAGAAAAGGACAATAAACTTTATTGATAGAAAAATAGAGTCAGAATATCACTTCCTTCTCAGCCTGGGAGGGTTTGGAGGGGGAAAAAGTCCCTGCCTTGAAATTCCAGGTTGGCTTTGGAGAGCAGTGACCTGGGGACACACATGGTGAATGTGGCTCCCAGCTCCCCTGAGCTTCCCTGGGCATGGCCAAAACTCAATGGCAACGTCTTTCAAAGGGAATTCTTATGGAATCCCAGACTGGTTTGGGTTGGGAGGGACATCAGAGCTCATCCAGTTCCATCCCTGTGCCATGGACACCTTCCACTAAACCAGGTAGCTCCAAGCCCCATCCAGCCTGGCCTTGGACATTTCCAGGGATGGGACATGGAAGTCATGATGGAAAACTTGGAGTTTTTCCAGGGACAGCCTCATGTCCAGAGCTGCCCATTTGAGTCAGTGAGAACATCCAGGAGTTTGGACTTCAGGTGGAATCTCCTCCAGATTTCCAGGGGAGGTTAAACCTCCTGGCAGGGAGATGCAACCCAGGCCAGCCTTGGGGAAGGGGCTGGGAGCAGGGAAATGACCCCTTGGGAGATGGCAGGGCAGGCAGCACAGCTGGCAAAGAGCTGGAAGGATTTGTCCAGAGCTGTGGGATGCTCAGGAAAAGGAAGCAGCAAAGGTGGCCTTGGCTGTGAGAGGCTGTGTTTGCAGTCTGGGAGTGGAACCAGGCTGGGCTGGTCAAGGACTCTGAGGTCAAAGAAAGGAGCCCAGGATGGCAGGGAAATTTTGGGGGACACCACTGAGCTTGAAGGACCTGACTGTAAAGGAAATGTGTGGCTGGGACCAAGGAAAAACCCAAAATAACTCAAGTGACAAAACCTTGGCTTGGCAGCTCCCAGACACTGGGAAAAGTGTCTCAGTTTTACAAAACCCCTCAACTGCTTGGACTTTCCCAGCTGCTCTCTACTCAGGGCTGCAGTGCCCAGCCCTTTGCAGCCCAAGAGCCTGGGGAACAAACACCCCATGGGCACATCAAACCTGCTGCCCTGTCCCTGCCTCTGCCCCTGTCATTGTCCCTGTCCCTGTCCCCCCTCCACTCCGTTGCTCCTGTGCTGTAGGAAATGGATTTGTAGAGAATTTTTCAAGTTTGATAGGAAGTTTTCATACAGGTGCACACTGTGTGAGCTTTCTGTCAGGCTTTGAGAATTCCCTACAAATCCATTTCCTATATTTCCCCCTCTCTCTTGAGCAGGAGAGAGATTAGACACAATCTTCTATCACAGCCATCTTCTGATTGTGATGGTGTGAATTATCACAGATGATTCAGATAATAATGTGAACATCTGTATTGTCTCACCCTTCACAGAAGACTGAAAACAGAATAAAAGTTTTTAAAACACCTCTCAGGTACCCCATCTCTAAATAAGAAAAGGATTTTATCCAGCACTGTGCCTCCTCCTGCAGCATCTCCACCCTCTTTTCCTTCCCCTCCCTGCAGTGAGGAGCCCCTTACACTCAGGACTCTCCATCTCCTGCTCCCTGTGCATCAGCTTTACCTGTTCTCTCCTCAATTTCCTTAAATATCCTCAATTTCCAGCTCCATCTCCATGCACAGTGAAGCCTCCAGCCCCTGCTGTGTTCCAGCTGAGGAGCTGCTGCCTCAGGGAGGACCAGGATCCCACCCCAAGGGCTGGATGCTGCTCCGCCTGCCCATGCCCAGGTGACACCAATTAAACACCTGGAGCTGCTCCAGGTTTATCCTGGTGTAATGGTTTTACATGTAAAATCCTGTACCCCCCCAAAAAAAACCCATAATATGCTTTTTACACCCTTTTTAATTTCTCCAGTAAAATTTTCATGTTGTTATTGTCATTGTAAATGAAAATATTATGTTATTTTCATTTTATGTTTTATTATTCCATTGAGTTAAGAGCATTTTTCACTTATCATGTACCCCCACTACTTTACCTTTCTCCTAATCCTATCTCACAACAAAAAGCAAGTGCATTAGTAATTAACCAACACCAAACCCACCACACTCTTTAATACATTAGCAAAAAAATCTCAAAATTAACAAAATCTCAAATTAACAAACCAAAACCACTGCAGACTGGGATTCCAGGCAGGGCTGTCTCCAGCCATTATGGGACTGGGGAAATGAGAGCTGTGTGCTTGCACTCCTGAGCTCTCCCAGCCCACATTTCAGCAGCTTCATCCTAACAGGGCTGATAATTAATTGATCTGATATGAAGGTGGCTGCTGCCCATGCTCCTGGCCACAGCCAAAGGAGTGAGACTGAATTCTGAGCTCTGAGAGGGAGCAAAGGGAGCTCTGGGCAGGGGTGTGTGGTGCCCCTGGGGGGTTTGTGAGCCCTGGGGCTCCCTCGCTCCAGGGTGGGAGAAGGAGCAAATAGCCAAGCACTCGTCCATCCCCAAAGATATTTGCCATTTTCCAGGATGAGGGAAGATTTAGTGTCTTTTTCTGAAGGTTTCTGCATTTCAAAGTAATATCAGAAGGGCTTGAAGCTTAATCTTTGTTACCCAGGAGGCTCCAGGAATCAGGCAGAAGGAGGGAAAAGATCGAACCAATCCTGCAGTATGAATTTATTCCCTGGGGGGTCCAAGGCACCAATATTTTCTCTCCCCTCCATTGAAGGGGTAACCCCAGCCCCACACAGGAACCCCTCATGTGCCCGTGCAGGAGTTGGAACAGTGACCTGGAGTCTGGGTTTGAACAGACAGGTGTGTGCTAAGGAAGGCAGAAGCCTCCCTGAAATGGAAAATGTAACCCCCCTCTCTCTGAATTATTATAATTTTGAAATTAAGGGGCTCTCAGGCAAAGATATGGCAATAGGAATAACAGTCTTTACTAGGAAAAATAAAAATACAAATGCAATAGCAGAAACCAACCCTGCCAGAGTCAGCCCATGCCCTGTCCCCTGTGTGTCAGGGGGTGGCACAGCCCCATCCCATGGGGGCTCAGCCCTCCTGCAGTGCCAGCTGTGGCTCTGCTGGAGCAGGGATCCTGCACAAGGGGGGAGTTTTCCTCTGCAGCTCCAGGGCTGCTGTGGATGGGCCTGGGCTCCCTCTGGCCATGCAGGGCAGCAGAAGCTGCTCCTCTGGCAATGCACTGGGCAAAGGCTGCTGTGCTGTGCCAGGCTCAGATTGGATCCAGGTAGGAATGCTTGGCTCCTGCCCTGGGCAATGCAGCATCTCCCCATGGGATGCTGGAATTGGATCAGCCCTGCAGGGACACTCAGAAGAGAACTGCCCCACCTCTGACAGATAGGAAGAGAATTCCCCTATTTCCAACCCAAGACACATGGAGGAGGTGAGATGGCATCACCTGGAGGGCTGGAAGGAGAACTTCTGATGGCACCAATCCCTTTTGTTTGCCAGGGAATTGCTGCATCCCTTGGCTCTGCTGGAGATGGGAGGTGCAGGGAGAGAGGCAGGGATGCTGCAGGGGCTGGGATGCTGAGCAGGTATTTAGGTTGGAAATGGGGCTGTGTGTTCTGTTCCCACCTGTCAGAGTTGGGGCAGTTCTGTTATTCTGTTCTTTGGGCAGTTTTTTCTTTATCTCTCCCACACCAACCCTCCCTCCAGGAGATCTCTGCTGTCCATGGCCACTGAGTGTCCCTGCAGGGCTGATCCAATTCCAGCATCCCATGGGGAGATGCTGCATTGCCCAGGGCAGGAGCCAAGCATTCCTACCTGGATCCAATCTGAGCCTGGCACAGCACAGCAGCCTTTGCCCAGTGCATTGCCAGAGGAGCAGCTTCTGCTGCCCTGCATGGCCAGAGGGAGCCCAGGCCCATCTCCAGCAGCCCTGGAGCTGCAGAGGAAAACTCCCCCCTTGTGCAGGATCCCTGCTCCAGCAGAGCCACAGCTGGCACTGCAGGAGGGCTGAGCCCCCATGGGATGGGGCTGTGCCACCCCCTGACACACAGGGGGACAGGGCATGGGCTGACTCTGGCAGGGTTGTTTTGTAACACTGCATTGTTTATTTTATTTTTATTTTCTTCCCTAATGAAGAACTGTTATTCCTATTCCCATATCTTTGCCTGAGACCCCCTTCATTTTAAAATTATAATAACTCAGAAGGAGGGGGGTTACATTTTCCATTTCAGGGGAGGCTCCTGCCTTCCCTAGCACACACCTGTCTGCTCAAACCCAGACTCCAGATCCCAGGGCTGCAGAGCTGGAGATGTGGGAGGAGCAGAATAAAATCACAGAATCCCACAATCATAAAGGTTGGAAAGGGTTTCCAAGAGCATTTCAACCAATCCCTACCCCAGCACTGCCAGGTCCACCTGAGGTCTCTGTGGGGCTGGGATCCACCTAATCTGGGTGCTCTGCTGTGGTTAATTTTTGAGCTGTGTATGTGAGGCCATTGTCCGTTTTTACTTCTTGGGGTACACCCAGTGAAGCAAAAACTTGTAAAAAATGTTGATAAGTATGATTGGCTGTTTCCCCTGTGAGTGCAGAAGTAAAAACTGCACCCGAAAAAGTATCTAGAGATACTTTTATATCTATAGATATCAATATTATATATATTTATGTATTATATATTATATAAATTTATATAAAATTCTTTTATGTACGTGAATATTTTTAATTTTTAAAAAATATGGATATTTGGTACTATCTGTTTGCTTTTCAACTCTTTTCAAAACTGACCCTCTGTGGCTGAGCCTCAGCTCCTTGGGGGATCATTATCTTCCAGGGGGGCTCATCCTGACCACAGACCCAGGGCAGGCAGGGGCTGCAGGGTCCTGGGAAAATCCAGGTCCAGCTGGACATTAAACCCTGAGGAGGAGCCCACAGGGGACCCCAGCAGCACCCAGGGCTGAGCAGGGCCAGGCAGAGCCTCCAGCTGCTCAGGCCTCAGATCCTGGGGCTGTGATCCTGCCCCAGGCACAGCAGCTGGGGAAAACACAAACCCAGCCATTCTGTGCAGAGCAGAACAGCTGGAGCTTCACCCCCTCAGCCCTGACAGGAGTGAGAAGCTCCTGGTGTCCCAGGGGATGTGGGTGTCTCCTCCTGGCATGAGCTGTGCTGGGCAGGTGCTCCCAGGCCCCACCTGCTGCAGGAAACGCCTTTGGGAATGGAATGGGGAGATGTGAGCCACAATGGAACGGGGAGATGGGAACCACAATGGAACGGGGAGATGGGAACCAGAATGGAATGGGGAGATGGGAGCCACAATGGAATGGGGAGATGGGAACCACAATGGAATGGGGAGATGTGAGCCACAATGGAATGGGGAGATGGGAACCACAATGGAATGGGGAGATGGGAGCCACAATGGAACGGGGAGATGGGAGCCACCTCACAGGGCCTGGTGGAGGCTGCTTTGCTCTGGGATCCCCCTCCCTGAGCTCTGGCCTTGGCCAAGGTCTCCTGGAGAGGATCAGCACAGAAACACTGAGGGCACCTGGTGAAACTTCCCTTCCTGCCCTGGGAAAATCTCCTTCTGCAGGCACGGGTGGGGGTTCATCCTTCCCTCCGTGCTGCAAGGGCTGGGCCATGGTTTCACACAGTCAGAGGGCAGGGCTGGATGGGATATTGGGGGAAATTCTGCCCTGGCAGGGTGGGCAGGCCCTGGCACAGGGTGCCCAGAGCAGCTGGGGCTGCCCCTGCATCCCTGGCAGTGCCCAAGGCCAGGCTGGACAGGGCTGGGAGCAGCCTGGGACAGTGGGAGGTGTCCCTGCCATGGCAGGGGTGGCTCTGGATGGGCTTTGAGGTCCCTCCCAACCCAATTCTGTGGTTCTGTGAGTCTGTGATTTCCTTTTCCACACAGTGAGATAAAAACCTCCTTTCCACTCATTGCACTCGAAGCTCAGGTTTCCCTTCGCAGGTCAAATTTAGAGCATCCTCAGGAGCTGCATTAAAAACCACATTAAATCCACCTGAGCACCAAAGTGGGTGCTGCAGGGGAGCTCTGTGGTCTTTGCTGAGTTTTGGGGAGGGCAGCAGGCCCAGGGGCTGGGAGGGGCTGGCACAAGCAGCCCGGGGTATTTATAGGGTATTTATGGGGTATTTATGGCTCTGAGTGCAGGCTCCAACCAGCGCTATCAGCTTCCCACCACAATGCACCCAATCGTTTGAAATTTAAAACAAAATGTAAAACAAGGAATAATGGTAACAAAAAAGGCTTAATTAATTGAAGTAAATTGCATCACAATAGCGATTTCTCAGTAACTTGGCTAAGTGCCCCATTATTCTGATTTCACTCAGTATTCATGGATACTGAATAAATCACGGGCCCGCACTTACAGCCTGTGCAGAGGGGCAGGGGATGAGGTCCTGCCACCTCCTCCTCCTCTCCATCGATATCCCAGCACTTCCCAAGTGTCTGCCTTAAATGGCAGCCAGAGAAATGACCATCAGAAGGAATTAATTGTACAGCAGGGCTTTTTTGAGGTTCTTTTTCTTTTTAACCTTTACAAAAAATTTTCCCTGGAGATTCACCAGGAAGGTTTTTCCTGGGTTGTTTCCCCTCAATGCTGCCCTGGTCTGGTTATCAATATCCTATTCCAGCCAGTTTATTTGAAATAATTTTTTTCTCTCCCTGCTTGAGCTGTGATGGGCTCGGCTCTGTGGCTGGCACCTCCCTGGGCATGGCTGGGTTTGCTGGAAGGGGGCAGTGAGCTGGTGAGGGCAGCTGGGTCACTCAGCAAGCATTCCTGCTGCTCCTGCCTCTATCCGTGGTTATCCAGGGCTGCTCCAGCTTTGGGAGCAGCCTGGAGCCTGCTGAGCACCAGCCTGGAGCAGCACTGGTGGTGAACAGCTCGTTTGGGTGGTTTATGAGATGCTGAGAGGGGAGGATGCCCCTAAAGCTGAGCTGAGGAGGACTCTGGACCACATCCCTGCAGCCACCACAGCTGGAGAGAGGTCCTGCACCCCAGCATTCCCAGCATGGACACATCCCTGCAGCCACCACAGCTGGAGTGAGGTCCTGCATCCTGCAATTCCCATCCCTGCAAACAAAACCCCTGGAGTGAGGTCCTGCATCCTGGAATTCCCATCCCTGCAAACAAAACCACTGGAGAGAGGTCCCGCGCCCCAACATTCCCAGCTTGGACACATCCCTGCAAACCAAACCGCTGGAATGAGGTCCTGCACCCCAACATTCCCATCCCTGCAAACAAAACCCCTGGAATGAGGTGCTGCCCCCCGGCATTCCCAGCCTGGACACATCGGGGCACCACGGGCTTTGTTCTCCCACCCTCGCTAATCGCTGCTGGATGTACCAAGCCTGAGCAGCCCAGAGGCGCCTTCTCCAGGAGCCTGAGGATGGAAAACCCGCTCGGAAATGCTGCAGCCCGTCCCTCCTCCCCGCCCGAGCGGGGCTTGGTACGGCCAGCATTGATCCGATCGCCGCTCGATGGGATCAGCAGCGGGGAGGCTCCGGGGGGGGACAGACCCCGCCTCAAAGAGGCTCCTTCAGCCCGTGGCTCTGTGGGATCTGCTCCAGAACCGGCTCCCTCAGCCCGTGGCTCTGTGGGATCTGCTCCAGAACCGGCTCCCTCAGCCCGTGGCTCTGTGGGATCTGCTCCAGAACCGGCTCCCTCAGCCCGTGGCTCTGTGGGATCTGCTCCGGGGCTCCCTCAGCCCGTGGCTCTGTGGGATCTGCCCCGAGGCTCCCTCAGCCCGTGGCTCTGTGGGACCTGCTCCAGAACTGGCTCCCTCAGCCCGTGGCTCTGTGGGATCTGCTCCGGGGCTCCCTCAGCCCGTGGCTCTGTGGGATCTGCCCCGAGGCTCCCTCAGCCCGTGGCTCTGTGGGATCTGCTCCGGGGCTCCCTCAGCCCGTGGCTCTGTGGGATCTGCCCCGAGGCTCCTTCAGCCCGTGGCTCTGTGGGATCTGCTCCAGAACCGGCTCCCTCAGCCCGTGGCTCTGTGGGATCTGCCCCGAGGCTCCCTCAGCCCGTGGCTCTGTGGGATCTGCTCCCAGCCTCTCCTCAGTGTCCCCAGCTGCTGCCACGTCCCCTCTGTGCCATGGAGGAGGCGGGCGCGATGTTGCAGCCTCATCCCTCTTTTCTCTTCCCCCCCAAAGCATCGTCCCCTCTCCTCTGGAGCGTCCCTGGAGACCCCAGCCCCAAATCCCAGCACGGGCCGGCCCAGGCGCCTCCCCGCCGTGCAATTCCTGCGGAGCGGGGCTGCTGCCAGGGGCCGAGGAATCGATAAATCGATGGCAATCAAGATCCCAAGGTGCAATCATAATTAATGTTCATCCCTGATGGATCATGTCATGTTTCTGCCGTGCTCACGTGAGCCGGGATGATAAACCCGACTGTTTAATGGCGCTTTTGCACATCCCTTCCCCTTCCCAGGCCCCAGGGTGTCCCCTCCCCGGCAGGAGGGACTGAGGGGACACCAAGGGACCCAAAGAGCCCCTCGGAGAGAGGTGGAGCCCGGAGGGGCCGGACTGGGCTGGGCTGAGCTGAGCTGAGCTGGGCTGGGCTGTGCTGGGCTGAGCTGGGCCGGGCTGGGCTGTGCTGGGCTGTGCTGGGCTGGGCTGGGCTGGGCTGTGCTGGGCCGGGCTGTGCTGGGCTGGGCTGTGCTGGGCTGGGCCGGGCTGGGCTGTGCTGGGCCGGGCTGGGCCGGGCTGTGCTGGGCCAGGCTGGGCCGAGCTGAGCTGAGCTGAGCTGAGCTGGGCTGGGCTGGGATGGGCAGGACACACTGCCCCAGCGGAGGGCACCGCAGCCGGGGGTGTCACCTCTGGGCACCACAGGCACACGGGGTGTGTGGGGTGCTCCTTGCCCAGCTGGGCACCCCCAGAACAGCTCCCGGCCTTGCTGGGCTCTGCCCAGCCCCACTCACTGGCACAAACCCGGAGTAACCGGGCTCAGATCAATCCATCAGTGCTCAGAGGGGGTTAAACAGTGCCGTGCTCACCTCGGCCCGGTGAAACCATGGTTCCTGAGAGATCCCTTTGTGCCACCCTGGGCCGTGGTGACAGTGGCAGTGGTGGCAGTGGCCGTGGTGACAGTGGCAGTGGTGGCAGTGGCAGTGGTGGCAGTGGCACTGGTGGCGGTGGCTGTGGTGACAGTGGCAGTGCTGACAGTGGCAGTGGTGACAGTGGCACTGGTGGCGGTGGCTGTGGTGACAGTGGCAGTGCTGACAGTGGCTGTGGTGACAGTGGCCGTGGTGGCAGTGGCTGTGGTGACAGTGGCAGTGGTGGCAGTGGCAGTGGTGACAGTGGCTGGGTGGCAGTGGCAGTGGTGGCGGTGGCAGTGGGGACAGTGGCAGTGGTGACAGTGGCACTGGTGGCGGTGGCTGTGGTGACAGTGGCAGTGCTGACAGTGGCTGTGGTGACAGTGGCCGTGGTGGCAGTGGCTGTGGTGACAGTGGCACTGGTGACAGTGGCACTGGTGGCGGTGGCTGTGGTGACAGTGGCAGTGGGGACAGTGGCAGTGGTGACAGTGGCACTGGTGGCAGTGGCACTGGTGGCGGTGGCTGTGGTGACAGTGGCAGTGCTGACAGTGGCACTGGTGACAGTGGCTGTGGTGACAATGGCCATGGCACGGGGGGATGCAGAGCCTCCCTCGGGTTGGGAGCTCGGGGGTGGATGAGCCCTGGGCACCCCCTGTGTTTTCCTGCCGAGGTGCAGAGGCACGGGGGAGCACAGGGATGCCCTGCTGTGTTCTGCTCCCCACTCCAGGGCTTTGCTGCTCAGTGATCCCTGTCCAGAGCAGCCCCACTTCCCGATGGATGCTCCCTCTGCAGGGATCAGGGGTGGCACTGGATCCAACCCTGACCCCGTGTGGGTCGTGGCTGCTTCCTCAGCACCCTCCACAAGAAGCTGAAGAGGTGCAGCGCCCGAGGCTCAGCTCCATCCCTCCCACCCCTCAGGGATCCAGCCCCATCTGAGCCCGCTGCAAAACTCCGAGGCCTCCGCAGCTGCAGACCTTTGTCTACATGCCAAAATTCCTCCTTTCCCACTTCTGGGGGGCTGTCCGGGGCCATTCCAGAGGGTGCAGAAGTTGGGAAGCGCCCGGGGAGTGCAGCAGCAGCAGCAGCAGGGCCCGGCGGGAGCCTGGGGAGCAGAGCCGGGTATCGATTTCCCATTGATCCCATGCAACCACATTCTGCAGCGGCTGCTGTCCTACATTTCAATCCCACACCTTCGCCTCTGACTTTAATGGGCTTCATCACAGCCCAAAGCTTTATTTAACCGAGAGAGGAGGGAGCGGCAGGTGGCTGCCAGAAATGGGAGCAGCCCGGGGTCTGCTGGATCCCTCCCAGCTCCCAGGAGAAGTTCTCTGGGTGTTTTGGGGGATGTGGGTGCCCCCACAGCCCTGAGGAGAGCTGTCGGTAGCAGCACCTGCCACCTCCAGGTCTCTCTCAGCCCGTCCTGGCTGTACCTGCCCGGCTCCATGTCCTGAACAAAGGGCTCCAGCAGCGGCCAGAAGGGCAAAATGTGGCTCCACCTTGGCAGGATCCACCTGTCCTGCTCTGCTCCATCCCACCACACCTTCCTCAGTGCCTCTGCTCACACAGAATCAGAGTCACCTGCTTGGAAAACCCCTCTGAGGTCATCGAGGTCAAGCTGTGCCCCATCCCCACCTTGTCCCCAGCCCAGAGCACTCAGAGCCACATCCAGGCCTTCCTTGGACCTGCAGAATAACTCGTTTGGGAGCTCTGCGCTGCCCCAGGGCCCAGGTGCGAGGTTACAGACGACACGTACGCCCCGCGACAGCTGCGAGATGAATATGGAGGAGCCGGCTCCGGTTAGGGATGCCTGCGCCTTCCATGGGCGTTCCTGGAGGATCCATCAATGCAAATCGATGGCACGGAGCGCTGGATTCAGCTCCTGCCGGCAGCCTGGGGGCTGGAAGCAGCGAGACAGGGCAGGAGAGGAGCAGCTGAGCATGGGGTCACCCCTGGGAGCCGGGAGGGAGAGGACAGGATGGGCAAACCCTCCTGGATGAGGGTCTTGAGAGGTGGGAGAAGGAGCCAGTTCTCAGAGTCTTTTGGGCCGCTTTGACCTGAAGAATGTTAAAAGTCTCTTTTCCCAGCCTGGCACTTGAAGAAGGAGTCAGGGCTCTTCATTTCTCAGTCTCAAGGTTGTTTATTGTTTCTTATCTATAAAAAATTTTTTCCTGCCCTGCCAAGGTCCGCCCAGCAGGACAGTTCCAGGCACTCTGCCTGCCCCCAGGGCAGGGTTATGTCTTTATACTAAAAACTACCTGTACAATGTTTGCAATTACTTTCCAATACCCATCACCTATGTTAGACAGTGAGCTTCTACTCTAAGCCAATCTGTAAGTGCCAACATCACAGCAGAAGATGGAGGCCAAGAAGGAGAAAGGCTGGACACACCCAGTTCCCTCCATCTTGCCTCCTGAACCCCCATTCCAAAAACCCCAAAATCTACTTTTTCACCCCATGATAACTTCACTAATATTCTATTTAAACTGTTGTGGCTTGCTGATCTTCATATATAGTTGGTGATTTGCTCCATGGGTCATAATCAAACCCACAGGTGTTTTGGGCTCTGTGCCAGGGCTTCTGAGCCCCCTGGCAGGGCTCTTGGCCATCCTGGACAGCCAGAGGGATGTTCTGGGTTCCCACAGCCAGTGGCACAGAGGGATGGTTGGTGCTCCAGACCTGCTCTGGCAGGAGGCCCTGGGTGAGGCAGGGACATGTTCCTGCCATTCCTCCTCCTTTTCCAGGCTTCCCTGGACTGTGTGTGTGCCAGGCTGGTGAATTCCCCCAACACCATTCCAGCAATCCAAAACTGTGTCTCCAGAAGCTGCCAGCAGTTCAGCTGAGCCATGGCTGGGAGCAGGAGGAGATGCAGGACTTGAGAGCAAGAAGGGTGGAGGACCTGAGAGCAGGAAGACCAGGGAGCAGGATGGGTGGGGGACCTGGGAGCAGGAGAAATGGAGGAGCTGGGATGAAGAAGAATGGAGGACCTGGGAACACAAGGGATGGAGGACCTGGGAACAGGAGAAATGGAGGAGCTGGGATGAGGAAGAATGGAGGACCTGGGAACCGAAGGGATGGAGGACCTGGGCACTGGGAAATGCCCAAAAACCCCTTCAGGCTTTCCTGGTGGCAGCAGATTGACAGCCCAGCTCCACCAGCCCCTTTCAGATCTCTCAAGGAGCCTTTTAGTGCTGGTTTCAATGGGAGAAGCTCAAAGCCAACATCAGCTTCTGCCAAAGAGCCCCTGCTGCCATCCCAGCCTCCCCCTGCTCCAAGGCAGCTCCCAGCCCACGCTCCTGCTCCTCCCTGGGGCAGAATATGGATGCTGTGTTTGTTTTTGATTTATGCCAAGCTGAAAAAGAAATACATTTTCTTCAATTATTAATCAGTGAGGTGTGAGAGGGGGGCACAAGCTGGAATTAACTCTGTGACCTTTGGGGGTGGGGTTTTGGCTCCCTGCCTCCCTCCACTCCTGAGCCCAGCACGTGTTCCCAGTCCTCTCAGCAGAAATGGGGCTGCCCCTGTGAGAAAGCCCCTGGCTGATGTCCCCAAGGCTGCTGAGGGTGTTTAGATGATGGGGACAGTGTAGGACACAGGCAGCTCAGGCTATGGGGACATCCAGAGTCATCCTGGTGTTAACACCCACCCCATGCACTGCCAGCTGAGCCCAAACCAGGTCAGGCTGTGGATCCACCTGTCCTGCTCTGCTCCATCCCACCA
Source organism: Agelaius phoeniceus (assembly GCF_051311805.1). NCBI lineage: Eukaryota > Metazoa > Chordata > Aves > Passeriformes > Icteridae > Agelaius > Agelaius phoeniceus. The sequence continues at coordinate 4,859,896 of NC_135293.1, forward strand.
CACCTTCCTCAGTGCCTCTGCTCACACAGAATCAGAGTCACCTGCTAGGAAAACCCCTCTGAGGTCACCGAGGTCAAGCTGTGCCCCATCCCCACCTTGTCCCGAGCCCAGAGCACTCAGAGCCACATTCAGGCCTTCCTTGGACACCTCCAGGGACGGGAGCTCCAAACTTCCCTGGGCAGTTGCAAGGCCTGAGCACCCTTTCCATGGAGAAATTCCTCCTGATGTTCATCTTTAACCCCCCCTGGCCCAGCCTGAGGCCGTTTCCTCTGCTCTTGTCCCTGTTCCCTGGAGCACAGCCCAGCCCCTGGGCTGTCCCCTCCTGTCAGGAGCTGTGCAGAGCCACAAGGGCCCCCTGAGCCTCCTTTGCTCCAGGCTGAGCCCCTTCCCAGCTCCCTGAGCCCCTCCTGGAGCTCCAGACCCTTCCCATCTCTGTTCCCTTCTCTGGACACGCTCCAGCCTTGATGTCTGTCCTGCAGTGAGGGGTCAGTACTGGACACTTGCTCCAGGTTTGTCCTCAGCAGTGCCCAGCACAGAGGGACAATCCCTGTGTCCCTGCTGGTTTTGGTACAGGCCAGGTGCCATTGGCCTTCTTGGCCACCCTGGCCATGCCCAGGCCCTTGGGACACCCCAGGCCCACCTCTGCTCTGACACAGCCACTCCCCTTAGAGAGACACAGCAGGATGGGGTCCCCCCACAGCTTCCCACCCTCCCTTGGGTGCTCCCAGCCAGGACAGAGACCAAATCTCCCTCTCCCTCCTTTGGCTCTTGGCTTCTGCTCTTGGCATTGGGTGGACTCCCAGCTTTAGGTGTCTGAGGAGGCTTTGGCAAGAAGGCAGCTGGGCAGGAGCGTGGAGATTTTTGGATTTCTGGACTTCTCCTCCACCCTCCTGCCTCAAAAACACCCCCTGAGCTGATTCCCCAGGCCAGAGCCCAGCCTGCCTCCCTCAGAAGGATGGGGAGGCCCCCAGCCCAGCAGGAGCAGGCAAAGTTGGCCTTGGGAAGTTGGAGCATCGGCAGCGCAGGCGCGTTCTGGGTTCCCTGCCCCCTCCAGGGCCGCTCCCTCCCTCCATCCCTCCCTCCCTCCCTCCCTCCCTCCCTGCCCAAAGCAGCACTGCGGCAGCAGCACAGCAAACTGATCAAGGCACAGCACTGATCAATAGGAGTATTGAGCACTGCTCAAGGGACGCTGAGTTTTGCGGATTCAGGGCTAACCAGAGCCCCGAGCTGCCTCTCCTCCCCTGGCACTGTCACCCCAGGCCTGGCTGGGCCACCCTCTGCCAGCTCGTGTCCCTGCTGGGGACAGCTCCCAGGAAGAAGCTGAGACCGTGCAGGCTCGAGGCACTGGTGGCACTTGGAGCTGGAGGGAGAGGGGACAGTGAGCAGCTCCCAGGGACATTTCTGCACAATGGCTTCATGGCAGAGTCTTAGGGACAACCTTGTTCATGGGGCTCAGGCTCTCTGAGACAGGTGCATCCAAGCTTTGAGATTTCCAGGGATGGGGATGGAGGAGCTGGGGTTCATTCTGATGGTGGGAAGAAGAGAAGAACCACCTCAGGCTGATCTTGACCCGAGCATGAGAAAGGAAATTCTGCCCCTCTGCCCCTGTGCTCAGGTGAGACCCCACCTGCAGAGCTGCCCCAGCCCTGGGCAACAGCAGCAGGAGGACGTGGAGCTGCTGGAGCCAGGCCAGAGGAGGCACGGAGATGCTGCAAGGGCTGGAGCCCCTCTGCTCTGGAGCCAGCCTGGCACAGCTGGGGCTGCTCACCTGGACAAGAGAAGGCTCCAGGGACACCTGAGAGCCCCTGGCAGGGCGTGAAGGGGCTCCAGGAGAGCTGCAGAGGGACTGGGGACAAGGCCTGCAGGGACAGGAGCCAGGCAATGGCTCCCAGTGCCAGAGGGCAGGGCTGGATGGGATCTTGGCAATCAGGAATTGTTCCCTGGCAGGGTGGGCAGGCCCTGGCACAGGGTGCCCAGAGCAGCTGGGGCTGCCCCTGCATCCCTGGCAGTGCCCAAGGCCAGGCTGGACAGGGCTGGGAGCAGCCTGGGACAGTGGGAGGTGTCCCTGCCATGGCAGGGGTGGCACAGGATGAGCTTTGAGGTCCCTTATGCCCCAAACCCTCCTGGGATTCTCCAAGAACCATCCACAGCTTCGGGCTGAACCCAAGTGGGAGGGGGGAGCCCTCCAGCAGCTCAAACCTCCCAGCAGAGCTTGGATGGAAAATGTGGGATGATCACAGACACACCCCTTGCTCCATGGCAGGAGATGCCTCTGGAAGGGCTCTCTGGAAGGCCTGGCTGGTTTTCCTGGGCTGCAGCTCCCAGGAGGAGCCCACGGGATGCGCTCCTGGTTCAGGGTCTGGCCGCAGCCCCTCGGGTTCTGATGGAAAAGGATTTTCACATTGAGCATCCCCAGCTCGCTGACAGCCATGAGGGGAGGGATGGGGAAGGCAGATAGCCCCAAGAGGCTGATAAGGTGCTGGGAAAGATAACACAGAAATTGAACAGAACTTCATGTGAAGAGCTGCTGCTTTAAACTTGTCCCAGCCCCTTCACTACCGAGCACAGAGGGACATTACACCTCGTGAGGTAAAAATAGCACATTTAATGAAGCTGGGAAAACGTCAATTGTGTTTGGTTGGAATTGCAGAGACCTCATTTCCATGTTCCCTGTGAAAATGCTTCGGCTTTGGAACAGATATGAAAGCTCCACATATGCAAAATGAGCTTTGAGCCAGCAAAGCAGCAGGAACCAAACACAAAACCTTGTCCCACACCCCCAGGTTTGACCATTGTCACTCTCACACAGCTCAGGGGTTCAGCTTCTGGTCACCTAGGGGAAAAAAAACCCCCACATTTAAACCTGCTAAATCTGTGATAGAAATTTGCCATCTAAGCTGAATTCTACTCCCAAATTGAGGGCGTTTTGGAGTGAGCGTTGAAGGGAATGGGAGAAATTCCAGGCTGAAAATGCATTTAGGGGGAAAAGAGATGGGCCATTGGCTGTCTTTGATTTAGGAGGAAGGGAAATGTCTGTCTCTGGAGAGGAAGGAAACGTCTTTGCTCACTTTAACCTGGAGGGAAGGACGTGTCTGGCCCCTGTCCCAGAGCCACTCTGGCAGGATGGGGCTGGTATGGATTTTTGAGGGAGGGGAGCAGTGGGGGATGCCACTGATGCCATTTCATTTCACCCTGCAGCACTTGGCTCACACGCTCTCCAAAGGGCCCATCCGTCACGCTCCTCATTAGGGAAAATCCATTCTAAAAACCTCTCATTTTTATTTTAAAGTCTAATAGAGCACAGTGGTAATTTTCACTTTAAATAACGATTACACACTTGGAAGTACAAGGTGTGCCTGAGGGCCCCTGGCAGGAGTGAGCAGTGGGGCCTGCTGCTCCCTTCCCTCTGGACAGGACCCAGAGATGCTGCCCAGAGCTCCACAAGGGCAATTCCTATTTGCACCCCTTATTTAGAAGGATTTGGGGAAAACTTTTTGCTGGGAGGTGCTGACATCAGGCCTGAGGCAGCTCTCAGGGTGAGGTGGTGACACAAACTCCATCTCTGCCTCTGGGAAGTGTTGGAACCCTGGGTGCTGAGAAATTTGGGCTTTCTGGGCTAAGGGGCACAGACTCACAAGAGAGCACCACATTTGACCTGAAGCTGTGGAGATTGATAAATAGCACTGAGATTATGAGTGTGTCATTATTAGAAGTGAATAATATCAGAAGGTAGAAAACTCAGAGTTTGGAGTTTTAAAATAGAGTAATAAATATGAAACAAGATAAAAGTTTTAAAGCAGAGATAAATTGTTCTTCTTTACCTTATTTTTCCTTCTCCTTCGTGAGTTTAAATAACATTTTGTAATTAGGCCAAAAAAATCCACATTGCGAGCTTCAAGTGATCAGTTATTGAGTTAAAAGAGAAAATAATTTAAGTATCATTTCTTAATTAGATAGTTTAGCCTTAAAAGACCTTATAACAAGAGACAGTTAACTATTTTGTACCTTACTAATAAGAGACTGCAGAACTCACAACTATAAAACTATGACACTAATAAAAAACAATAAACACCTAAGTCTAAACACAAATTATCATCTCAAGTACCTTCAATCCTAACCCCAACAAAAACTAAAACAAACAAACAAAAAAAAACCTCAAAAAAACCAAACACAAACAAAAATCTCAGAGCACAGGAGCTGCTCTGGAGCCTTTCCTCAACCTCCTCTCCCATTTTCATCTGCTGAGCCACTCTCTATCCCAGGAGCAGCCCTGAAACTCAGAGTGAGATGTGGCACCTCCCAGGCAGAGCTGGTGGGTTCCTAAAGCGCCCTGAGAAAAAAAGGTGCATGACAAAAGGGGCTCAGCCCCTGAGGTTCTCACCCTGTTCCCATGACCTCCCTGCTCTCTGCTGATCCCTTCCCCTGGCATTTCCCATCTCCCTGGCCCTAAAATGTGACCCAGAGCCACCGCTGTGCACCTGGGCAGGCTGGGCTGGCTCTGCAAAGTCCCTGGGGAAGCCCTCTGCTGGAGAGCAGCATTTCCCACGGGAGCTGCCCGGGAATTGTCTTGCTGGGAGCATTGTCTGCCAAGCCAGGATGTCCCTGTCCTGACAGGGAGCTGCAGATCCCAAGGAAAACCCAGGGAAGAGCTGAGCTCTGCTGAGGAAGCTGCACGCTTTCTGCAGCCCTGCAGAGCTTTTGCAGGAGCTGGAAGCTCAGCTGGAGCTGGAGCAGAGCACTCAGGGGGAGGTGGGACAGAGTCAGGCACTCATTGGGCAACAGCTGGGCCGGAGCTGGGACAGCCCCTGGGATGTGGGCAGGGCTGGAAAAACCCCGAGCACAGGAGCTGCTCTGGAGCCTTTCCTCAACCTCCTCTTCCATTCTCATCTGCTGAGCCACACTGCACATCCTTCCCTCAGCTCCATGCAGCCCTCAGCTCCATCCATCCATCATCTATCCATCTCTCCATCCATCTCTCCATCCATCCATCTCTCCATCCATCTCTCCATCCATCCATCCATCCATCCATCCATCCATCCATCCATCCATCCATCCATCCATCATCCATCCATCCATCCATCCATCCATCCATCCATCCATCCATCATCCATCCATCCATCATCCATCCATCCATCCATCCATCATCCATCCATCCATCCATCCATCCATCCATCCATCCATCATCCATCCATCCATCCATCATCCATCCATCCATCCATCCATCCATCCATCCATCCATCCATCCATCCATCCATCTCTCCATCCATCCATCCATCCATCCATCCATCCATCCATCCATCCATCCCAGCTCCATCCATCCATCCATCCATCCATCCATCCATCCATCCATCCATCATCCATCCATCATCCATCCATCCATGCCCCATCCATCCATCCATCCATCCATCCATCCATCCATCCAACCATCCAACCTTCCCTCCATCCATCCATCCATCCATCCATCCATCCATCCATCCATCCCTCCATCATCCATCCCTCCATCCATCCATCCATCATCCATCCATCCATCCTCCATCCATCCTCCATCCACCAAGCCCTCCATCCATCCATCCATCCATCCATCCATCCATCCATCCATCCATCCATCCATCCATCCATCCCAGCTCCATCCATCCCAGCTCCAGCCCCTCTCCCCATCACCTCCCAGGTCTCACCAGGTCTCAGCCCCCAGGCCCCTCGAGCTGCCCAGAGCTCCCAGACAGACAAACTCTGCTCCCCGTCCCTACTCCCCTCCAGCCCCTCCATCCTGGCAAATTCCAGCTCCTCCTTGGCCTGGCTGGCACCCTGGCTGAGGCCTCACAAACCCACCCAAGCAACAAACAGAGAAAGAGATGCAAGGATGGAAAATTCCCCTTCATAATTAATAAATGAAGAATATTGTTGTTAATCGATGTAGCTGTGAAGAGAATATCGATTCCAGCCTCATGCTATTTTTTGTGCGGCTTAGATTTTTACACCTCATTTAGAGGCAGGTCTCTCTGGGGACCTCTTAACACCAAAAGATATTTGCAGGAGTCCAAAGTAGAAGGGAAGAAAAGGGGGAAAAAAGATTAATTATTACCAGAGCTGGAGAATTATGTGTATGTCCCATTGTGGCCAACTGCAGCATGGATTTGAATATTTGATTAATAGCGATTCCAGCCAGGGCTGATAACTTATCTCCACGCTGGGTATTTAATAAACAAGCGGGAGCCATTAGAAACATTTTTAATATTAATCCCAGGAAATTATGCTGATGAAGGCCAACCCTTTGCCTGTTAGGACTATGCAAGGAGGATTCCCTGCTCGCTTGCCTCATTCCATTTTTGGCTGGTTTAAATCCCTCTGTGCCTCAATTTTTGTTTTCCAAGATGGGTAAAGCCAGAGTTGGAAGTGGCACTGGCTAAAGCACTGTGAGAGGAGCTCTCATTAGAGCCAAACCTTTAATGAACAGCCAGGGATGTGATTGGGATGAGCAGGGGGAGCAGCAGGCTCAGGGAGCTGCTGGGGGGTCCTGCAGAGTCTCAGTGCAAGGATGGGCTCACTCCAGGGGGAATTGCATCCCAGCTGCTGTTCCTGCTCTGGGAGGAGGCAGAGCAGGAGCTGTGTGTCCCAAAACCATGTCTGGTGGGGATATGGCCCAGCCTTCTGAAGGGCTAAGAATAGGTCAAAGATGTGAGGAGCAGTGACATTCCTGGAAAGTGGCAAAATCCAGCAGGAGCTGCTGGGACAAGGCTCCTCAGGGACACCACAGCTGGTCCTGGCTCCTCCAGCCAGCCTGCCTGGGGATGTGCAGCCCACGGGGCTGGAGGGTGATCCCAAAGAACCACAGATCCTCCTCATGGCTGTCAGGGACCCTCTCAGGTTTTCTGTGGTTGAAATGGCTCCTGAGGTATTAAAGAGTTTTTTTCCCAGCCCTATGACCAAAGAAGAAGTCGAGATTCCTCAGCTCTGCTTTTCAAGGTTGTTTATTTGCTCTTATCTATCACATTCTTTCTCTGACCTGCTGAGGTCTGTCCAGCAGGTTGGTTGTGGCACACTGACCGCCCTCAGATGGTGTTATCTTTTTATACTAAAAACTACCTGTACTTTATTTACAATAATTTTCCAATACCTATCACCTATGTCAGACAGTCTGTCTCTACTCTAAACCAATCCAGAAGTGTCACCATCACAGCAGAAGATGGAGGACAAGAAGAAGAAGAAGAAGAAGAAGGAGGACAGGACATGCCCAGATTCCTCCATCTTGCCTCTTGAATCCCCATTCTAAATCCCCAAAATTCTACTTTTTCATCTTGTTAGAAATTAACTATCATTCTACTCAAACCTTTGTGGCTTGTAAATCTTCACACAAAGTTGGTAATTGTTTCCATGGGCTAAAATCAAAGGCACAGGTGTTTTTGACTCTGTGCCAAGGTCTCTGAGCCCTCTGCCAGGGTCTCGAGTCTTCCAGGAGAGTCAGAGGAATGTCCTGGGTTCTGACAGGGATCCCTCTTGCTGAGAGGCTTCAGGAGATGGCTGGAGAGGGGAGAAATTAATCCCTAAACAGGAGGATGGTGATGGATCCTGCTCCACACAGGTTCTGCCAGTGCCACCTGGAGTTTGGGTCTGGAGCATGTTCAGAGCAGACTGGGACATTTAGATCAAATTTCAGCCAAGTAAGGAGGGTAAAAATAAAACAGAAAACACCAGATATTTGGCTTTTCATTGTCACAAAACATTCCTGAGAGTGAGCACAGAGTCCCCAAAAAGAGGAGGCTGAGCCTGCCTGAGGTGGATCAGGCTCAGCATTAGGCCTGATGCAAAGGGGGAATCAGCAGGAGGAGTGGGATTCTCCTTGGCAAGGCACAGGGAGCTCCTTAAAATCCCTTCCAAACCAAACCATTCCATGATTCCATGAAAGCAGCAGCCCCCAGGCTGTTCTGGGTGCCCCACAGCATCTGCTGAGTATGAGATGGCAAAAGGGACTCTTGCTCAAAAAGCCCCTGAGGTACAATTTAGGAGATGGGGAGAAAGCAAAGGATGAAGGAATGTGCACAGGGGGTGGGACAGCAGCCACTGGGGTGTCCCAAAATGAGTCACTGCCCCTTTCCCTGGCCCTGCTTTGGGGACAGCTGTGTCACCCCTGCCTGTGGTGGCCTCGGGGCAGGGAGGGACCAGGAGCAGCCCTGGGAGCTGGGCTGTGCTCCCTCCTCCACACTCCAGCAGGGCTCCTGCATCCATCTCCTGCTCCGGCCCTGATAGGCCCTGCTGCTGCAGATCCATGCAGATCAATGCAAAATTAATTAGAGTAATCAACTCAGCTGTACCACAGAGATCATACAGGCAGGGTTTTAGGTGACTAATTGGTGGAAGCTGACAGCCAGTGTCCCCGGTGTCTTAGAGGTATTAACACTTTTTTCTCTGTAGATTAATTACCTTTTTCCACCTTTCACTTGACGGGCCTGTCCGTGCTGTGCTGTTTGGGGGGAGCAGGGGTGGAGGCAGGGCCTGAGGAGCATCCCATGGAGTGCAGTGTGTAGATTTGGGAGCAGGCAAGCCCAGGTTCCTTTGGGGGGCACAGCTTTGTCACCAGCAGCTGGATTTTAGGGGAGGGATGGGTGTCCCTGTCCCCTGCTGAGCCTCCTGGCCATGGCAAACCCCACTCGTGCACGTTTACTCTCCTCTTGTGCCTGTCCCAGCACATCCATGGATGTTGAGGAAGATGAAACAGGAAAGCCTTATAAATATGATTGCCTGGCAAAAGATTTTGAGATTATGGAAACTATAAGCAAGATTGAAATGAAAGCAAGCTTTGAGATCCCTCAGTTACTGAACAACTGGAAAACAATGGTGTGGCCAGCTGAAGGTGATCCCCTTTTGATGGAACAACACCCTCTGCTTGCAGACAGCTCCAAGGGTCAGAGCAGACCCTGCCAGCTTGGCGGAAGGGGTCTAAAGAGGAGTTTTTAGGGTTTAAAATGTAGCACAGAATAGTAATGTAATGATTCTTATAGGCTGTATGGAAATGCTATAGGATTTTTATATTGTACTAGATTGGTTAGTGAGAATCAGAATATTCAACACAGAAGAAGATTTATTGTATTGTAACGGGAACTTCGCTCTCTCAGCTCTTAGCTCTTGCCTCTTACCCTGTTTATTCTCTTACCCCTTTTACCCTGTGCCTGGCAGCTCCCAGCAGGGCCCTGCCCCCAGGCCCTTTGCAATAAACCCCAAGTTCCACAACCTGGCTGCAGAGATCTCTCGTGTCCATCTGTCCCGACCGTTCCTACCCCACGATGGAGCCCCCACAATGGTTCCTCTGACAATGGAGCCTCCATCTCCCTCCTCTTCTGCCTGGGATCAGGGTTGGCACCCTGGAACATCTTTTGGCCAAGGCTGCTGCCCCCACTGCTGCTCTGAGGCTGTGCCACAGGCACATGAGGAGGTTACAAGGGAGATTTGCTCAAATACCAACACGGGGGCTGTGGGGGACTCTGATGCTGCTGGAACAGGAGCTGGGAGCCAGGCAGAGGCTTTCAATAGCCTGGGTGATTAATCACCATCAGTTATCCAGCTCCAGAGATGGGTGCTCCATCACCTGCACTCTGAGTTGCCATGGGCATCTTCCTGCTGTGAGTGCCCTGGAAATTCTGGCATGAGAGAGAGAGAGACAAAATCTTGGCACTGCTAAGGCCCCACCTGGAATCCTGTGTCCTGTTCTGAGCCTCTCACTTCAAGAGACACTGAGGGGCTGGGGGTGTCTAGGGGAGGGAGTGGAGCTGGGGAAGGGTCTGGAGCTCCAGGAGAGGCTCAGGGAGCTGGGAAGGGGCTCAGCCTGGAGCAAAGGAGGCTCAGGGGGGCCCTTGTGGCTCTGCACAGCTCCTGACAGGAGGGGACAGCCCAGGGGCCGGGCTGTGCTCCAGGGAACAGGGACAGGAGGAGAGGGAATGGAAGCTGTGCCAGGGGAGGTTGAGGTTGGATATTGGGGAAAATTTCTTCACTGAAAGTGTGATCAGGCGTTGGCACAGGCTGCCCAGGGCAGTGATGCAGTCACCAGCCCTGGAAGTGTTCAGAAAGCAGAGCAGATGGGGCACTTTGCCACATGGCTCCGTGGGCAGGGAGGCACTCAGTCAAAGGCTGATATTGGAAGAATTTTCCAACCTCAGTGATTGTTTTGTTCTGTGATTCCACCAAGGTCCCCTGGGATGCTCCTGGTGACCTTCACCCTGCTGAGCCCGGAAAGCCAGGGGGATTCTCCCCTCTGACAGATGAGGGGCAAAGCCCAGGTGAGCAACCAGAGATATTTCCTGCCTTAATGAAACACATCAGAGGCACTGGCTGGGCACAGGGCAAGGCAGCAGAACCCTCCTCCTGCCCGGGGTCTCAGCACTGAAACCCCACGAGCTGAGCCCTTGGCTGTCACTTGGAGAGGAGGTGGAAGGAGGCTCTGCCAGTCCAGCCAGCAGCAGCTTTGCCACCAAAGGGAAGGTGTCAGATCCAGAGCAGTCACCAGGCTGAGGCCACCAGAGGAGGATCTGCACCCTCAGAGAGCCCTGTGTCCCCTCTGATGGCCGCTGTCCTGTCACTGTCGTTTTCTGAAAAATCCCTTCACCAGGATTTCTTCTCCTAGGAAGCTGAGAGGCCTCAGAGAAAAATGAAAATAATAATGATCTGATCTGCTTCTCCTGTGTTTTGCTGCTTTGGAATGTGGTTGGAGATTGTTTATCCAACATGTGAATTGTTTTTAATTAATGACCAATCACAGCCAGCTGTGTCAGACTCTGAGGAGTCAGTTACAAGTTTTTAATTAGGAACTTATTAAGCCTTCTGTAAGTATCCTTTATCTATTCTTTAGTATAGTTTTAGTATATTATTCTTTTATATAATATAATAAATTCTATTTATTATAATATAATAAATATAATAATATAGTGACAAAAAATAAATAATAAAAATAAATATAATAAAATATTAATAAATAACATTATTAATAATAAATAGTATATAATAAAATAAATTATAACATAATAAAATTCTGTTATATAATATAATAAATTATATTTATTATATTTATTATATAATTATATATATATAATTTATATATATATAATATATAAATAAATTATATATATATATATATATATATATATATAATACATAAATAAATAAAATAGCAAATAATAAAATAATAAATTAGCTTTCTGAGAACATGGAGTCAGATTCATCAGTTCTTCCTTCATCCTGCAGCAAACACGACAGCTGTCCCACAGCCAGGGAGGACAGACATCCCCACCCTGTGCCACAGCCACCCCACACTCATCCCTCCCAGGGGGTGGGAGATGGATCCTGGCACCTGATGCAGGGCTCAGCCTCTGAGCAGGTTTTATTGGCAGGGGGAACAGGGATGGCAGTGCCAACCAGGGGAGGGAAAATCTCCAAGCCCAGGAGGTTCATGGGCACAGCACTGGAGAAATTCAGCTGCTTTTGGGATGAGCAGGGAAGTGTGGGGTCAGCAGAAGTTGGCATTTGTTACAGGAGCATCCCTGTAATGGGGGCACAGGGGATTTATGGACAGGGGCAGGGCCTGCTCCAAGGAGCTCAGCAGCATGCACAGGCAGTGGATTTAAAGTGGAAGTAGAGATAGATGGAATATTGGGGGGAATTCTTCCCTGTGAGGGTGGGCAGGCCCTGGCCCAGGGTGCCCAGAGCAGCTGGGGCTGCCCCTGCATCCCTGGCAGTGCCCAAGGCCAGGCTGGACAGGGCTGGGAGCAGCCTGGGACAGTGGGAGGTGCAGGGGTGGCACTGGATGGGCTCTAAGGTCCCTTCCAGCCCAAACCACTCCAGATTTTGTACTGACCAATGGGGTGACCCTGGGGGAGAGCCAATACCTGACTCCAAACCTCAGCAGCATCCGACTCACATCAAAACCTTGACCCTCCCTTTGTGTTTATTTCCTAAAAATAAAAAAGCAACACCCCTGTACCTTTCCTGCAAGATAAAAGGCAATTTTCCAAGAAAAGTGCCTCTCTTTCCATGCAGCTTCAGCCAGCAAAAATCCAACTGTGGTGGGAAGTCACCACACCTTTCAAAGGGTGAGGTGGCTTCCCTCGGGAGGGGTTTGGGGTGGTGGAAGGGGTCCAGCAGGACCTGGCCCCACAGAACTCCCTGAGCCCGTGGTTGCTGCTCCTTTGAACCCCGGGGAGAGGGGCAGGGAAGGGGCAGGGAGCCACCAAGCAGGGACAGGAGGGGAGGGACAAGGGACAAAGGACACCTGGATGGCCCAATGCCCCCAGGGGTAGAGGGCATCCTTTGGATCTGCCAATCCCTCCTGGAATGCCAGGACTGACAGACAGTGCTGGGAGGGGAAGGAGAGGTGACTGACACACCTGGCAGGGAATTATCAGGGGAGGGACCCGAGGTTCTGGGGTACACCCTGAAATCACAACGCAACACATCTGCTCATGCCTGTGCCCATTCCCTGGTTTGGGCCCCAAGTCCTGGTGGCACCGGGTGGCTCCCAGGGCACCAAGCCCGGGGCCGAGCGTCCTCTCCTGTGACCCCGCCGCCACCCCGCAGCAGGCAGAGGCTGCAGGAGGGGCACCATTCCCTCCCCAGCTCCCCGCACTTTAGATGCTTTCATCCCTGAAAGCTTCGGCAGGAAGAAAGGAGAGTGGCCTGAGCCCGGTAAGTGCTTTCCTTTTTTAACAAAGCTCCGGCGAGAGGGAGCGCGGAGCGAGCGCGGAGCGACCCCTCCCAGCGCGGCTTATTGGGATTTGCCCATCCCTAAAAATAAATCTTCCCCTTTTCCTTTTACAGGGCCTTTCAAGCCGTATCCCCCAGGTCCTCGTGGAGGGTAATGAAGGCGCAAGGCAGGGCTTGGAGCTGCCTGAATTATTCATCAGGAATAATATTTGTGGCCTTTTCCTTCTGGTGGTGAATCAATGGAGAATTTATGGGCGAGGATCCCCACTGGCTGTGAGGACGGCAGCGTTTGCCAAAAATTGGGGATGGTGATGATGGTGATGATGATGGTGGTGGATTTGGGGGTCCATCACCCTTTCTGCCACTCTCCCATCTCCTGAGAGGGACGAGTGTGGGGTGGCTGTGGCACCGGGTGGGGACATCTGGAGAGCACCATCCCCTGGCCCTGGGACAGCTGTGGTGTTTGCTGGGTCCCCAGGACCAAGGAGGAATTGATGAATCTGACTCCATGTTCTCAGAAAGCTAATTCATTCTTTTATGATATTATATTATATAAAAGAATACTATACTAAAACTATACTAGAGAAAGGATATTTACAGAAGGCTTAACAAGATAAAACTCGCGGGAATTTGGCACAAGGTCCCAACGCCAGGCACTGGGATCTCACTGGTTTGTGGCCAAAGTCAAGCCTGGCCTTGCTGTGCCTGGGGGAGGGACAGAAGCACGAGGGGAGGATGGTTTTTTATATTAATACAAAAGATGTAATTGTCCTTAATATCATAGAGCCTTGTTAATGAAAGCACAGTGTAAATCGTGTTATGATTCCAAATTTTGTACAATAGTTCGACTGAAATGTTAATTAGTCTGTCCCAAAATGGAATTTTAAAAGACAAAAATAAAAGGTATCTCAAATCAGAAACAATATAGACCTTACTATAATAATAACTTTAGGACTTAAAATGTTACAAAAAGATTCACAACAACCTTCCTTCTACCTCAAACTACTTCAAAAACAGCCTTAAAACAATTAAATCAATTCAATTATTAGCTAAGTAAACAATCTCATACCCTAAACAATTTCTCTTACATTAAACAATTTATTAACTTATTAACTTAATAATTAATTAAATTTATTAATTTATTAACTAATATTCAAAGTGTAAGGCATACAACTCTACAAAACAGAATAACAAATAATTTTCTTTTATTAATACATAAAGATAAGTATAAAGATTTTCTTAAAATATGTTATTTAATCATTCTAACCATTTGATATCTATACATAAAAACATACAACAATTACAAAAAATATAACCAAACTCAAAGTCAAAAAAATATACATGTTTCATTAACTGAACCTTACACCAATATTAAAAAAAACTTTAAAAAATAAACATATATCTACTAATTATCATAATATTTACACCTTATATAATAATAATATAATTTCTATACAAATATATAAAAATATTAAAAATATATTAAATAAATAAATATATAAAATAAATATTGTAAATATAAAAATATAAAAATATATTAAATATAATGTTTATGCCTTATACAATCAAAATATAATTTATATAGAAATAAATAAAAATAAATATATTAAATATATATTAAATAAATCTTTAAATATGAAACAAAATATTATAAATATATTAATAAATATAAAATATATGTTAAATATAATATTTATACCTTACACTATTATAATATTTATACCTTTATACCCATCTACTTCAATATATCCAACAAAAGTTTAACAAAACAATCAAAGCAGCATTCATAGTTCAAACAAGAGTCCATGTGTGAGAACCTCCAGACCCCCCAGCACCACCTGAGCCACAGGGGAAGCCCCCAAGGACAGGGACAGTGTCACAGGGGTGCCCTGGCAGGGCAGGACTTGTCTGAGGTGTCTCCTCAATCCCCTCTGGCTCCTCCAGGAGCAGCCTGGATCAGGGGCTTCACCTGGTGAGAAGCTCTTGTGGAGAAACTGGGAGCAGGACAGGGCTCCTGGAGCAGGTCCAGTGCAGGCACCCCAGAGCTTCAGGGAACTGCTGAGGGAAACCAAGGAAAGTTCCAGAAGAGGACCTGGACCCTCTTCCCACCTTTCCTGCTGGCTCTGAGCTCTCCCTTTACTCAGAGCAGGGGAAGGGGGAATCCCATTTCTACATCTGCATGGGCAGCTAATGCTGCTGTGAGCCCTGCTTCCCACTGCATCCCATTGATCCCATCCCACTGCATCCCACTGCATCCCATTGATCCCATCCCACTGCATCCCACTGCATCCCATCCCACTGCATCCCACTGCATCCCATTGATCCCACCCCATTGCATCCCACTGCATCCCATTGATCCCATCCCATCGCATCCCACTGCATCCCATTGATCCCATCCCATCGCATCCCACTGCATCCCATCCCATCCCATTGATCCCATCCCATTGCATCCCATTGCTTCCCACTGCATCCCATTGATCCCATCCCATTGCATCCCACTGCATCCCATTGCTTCCCAATGCATCCCATTGATCCCATCCCATTGCTTCCCACTGCATCCCATCCCACTGCATCCCATCCCATCCCATCCCATCCCATTGATCCCATCCCATTGCTTCCCACTGCATCCCATTGATCCCACCCCATTGCATCCCACTGCATCCCATTGATCCCATCCCATCGCATCCCACTGCATCCTATCCCATCCCATTGATCCCATCCCATTGCATCCCATTGCTTCCCACTGCATCCCATTGATCCCATCCCATTGCATCCCACTGTATCCCATCCCACTGCTTCCCATCCCATCGCATACCACTGATCCCATCCCATCCCATAAATCCCATCCCACTGATCCCATCCCATTGCATCCCATCCTGTTGCATCCCATTGCTTCCCATTGCATCCCATTACATTGATCCCATCCCACTGCTTCCCATCCCATCGATCCCACCCCATCCCATAAATCCACTCCCACTGATCCCACCCCATCCCATCCCACTGATCCCATCCCATCCCATTGATCCCACCCCATCCCATCCCACTGATCCCATCCCATCCCATGAGATAAAAAAGTGGTTTTGAGAGAGTTTTTGTGAGGGAATTGCAGTTTTAAACCCAAACTGAGCAGTTTTGCAGGGTCCATCCCATCTTTCTGCCTTTTCCCTGCCAGGGATGAGCTCCCAGCAGAAGGTGGAAGCTCCATGGACAGTTGGAGCTGCTGAGGAGCTTTGGGGAAAGGCCCTTTCTCAGCTGCTTTTGGGATGGAAGGTCCTTGTTCAGAGCAGGGGGACCTCACAAGGGACTGACTGCAGCTGGCTCAGAGGGGGCAGAAGCAGTTCCCTGGTTTGGATTTAAAGAACAGATCATGGAAGTCCCACATATATATCTCAAAAATTAAGCACATTTTTAAAAAATAGGAGTGTTCATCACACCTTTAATATTCCTCATTCTCCCACAAATCAAACAATTGTTAAAAAAAACCACCATCAAACATTAAAACACATTTTTAATCAATCAAGGAATCATGGAATTGTTTGGTTTGGAAGGGACCTTAAAGCCCATCTTATTCCACCCCTTCTCACAGGCAGGGCCACCTTGCACTGCTCCAGGTTGTCCATCCTGCCTTGGCCACCTCCAGGGATGGGGCAGGATCAGATCATGCTCAGCCAGGTGCAAACTGTGCTGACCACAGGGGTCTGGGATCAGCTTTTGCTGCAGCAGCCATTCCTGACACGTAAAACTTGGCTTTTACACCTGAGATTTGCACCTGCACCCCCTCCACCCAAACAAAACCCCCCGGGAGGGCTTCACAAAGCTCCAAACCTCCCCACACAGCCCCCCAACCCCATCAGCGATGAGGATGAGCCCAAGCCCTCACCCAGCACCTCCAGGTGACAGCGAGAAGGTGGCTCTGCTCGTCAGGGTGGCACCGTGTCACCCAGGCCAAGGAGAAGAGCCCTAATGCAGTTTTGACAACGAGACCATCAGTTAAGTGCTCCGTGTGGATATTTCCCCCTCTCTCTATTGTTTATTATTGGAAGTTACAAGTAGCTAAAGACCTCCCCAATTATCTGGGAGCCACTTAAGAGCAATTGAGCACCTGTCACCCACTGAATGGGCTGCCTCGCCCTAATGACAGGAGAGGAGAAAAGCTGCAGGTCAGCAGTGCCGGGATGCCGGCAATTTACAGCCGAGCAGGGCCAGCTCCAGGCGCAGAGACAGGAGAAAAACACCTCGAGAGGCAGGAGGAGGGAAGGGACCGGGATAAACCTCCCCAGGACGGGTGGGAGCCGCGATGAGCACAGCTCGAGGGTCACTGCTCGGATGTGGAGCTCTGCAGCATCCCTGGGGATGTGCAGCATGTAAATAGGAAAGGAAAAGTCCCAGGAATCATTCACTGAGCATCAGCCAGCGTGGCAAAAAAAAAGTCCTGGGCTTTTTCCTCACACCAGAGTTTGGTTCTGGCTGCTGGGAGGGCTGGAGGTGCTGCAAACACCCAGCACAGAGCCTGAACCTCCAGGACTGGGGCTGCATTTCCCAGGTGAGGCCACTTCAGACAGCCTTAGACATGAAAAGCTTTGCTTTTGAGGCATCATTTGGAATAGATTCGTTATAATTTCTATGTAATAGAAATGTATCAAGCAGGTTAATTGTATAGAATGACATGAAAAAAAATCTGACAGGGTAGCAGCCAAAGCTGAGGTGATGTATCCCCACCAGGAATGAGGAAATATGTGTGTAAAATATCCTAAAAGTCGTGTTGTAGGAAGGAGGCTGCACTCAGCTCTCTGGAACAAAGCCTGAAGCCATCCTCTCCCCTCTGGAGCACCTGGAACCACCTTCCCTGGAAGAGCAGGGGCTTTTCTCCTAAGAGAAGAAAGCTGCCCATGCAGCTTTCAGTATATTTTCAGTATATTTTCAGTATATTTTCAGTATATTTTCAGTATATTTTCAGTATATTTTCAGTATATTTTCAGCATTTTTTCAGTATTTTTCCAATGCACACAGCTCTGGATTTGTGCAGCAAGGATGTGGCAAGAGGAGAACCCAGCAGTGATCCCCTATTCTGAGAGTGTGCCCAGGAAATGGGGGGCTGGGAATGGGGGAGAAGGTGCCAACCTGGAAAAGTTCATCGATAGAAACATAAAATTAAAATAATTTGCGTCAATTCTGCTGAGTGGCTGTTAGGCCTAATTGTTATTGACTCCTCACTGTAATTATTAAGGCTTACACAGAGCTGGGCTGGAAAAGGAGCTGGGTTTGGGACCCCCACACACTCAGAGTGTCCCCCCACATGCCCAGGAGTGGGACAGGGATGTGTGGGCTCCTTGGTTCTTGGAAACAGCCCCAAAAGCAGCAAAGGCGGGAATTTGGCCCATGTTTGGCATGCAGGAATGAGGGGGAAGATGGAGAAGGGATGAAGGAGGGGAAATGCAAAGGCAGATGGGAGGAATGGGCAAGGCTGAGCAGGCAGCCCCAGAGGGAGCCCGTGGGTGCTGCCAGGGCTGCTGGCTCAGAGTGGGCTTGGGTGATTTCCTCCCCTCCTTCCTTTGTTTCTGCTGGCAGCACCGAGCCCAGGCAGCAGAGGAGCTGATCAATAGGAACACGGTGTTTGCATGGATCATACATGCCAAGAGCACGTTCCCAGATCAATGCCGAGGGCTCGCACAACCAGGGGAGGGGAGGGGAGGGGAGGGGAGGGGAGAGCAAACCCACCCTGGCAGGATGAGCCACAGGATGTTCTGTTTCCATGGCAATGGGCTGCTCTCCCCCCACCCCGCACCCTGCTGGGGACCCCTCTCAGCACCCCAAGGCAGGGCAGGCATCCCACAGGGGTCTCCCCCTGCTCAGGGGGGTCCTGCTGCCCTCACGGCCTCAGGAACGGGCTCAGGAACGAATGACACCTCATTCTGTGACAATGAGGCGTCACCACCACACCTCCAGCTCTGGAGAAGATCCTCGTCCTGGTTTTCCTCATTCCCACCGGCCAGGGCTGCAACCAGAGCTCCCAAGGGCCCGTGTGGATCCCAGCTCCAGCTCCCCACCTGCCCCAGGGCTCCCAGGAATTCAGCAGATCCTGTCTTTAAAGTGTTCTTCAGCAGAACCTGGCTTTAAAGTGCTCTGGCAATGAAAAGCACTGGAGAAAAGTGCTCAGAAAGCTGAATGGAACCAGATCTTGTCCAGCCAAGGGTGGACATCCCCTGCTTTGTTCCCCTGCAAAGAAAGACACCCTGAGCCAAATCCCCCCTAAAACAGCCCAAAGGGGAGCCTGGGGGTTTCTGGCCCACCTTCCCTGCCAGGTCTCACTCGTGCCTGGCTGCAGGGAGGAGGGAGGCTGGAGCTGCAGCAGAGGCAGCCAATAATTCCCAGCCAATAAAGTTATCTGAGGGTAATCATTAAGGCCTTACGAGCAATGCAGCTCGTGTGGAGCTGGGGAGAGCACGAGCCAGGCTCTGCTGCAGATGTCCTTGCAGGCAGCAGCTGACCTTGGCCAGGCACAGCCACACAGCTGCTGCCAGACCCCCTCCCCATCCAGGGGTGGGATATCACTGCAAGGGAGGGCCCTGGCCCCAGTGGCCAACTCTGTGTCCCTCCTGCAGTGAGGAAAGGGAGCAGGGTGGTGAGAGGATGATGGGGAGGAGATGAAGGAGGTGGGACGGGCTGGAAGCCCTTGGGGTCACAACTGGAGCTCTGGAATGTCACCTACACACCCCTGAGGGTGGGCATTGTCCTGCACACTTCTCCTGGGACAATTGTGGGTGAGAGGCTGCCCCAGCCATGAGTGTTGGCCCCCAGAAACCCCCCCTGTGCTGGGCTGAGCCCCCAGCGTGGGCAGCAGGGGAGGGGGGGATTCTGCCCCTGTGCTCAGGTGAGACCCCACCTGCAGAGCTGCCCCAGCCCTGGGCACCAGCAGCAGGAGGACGTGGAGCTGCTGGAGCCAGGCCAGAGGAGGCACGGAGATGCTGCAAGGGCTGGAGCCCCTCTGCTCTGGAGCCAGCCTGGCACAGCTGGGGGAGCTCAGCTGGACAAGAGAAGGCTCCAGGGACACCTGAGAGCCCCTGGCAGGGCCTGAAGGGGCTCCAGGAGAGCTGCAGAGGGACTGGGGACAAGGCCTGCAGGGACAGGAGCCAGGCAATGGCTCCCAGTGCCAGAGGGCAGGGCTGGATGGGATCTTGGCAATCAGGAATTGTTCCCTGGCAGGGTGGGCAGGCCCTGGCACAGGGTGCCCAGAGCAGCTGGGGCTGCCCCTGCATCCCTGGCAGTGCCCAAGGCCAGGCTGGACAGGGCTGGGAGCAGCCTGGGACAGTGGGAGGTGTCGCTGTCCATGGCAGGGGTGGCACTGGATGGGCTTTGAGGTCCCTTCCACACCAGTTCTGGGATTCTGGAATTCTCTGCAGTCTCATGAGCCCTTGGAGCAGCAGAGCTGCTTCCCAAAGCAGCATTTCAGGTGCTGGCAGCCCATGGGCAGAGGTGGCACTGAAGTGTCTCTGACAGGATTTGCACCACTTCGACCCTGCTATTGTGTAAAACATTTTTTTTTTTTAAATCAGCCAGGAAGCAAATTAAAAAAGTTGGCTGTGCAGGAATTAGGCCTTTTGGCTGATAGTTTGGGAAGCATCTGTCTCCATTGCCTGCAAATTAGTCTTCCACAGGAGAGTAATCAGATGTTTAATGCAGCCACAAATGAAATCACCCATCATTAACCATTCAAACCAAGAGGTCTGGAAAGGACTGGACCTACAAATCCCCCTGGACTGAGGGCAGGAGGAGCTGGGGAGGGGCTGGTGCCACAGTTTTGGGATGGGGGCAATGAGAGCCATGCTCTGCTCATGAGGCTCCACCTGCCTGGAAGGCCTGAGAAGGGGATGGGCTCTGATGAACCAAAGCCCAGCTGGGGTATTTGGAGCAAAACCAGAGATCTGAGCCAGAAAAACTCAGCTTTGTGAAGGACCAGGGGTGGGTGTGGTGAGGTCTCAGAACCTGCTGCTCTCCCAGGAATTGGTTTCCAGTTTGCTAAGGCAGCATCTCCCCCAGCCCATGGGGGAATCACTCTGGAGGGGCAGCATTGGCCTCATCATCCTCCTCCTCCTCCTCCTCCTCACAACCCCCTGCCCACCCATCTCACAGTCCTGGAGCTCTGGGTTGGCCCCACAGCACCCAGAGGTGCTGGAGGGACATGTGGGACAGGGAATGTGCTGGGATGTCCTGGGACATCCCCAGACCCTGCAGTGGCCCCAGCTGGGGCAGAGGGGAATCCCAGGGGTTGAAGGCAGTGCGACACACTGGTGCTTTGGGGCTGAGAAAAAGCTCAAAGGACCTTTCCCCCCTGGTTTTGGTCTCTCCAAACTCCAGTTTGGAGTGAATTCCTGGGGGGAAAATCCCAATCCAAGTGTTGAATTTGCCAGCAGCCACAGGAAAGGGGGAGGTACAGATGGTGCCAGCTGTGCCCTGCCTTGCTGGGGCAGCCCCCAGCACAGGAGCTGTGTAAAACCTCCCAAACCAGGATTTTTGGGATATTCTCCACACATATTTTCTCATTCATGATGGGAATACATCACTTCATGCTTTGATTGTGGGTTTTTATCACACCATTCACCCTCAGGTGCCTCTGCACCTGTTTGGGCTGGAAGTTCATCATCAGATACAGGAAAAAAAACCCAGGGAATTTTGGTCCCAGGCTGACACCAACACAAATGCATGACAAACACAGAGAGCCAGGGAGACATTTACCCCTGTGAGAGAGGTCAGCACAGAGGTTATGGAGCATCTGAGCCCTGGGGAGCTGCTCCATCCATTCTGCCCTTAAAGAGTAATCCCTTAAAAATGACTTTTGTGCCAGAGAAGGGAAGGAGATGGAGGGAGTGTGAGAGCCTGCCTGCTGGAGAAGTAAGTTCTTTGTTGCCTACAGCTTGTTAAATCCATACATTGAAGAGAAGAATAAATAAAAAATCAAATCTCTACTTCTGAAAAGCGTTTCTGTGGGGAGCTGCTTCCCTGAATCTTCCAGCCCTGGCTGTGTCAATAAATCAATAGCTGATGCAGGTTGGCTGCAATCGGCTGCAGGAGAGCAGGGGGTGATGGATGGACAGCAGAGAGGCAAATCTGAGAGATAGGGCAGAGGTGATGCTCACCTTGAGCTTTATTGTTTGCCACTGCCAGACAGGGGAGCGGGGAGGCACTCGGGGCAGTGCTGAGCGTGTGCAGCCCTCACCACCCGCCCTATGGAGGAGTTCTGCCCTTGGGGGATATTGTGGGAATGCTTTGGGGAACTTTTCAGACCTTTTGGGGAATTCTTGGTGATTTTTTTTTTAAATTTTGGAGGGATTTTTGGGGAATTTTTTGAGAATTTTTCTGGAATTTTAGGGGGAATTTTTTGTGAATTTTCTGACTTTTTTTTGAATTTTTTGAGATTTTTTTCTGGAATTTTAGGGGGATTTTTTGGTGATTTTTCTGAATTTTTGGGGAATTCTTTGAGTTTTTGTTTTTTTTTATTTTGGGGGATTTTTGGGGAAATTTTCTGCTTTTTTTGGGAATTCTTGGAGTTTTTTTAATTTTCGGGAATTTTTCTGACTTTTTCTTAATTCTTTGAGTTTTTTTTTAATTTTGGGGGGATTTTTAAGGAATTTTCTGATTTTTTTTGGCAATTCTTTCAGAATTTATTTTAATTTTGGGGGGATTTTGGGGGAATTTTCTGACTTTTTTTTTAATTTTTTGAGATTTTTTTCTGGAATTTTAGGGGGATTTTTTGTGAAATTTCTGACTTTTTTGGGGAATTCTTTGAGAATTTGTATTTAATTTTGGGGGAAATTTTCTGCCTTTTTTGGGAATTCTTTGAGGTTTTTTTTAATTTTTGGGAATTTTTCTGACTTTTTTTAATTCTTGGAGAATTTTTTTAATTTTGGGGGATTTTTAAGGAATTTTCTGATTTTTTTGGGAATACTTTGAGAATTTTTTTTTAATTTTGGGGGAATTTTCTGCCTGTTTTGGGAATTCTTTGAGTGTTGTTTTTTAATTTTGCGGGGATTTTTGGGGAATTTTCTGAATTTTTGGGGAATTCTTTGAGATTTTTTTTAATTTTGGGGGATTTGGGGGGGGGATTTTCTGCCTTTTTTGGGAATTCTTTGAAAAAATTTTTTTAAATTTTAGGGGGAATTTTGGGGGATTTTTCTGACTTTTTTAATGCTTTGAGAATTTTTTTAATTTTAGGGGGAATTTTTTGTGAATTTTCTGACTTTTTTGGGGAATTCTTCGAGAATTTTTTTTAATTTTAGGGAGAACTTTTTGCTTTTTGGGGATTTTTCTGACTTTTTTTTTAATTCTTTGAGAATTTTTTTTAATTTTGCAGGGATTTTGGGGGAATTTTCTGACTTTTTTGGGAATTCTTTGAGAATTTTTTTTAATTTTGCGGGGATTTTGGGGGGGGATTTTTTGGGAATTTTCTGACTTTTTTGGGAATTCTTTGAGAATTTTGGGAATTTTGAGGGGAATTTTTGGGGGAATTTTCTGACTCTCTGGGGAATTCTTTGAGAAATTTTTTTTAATTTAGGGGGAATTTTGGGGGGGAATTTTCTGACTTTTTGGGAATTCTTTGAATTTTTTTTGGGGGGGTACTTTTCTGACTTTTTTTGAAATTCTTTGAGAATTTTTCTTTTAATTTTAGGGGATATTTTGGGGAAAATTTTGGGGAATTTTCTGACTTTTTTGGGAATTCTTTGAGAATTTTTTTGAAAATTCAGTGGGATTTTGGGTGGAATTTTCTGACTTTTTTTAATTCTGTGAGATTTTTGGGAGAGGGTTTTGAGAATTTTGGGATTTTTTTGGGAATTCTCTGAGAATTTTTTTTTAATTTTGGGGGGAGTTTGGGGGGATTTTTCTGATTTTTTAAAATTCTTTGAGAATTTTTGGGGGGAGATTTTTTTTGAGAATTTTGGGAATTTTCTTGGGAATTCTTTGAGAATTTTTTTTTTAATTTTGGGGGGAGTTTGGGGGGATTTTTCTGACTTTTTAAAAATTCTTTGAGAATTTTTTGGGGATTTTTTTTTTTATTTTTGGGGGAATTTTTTGAGAATTTTGGGAAATTTTTTTGGGAATCTCCCCAGAGCCCTCCACTCCCCAAGAGCCTCCCATGCCCCTCCTCTGCCTCCCACCCAGTGCTCTCCTCTGTCACACAAATGGTGAAAGTGAGAAGAGAAGCTGAAGGATGCTCTGTGAGGCTGGGGAGGAGGGATGGCCCTGGGCAGGGGCTCCCACAAGGAGCTCTCAGTTTTGGGTGCAAGGAAACTTCCCTGCTCCTGTTTGGGAAGGAGAGAAATGTGGGATTGTTCAGTGTTGGAACCCTGGCTACTGAGAATTTTGAACTTTCTGCACTGATCCCCAGGAGAACATTACATCTGAGCTGAAGAGATTCCACAGTTTCCTCATTTGCCATCAGGAAGGGGAAGAAGGACCAGGTCTCCTGGTCTGGAGCTGGGTTCAGGCAGCACAGACCAAACCCAGCAGAGCCCAGGACCAGGCCAGGGCAGGGTTAGGGTCAGGATGAGCCCAGCTCAGGAGGTGAAATCTTCCCTTCTGCCACCCTCCTGCTGCCCCACAGCTCTGCTGAGCTCGGGGAGAGCTTTGGGACCCTCCCTGTGCCCTGGGGCTGGTGCCAGAGGGCAGCTGGTGACAGACAAGGTGACCATTGTCACTCTGAAGCATTTCTCCTGAACTTCTGCTGCCTGAGTGGCCCCACTGAGGCTGCACTGGCCTCCTGCAGGTGCCCTCAGGGGAAATTGCAGCCCCTCCAAACCCATCCAGGGAGTTCCTCAACACGAGGAAGCACAGAGAGAAAAGGATTCACCCTGGCTTGCCCTGAGCCTGCCCTCAGAGAGAGTTGGAAACCCCCATGTTCTCTTAGGAAAGCAAGAAAATAACCATGTCCCCTCTTCTCCAGGCTGATCTCAATTTTTAGGGCTCCTCAAATGCCCCCTCATGAGCCCTGGTGCCTCTCCCTGCTCAGCTCCCAGGGCAGGAGCAGATGGGTTATTGAGTGTGGGCTGACCCAGGACTAAAAGGATCTGCTCTGATTTCTCCTCTGCTCCTCTGCCAACCATTGCCAACATCCCTTTTGCCTGTTTGTCTGAGATGACATTTCCAAAGAGCTCCCCACATTAATCCCAGAGCTCCTCCCTGAGCAGCAGCAGCAGCAGGAGCCAGTTTGGAGCCCACAGAGGGGTTAAGGCTGTTTTCCCCACATCCACATTGTATTTCACCTGCCCTTTTATTGTCCAGACTCCTCATACCCTTAGATCCTTCTGCAAACTTTCCCAATCATTCTTTGCAGCAACTTCCATGACAATTCCTGCCTCCCCACCAATAAACTCTGAATTTTCTGCTTTTTTTCCTGAATTATTTCAGACTCTGTGGATCAGGGCGAGTCCCAGAACTGACCCCTGCAAACCTCACATGGAAATCCTCCATGGTGGTTGGTTCAGGCACCAGCTGGTCACATTCCTGGTCCCAGGTTCTCCAGGAGAAGCAAACCTGAGTAAAATGGGGTCTGCTTTGGAGAGCATGGAAGAAGCAACAGGTCCTGTAAGATAAACGGGAATGTTGAGGAAGATCCTTCACCCAGCAAGAGCCCTCTGCCATGGAGGGGTTCTCTTCAAGCCCTTGGGCTGTCCTGCATGTGCATGTCTGTCCTGGGGTCTGTCTGTCCTCAGGTCTGTCTGTCCAGCCTGTTCATCACCTGGCCTGGGATCCCATGGAGCAATCCATGCCTGGAAACCTGCAGAGTTGGATTTTCACAGAATCAGAGAATCCCAGACTCGTTTGGGTTGGATGGGACCTTCAAGGTCCCCCAGTTCCAGCCCCTGCCATGGCACCCCCTGGACACCCCTGTTTTCTCCTGGGATAGTGCAGGGGTGGCCATCAGGGCAAGGTTCTTCTCCCCAGGGCTGCTGGGCACTGCCCAGGCTCCCTCAATGGTCCCCAAGGCTGCCAGAGCTCCAGGATTAAATTAGATTAAACCCAAGTAAACCCAGGATTAAACTAGATTTAAACCCAAGTAACTTCTTCACTTACTCAGGAGCATTAGAGGCACCTTACACATGGAAATTAAGAACCATTTGAAACACCCTGCATTGGCAGGTCAAAATATTTAATTTTAGTAGTATTTCATTTCATTTCAGTGTTTGGACACTGCTCCCAGGGAGGCTCAGGGTGGGATTGTTGGGGTGTCTGGGCAGGGTTGGATTTGATCCTTGGGGGTCCCTTCCAGCTCAGGATATTCCAGGATTCTGTGATTCCAACCAAGCCATGGAGATGCTGCATCCCCTCCCCTTGGCTTTCAGCCTCCTTGTGTCCCAAAGGCTGCAGCAGACCCACAACCACCTCAGTTTGCCCAGCAGCTTTCCCCTTTGAGAAGGGGAGAAGCAGAGGAATCCAACTTCACTTTGTTCCTCCCTCCAGTTCACTCTTGTTTCCATTCAAAGCAGCTTGGAAAACAATAGCCAAAAATAACCAGGGAGGGCTGGAGGGAGAGGACACTGCTATGGCAACTGCTGTCACTCCCTGCCCTGCTGAGGAGCCAGAGCTGCACGTTTGTCTCTATTCCCCACAAGATTGGCTCAGCCCCAGCCCCAGGCATGCCCTGAGCCAGTCTGGGTGGGCAAACTGGCACCTCACCCACTGGGCACTGCTGGGCAGGTGAGGGGCAGCCAGGAGCAAACAAAAACATAAAACCTGGGTGTCACCACAATTCTCTTCACTGAGAAAAGCAAGGCACAATTCTTCCCAAGAATATTTCTGAGATTCTCTGAACCTCAGAGAAAGGAAAAACAATTCTTATCGCATTTGCTGTGCCTGTGTTTTGCCAAAGTAGAATGCAATGTGGAGATTGCTTACCCACAGTGTTTGGTTCCATGGTCTGTCAGGGATCATCACATCCCAATGTGTAGCCCCAGATTTCTCTTCACAGAGAAAAGCAAGGCACAATTCTTCCCAAGAATATTCTTATCTCTCCCAAGAATATTCTTATTTGCTGTGCCTGTGTTTGTGCCAAAGTAGAATGCAATGTGGAGATTGTTTACCCACAGTGATGGTGGTTTGGTTCCTTGGCCTGTCAGGGCCAGGTGTGTGGCCCCATATTTCTCTTGAAAAAGAAAAGCAAGGCACAATTCTTCCCAATAATATTCTTATCTCATTTGCTGTGCCTGACTTTGTGCCAAAGTAGAATGGAATGTGGAGATTGTTTTACCCACAGTGCTGATGTTTTGGTTCCTTGGCCTGTCAGGGTCAGGCGTGTAGCCCCACATTTCTCTTGAAAAAGAAAAGCAAGGCACAATTCTTCCCAAGAATATTCTTATCTCTCCCAAGAATATTCTTATTTGCTGTGCCTGTGTTTGTGCCACAGTAGAATGCAATGTGGAGATTGTTTTACCCACAGTGCTGATGTTTTGGTTCCTTGGCCTGTCAGGGTCAGGTGTGTAGCCCCACATTTCTCTTGAAAAAGAAAAGCAAGGCACAATTCTTCCCAAGAATATTCTTATCTCTCCCAAGAATATTCTTATTTGCTGTGCCTGTGTTTGTGCCACAGTAGAATGGAATGTGGAGATTGTTTTACCCCCAGTGATGGTGCTTTGGTTCCTTGGCCTGTCAGGGCCAGGTGTGTGTGTGTGTCAGGACTGAGGGTGACAGTCACGAGATTCTGTGCAGTTGTGTGCAGAGCTGAGTGCTTGGCAGATTCAGTTTAGATGTAATGTAACACAGTGCAATATAATTTAGAATTATATAGTATAATCAAGTAATTAATTAGCCTTCTGATATCAATGGAGTCCTGCTCATCATTCCTCCCCTTCATCAGGGGCAAAAATATCCACTGTACCTGGGGGCTGCAAGTGTTTGGAAGTGGGTGGAAAAGAGCAGAGTTGTGGTTTCTGTGCTGGGTCTCCCCCACCATCCATGCAAAGGTTTCATGAGCACGGCCACAACAAGGCAGAGATGCTTAAAAATAAAAATAACCCAGCCAAGGGCAGCCAGAGAGTGCTCTTAGGGCGACAGCACGGGCTGGATGTGAGAGGATGAGATGTTTAAAAGGTTTGAAAGCAAACCTAAAGCCAGATCAAAAAGACAGGCACTGCATGGTGTAAAAACCCCTCAGGCTTTTCCAGATCACTTCAGACTCCTCAAGGAGATGCTGGGTTGAGGCTGCAGTAAATGGAATGGAGAGGTTTGGCTCTCCTTCCCTCTCTGGGGGAGCCAAGACCTTGCTCACAAGCTGGATGAGGAGATTTGTTTGTGCTGGGTTTGGGTTTATGCTCTGGGTGCCTCGTTAGGCTCATCTTGGTCTTTACCCAAATCCTCTTTGAGTTCATCTGAAATGCCCCAAAGCAGCATCTGCCCTGCAGAGCTCTGCTGTCCCTTTCCTGCCATTTATTGCTGAGGACAGAGTTCCTGTAGGTTTTAACATCCTAAAATCTGCAGGTGGGCCAGATTTTGGGTCACACTCAGTTTCCTTCAGGTTCCTTCAGAGCAGGAAAGCCAAATCCAACCCTCCTGCTGAGGTCCCACATACAGGGCTGAGTGGGAGCAGGAACCTCCACATGTCTGGCCCAGAGTCATGAAAAAAAAATCATTCTCAGCCTTTATTTTTTTCCCCTGAAGGTACAGCTTGTCAACATCTCCCCTGAAATAAACCCAGGGAAGAAATAATTGGATTAAACCCGAGTAACTTCTTCACTTACTCAGGAGCATTAGAGGCACCTTACACATGGAAATTAAGTACCATTTGAAACATCCTGCATTGGCAGGTCAAAGTATTTAATTTCAGCTTTTAAATAGCATTTCCTTCCGGAGCTTTCCCTCAGCCACTTCATTCAGCTGAAGTCAACACAGCTCCTGGTGTTTGTCTGATGAAGGACTTGTCACATCACAGGTTCCATTCCTGCTCATCCCTGCTCTGATTTTCAGCTTTCCTCCAAGGGAGCAGCCAGGCTCCTGCCTCAGCAGCTGGGGAAAGCCTGAGGTCCTGGCATGATCCCAGCTGGATTCCTCTCCAGCCCTGCCACCCTGGCATTGCCTGGGCACTCTCAGGAAGAGCAGCAGGTGCCACATGCTCCCAGTTTGAGGACTGGAAACTGATTCAGGGACAACAAATGGATTCACTCCAAACTCCTGAGGAAGGGAGCAGGGTCAGGACTCAGTGGAATCACAGAATCATTAATTTTGGAAAAGCCCTCTGAGATCATCGAGCCCTGCCATTAACCCAGCCCTGTGGTCACCACTAAACCACATCCCCAGGCACCACATCCACGCTTTTTTTTGGACACTTCCAGTGGTGGTGACTGTACCACTGCTCTGGGAAGCCTGTGCCAATGCCTGGCCACCCTTTCCAGGAAGAAATGTTTCCTAATATCCAAACTAAACCTCCTCTGGGGCAGCTTGAGGCCTTTTCTTCTCTTCCTGTCACTTTTTACCTGGGAAAAAAAGACCCAAATCTCCATCTCCAGAATGTGCCCAGGGTAGCCCCAATATTCAGGCTGGAGCAGCTCCAGGGGGTCTTTTCCAGCCTAAATTAGTCTATGATTCCAAAATCATCAACAATTAACCCAGCACTAAACTGTGTCCCTAATCCACATCTCCTTTATATCCCTCCAGAGGCTGGGCTT
This sequence comes from Agelaius phoeniceus, assembly GCF_051311805.1. Classification (NCBI taxonomy): domain Eukaryota; kingdom Metazoa; phylum Chordata; class Aves; order Passeriformes; family Icteridae; genus Agelaius; species Agelaius phoeniceus. Next base: position 4,889,229 of record NC_135293.1, read on the forward strand.
TGTGTCCTGGTCTTCTCCTATGGCCTTGTGTGGCTTCAGTGGTGAAAAACCCACCTGAGAACCTGCCAGAGCTGGTTTCACCTAAGGAAGGGGATAATTTAAAGAATTACAGAGTGGTTTGGGTCAGAAGGGACCTTTGGGATCATCACATCCCAACCCCTGCCATGGGCGAAGGCAACACATCTCCCCTGGCACAGCTGGAGACAGGAAGGTGCTGCCAGGTGTGACAAACTTGGAGCTGCACATGAGGCTGGGGGCAGGATTGCCACCTGGGCAGGCACAGAATCATCCTGGGTCATGGAATCGTTCAGGTTGGCAGAGATTTAAGATCCTGGAGCCCAACCCACATCTCTGCAGGCACAGCAGGACGAGCTGCCTGGGGCCTGGCAGGGTCAGGATCTGCCAGGGATGACAGGGGAGGGCTGGTGGCTTCCTGGGACACCTCGCTGTCCCCCCTGGCCTGGGCAGGCACAGGTGCCATGGGCTGTGGAGTCCGGGATGCAGCCAGGAGCAGAGAACACCTTTCCTTCCTTCCTTCCTTGCAGCTGCAACAGCAAAGCAGTGGCAGGGAGCTGAGGGGGAGGATGGGCTTTTTTGTCCTCCTTTCATCTTGGCACTGACATCCCCTGGGTCAAGAGTGGCTCTTGCATGGGACCAGCCCTGCAGAGCCGTGCCCGGGCCCACAGGAGACGCCCACCATCGCCACCTCCTCCCAGCCGCACAGAAAATCCCCGGTGTCCCTGCCCTGGCCGGGCTCTGCTCCTTCCCCGGCTCTCGGTACAGTATCTGCCGGCCCCCTCCCTGCTCCTCGGGCTTTGTCAAAGCACATTTCCCAATTAGAGGATAAAAATATTCCATTCCTGACTCCGCGAGCTATCGATTTTGCCTGTAGCTGTGGAGGGGGCGAGGGCGGGCGTGTGCGGGGTAGGGAGAGGTGAAGGGCTGCAGGCACGAAGTGCAGCTGCCTCCCCCCTACCCCTTTATTATTATTGTTATTATTCATCCCGGTGAAAAGCAGCGAGCAGGACTGGTTAGCTCAGCTGACCACTGATAGAGAACAGGGGATCGATACTTAATTGACACAGGCTGGGCAGCCGGAGCAGGGATTGGAGATGGGGGAAGGTTTCTGGGAGGAGGCAGGGGAAGAGGAGAGAAGGAACAAAAGCCAGGGAAAGGAGGAGAGGCAGGGAGAGGGTGGGAGGAGCGGGGAAATAATGAAGGAAGAGGCAGAGAGGCCGGGGAGCCCCGCGGGAGCGCTGCCCTGGGAGCGGCTCCAGCCCGACTGTGGCGGGACAGGAGCGGTGACAGCGGGCCAGGGACTGTCCTGAGGGTGTCACAGCCTCTGTGGGGAGCAAGGTGTGGGCTCTGTGCTCTGCCGGGCACCCTCAGCACAGCGATGTGCCCAGGGCCAGCACTGCCAGCTGTACCTGCTTGCCCACCATCGTCGGGAGAGGGACAAGCACCGAGTGTCCCAAACAGCCCAGGGAACAACCTGCTGGCCTGGGGTCTCTGCCACCAGCTCACCAACCACCAAACAAGTCACAGAATCATAAAATCCCAGACTAGTTGGGGTTGGAAGGTGCTGCCAGCTGTCCCTGTGTTTGCCCACCGTCACTGGGAGAGGGACAAGCCCTGAGTATGGCTCCAGGGACAGAAGCACGCCCAGGAGACCCCAACAATGCCCAGGGAACAACGTGCTGACCTCTCCCACCAGCCTGGAGTGTAGCTCCACCTCCCTGTGTCTGTACTGTCCCTCCCGAGGCAGTACAGCCTGTCCCATGAGCTGTATCTGCCTCTAGAGGTGGTCTAAGCTCCCCACACCTTATTTTCCAGCCTCTGGTAACGCCTCCCAGAGCTGTTGGAAGGCTGAGTTTGAGCACAGCTCATCCAGTGAAGCTGCTCTAGACGGTGGCTGGTCTAAGCAGCCACAGAAAATGGTTGGAATGAGGCCTTTAAAGTCCTTGCCAACCCAAACCAGTCTGGGATTTTGTGATCCTGTGACTTGTTTTCTCTCCTTGGTCATCCTCTCTCTGCCCAACCCAGCCAACCCAGCTCACATGGCAGGGTCTCACTGAGCACAGATGTGTCACCTGGTGGCCCTGCTCATTCCAGTCCCTTGAGAAGAGCAAGTTCTGAGTGCTCAGCAGAGCTCACAGTGCCCTGGTTTATTGGGAGAAGCCCTGAGCAGGCTGGGGAGGGCACAGAGGCCAGGTGAGGTACCAGACCTGGCAGCCACACCTTGTTCCAGTCAGCTTCAGTGAGGGCCCCACCAGAGCCTCTCCCCTGGGTGGGGCACCAGGTTTACAAGGAAAATGTGGACAAGCTGGAGAACCATGAAGGGAATGGACAGGAGCAGGAGGTTTGGCCTTCGAGGAAGAGTAGAAGGCAGTGAGTTCATGTGCTCCAGAAGGGACAAGTGAGCAGCAAATCCAGAAGGACAGGACACTGGCTGGTTTCTTCACCATCTCAGATAAGGGGAGCACAGAAGAAACCAAGCCAGGCTGAAGATGGGCTCCTGGGCAGCAGCCAGCTTCTCTCTGAGGATTTTGGTGGCCCTTGGTGGCCCTGAACATGATTGTTACAGAGGTCTGAGGGAGGACAAGGTGGACATTCCTGCAGAACTCCAAGAGATACTGTGTGTGGTACAGAGGTCTCCAAAGGGAGCTTTGACCAGAAAAAGAGAAAATTCTTCACCTTCTCCAGGACTTGGCTACTCCAAAGCATTGGGCACGACATCCTTGGGGCCTTATGCTGGGCCAGGAAGGGAAAAGCCAAGACATGTCTTGACCTTCAAAGTCCTTCAGGACTTTGGAGCAGAGCTGGGCTCTCAGCCCAAGACAGAGGCAGCAGGACTCCTTCCATGGGCAAAAGGCTCCTCACCTCTGCCTGTGCAATAAGAGGGGTGACCTTTCCCAACCCTGAAGGTCACTTTTCTTCCTCTTTCATTTTCTTCTTGGCCCTTCCAGTTCTCTCAGCCACCATTTTCAATGGGGCACCCATGCACAGAAAGTTTTCAAGGCTGACCTTCACCAGCACCTCCCACCACACAACCCAGCTGTCCAGGGAGAGGCTGTTTGGCCTTGAGCAGAGCCCAGCAGAGCCTGTGGCTCCCAGTCAGCAGGAAGAAGAAGGCTCTTCCAGGCATCTCCTCCTGCTTCAGGTATTTCAACCTACACAGAGCATGGAGACACACCTGGAAGTGCCTGGATGGCAAAGGGTCAGACCTTCTTCCCACCCATTGCCCATGGATGGGAAAAGCAGATTTATTTAACTTGTCTTGGCACCAAACAAAGAGAGCTTTGAAAGCAGGATTGGGGTGGTGAGAAAACAACATTTTGATTTTACTTGTTGTTTGTATGGACTCTTAGGGGCCCAAACTGGCATCTGCTCCTTGTTCAGGTGTGGGCCCCACCAGGCCATGGCAGAGGAAACCTGCCTTGGCACCAACCAAAAAGAGCTTTGAAAGCAGGATTGGGGTGATAAGAAAACAACATTTTGATTTTACTTGTTTGTATGGACTCTTAGAGGCCCCGCCTGAGATTGGCTCCTTGTTCAGGTGTGGGCCCCACCAGGCCATGGCAGAGGGACCTTCATGGCAGGGCCTGCCTCGTCACTCTTGATCTATAACACGTCAGCCTTAAAAGGATCCTCTCCATCTCCTTAAACAATGCATTGCCGCCGTCCATCTCTCCCATTAATGCATCAAAAATCATTAGGCATTTCTATGGAGACCCATCACCATAAACGCAGCCTCCAAATGCACTCCGGCATTAAAGTGGCCAAAGTAAACTGAGGCTATTCCTGTGGTAAAACCCTCTCCTCACTCCCCCATCCCACCCCAGCCCTCCCCCAGCCCTCGCCGTCTCTCTTCCCTCGATCAATTTTATGGTGCTTGCCTGGGGTTCATTAATGTTTCCGGAATCTCTCTGTGCCCTGTTTAAAAATTCTTAATTAAGCAAGGTTTTTTTGTTTACACTTGAACTAATTACACTTTTAAACCCGACAATAAAACATCAGCTCTGGGCCATTAGGGCCCGCCACGGGCAGGCAATTCAGGAACTGCCATGCTCTGCAAGGAGATAGGAAGGCCGGGGATGCAGCCTAGCTTCCGTCAAGAGGACGCCAGGATCTTCACCGGCTACATGGAGATGGGGGCCAAGGGTTCCAGGAGCCAGATGTCCCCTTCAGCTCTTCCTCGTTCCCTCCGGATGCGCCTTCCCTCCGAGATAAGGCCTGGCAGAGGAGATGGATGGGGAGGTGTCCCCTCCCGGGCTCATCGCTGTTTGCCACGCTTGGGTTCTCCACACAAGCTGCTTGTTTTTCCAGAGTTGGCCCAGGAATGGGTGGTGGGGGAGATGGAGGCCTGGGGAGCCATGGGCCTGGAGGAGGAGGTAGGCCTGGGATGGCGTGGTTGGGTTGTGGCCAACAGGCTGGGCTGGAGCATGGGTCTGGACCCATGGAGGGGCTCTCCTGTCAGAGCTCAGCACATCCCTCCAGGTGTCCAGAGTTGCTGAGGACCCTGCCAGGGGGCTCAGAGACCCTGGCATGCAGCCCAGAGCACCTGTGGGTTTGATTGTGGCCCCTGGAGCAAGTTGCCAGCTTTGTATGAGGACCTGAAAGTCACAGAGGTTTGAATAGTATAATAATATAATTATCATAGGGTGAAAATGTAGATTTTAGGATTTTTGGTATGGGGGTTATGGGGACAAGATGGAGGAACTTGGGCGTGTCCAGCCTTCTTCTTCTTCTTGTTCTCCATTTTCTGCAGTGATGTTGGCACTGTGGGATTGGTTTACAGTAGAGGTGCACTGTCTAACATAGGTGATAGGTATTGGGAATTAAGTGTAAATATGTTATACGTAGTTTGTGGTATAAAAGGACAGCACCGCCTCAGGGGCGGTCAGTGCCTGTGGCTGCCCTGCTGAGCAGATCTCAGCTGGGCAGAAAGAAAATTTTATAGATAAAAATTAATAAACAACCTCAAGACCAAAAAGTGAAGAGTTCTGACTCGTTCTTCAGCCACGCAGGCCGAAGCAGAGACATCCTGCACATCTCAGGGCAGCAATTAACAACCAAAAACCCAAGACTCTTCCAGGTGGCCAAGGAGCAGAAGGGATGGAGCAGAACCTCTGGGACACGTCTGTCTCCATCAGCAAGGGAGTGGAGCACACCTCAGGAGCTTGGGCTCAGCTTCTCAGCGCTGCAGAAACTCTTTTTTCCTGGCCATCTTCTGCCTTGGGCTTTGTGAGTCCATCCCTGGGGACAGCAGCTGAGCTGGGGTGCTCAGTCCTTGGGGTGGTGGCAGCTGGTGCTGCTGGAGACCCTCCAGGCAGGAGATGGTGCAGCTGGTGCTGGACACAGGGTCACCCCTGCCCAACACCATCAATGCCCAAAAGTGCCCATGAGCACAGAAACAGGGCTCACCCAGGAGCTGTTCTGCTCCAATCAGGACCAGCAGGTGCTGGTCACAAGCTCACCTCCCACCACAGTTGTGGCCCTCCAGACACCAGCTCCAAACTGGTATCTCCTGCCTTCTTTCTGTCCCATGCAAAAGTACCCTTCCTGACATCAGGAAGGCCCATGGGGCAGGATGAAGGTGGGGCAGGATGAGTCTGGGACATGAGGAAGGTGGGAGATGAAGATGGGAACAGGGCAGAGTGGTTGGGAGCTTTTGGGACAAGTCAGTGGTGGCCAAATGGAGAAGGGAAGGCAGGACATGGCAGGGCACAGGTCCCTGCATGTTGGCAACTCTTGGTGGCCTCAGATTCCTGATTTCTGTGAATCTCCTGCTCTTGTTGCACTCCAGCAGCAGAGAGGTGGAAATCCTCCATATCCCACCCAGCCAGGCAGCCTCTTCCAGGTCCTTCAAGGCACCCACCAAGAGGAAAAGGGGAAACCAAGTCCTGATGGCCCAACTTTTGCTCAGATGCTTTCCTGAGATCCTCACCAGAGGGAAAAAACAGCGTTCCAGAGCTCCCTCTGCAAAAGTGGCTGTGGCAATTGAGCCTCTGGAAAATCCTTCCAGTAGGGGATTCAGATTGGATATGAAACATTTCTTCACTGGAAATGTGGTCAGGCACTGGCACAGGCTGCCCAGGGAGTGACCATCCCTGGAAGTGTTCAAAAGCCATGTGGATGAGGTTCAGTGGAGAAACAAAGCTGGGTTAATGGTTGGACTCAAAGATCTTGGAGGTCTTTTCCAACTATAACAATTCCATGATTCTGTGACTTCCTCTTCCCCCACCCTGGGAGCTTTTGCAGTGCAACAAACGCTCTGAGCAGGACCAAATCCTTACATCCAGCCCTATACCCTGCTCCCCACCTTGCTCCATCCCAAAAGGCTGCCCCCACCACCGCTGCCTTTTGGAAATCCCTTTCCCTGCTTGCTGCCAGCAGGGAGCTTGGGAAAAATGTCTCACCCTCACCGAGATCCCTGCAACCAAGCTCCTTGATAAACTCCCCAACACAGTGAGAAATGGGGCTTCAAAGACACTGGTTTTTTCCATAGATATTTATTAAAAAAATTAAAATCCACATATAAAACCTTTTTGGGAAATATTGCATTTTTAACAGAAAAAAATCCCTCGGATGTGTTGTTTTGCATGGATGCTCAAAGGTTTTTGTGAGCCTAATTAATAAATAAATTTTCTTGGAAAGATGAGAGGAAGACAGGACCAGAATTGTCTGTCCCAACACACCGATCTTTCTTTTCTCCTCTCCTTTTTGAAGCAGAAAACTTCACATTTGGTGTGAATACATGAACCAAAACCCGAGGAAAGAGTTGATTCCCTCCTCACGGCCGCCGCTGCCCGTGTGAGCTCCCAGCCCTCCTCCTGGCCAGGAGCGGGAGCGCAGCGGCAGCAGCGGCTCCATCCCCTCCTCAGCCAGAAATCCTCTGATTTGGGGTTATTTCATTCATTCTGGACTCGACCCGTTTGGTGGCAGCTGCTGGTTCGTGTGAGATCTGCCTGGACCTGTCCCAGGGGATGTCAGCTTGCCGTGCTGCCCCTGGAGCAAGGAATTCCCTGGAGAGGTTCCTGGGGGGATTTTACCCCAGCACAGCAGAATCCGACCTTGTCCCTGCAGAGGTTGGGAGGAAGGAAAGTCCATGGTCCTCCTGAGAGGGGCACAGAGCAGGGGAGCAGCTCCCCAGGATTCCCAAACTACTGAGGGCCCTGAGGTGAGAGGCTCAGGCTGCCCCGGCCATGGGCACTGAGCCAGAAACCCCCCCTGTGCTGGGCTGAGCCCCCAGCGTGGGCAGCAGGGGAGGGGGGGATTCTGCCCCTCTGCCCCTGTGCTCAGGTGAGACCCCACCTGCAGAGCTGCCCCAGCCCTGGCCAACAGCAGCAGGAGGACGTGGAGCTGCTGGAGCCAGGCCAGAGGAGGCACGGAGATGCTGCAAGGGCTGGAGCCCCTCTGCTCTGGAGCCAGCCTGGCACAGCTGGGGGAGCTCACCTGGACAAGAGAAGGCTCCAGGGACACCTGAGAGCCCCTGGCAGGGCCTGAAGGGGCTCCAGGAGAGCTGCAGAGGGACTGGGGACAAGGCCTGCAGGGACAGGAGCCAGGCAATGGCTCCCAGTGCCAGAGGGCAGGGATGGATGGGATCTTGGCAATCAGGAATTGTTCCCTGGCAGGGTGGGCAGGCCCTGGCACAGGGTGCCCAGAGCAGCTGGGGCTGCCCCTGCATCCCTGGCAGTGCCCAAGACCAGGCTGGACAGGGCTTGTCTGGGATTTTGGGATGTGGCTCCAGCCTGGGGCTGCATCCCCTCCTCACCCCTGCACTCAGCAGCTGGGCTGGGCAGGGCACAGCCATGCAACAGCAGCACAGCAGCCACACAGGGTCACACAGTCAGGGATAAGGGGACAAAGCCACCCCAGGGGTGCCAAGGGCAGAGGAGGGAGCAGGAGGAGATTCTGAGGCTGCTGGGAGGAGGAGGGTGAGGAGGGAAAGGAGGAAGGAGCAGCAAGAACAGGGCTGGGTTTGCAGCAGGTTCCTCTCAGGGTATTGGCTCAGGGTGCATCGATCCAGATGTGATCAGAACTTTGTGTTTGCTGCACAGGGGGGAGAGAGAGAGAAGCCCCAAGGGAATGAAAACGACAAGGATGGGAAATCTGGAGGTGGGAATTTTCCTGTCCCTTCTATTGCTCTGGATGAAGGCAAAGTAACAGATGAAGGCAAAGTAACAGATCCCAAATTCCTGGCAGCTCCATCCAGCATGGAGCATCCCAAAAATGCCACAAGGCACATGGAGAACACAGCTCAGAGGATCAGTCTTAGCTCTGGGAGCACCTTGAATGCCAAATCCAATCCCTGTTCATGTCACAGCCTCCCTCAGCACCTTCTCCTCCTCCTCCCAAGCCCTCCTTCACAGACTTCCCTTCAGGGGACCCGAGCTGAGCCCAGCAAACTCATCACACCTGTAACACAGGTGAGCTCCAGCCAGCCTGGCTAAATCCACATGAAAATATGGAATGGAATATGGAATAAATCATGAGACACCATGTCTGGGTGCTTTGGTTTTCCTTGAGGGCCCACAGGCATCCACAGGAGCCAGGAAGGCCCAGAGAGGATAGAGGGGAGCTCACCTCCCCCTGCTCCCCCTGCCCACCTCCTGGGAGGGGCCTTTGAGGGTGATAAATCTCCCTGGTTAACTGGGAGCAACACTGGGGAGGATTTACCGCAGGAAAATGGCCCAAAAGGTGGAGAAGAGAAACAGTGCAGCATGTGTGGGGTTTGATCCATAGGGAGGAGGATGAAGGAGCAAAGGAAGGCAGGGGAACCACACCTCTCCTGGCATGAGGAGTCAGCCCTGGCTTGTCCTGCTGGCTGGGACAGAGGAGAGAGGACAAACCTCTGAGCATGGGTGAGCTGATGCCCCTCACACACCTACCCGCCTGTCTTCGTTTTCCCCAATTTTTCTCTTTCCTCATCAAGGCCTGAAGGAAAACTGCTGCTGCTGGAAATGTCAGCCAGGATTTGCTCTTCAGTGGGGGAAGCAGGAGGGGCAGGATGGGAGCAGAGGGGAGCAGGGATGAACAGCTGCAGGTCTCGTTTTGCCAGGGGAGGGATGAGGGGGAACAGCTCATGTGTGTCCCCCAGAATTAGGTCAGGACTCCTCAGTGGGGTTTGAGGTGGCCCCAGAGCTCTCCCACAGCCGTGTCCCTGCAGTGTGGGGCTGAACAGGGTTTGTAGAGTGCTGGGGCAGGAGTTTGCTGGGTTAACAACTCCACACTCCCCCCCAGCCATGTGTCCCTCCATGCTCACACCTGTCCCCCACCCACCCCATCATTTGCTGCTCCCTGGCCCCATAGGCAGGGCCCCCACCCCACAGGCCCTCCAGCTCCAAATCCCAGCCCCTAAACAGCCCCCAGGGCGGGCAGCTTCCCACATCCCTTTCCCCTTCCCGCAGCCAACATAATGGCCGGAGCGCGGCCAGGCTGCAGCCTCCTCCTCCTCCTCCTCCTCCCTCGCCCTGCCCCTGTTTCCATTTTATGAGCTTTTTCTTGCTATAAATATGGTTTTGAGAGCCCATTTATCAGGTCCTGCAGCTCTGGAGTCAGCCTGCCGCGCTGCCCATGGCAGGTCAGAATTGACTCGTATGATATTAGAATTGCTATTGATCCCTTCGGCACCTCGCCCCGCTCCCGGCTCCGTGACCCGGTGTCAGGCTGGGCAGCTCCGGCCGCCCCGCGCCTCCCCCGAGCTACTCCCATCCCTCTGCTCATCCCGGGGCTGCGATGGGGTCTCTGCTCCCTGTGTGCCTTCACCCTGAGGGGACCCAGCCCCTATGTCCCCCCACGGGTCCTTTATCCCCCCATCGCCTCCCCCCGGGGGATGCTGAACCACCCAGAGCTGCTCTGTGCACAGAGCTGGGGGATTCCCAAGTTTTTCCCAAGATCTGCTTTGGGAGAATTCCAAGGCTCTGAGCCCACGGCACGAGGACTTTGGGGCTGAGACGGGTGTGGCATCCCCAAAAGGCTGTCAAACCCTCAGTGCCTCAGTTTCCCTGCCTCCAAAGTGAAGGATCTTCACCCCCTTTTCCTACAGAATTCCAGGCTGAAGGCCACTGGTCTTGAGTAGCTTTAGTTGTTGCTTTTATCAACACAGGCAAATACCACCAATGATATGAACAGAATTAACCTGTGTTTTTCCATCCCTGTTTCCCGAGGGATCCATGCAGGTTCCTGCTGTGCTGGAAGCCTTTCAGCAGTTTGCCAAAACACAGTAATTTTCACCCCCAGGTTCCTTTGACCTCCTATCAAATCTCCATCTTTCTTTCCCCTATTTTTCCCTAGAGAAGGAGCCTGCTTTCTGGTCCCTCTTGGACAGAATGAAGGGCAACAAAGGAAAAGAGCAGGCAGCCAGATCAAACCATGTGGGAGAAGGTCCTTCCCCATGGGAATGTCCCCTGCAATAGCATGATGCTGCAGACACTGCAAGGGTGGTCAGGAACAAAGAACATTTCCATGGGAGACAAACTATCCGTGGCCATGCACAGCCAAGACACCAACCCTGCACCTGAGGGCTGCAGGAGTATCTGGGGCTGCATCTGTGGTGGGGAGGACATTTCATAGCCACACGTGGTCACACGTGGTCATCCACGGTTATGTGTGGTCATGGATGGTGGTGAGTGGTCATGTGTGGTTGTACACAGCTGGGCAGTGATGCAGGGCTGTCTGTGGTCATCTGTGGCTGTGTGTAGTCATGGATGGTGGTGAATGGTCATGCGTGGTCATCCATGGTCGTACATGGTCAGCGAGCGGTCACATGTGGTCACACACAACTGTGCATGGTGATATTTGGTTGTGCGTGGTCATGCAGGATTGTGTGTGGTCATGGATGGTGGTGAGTGGCCATGTGTGATCATACATGATTGTTCATGGTCATACATGACAGTGAGTGGCCATACATGGTAATACTATAGGGTTGGGTTGAGCGTGGTCATGCATGGTCACAAATGGTGGTGAGTGGATGTGCGTGGTCTTACAGAGTTGTGCATGGGAATTTAGAGATGTCCAGGATCATGTGTGGTTTTGTGTGGTCATGGACAGTAGTGAATGGTCATGCATGGTCATCCATGGTTGTCGATGGTCAGCCGTGGTTGTAGATGGTCAGCCATGGTGGCAAGTGGTTGTGTGTGGTCATACATGGTTGTTCAAGGTGACATTTGGTTGTACAATGTTGTGTGTGGATTTGTGTGGTCATGGATGGTGAGGAATGGTCACACATGACCATTCATGGTTGCACATGGTCATGGATGGTGGTGAGTGGTTGTGTGTGGTCATCCATGATTCTGCATGGTGATCCATGATTCTACACAGTCATTCATGGTTGCCCACAGTCATGGACAGTGGTGTGTGGTTGTGTGTGGTCATGGATGGTGGGGAATGGTCGTGCATGGTCATTCATGGTTGTACATAGTCATCCATGGTGGTGAGTGGTCATGTGTGGTCATCCATGGTTGTACATGATCAGGGATGGTGGTGAATGGTTGTGTGTGGTCATTTGTGGTTGTGCATGGTCAGCCATGGTTGTACATGGTCTGCCATGGTGGTGAGTGGTCATGTGGGGTCATCTGTGGTTGTACATGGTCGTCCATGGTTGTACGTGGTCATGGAGGGTGGTGAATGGTTGTGTGTGGTCATCCATGGTCAGCCATGATGGTGAGTGGTCGTGTGTGGTCATGCCCAGTTGTGCACAGTGACATTTGGTTGTCCATGGCTCTGTGTGGTGGTGAATGGTTGTGCATGGTCGTCTGTCATTGTACAAGGTCACACACGATGGCGAGTGGTCAGACATGGCAATGTTGGGTTGTGTGTGCTCATGGATGATGAGGAATGCTCAGGAATGCTCAGGTGTGCTTGTGCATGGTCATACACTGTCCTGCCCAGCAGTGAATGGTCACATGTGGTCACACACGGTCCCATGTGGCAGTGGTGACATCGGGGCCAGCTCTCTGTACCCGTACCCTGGGGCAGGACACGAGGAGCTGCCAGCTCCCAGCTCCAGGTGCAGCCTCAGGGATGCCCCAGCTCTCCAAGGAGTTTGTCTCCAGCCAGGACTGGCGATCGATCAAGGGGAAACTCCACATCCTCCTGAGCAGCCCAGGATTAATTTATGTTTGTCTGAAGGATGCTAATTAAGCCTGTTTAAGAGAAAGTTAACTTTAATACGGTGATCTAGTTGATATTAAGAAGCTGCCAAGGAGAGCTGGAAGCAGCTGATCCAACGCCTGGCCAGAGGCTCTGCCTCAGGATCTGCTGAGCCCAGAGCCAGGGCAGGACCCCTCTGCCCCAGGATGCTTCCCATGACATTCCCTGCTCCTGCATCCCACCTGCTGCAGCACCCAAAGGGCACAAAACAAGGACCAAATCTGATACAACCTGAGCTTATCAAACAGGACCAAAAGTACTTTTTTTCCAGTTTATCAGCAGTTTCCCACTACCCAGCTCCAAAAAAAATAAATAGAAGTACTTTGATTTGAAATGAAAACTGGTCCGAAATCATTAACAAATCGAAAGTTGAGCAAAAACCGATAGTTCTGGATCAGGCAGCACGTTTGGGTTTGATTTCAGGCTTTGAGGCACAGCTCGAACGTTTTAAGGTCAAACCAAGGGAAATTGTTCCAAAGTTTCTCCGGAGCTGCCTGGCGCTGGAGCTGCTCCCGTGTGAGCTGGCACAACCGGGCTGTGCCGGAGCCCCGCATCGCCCCAGGGCAGGAAGCGGTGCCTGATCCTGCTGCCCTGGCTGGTGCGGGAAGCCTGGAGCTCCCTGCGCTCCCCCTGGTTCCCAGTTCCAGCAGTGACAGCCAGGACAGGCCACCAGCCCCGGGCTGAGCGGTGGCAGCGGCTCCTCATCACCCGGGGCAGGGCGACTCACATCGAGTCAACAAAAAAATCTCCTGGCAGCTCCATCTCTTTTTTCCCCCCTTAAAGCAAACATCTTCATTACAGCTTGGAGTTGTTTAAATAAATGAATTAATATTGACAAACCATCAACGAGGCTAATAAATGATTAGTTAAAGGCATACATACATCACATTACGGTTAGCATTAGCCGGAGCTTAATTACTTGTGGAGAGGATCCCATTAGAGGAGGTGCTACGTCGCCGTCACCCTCCACAGCCCTCTGCTCCCACGGGGCTCCCGTGGCCCTGAGGGACCCCCGTGGCACTTGGGGCCCTGCCAGGGTGGGCATCAGCGGGGCAGGGGCTGGCACAGGGATCCTGTCCCTGCCTGCTGCTGCGGGCACATCTCATCTGTGCAGTGAGCAGGATGGGCTCAGCAGCAGAGCTCTGGGCAGGAGGAGTTTGACCCCTGGCCTGGCACGGCGTGGTCCAACACCCAGATCCATGCAGCCTGTGAGGAGAGACACCAGCAAATAAAATAGGCAATAAATAATAATAACAATATCATAAAATTTTCAAATTTATTGAAAACCGGTCCACTCGCCGAATATTGGATTTTTCTATTATTTACGCAGCTGCTGATTTTCTGTAAATATTTAATGCCCCATGGATTTTTTTTTCCAAAGTACAAATCTGAACAATTTCTAAATTTAAAATCCATTGCAAGGCAGCCTGATCCTGCCCCCCTCCTCAGTGGGAACCACCCAGAACTGGGATGGGACTGATGTGCACCTGGAGGTGTCGATGGAAACTCCTTCTGCTGGGCATATTTTGGGTCATCCTCTCAGCCCTCAGATATCAGAGGGGACAAATGGGCAAAGTGAGACCTCTGAAACCTCCTAAGAATCTTTGTGGTGTGTCCAGCAGGCTGTGCCACCCATGCCAGGGTCCCCAGGCCCCCGTGCTGGTCACACTCGTGGTGTCACTGGGTCACTGCTGCGGGGGCAGAAGCCAAAGAGCCCAAAAGGCAAAACCGGAGATGAAAGGCAGCGAGAGCCAGCCTCACATCCATATGCAATGGGGCTTGGAGAGGTTTGTTAGGACTAAAGAGGCGCTTTCATCCCTTCCCAAGGTGTTGTAATGTATCCCCAGCTGGCTTTCATCTCCCCCTGATTGATACTCAGGGCTCTAATGAGCGTGACGGGAAAAGTGGCAGGGGGAGGAGAGGGGGGGACACAAACCCCTCTGCAAAGGTTTCAAAACACTTTCTGTGTTGCAGCTAATGAGGGGATCAGGAGAGGGGAGCTGGAGCTGTGCCAAGGAGTGCTGGGAGCACTGGGCTCCTCCAAAGGCTCTTGGTCTGTGCCCACCTTGGCCATGAGTGACCCCAAGAGCACCTAAAGCCAAAGAAGGACTTGAAATCCCCATTGCTCTAGTGTGGCCTCCTCTGTGTTTGTCCCCAAACTGCAGAGCAGTGGGACAGTGGCCCCAGTGGTCTCCTGCCCTGAGAGGGGAGGGTTTGTCCCCCTCTCCTTGGGGCAGGTGAGAGAGGAGCCCCAGGACAGAGCAGCCTGCTCCCAGGAAGGCTGGATGCTCAGGAGACATCCCCCATCCTCCTCCTCCTCCTCACTCCTGGGCTGAAAATCACAGAATCCCAGAATGATTTAGGCTGGAAGAGACCTTAATGCTCACGTTAAATGCCCCCTGTCATGGGCAGGGACAACTTCCACTAGACCAGGTTGCTCAGAGCTCCATCCAGCCTGGCCCTGGGCACTTCCAGGGGTGGGAAATCTGGACAAACTCCAATGGGACCCCCAGGCACCCCCACAGCTCCTCCCTCCTCCTGCTCCTTTTCCATTTATGCCACCAAAGGCAGCTTGGTGGCATCCCTGGCTCTGCTCCATGCTGTGAGGAGCCAGCAGGACTGTCACTGCTCCTCTTGTTCTGCCACCTGGGGTCAGCCCTGCTGGCACCTGCTGCGGGTCCCCAGCCGCCTCCTGACAGGGCCACCCCAGTGCCACCAGCTCTGGGTGCAGGGCAGTGCTGCCACACTCCCCCCACGGCAGGAATGGTCTCACTGCAGCCTAGAAAACTCCGGGCAGGACCCACAGGCGAGCCCTGGGGGGTGAGGGAGGGATCCAGGATGGATCCTGGAGATGGGAGCTGCTCCAGTGTGGTGGCACTGCTGTGATTGGGAGTGTCCTCATGTTGGATTAAGCTCTTTTATGACCCAGATGGGGCAACTCAGAGGGGTTTTAAGAAATGTTATTCCATTTTCAGTCTCATGTGAAGGGTGAGACAATACAGATGTTATAATTCATGCTCTCACCATCAGAAGCCAACTATTTCCTAATTACAATTTATTATAAACATTTCTTGGCCTATCAGCTTTAGCCACACCGTGCTGTAAATACCTTAAAGCCAATCATCTAAAATTACCCCTTGTGGGTCCTACCACAATCCATCTTTCATAGTTATATTTCTCCAAAGTACCCAGTCTTATTTGCAAGCCCATCCTTTGAAACTTCCTAGTTCCATTTCTCTCTCAGCAATGTCTGTCCTATTCCCTGGCATTTCTAAGTCAGTATTTCTTATCTCCGAGTTTGCACACAGGTGCACACTGGGTGAGCCTTCTGCCAGGCTTGGAGAATTCCTTACAAATCCATTTCCCACATCCTTGGAACCCCCAGCACAAGGCTCGGCTCCAGGGGGCAGATCCTCCCTCCCCATGGCAGCTCAGCCCCTACAGGGATGGCCTCAAGCCACCTGTGCCTCTCCTTCCTCCTCCTCTTCCTCTCTGCTCCCTATTCCTGCCCCCAGGGCTAACGGGGCTAGTGGGCTGTGTCACCATCATATGTTCTGAAAAATCCCTTCACCAGGATTCCGTCTCCTGGGAAGCTGAGAAGCCTCAGAGAAAAATGAAAACAATAATTATCTGATCCGCTTCTCCTGTGTTTTGCTGCTTTGGAATGTGGTTTGGGCATTGTTTACCAACTGGTCATTGTTTGATTGGTTTCATGTGAATTGTTTTTTTCTCAATAACCAATCACAGTCCAGCCGTGTCGAGGCTCTGGAGAGTCACGATTTTTTTATGAGTATCTTGTTAAGCCTTCTGTAAGTATCCATTCTCTATTCTTTAGTATAGTTTTAGTATAGCATTCTTTAATGTAATATCAGTACATAAAATAATAAATTAGCCTTCTAAGAACATGGAGTCAGATTCGTCTTTCCTCCCCACCACGGGGACCCTAAAGATACCACAGGGCTGCTGAGGGATGGCCATGGGACCCTGAGGGAAGGCCACAGGGCCAGTGGGGTGCTGGGGGATGGCCATGGGGCCCTGATGGGTGCTGGGGGATGGCCACGGGGCTAGCGGGCCCATGAGGGATGGCCATGGGACCAGTGGGGCCCTGAGGGTGGCCAAGGGGCCCTGATGGGTGCTGAGGGATGGGCATGGGGCCAGCAGGCTGAGGGTGGCCACGGGGCCCTGAGGGATGGCCACAGGGCCAGCGGGGTGCTGGGGGATGGCCACAGGGCTAGCAGGCCCTGAGGGATGGCCATGGGGCTAGCAGGGTCTGAGGGTGGCCACAGGGCCCTGAGCAATGGCCACAGGGCCCTGAGCGTTGGCCATGGGCCAAGTGGGGCCTGAGGGATGGCCATGGGGCTAGGGGGGTGCTGAGGGATGGCCATGGGGCTAGCGGGGCCCTGAGGGATGGCCACAGGGCTGGTGAGGCTCTGAGCAATGGCCATGGGGCTAGTGCGCTGCTGGGGGATGGCCACAGAGCTAGAAGGCTGCTGAGCGATGGCCACCAGGCTAGCGGGGCCCTGAGGGTGGCCACAAGGCTAGTGTGCCCTAAGGGATGGCCATGGGGCTGGCGGGGTGAGGGATGGCCATGGGGCTAGCGGGGCTAACAGGGCTGGAGGGGCCCTGAGGTGGCTATGGGGCAAGCAGGGCCTGAGGGATGGCCACGGGGCTAGGGGGGTGCTGAGGGCTGGCCACGGGGCTAGTGGGGCCTGAGAGATGGCCATGGGGCCCTGAGGGATGGCCATGGGGCTAGCGAGGCTAGCAGGGCCCTGAGGGGTGGCCATAGGGCCCTGAGGGATGGCCATGGGGCCATCGAGGCCCTGAGGGATGGCCATGGAACCCTGAGCAATGGCCACGGGGCTAGCAGGGCCCCGAGGGTGGCCATAGGGCCCTGAGGGATGGCCATGGGGCCATCGAGGCCCTGAGGGATGGCCATGGAACCCTGAGCAATGGCCACGGGGCTAGCAGGGCCCCGAGGGTGGTCATGGGGCCCTGAGCAATGGCCACGGGGCTAGCGGGGCTAGCAGGGCCCTGAGGGTGGCCCCACGCCGATGCGGGTCTGACAGGCCCGGACGGAGCGCGGCCCCTCCCCTCCCCTCCTGCCCGTGTGTTCTCCCTCATGTCCCGATGGGTCTGAGCTGGCAGCTCCTCTGGGAATGCCAAAAATAAAAAAGTGGGTAAAAAATGGGGAAGGGCAAAAAAGGGAAGGGAGGAAAGGAGGGAAGAGAAAAAAGGGAGAGAGAAAAAAAGGGAAGGGGGTGAAGAGGGGGAAAGCAAAAAAGAGGGAAAAGAAAAAAAGGGAAGGGAAGGGAAGGGAAGGGAAGGGAAGGGAAGGGAAGGGAAGGGAAGGGAAGGGAAGGGAAGGGAAGGGAAGGGAAGGGAAGGGAAGGGAAGGGAAGGGAAGGGAAGGGAAGGGAAGGGAAGGGAAGGGAAGGGAAGGGAAGGGAAGGGAAGGGAAGGGAAGGGAAGGGAAGGGAAGTTATAGCAGCTTCT
Organism: Agelaius phoeniceus; assembly: GCF_051311805.1. Classification (NCBI taxonomy): domain Eukaryota; kingdom Metazoa; phylum Chordata; class Aves; order Passeriformes; family Icteridae; genus Agelaius; species Agelaius phoeniceus. The sequence continues at coordinate 4,906,875 of NC_135293.1, forward strand.
CCCAGGCAGCCAGACACCTTAAATAACAGACCTTAAACTTCATCCTATTCCATCCCCTGCCATGGCAGGGACACCTCCCACTGTCCCAGGTGCTCCCAGCCCTGTCCAGCCTGGCCTTGGGCACTGCCAGGGATGCAGGGGCAGCCCCAGCTGCTCTGGGCACCCTGTGCCAGGGCCTGCCCACCCTGCCAGGGAACAATTCCTGATTGCCAAGATCCCATCCAGCCCTGCCCTCTGGCACTGGGAGCCATTGCCTGGCTCCTGTCCCTGCAGGCCTTGTCCCCAGTCCCTCTGCAGCTCTCCTGGAGCCCCTTCAGGCCCTGCCAGGGGCTCTCAGGTGTCCCTGGAGCCTTCTCTTGTCCAGGTGAGCACCCCCAGCCTGGCTCCAGAGCACAGGTACAACAATTCATTTTCATTCTCTTCCAGCCCTTGGAGCCAGCCAGGATGCAGGAACAAGAATTTACAGACAAAAAAGTAAAAGGAAAGGAAAGGGGGGACAAGGAGAGATCCCCACTTTGTCTGGAGTCTAGAGAGTGTCACTGGGAGCCTCCAGAGCCACCAGCCCAGTGAGGAGATGGGGCCTGGGGGTGCCTCACACCCAGCACTGCTGGGGTTGGGGTAACCAGGACCCATCACAGCTCCCAGAATCCATGCAGGGGCTTCCCCAGAGCTTCCAGACCTTCAAGCAACTACTTGGAAAACCAGAAATGCACTTGAAAGCCTCCCAAAACTCAGGGTCTGAAGCTTTAAAAATGGCCACAGGCAATGTCTGTCCATGCAGCTCCTGGAGCAGCTCAGGACTGCCAGGACCTCAGCCCCAGCTCCAGCCCTGCAGCTCCATGGCTCTGCCCCAGGCCATCTCTGCTGTCCCTGAGAGCTGGGAGGTGCTGCTGGGCACCCCAGGGGCAGGTGGCACAGCTGCCTCAGCTGCTGGCATTTTGGGCTCAGTCCCTCCCACCAAGGACAGCATACACCCTCTCCCCTCACACAGCCCCTGGCTGAGGGATGGATGGGATTGGATCTCAGATGGGGAGGAGGAAGGTGAAAATAAATGGGAAGGTGAGGGGGGAGAGGATGGAGGAGCAGGAGAGTGTTTGGCAATGGAGCAGGGGCTGAGAAGTGCCTGGAGGGCAGCATCTCCACCCTGGTGGGTCCCAGACATCCCATCCCAGCCCTAAATCTCCAGCTGTGAGCACTGGGGCCAGCTGGAAAGGAAGCCCTGCAAGGTGTCACAAATAACCTTCATTTGTCCCCCAGATTCCCTTGTCCCATCTCCAACCAGTCTCCCACTGCCCCAGCATCGCTCATGGGCATCACCAAGGCTCCTGTCCCTTTCCCTTGGCTCCCTGTCCCTTTCCCTTGGCTCCCTGTCCCCTTCCCTTGGCTCCCTGTCCCCTTCCCTTGGATCTCTGTCCCCTTCCCTTTGCTCCCTGTCCCCTTCCCTTGGCTCCCTGTCCTTTCCCTCAGTTCCCTGTCCCTTCCCTTGGCTCCCTGTCCCCTTCCCTTGGCTCCCTGTCCTTTTCCTTTGCTCCCTGTCCCTTCCCTCAGCTCCCTGTCCCTTCCCTTGACTCCCTGTCCCTTCCCTCAGTTCCCTGTCCCTTGCCCTTGGCTCCCTGTCCCCTTCCCTTGGCTCCCTGTCCCCTTCCCTCAGTTCCCTGTCCCCTTCCCTTGGCTCCCTGTCCCCTTCCCTCAGTTCCCTGTCCCCTTCCCTTGGCTCCCTGTCCCCTTCCCTCAGTTCCCTGTCCCCTTCCCTCAGCTCCCTGTCCCCTTCCCTTGGATCCCTGTCCCTTTCCTTTGCTCCCTGTCCCCAGTGCATCCCAGTCACTGCCTGGGTTTGCTGCCCTGACCCCAAACACGGCACCATCAGTCCCAGTGGGGGTGTTTGGGGACCCCCACGCTGTCAGGGCCCCTCATGGAGCAGCTGCTCCCCCGGATCCAGCAGCACCAGGACCCCGAAAGGCTCCAGGGCAAATAGGGAGGAAAAGGAGCAGAGCAGGGAGCAGGCACAGCTCACACCAAGGCTGCTGTGGGGACACCCCAAAGTCCCTCCCACCCCTGTGGCAGCTCCTGACCTTCCCTGGGCTGACCCTGCTTCCCTCAGCCCTTCCAGCACTGCCTCTGCCTCTCCCCGTGTCCCTCCCCTCCCTCCTCACTTCCAAAGCCCCCAAGGTCTCTGATTTTCCAAGCCCAGTTACCCCAGCACAGCGCCCTGGCTGGGAGAGAGCCTGGGATCCACCAGGAGCCTTCATCCCCAGAGGAGCACCGGGGGTCCCACAGCCCTGGGCTCTCCAGGGGAGCACAGCCCAGCAGGACATGAGGCACAAGGGACCTTAAACTCCATCCCATCCCACCCCTGCCATGGCAGGGACACCTCCCACTGTCCCAGGCTGCTCCCAGCCCTGTCCAGCCTGGCCTTGGGCACTGCCAGGGATGCAGGGGCAGCCCCAGCTGCTCTGGGCACCCTGTGCCAGGGCCTGCCCACCCTGCCAGGGAACAATTCCTGATTGCCAAGATCCCATCCAGCCCTGCCCTCTGGCACTGGGAGCCATTGCCTGGCTCCTGTCCCTGCAGGCCTTGTCCCCAGTGCCTCTGCAGCTCTCCTGGAGCCCCTTCAGGCCCTGCCAGGGGCTCTCAGGTGTCCCTGGAGCCTCCTCTTGTCCAGGTGAGCAGCCCCAGCTGTGCCAGGCTGGCTCCAGAGCCACCACTCCAGAGCCACATCCCGTCCTGTTCCTGCTGAGGGAACAGGCACAGAGGGCTCTGAAGGGATTTGGGAACTTCACCTGTCAGGGCAGGAGCTGCAGAGGGGTTTTGTGGCAGCCCAGCTCCTCTCCTGCTCCCAGGGTCTGTGCAGATCAGAGTGGGGCTGCAGGAGCCTCCCCTGCAATGCCAGAGCACACCCAGCCCATGGAGCTGCGAGGCTCGGGCTCATCACAGGAGCTGGAGCAGGAGCACTTGGCTGGAAAAGGATTTTGGCAAACCCAAAACCCCTCCACCAGGTCCCCTCCTGCCCACAGGCCCCCTGTGCCACAGCCACAGTGAGAAGCTGTTTGGCCCACAGCTGCAAAGGCAAAGCCCTGGCAGAGGGAGAGCCTGGGGTGAGCCCAGACTCTGCACCTGCCCTGGGTCATGGCACTGGCTCCTTCCTTCTCCAAGGAACACCAGAGGGGGGGAAAGCTGTGGCTGCTTTGGGAGGAAAGATTTTCCTCTGGGCTTTCACCACTTCTGAGCAAATCCTCAGCCACCCCCCCTGTCTGTAACAGCCTTTGAAGCCAGACCCTTCAGGGGTCCCTGTGCCCCAAGGAGCCCCCAGGGGCAGAATCCCAAGGATCCCCCACGTGCTCAGCTCCTGCCTGTGCTCAGCTCCTTTGGAGCTGCCACTCCACAGAGCCAGCAGAGCCCAAACCTCTGCGGGGAGCTGGTTTACAAGAAGAGGAGTGCTGGCTTCCCAAACAAGGCTCCCAGTCCACAACACATTTCCAGCCATACATAATCTAATATACGTTACCATAGCGCCAATCAATAACTCAGTAGGCCAGCTCCGAAATTATTCTCTTAAAGGGCCAGAGCTCCTCTTCCTCCCCCTCCCCAGGCCCATCTGCCTCGTGTCAGGGCCCAGAGGAGCCTCGTGTCCCCAGGTGTCACCTGCCAGGCAGGACACCACGCCAGGCTGGTGGTGACACCCTGCACCCATCACATCCCTGTGCCACAGAGTGAGGGACACATGGGTGCCATCCCCAGGGCACATCTCTGCCACCACCAGCAGCTTCCTCCGTGCTCTGCAGCTCTGTATGGACACAGCTTTCCCTTCCTCAGCATCCCAACACTCCCTCATCACACCAGGATTCCTCAGGTTCCGGGGAGCAGAGGATGCCCAGCCCTGCCCTCTGGCAGTGGGAGCCATTGCCTGGCTCCTGTCCCTGCAGGCCTTGTCCCCAGTCCCTCTGCAGCTCTCCTGGAGCCCCTTCAGGCCCTGCCAGGGGCTCTGAGCTCTCCTTGGATCCTTCTCCTCTCCTGGTGAGCACCCCCAGCTCTCCCAGCCTGGCTCCAGAGCACAGGTACAATTCATTTTCATTCTCTTCCAGCCCTTGGAGCCAGCCAGGATGCAGGAACAAGAATTAACAGATGAAAAAGTAAAAGGAAATGAAAGGGGGGACAAGCAGGGACCCCCACTTTGGAGTTCAGAGAGACTCACTGGGAGCCCAGAGCACCTGGAGTGTGTTTCCAGCCTGGCTCCCAAAGCACTGCTGGCTGACAACAGCTTCTTCTCCTGCTCAAAAGGGGGGGAAATATCTTCTCCCCCTGCTCAAAATCCGCTGGGGAAAAGCTGCCAAAGCCCCCAAAGTGGCGATGACCTCCCTGCAGCCCTCCCTGGGGCAGGAAAAGCGTCCCAAGAGCCGCTGCTCTGCACATCCAGCACAAACCCACCGTGCGTGCATCCCCGATTTCCACCCCCGGGCTGTGCCCGCCTCCCCTCCAGCACTCGAGGTCCCGTTCTGAGAGTGACAAAGAGGTGGCAGCACCCGGAGCCGCTCTCAGGTGGCTCCGCCTGCGCAGCCCGGGCAGAACGAGCCCCGAGCCCCGCAGGGGAACCCTCCCGTTCCTAAATCCCTGAGCACCGAGAGCCAGCGATGCCAGCGAGGTCCCCTCCTGTGTGGCTCAATTCCAGCAAAGAGAAGGCAGGAAAAGAAGGATAATCACTGAGAGAGGGGATCTTCATCAGGAGCTGGAGTGACAGGAAAGGGGGAATGAGTTCACACTAAGAGAGGGGTTTGGATCGGATATTAGGAAAAGATTCTTGGCTGTGAGGGGGCACAGGGTGCCCAGAGCAGCTGGGGCTGCCCCTGCATCCCTGGCAATGCCCAAGGCCAGGGCCTGGAGCAGCCTGGGACAGTGGGAGGTGTCCCTGCCATGGCAGGGTGGCACTGGGTGGGCTTTGAGGTCCCTTCCACTGAAACCATTCTGGGACTCTGTGACAATTAATAAGATCCTAAGGAGCCTCAGCAAAAGCATGGGCTGCAAAGTGCCTCATTTTGGGTGGAGTTTGGGAGGTTTCTGAGCTAACCACGTGCTCCTGTTTGATTGGCATTGCCAGAATTTGGAATCTCCCCCCCTGCACCCCGAGCTGAGCATTCCCAACCTGGGGATGAGCTGAGGCTGTGCTGCCAGCGGCTGTGCCAGGCTGATCCTGCCCCCTCAGCACCGCGGGAAACATTTTGGAGGGGATTTTAGGGTTCTGCTTTTTTTCCAAGCTCACTACCAAACACTCTGCACGGGCAAAGGAGATGCGGGAGCTGTGGGCTGGGTGCAGGCAGGGTCTGCTCGCAGCACACTCCTCTGAGCACGGGGAGTCCTGTTGAAAGAAAAGCCAACAGATTTTCATAGAAAACCGAGGATTTTTCTCCCCTTTCATTTCATCCCATCCCCAGAACGTTTTCGCGGAAACCCTGACCAAACCCCCTCCCTGAGAGCTTTGTGTTTGCCACTCTTTAACCCCCGAGCTGCCTGCCCGTGGGCACGGCTGACCTCGCACAGGGGCAACCCTTGGGCCCAGCCCAAGAACCAAACCTCGCTCTGGGGACAATCTCCAGAGCCGCCAGGTCCCTGCAGCCCAGCGGCATCCCCGGGCAGGGCTGCAGCCCCCGGGGAGCCCTCTCGGCACGGCCAGCTGCCTTCAGCAGCCCCCGAAGGGCAGCGCGGCCCCGGCAGCGCTGTCAGCCAGGCTCTACGTCTTCCATTAATTCACTTCACACTGTCCGTATTGATCGGCTCTGCTCTCTCCCCGGTGCCCCCCCCTCGCAGCCCTCCCCCCCGCCGGCTGCTGCACCGCTGGGCAGCCCAGCCTGCATGCTGCATGATCCATACAAACTCACTTACTCAGGGAAATCAATGGGCTCGAAAGAGCACACGCAGCAAGGCGAGGAGTCTGTCTGGGGATCGACCGCCCAGCAAGGAGACACAGAGAGAGAGCAGCAGCCCGGACCCCGCCGCTGCCCGGCGCCCCTCCAGCCTGCCCGGGGGCAGGGGGGTCCCGCCGGCAGCCCCTGCGTGCCCCGGCCCCCCGAGGGACGCTGGTGACAGGGGACAGCCGGCCCGGGGCTTCCCTGCTCCACCTCGGGGAAGGGCCCGCCGGGGTCGCTGCCGCCTCCCCCCGGCCCGAGAGGAAGCTCAGCCCCCTTTGGTGCTCCAGCATGGTCCCTTTGGTTCGCACAGCTTCAGCCAGGTCACGCTGCAGCCGTGCCTCAGTTTCCCCGTGTTTATCCAGCAAGGTGAATCCCAGAATCCCGGCATTATTCAGATGCCCGGGGCTGATGGATGGCGCATCTCCTTCACCCCCTCCACTGTCCCAGGCTGCTCCAAGCCCTGCCCAGCCTGGCATGGAACACTTCCAGAGATCCAAGAGCAGCCCCAGCTGCTCTGGGCACCCTGTGCCGGGGCCTGCCCACCCTGCCAGGGAACAATTCCTGCCCAATCTCCCATTTAATTCCACCTTCCTTCCTTCAGCCTTTCCCCCTTGTCCTGCCGCTGATGCCCAAGGCAGCTGGAAGGATGCTCCCCTTCCAGCCAGTTCCAGGGCTGGGGGATGCTCTGCCAGGCCTGTCCACAGCAGCAATAACCGGTTCTGGAGCCAAGAGAAGCTAAAATTGAGGATTTTTGCCCCTTCTCAGAGCACCATTGGCCCAATTTGCCCTGGGAAACTGTTGCCACCACACAGGCAGCGCCGGGGTGATTAATAAATCCTGCCAGAAGAGCTGCTGCTGTGCTGAGTTTGCCCATCAAGGAAGGAAATCTTTATTTATATATATTCTATAAACTAATTTTTGCATCATTGCAATAAATCCATCTTCCAGCCGTCAGCTGCAATCTGCCATCAGGGCCGGCCACGGGCGGCTCCGGGCGGGATGTGGGGGTGGGGGCAGCAGGAACGGCAGCACCGGGGGGTCCTGGGGGGTCCCGGGGTGCCCTCGGGGGCTGGAGCCCAAATGGGAACCTGGGGCCCTGTCCAGGGAGTGCAGGAGCAGCCGGTGCCCCCCTGTGTGTGGGGTTGTCCTGCAGGGGGACATAGGAACCCCGGGGACACGGAGGGACCCCAGGGACACGGAGGGACCCCAGGGACACGGAGGGGCTGTCACGGCACCGGGAACACGGGACCCCGGCGGGCTCGGGGCCGCTGCCTCGCTGGGAAGGAGCGGGGGGAGCTGGGAGGGCCGAGCCGGTGCTGCCGGCCCAGTACCGGTAAATGCCCCGCGGGGCGGGGGAGCCTCTTCCGAGCAGCCCCCTCCCCTCCCGGGGCAGTGTGGTTGTGCTGGAGACACCGAGTCTGTCTGTCCTCCGCAGGCTCCAGCCCCAGCAGCGCTGGGGGGAGCGCGGGGCTGGGGAGCAGCGGCGGAGTTCTGGGGACAGGCACTGCCCCAAAGCCACCCCCAGCTCCGGGGGCCCCTCGGGGTTCGGCCTGGGGGACAGGGGGTGGCAATGCAGGGACCGAGCAGCCTCTGAGGGACCTGGAGGCTTTTTGGGCTGGGACCTCGTCCGGGGGTGGCTGCACCCCTGAGCCACGGAGGAGCATCCTGAGATGGGAATTGCACAGAAAGTCGGGGTTCCCACCCCGCTGGCCTCCCTGAGGGTGCCCCCTGCCCTGGCAGCCCGGGGGGTTCCCCAGGAGCAGCACCCGGCTGGGGGGAGTTTGGGTGCCCCATCCCACCCCACCCCACCCAATCCCATCCCATCCCATCCCATCCCATCCCACCCAATCCCATCCCACCCCACCCCACCCCATCCCATCCCATCCCATCCCATCCCATCCCATCCCACCCAATCCCATCCCACCCCACCCCACCCCATCCCATCCCATCCCATCCCATCCCATCCCATCCCATCCCATCCCATCCCACCCCACCCCATCCCCCGGCTCAGCCCGGCCCAGCCCGGCTCGGCCCAGCCCGGTTCAGCCCGGCAGGAGCTGCGGGCCGGGATCTGCTGGGAGATGGCGCTGCCGGGCCCCGGGCAGGCCAGGACAGCCCGCGGGGGATGGAACCCGGACCGCGGGGGCATGGAGAGGGTGAGGAAGGTGAGGAAGGCACAGATCAGGGGGATGGAGGAAGGTGAGGAAGGCAGAGGGGATGGAGGAAGTGAAGAAGGTGATGAAGGCACAGAGCAGGGGATGGGGGAAGGTGAGGAAGGTGATGAAGGCACAGAGCAGGGGATGGAGGAAGGTGAGGAAGGTGATGAAGGCACAGAGCAGGGGATGGAGGAAGGTGAGGAAGGTGATGAAGGCACAGAGCAGGGGATGGAGCAAGGTTGCCATCGGCTCCCCTGTTCAGCAGTCAGAGCCCCCCTCCCCTCCCAGGGCCTTCCCCATTTTGGGGGTCTCAGGGCTTTCTGCCCCCCTCCCCTCCTTGGCAGGGGGAGCTGCTGGGGTGCAGCAAAGCCCCCTCTGCCCCAGCCCTTGCTGACTTTGTCTGGCAGGATGGGGGAGCCTGGGGGGAGCGCTGGGTCACCCACAAGTCCCCCCACGCTGCCCAGGGACCCCCACCCCAGCACACCCCTCTGTCCTGAGCTCCCTGCAGAGCCCTGGAGGGACCCATTTGGGGGACATGGCACAGGCTTGGGGAAAAACCTCTGAGCTGCTTTTCTGTCCTTCTGCCCCTGTTTTGTCCCTTTCTCCCCCTTCCCGGGCTGCCAGCCCTGGCACTCTGGAGCCGAGGAGGGCTCTGTGCATAGCAATGAGATTGATTGACCCCCTGACCCCGGCCCGGCCCGGGGCTCCCTCCAGGGCACCCGGGTCAGCGGCTGCTGACCGGCTCCGGTTGCCACGGTGACACCAGGGGTCCCCAGGGACGGGTGGGGGGCTCGGGGATGCAGGGGGGGCTGCTGGGGCAGGGCACAGTGTCAAGGCTGCTGCGTTAGTGGGATGCTGCTGGTTTGGGGAGGGTGAGGGTTAAATTGACAGCCAGGTGGGATGGGAGGGGTGCCAGGGCGTGCCAGATCACCTGTGAGGGTGGGTGTGGTGTTCTCTGGGGAAACTGAGGCAGAGAGGGACACCTGGGTGGCACAGCAGGGACCCAGGAGTGATGGGAGTGGGAAGAAAGGCTGGGGAAGGGAAGGGAAGGGAAGGGAAGGGAAGGGAAGGGAAGGGAAGGGAAGGGAAGGGAAGGGAAGGGAAGGGAAGGGAAGGGAAGGGAAGGGAAGGGAAGGGTGTGGAGAGGGGGGAGCAGGGAGAGGTCAGGGGAGGAGGTTTGGGTGGGGAGTGTAGGATGGAAGGTAGAGGCGTGCAGGGCAGGATGGAGGGTGCAGGGATGCAGGGGTGCAGTGTGAGGGGTTTGGGGTGCAGGAGGAGGAGTGCTGGGGTGCAGGTGTGCAGGGGGGAAGGACAGCATGGAGGGGTGAAGTGTGCAGGGTTGTGGGGGCAGTGTGAGGGTTGCAGGGGTACAAAGTGAGGGGCACAAGGGGAGGGGTGCAGGATGCAGGTCCCGCCCGGGGGTCCCAATTCCTGGGCTCCGCTGCCCTCTAGCGGGCGGGTCCTGCCCCTCCCGGCTGCGCTGTCCCCGCGCTGTCCCCGCGCTGTCCCCGCTCTCCGGGGGTCCCTGTGCCCTGTCCCCAGGATCCCGCGTGGGACCATTGCCGTCCCCCGGGGGGACACGTCCGGGACAGGTCCCCGGGGTGAAGGGATGGGGGAAGCTACGAGAGGCTCTGGAGTTAAAGCCACCCAGCCCATCCTCGGGGACCGCCCATGCGGCCCCGGGCCAGCGCGGGGTTCCCTTTGTCCCCCCTTTGTTCCCCCGGTCCCTCTGCGCCCCCCGGGACCCCCCGAGCCCGCGGTCCTGCAGTGCCGCCAGCGGCCGCCAGGTGGCGCCACGAGCCCTCCCCGGCCGTGTCTTGTCCATGTGTCTGTTCCTGTGTCTGTCCCTGTGTCTGTCCCTGTGTCTGTCCTTGTGCCTGTCCCTGTCCTGTCCGTGTATCTGTCCCTGTCCTGTCCGTGGCTGTCCCTGAGTACTGTCCGTGATTGTCCCCGTGTCAGTTCCTGTTCTGTCCCTGTATTTCAGTCCCTGTGTCTGTGTGTCTGTCCCTGTCCTGTCCGTGTCTGTCCCTGTGTACTGTCCGTGATTGTCCCCGTGTCAGTTCCTGTTCTGTCCCTGTATTTCAGTCCCTGTGTCTGTGTGTCTGTCCCTGGTCCCGTCCCCTGTCCCCGTTCTGTAACTGTCCCTGTCACCAGCCCTGCTCTGTCTCCAGCCCTGCACTTGTGCACTGCCTCATCCCCAGCCCTGTTCCTGTCTCCGTGCCCAGACCCGATTCTGTCCTGTCCCTGTCCCCAGCCCTGTCCCTGACCTCTTGTCTGTCTCTGCGCCCTGTCCTGTCCCCGTCCCTGTCTTCAGCCCCGACTCGATCCCTGTTCAGGTCCCCAGCCCTGTCCTCAGCCCTGTTTCCAGCCCCGTCCCTGTCCCCACCCCCATCTCCAAGCCTGTTCCCAGCCCTGTCCCCCTCCACCAGCCCAGCTCTGTCCCTTCCCTGTGCCCAGTCCCATCTCCAGCCTTGTCCTCAGCCCTGTCCCTGTGTCCAGCCCCTGCCCTGGCTTTGTCCCTGTGCCCGGTCCCATTTCCAGCCTTGTCCTCAGCCCTGTCCCTGTGTCCAGCCCCTGCCCTGGCTTTGTCCCTGTGCCCGGTCCCCTCCCCCCTCCATGTCCCCAGCCCCGTCCCTGCCCAGCCCAGCCCAGCCCTGCCCCATCCGCACTGGGGGGATCACACCCCAGCCCCTCTTGGTGGCACCGGCCAGGCCGAGTCCCGCTGAGCAGCCCTTGCCTGGTGGCACCTGGGTCACCCGGGTGGGACACACGGCCACAGCTCTGCCCGGGGACGGGAAAATCTCGGTCCCGGTTCGGCCCCTATGGCGTGGGTGGGACACGGGAGGGGAGCGGAGACCCCGCCAGAGGCTGGGATTGGGAAGGGAAGGGAAGGGAAGGGAAGGGAAGGGAAGGGAAGGGAAGGGAAGGGAAGGGAAGGGAAGGGAAGGGAAGGGAAGGGAAGGGAAGGGAAGGGAAGGGAAGGGAAGGGAAGGGAAGGGAAGGGAAGGGAAGGGAAGGGAAGGGAAGGGAAGGGAAGGGGCTCAGCCGGATCCCAGCAGCCGGGACGGGCCCCAAACACCACCCAGGGCAGCGCCAGAGGGGCGGGGGGAGCAGGGGCACAGCGCCCCGAGGAGAGGCAGGAGCGGGCTCAGCATCCCCCACCCCCGGAGCCCTCCTGCTCCCGTCAGATTCCGGGCAGTGACCTCTGCACATCCCAGAGCCAGCGGGAGCAGCGAGGCAAAGCCCCCCCGCCCCTCCCCGAGCTGCGGTTGGAGCCATGGACTGGAAGTAACAGGCGGTGACACCGCTGCCCAAAAACGCCACCAGAACAATGGGCGGGAGCGCGGAGGACGCAGCGGCCACGCCGCCCCCAACGCTCGCCAGGAGCCGGGGACATCCTGGGGACAGTGCACGGGCACCTGGCCTGGGTATCCCAGCCGGGGGACACCCACCCACGGGGCTGCGTGGCCCAAAGGGGTAACGGAGGCACCAGGCAGGAATTCCCGAGGGTGGCACTGGGACACAGCGGGGACATCGCACCGGGCACAGCCCGGGGACACCCGGCCAGCGCGGGGCTGAGCCGCCTCCGGCCCCAGCGGGGACAAAGTGAGGGAACAGAAAATGGCAGGAGAGACAACGGAGGAGCGGGGCTGCTTTGCCTTTAAAATAATGCAGCAAAATTAGCAGCTCTGCAGTCATTAATATGCAAAAATGCAAATGAGGAGGTAATTAAGCTGCAGTCCTCCGGAGGATATTTCCATCATAATGAATTCTATTGTCAGGGAAAGAGCAGCCAGGCAGATTTATGGTGCTTACATGAATAAAAAATATGAGTATCCAAGTGGTGTCCTTGCTGCTGGCTGCTGTGCCCTGCCCCAGCGGAGGAGGGCACGGGGCACAATTCCGGGTCCCGAGGAGGGGACAGGGTACTGAGGAGGTCTCCGTCCCTTGTGCCATCCCGACTGGCACTGTCTGTCACCGAGGCACAGCAGCAGCCTTGGGTACCTGCAACAGGGCAGGGGAAAAACCATTCCATCCTTCCCTTCCCTCCGTGCCACAGCCCCGGCAAAGCCCCAGCAAACCCCCGGTGCCAGGGCCGTGCCGGTTCCTGGGGCCCAGGGGGGACTGGGGACACCCAGGCCGGGAGGTGACTC